>NC_134088.1:54689841-55889841 GCF_000715075.1 Nicotiana tabacum
GATATTTCAAGCATAAGCAGTAGTTGAACCAGCATAATGAAAAAGCTAGCAAAAGGGCAGGCCCAGAGTCGGATTCGGCCAAATAAAGAGAATGGCAAGCTTCATTACCATTCGAAAAATCCCATCGGTTCGAAACAAAATCCTAAACTTCGGAGTGGCAAGTAGCAGAAAGAGAAAGTCCAACTTAGGCCTCAGGCTTGAGAAGGGTCATCGTTCCCGGCTGTCCCATGTTTGTTGTATTTCTGCAGGGGGAGCCCAACCCCGCTAACGCCGTGTTTTAGGGTTACAACGAGCTGGCCTCTGAGAGACTAAGTTGAGAATAGCGCTCGCTATCTTTCCAGCCATAGGCATATCTGCTTACTTATCTAGGATCAAGGGCTCTTTACTAATATAATATCATATGGGACACTTCCTTGAAGAAAGCCGTACTCCCATCAGCTTTCAAGTAGATAAAGAAGTTAAGGCTAGTGACATCAGCTATCGGCTATTGGCCTTTGTGAAAGCTCCTCCTCAATATGTTTGATCCCTTTCCAAGCCTTCCTCTTCGTCAATGATTATGGGTCGCTCCTGTCCTTTAGTTCGATACACTACTCTAAGGCCAGTTGCCTATACAGCATCTTTACTTTCTAGTAGAGTCCACTTTGGTTATCGCTACACCCTCTCTAGACAAACGATTTGATTCAAGCCACTCCACCACTGGTACAATAGCACCCTGCCTTAATAATCGCATAGGCACCCGGGCTTGACAAGTTCAAGCAAAACCGTAGAGAGAGCGGGCTACACCTAGCTTAGCCTATCCAATATCCGATTCAAAAAGAGCTTTTTTTGCTGATTTTCCTCTCTCTGTATAAAGTCAATCCCAGTGTTGGGCAGAGCCCATTGTCAAAGGATCGTTTCGCTGGAATGCTTGCTTGAATATAGCTACTCCCATTAAAAGGAATTTTTCACTCTATACGGTATGGCTACAAACCGAATGAAGAAGTCGGAAGCAGTTCATCGCCTGTGGGAGCTTGCTGATAGTGAGGAAGCCATAATCTATCTATCGGATTGCCTATTTGTCTATCTGTCTGGTGAAGAGAGAATGGAAGAGACTCTCAATAGGGCAAGCACAAAATACCTCGTTCGAGTCCCCGGACGAAGGTGAGACCAACCTTATTATGATTAGCGAAGTCCTTTCCAACTCCGTCGAATGGTTTCACTCCTCTTTTCCCCTTCTGTCAGTTCCTTGTCAGTCAGTCGACTCCCCTCCCTCAAAAGATTGTCGAACTTCACGGTTATTCATCCATATATGGGTAATCTCCGGCGGTCAGAGAAGAAAGGATCTCCATGAAAGCAGGAGGTCTTAAACATTAGTCTGTCTTCAAATGCGGGAAGGGTAGACATTCAGTTCGATGAGGGCAGGTTCCTACACATTAATTTTAATTGATTGATTGGGAAAGCTGGTTCCGTAGCATTAGAAGCTTAAGTATCCGGAAAGAAGGAGGAATGAGGATGTGGAAAAGAAGAGACGGTCTTAGACCTTATCTTAGCTGTTTAAATAAAGCAGGGGCTAGGTCTCTGTCCCCGGATTCACTGATTCAAGGGTTTTAGATGGGATGGACAGAAGAGTTTGAACGGGCGAGTGACTTTAGGGTTCCACAGGTTCCAAAGGCTAAAAGCCGGAGTAGTTGATCCAGTAGTTCTAAATATAGATAGAAGAATCCCGAATGAACAAGCATCCACAAATGTCGATTCATTCAAGCAAGAGAGTGCAACAATCCTTTCCTTTGACACTGGTCCCGTAAACGAGTGAAAAATACCTTGTACAGTTTCCCCTTTCCCTTTCAGCCAGTCCAAGAGTTCAGTTCACTCGAAAGCGGGTAGCCATTAAGGAAAGCGGCTGTTGGATATTTGGTTTTAACCGGTTGCCCCACCCCTTATAGTAAGTACTGGTGAGAGGGAAAGAGCGCTCCTGCCCTTTACCCAAACAGTACAAGAATGGCAATCCACCTATTGGTGTGCTGCTGCCCTCAACCGACCTGATCGTCCCAATCCGGTTGTCCTCACTAAGAAGAGATCCACAATCTCTTATCTAATGAATATGAAATTGCTATATAATATTCCTTTGCCTAGCTGCCCATTGCTAGAACTTCCAGCGCTAAGGTGGTTGGTGTGGTAAGGCAAGCAACTCCTCTTTCCGAAGAAGAGTGCCTGCCCGAGCTATCTTAAAGTAAAGCTCTCTAGGTTAGCTATAGGTAAAGTTCTCCCAGAGCCGGAGACACAGGCCGCTACTCCTTCAGAAACCGGGAATCCGCAAGGAAGGATAGGACACAGAATAAAGACCTAAAGTTGTTCGTCGGATGAAACCGAGAACCGAAAGATGTCTATCAAAGAGCGAGAGGGACTGACTAGACGGCTGTCAACCAGCTCTGAAGGTTGCAAAGCCTTTAGAGTGCCCCTGAACGGAAGGAAGGAAATATATTTAGAAATCTTTCCTAGCTACCGGGGAAGGGTAGAGGAGAACATAAGTAACCATCAAACTATAGAACCTCACCTCAAACAAAGGCCCTCGGAAGAGCCTGAAGTAGAGAAACCTACAAATAAATAAAAGAATACCTGTCAAAAGCTTCACCTCGGTAAACCTTTGGAATAAAGATCGTCGAGCCGCCGACAACTCCCAGGGTTCACTAAAACAGGGGATACTCCGCGAAAGACTATTGAGTGACCTGTCGAGCTGATCCGACACCAAGTGGGCCGCACCTCTGATACCCATCTTGCGCAAATTTCCTATAAGGCCCCAATAGAACTGCACCATGTGTGCATACAACCAATGAATCACAACTCCTCGTAGCGTAGAAGAGTAACTCACTGATCATTTCAGAACACGAATAAGATCAACAACAACCGAATGGCACATCCCTCAACAATAACAATATAGAGCCAACCAATCCTACTCGATGTAGAATACCCATCCTAGTTGGGCCTACCAATGGGCCCCCAAATCGGCTGTGGTTACCCACCAATAGATAAATAACCCTCTGAAGGTCCACAATGACTGAATCATAACACATACTATCATCTGGCTAGCTTTGGCCACGACTTCACAGTCCGCAACCATGAAACAATCTGTTCCGAAGAACTCCGAGTCTCCAACTCCATAGGACACACGAATCACCATATTTGATCCCAACTCCACCGCTAGAATGTCTAACACATCTCTCATACACGGTCATCCCACAAGGAATACTTCTAAAATTCTTCCGTGCCACATGGCAAAATTTGAAAAGGAGCAGTCGATCAACCAGGAGAGTGCCACAATACTAGTGAAGTATCCATACATCAAAACACATTACCCTTTCTGAAATGTATTCTCTCATCAGGCCATACCGATTAGTAATATAATTTACTTAGTCATCTGCAACCGTCCATGCTGCCTATGAATTTATGTCCTTCCCTTCGAACCTACATTGTGACCTTGCACATGCAAATCTTAATCCCACACAACACACCGCATCTACCATGCCATACTATGAAGAGTACAAGAATCTCATAATCAACTCTAAGTCACAAATAGAATACATACCCGATCATTCAGAAACCTTATATTTGATCTCATCCCGTTGAAAACCCCAATACGCAACATATTCCTCATGCCGGTAAGAAATATACTCCTCGAACAGTGGTAAAAACCATTGAGAACTCTTCGAAGTCCATTTGCACATAACCAAGCTATCTGAACCGAATCTTTATAATTCAACCCAGCCACGCAGGTCACCAAAACCCAAGAGCATTGCCACGAAACACATGTGGAGACTAGCCACATCATAAGTACCCAAAGAACTGATTATATCCATTACTGTGCCGATCCAACCTACTACCACGCTGTCCTATTTCTCCAAGTCCCTTCCAAATTGCCTTCAAATTTGTACTTCTCCTTGCTGGAACACCACGATCCTAAACCAAAATTCACCACACAAGAGACCCTAGTATAAAACCACGATGCCCTAAGGCCTATAAGCCGCTAACTTCCCTCTTAAGCACCCCAAGGCACCTCAACCGAGACACCAACTCTAAAGAGACCTTATGTGAACCTAAAATTGTTTCCTTCACCTTATTGATACTGAAATGCACAATCCACAATGCACAATCCATAAAAATGCTGAAAATGCACATTCCATAAAAATACCATAAGTCTCGACACCATCCAACGCAACTCCCAGTTTCTAGCCATATACAAATCATGAAAATTCCAAATCGCTACATATAAATCTTGAATCCATTAGAACCATTCTCGAGAGTCATCCACTCTACTCAAATCTCAATTAAACCGACCAAATGGACCGAATGACCTATGCCCCATTAGCATACCAACACCCAAGGGAGTAAAGAGTAACCCACACTCCTAAGCAACAGAGAAAATTCCTACTCCATGTACACTACATCCTTCGCGAATAACCACTTAATTATTTTATGATTCTCATATACCCACAGTGTATAATACAACCTGTATCCAAAAATTTCTTTACCCGAGTCATCCTCGATCTCGACCTCTGCAAGTCATAACTGATTCACCAGTATACCCCGAACCAAAACCAATATAACACATAACCGTGCAATCAACTCGTCGGTAGAAGACTCCCCCACTTGGCTCAAAGCCATGGAATAAAACATCTGACTACTTACAATAACCATACCCCATTACTACCATAATACCACTGTGAGATTCCATTAAATCCTTCATCCGCTCATGCAACACAAACCACCTAGTACCTCAAATCATCTACAAATCTCGCGTCCATCCTCGTGATGGTTAAGCCAACTTCCACAGGCGATCCAAACTCAAATTGCAACATATAACATTCACTGGTAAGAGAGAACTCTCTACAAAACATCTTAGGGATCACACAACCTCAGGACACCTCGCAGGGGATAACCCACCTGCTTTGCCTCAAACGGACATCTCTCTACACCCTTCCACAGTCATGACTACTACGCATTTGACTTAATCTTCTCGATTCTGAACTCATCAACAAGACATGAGAATCTACTTCACTCCACAATAAACAACATGAGAGATCCCTCAATACACCTATAACTCGAGACCATACGCCAAATTAAGATAGAAATCAGACACTCTATAGTCCATTCTACATCTTAAGTAAACTCTTCTTGTCACATTCGAACAATCTGAACACATCCCGTAGTCACATCATACTCACCACATAGTCATCCAATCAAATTTCCACTAATAGGGACACCACCGGACATATAAGTCCCACAAGCACGTGCTCACATAATCAAAATATTTATGCTCAAGCTACAGTCAAAACTTGGCCTCAAGTCTTCCAGATTGGCCAATCATCAGCACGCCAAAATCACATCTCGCACCTCAACCATGGAATCACAAGCCGTCGATGCACAGCTGATATCGAGTGCTCATGTGCGCATACGAATGCGTGGAAGGAATTCAAAGAGTTACACTTCAAGATGAATCAATGCCACACGATAAGGAAAGAAAGATGGGAAGTATATCCTAAATGTCCTGTAGCCTCTCGAACATAGGTATGGATGTCATCATACCGATCCGCAAGACTCTACAAGACACTTGCTCATGACTTGTAGAACCTATGAACCTAGAGCTCTGATACCACCTTGTCACGACCCAAAATCCAACTAGTCGTGATGGCACCTAACCCAACCGGCTAGGTAAGCCAATTAACAACTATCCAATTCCAATGAAATTTAACAAGGCAATTAATTAAAAGAAGATATATGAAACTAATACATTTTCCCAAGAACTGGTAGTACAAATCATGAGCTTTTAAGAATAGAATTTACAAAGCTGAAATAAAATAAATACATCGTCTGTTTGAAAAATACATAAACAAAGTTTTATAGATCTAAAGTTACCACGAACAAGGGGTAGCTACAACCAGGACGCAAGTACATCTTCAATCCAGCTCCCATCGAACACAGCAACATCAACAACTAACATCTGCATGCAAGGTGTAACAATGTAGTATGAGTACAACCGACCCTATGTACTCAGTAAGTAACAAACCTAACCTTAGGTTGAAAGTAGTGACGAGCTAATACAAGGTTGGATCCAATACCAATATCCCACAACAGTTCATAACAGCATAATACAAGTAATAAAAGATGTATCTCAGAAGTAAAATGCTCAGCTCGTTCACAGTTCCAAAAAATAGTCATGCTTTTGAAGTATCTTAGTGAAAACCCAAATCTTTTACCGAAAATGCCAAAAATACGAGTAAGTTTGAAAACTGTAATTTTTCCAAATATCATTTCCACAATAAATAAGATGTTTCATTTTCTTTCCCGATAGCAAGTGTGAAATACCTCTCTATGCCCACATATCAATGTGTGTAAAAAGTCATGAATGACGTGATACCGTACAGCATGAGGAAAATGCATCTCTATGCTTGTATGTCATGTGCATGTCCACTGCCATGTAACTCATAGATGAATCATGTACTCACACTCTCAGAGTACTCAATCTCACTGCCTCACACTTTCCACTCGTCATGCTCAACCACTCAGTACTGTATATGGCCCATACGGCCCAGGGAAGATCCATCCCGTAATATATACATCACTGACCATCAGCCACTCAGTACCGAGGAAGGCCAATCCGGCCCCATGGAGAAGATCCATCTTTAGGTATATAAATGCTTCGGACAAGATCCATGTCCAGGGAAGATCCATTCCTCAATACGATCAACCGCGCTCACTGGGGGTGTGTACAGACTTCGGAGGGGCTCCTACAGCCCAAGCGCTATCATAAGCCAGATGCAGGCATAAATCAATATAGCATGCTGCAGCATGCAGCCCGATCCCATACTGTCACTCATAATCATCAGGCTCTCGGCCTCACTCAGTCATCAATCTCTTCAGTCTCATTCACGAGCTCACAATGTCATGAAACTAGCCCGATAACAATGATATGATGCATCAATAAATAACAACTGAGACTAAGATATGATATGAATGCATGAATATGACCGAGTATGAAATATCAATGAAATCAGTGAGATGACATCAAGAAACGACCACTATGGGTCCCAACAGTATCAACATAAAGCCTAAACATGATATCTAGCATGACTGACAGCTCAATTACTTTATCACATGGTGAAAATACGGATATCAACAAAAATAGGGCCATTATTCAGTGCCATGGAAACAAAGGAGTCCCAATTCATATGGTGCACGCCCACACGCCCGTCACCTAGCCATGTGCGTCACCTCAATACCAATCACATAACATGTATTACAGGGTTTCATACCCTCAATACTAAGTTTAGAAGAGTTACATACCTCGAACAAGCCAATTCCAACACCGAGCAAGCCAAGCGATGCTCCAAAATGCCATCTCGTGCGTTCCGACCTCCGAACGGCTCGAAACTAACCAAAAATAACTCAAGTACATCAAATAATGCTAAAGGAACCAATCTCGATTGAAAAAGATCAAATCTTGAATCAAAATTCCAAAACCGGCCAAAAGCCCAACCCGGGCCTGCATCTCGAAAACCCGACAAAATTTACAAAATTCAACAACCCATTCAATTATGAGTCCAACCATACTAGTTTCACTCAAATGCGACTCCATTCGATGTTCAAAACTCAAAAATTCATATTATAAAACTTTAGGCCAAAACCCACAATTTCCTCTTTAAAATTCACAATCCAATTACCAAATATGAAGGTAGATTCGTGATATAAGATAAAAAATAAGTAGAGAACACTTACCCCAAGTTGTGTGAATAATCTCGTTTCCAAAGTCGCCCAATCTGAGCTCCAAAATCCGAAAATGAAGATAGAAACAAAAGACCTCGAATTATAGGTTCTGCCTAGCGATTTCGCATTTGCGGACAATTCGTCGCAGTTGCGACCACTGCTTTTGCGGAAAAACATCGCATCTGAGAAAAATGGCCTTGCCCAGCAACCCCCGCACCTGCGGTATCAAACTCTACATCTGCGAAGACACTCGCACCTGCGCTTCCACTCGATGCACCTGCGCATCCACACCTGCGCCGTTTTCTCCGCTTCTGCGGGCCTCCTCATCCAGTTCTCATCTCGCATCTGCGACGCCTTTGTCACTTCTGCGGCTTTCAGCAATGCAACATGAAGTAAAAATGATCCGAACCTCGTCCAAAACACATTCGAGCCACTCGGAACCCCGTCCGAATATACCAACAAGTTTCATAACGCAATACGGACCTACTCGAGGCCTCAAAACACACATAACAACATAAAAATGATGAATCACACCTCAAATCGAAACCTACGAACTTCGAACTTTCAAATTCAATAACTCATGCCGAAACATAGCAAATCAATCATGAATGACTTCAAAATTTCCACACAAGTCACATTCGACATTACGGACCTGCTCCAACTTCCGGAATCAGAATCCGACCCCGATATCAAAAAGTCTACTCCCGGTCAAACTTTCCAAAATTTTAACTTTCACTATTTCGAGACAAATTCAACCACGAACCTCCAAATCACAATCCGCACGTGCTCCTAGGTCCAAAATACCCAACGGAGCTAACGGAACCATAAAAATTCCAATCCGAGATCAAATACTAAAAAGTCAAACTTGATCAACTCTTTCAAATTTAAAGCTCCCTAGTTGAGAATCACTCTTCCAAATTAGTCCCGAATAACCTGAAAACCAAAACCGACGATTCACACAAGTCAAAATACCTCATACGGAGTCAGAACATAAATTCTAGTCTAAATCTCAGATTAATTTCCAATAAATAATAAACAAGTTTAATTCAAGTAGCATAGTTAAGACTTGATGTAGGTCTAAGTCTACCCGGACATAAACATAAATCGAGCTTATGCACGAATGCGCGTCACCTCATACGTACGTAGCACCCATAAGACGTAACACATGGAAAATAAAATACATATGGGGATAGTTCCCTCTTACAAGATTAGGCAAGATACTTACCTCACTATCAAGCCAACCACTCGGTTCCCACACCTCACTAATCACCTCAAATCGATGTCGATCAACCCGAAACTAGTAAAAAGACATACAAACCAATCAATATATGCTAAAAAACTCATAATTTAACTATTAGAGTCAATTCCCATCCCACTCAGAAAGTCAACAACAGCCAACCTCGGGTCCATGTGCCCGGATTCTGAAAATGTTCGAAGATAAATGTTACCCATATCATTACGAACTAAAATATATGATTTATATCCAATTCCATAATCAATTTCGTGGTTAAATCTTAGTTTTAATTTTAGGTTTTTCAACAAAGCCCCAAAATTCTACATATTTCTATGTTAAAATCTATACCTAATCCATGTATTTTACTCATAATAGTTAAAAATTACTTACCTTATGATACTTGATGAAAATCCTCCTTCAAAAAGCTCCCGAATCACCCAAGCCACGAGAAAAATGGTTGAAATGAGCCTAAGTCCCGTATTTAAACTTGTATTCCGCCCAAGTTGATGATTGACTTGAGATCCGGGTACCATTAGTTGAAGATTAGGGCTTAAGAAATTCCTAAGATAGCTTTCACCCTATTATGGCCATTATGAGTTCTTGGTGATGCCTTTTGGGCTGACCTTGATGAATAATGTATTTCAATCTTATCTGGATTCCTTTGTCATTGTCTTCATTAATGGTATATTGGTGTATTCACGCAGTTGGGAGGATCATGATCCACATTTGAGGATCATGCTCCAAACTTTGAGGGAGAAGAAGTTATATGCTAAATTCTCCAAGTGTGAGTTCTGGTTAGACTCAGTAGCATTCTTGGGTCATGTAGTGATATCCCTATCTCATTGACTTTGCTCCTAATTAATTCATGCGCTCTATTGGCTTTCTTATCTCCTTGCTTGCTTGTTAAACTTTGCAATAGTTTTAGTTAAGTAAAATCACAACCATCTCTCGAAAAATCAATTGAACAAATAATTCGTAGCTAGCTTAATTTAGTCGATAGTTAATCACAAGTCCTCATGAGAATAATACTTTCTTATTACTTTATTACTTGTCGACCGCGTATACTTGTATGTGCATTTGGCTCTAATAAATATTTGGTGTCGTTGTCGGGGACTTAGAATTTAGCTACCTTTCTAAAATAAGTTGTTATTTGTTATGTTATACCCCATTTTAACACGGGTCATATTGGAGTATAACATATTGGAAAGATTGAGATAATTAATGAAAAAAGAGTCGCCACCTAATTATTTCTATAGGTGAATTAGGACACCAATTTTAGCTAAATAATGCCTAAAGTTAACTCTGTTTTATGGTCTGCTTAGCCTTATATTATGGGTAAGTGTAACGACCCGATCGGTCATTTTAAGCATTTGCACTTCACTCGATAGTTTACGGGTAGGCCACTTGAGCTGAGGGTCACATTCGCGAGCTCGAGATTGCATTCGTGAAGAAGGATTTTGGTAGCTTATGGGATTAATGTCTATCCCGTTGAGTTTTCAGTTGAATTAACTACTTGATATATCTGATTGATTTATTAACATGGGTTATTATGCTCACAAGGTTCCACTCGACGCACCTGCGCATCCGCACCTATTCCCTTTTCTCCGCTTCTGTGGGCCTCTTCACCCAGCTCTCATCTCGCATCTGCGACGCCTTTGTCACTTCTGCGGCTTTCAGCAATGCAACATGAAGTGAAATGATCCGAACCTCGTCCAAAACTCATTCGAGCCACTCGGAACCCCGTCCGAATATACCAACAAGTTCCATAACGCAATACGGACCTACTCGAGGCCTCAAAACACACATAACAACATAAAAATGATGAATCACACCTCAAATCGAAACCTACGAACTTCGAACTTTCAAATTCAATAACTCATGCCGAAACATAGCAAATCAATCATGAATGACTTCAAATTTTGCACACAAGTCACATTCGACATTACGAACCTGCTCCAACTTCCGAATTTAGAATCCGACCCCGATATCAAAAAGTTCACTCCTAGTCAAACTTTCTAAAATTTTAACTTTTACCATTTCGAGACAAATTCAACCATGAACCTCCAAATAACAATCCGAACGCGCTCCTAAGTCCAAAATAATCCAACGGAGCTAACGGAACCATCAAAATTCCAATCCGAGATCAAATACTAAAAAGTCAAACTTGATCAACTCTTTCGAATTTAAAGCTCCCTAGTTGAGAATCACTCTTCCAAATTAGTGCCCAATAACCTGAAAACAAAAACCGACGATTCACACAAGTCAAAACACCTCATATGGAGTCAGAACATAAATTCTAGTCTAAAACTCAGTTTAATTTCAAATAAATAATAAACAAGTTTAATTCAAGTAGCATAGTTAAGGCTTGATGTAGGTCTAAGTCTACCCAGACATAAACATAAATCTAGCTTATGCACGAATGCGCGTCACCTCATACGTACGTAGCACCCATAACACGTAACACATGGCAAATAAAATACATATGGGGATAGTTCCCTCTTACAAGATTAAGCAAGATACTTACCTCACTTCCAAGCCAACCACTCGGTTCCCACACCTTTCTAGTCACCTCAAATCGATGTCGATCAACCCGAAACTAGTCAAAAGACATACAAACCAATCAATATATGCTAAAAAACTCATAATTTAACTATTAGAGTCAATTCCCATCCCACTCAGAAAGTCAACAACAGCCAACCTCGGGTCCATGTGCCCGGATTCTGAAAATGTTCGAAGATAAATGTTACCCATATCATTACGAACTAAAATATATGATTTATATCCAATTCCATAATCAATTTCGTGGTTAAATCTTATTTTTAATTTTAGGTTTTTCAACAAAGCCCCAAAATTCTACATATTTCTATGTTAAAATCTATACCTAATCCATGTATTTTACTCATAATAGTTAAAAATTACTTACCTTATGATACTTGATGAAAATCCTCCTTCAAAAAGCTCCCTAATCACCCAAGCCACGAGAAAAATGGTTGAAATGAGCCTAAGTCCCGTATTTAAACTTGTATTCCGCCCAAGTTGATGATTGACTTGAGATCCGGGTACCATTAGTTGAAGATTAGGGCTTAAGAAATTCCTAAGATAGCTTTCACCCTGTTATGGCCATTATGAGTTCTTGGTGATGCCTTTTGGGCTGACCATTGCCCCAGTAGCTTTAATGCACTTGATGAATAATGTATTTCAATCTTATCTGGATTCCTTTGTCATTGTCTTCATTAATGGTATATTGGTGTATTCACGCAGTCGGGAGGATCATGATCCACATTTGAGGATCATGCTCCAAACTTTGAGGGAGAAGAAGTTATATGCTAAATTCTCCAAGTGTGAGTTCTGGTTAGACTCAGTAGCATTCTTGGGTCATGTAGTGATATCCCTATCTCATTGACTTTGCTCCTAATTAATTCATGCGCTCTATTGGCTTTCTTATCTCCTTGCTTGCTTGTTAAACTTTGCAATAGTTTTAGTTAAGTAAAATCACAACCATCTCTCGAAAAATCAATTGAACAAATAATTCGTAGCTAGCTTAATTTAGTCGATAATTAATCACAAGTCCTCATGAGAATAATACTTTCTTATTACTTTATTACTTGTCGACCGCGTATACTTGTATGTGCATTTGGCTCTAATAAATATTTGGTGTCATTGTCGGGGACTTAGAATTTAGCTACCTTTCTAAAATAAGTTGTTATTTGTTATTTGTTATGTTATACCCCATTTTAACACGGGTCATATTGGAGTATAACATATTGGAAAGATTGAGATAATTAATGAAAAAAGAGTCGCCACCTAATTATTTCTATAGGTGAATTAGGACACCAATTTTAGCTAAATAATGCCTAAAGTTAACTCTGTTTTATGGTCTGCTTAGCCTTATATTATGGGTAAGTGTAACGACCCGATCGGTCATTTTAAGCATTTGCACTTCACTCGATAGTTTACGGGTAGGCCACTTGAGCTGAGGGTCACATTCGCGAGCTCGAGATTGCATTCGTGAAGAAGGATTTTGGTAGCTTATGGGATTAATGTCTATCCCGTTGAGTTTTCAGTTGAATTAACTACTTGATATATCTGATTGATTTATTAACATGGGTTATTATGCTCACAAGGTTCCACTCGACGCACCTGCGCATCCGCACCTATTCCCTTTTCTCCGCTTCTGTGGGCCTCTTCACCCAGCTCTCATCTCGCATCTGCGATGCCTTTGTCACTTCTGCGGCTTTCAGCAATGCAACATGAAGTGAAATGATCCGAACCTCGTCCAAAACTCATTCGAGCCACTCGGAACCCCGTCCGAATATACCAACAAGTTCCATAACGCAATACGGACCTACTCGAGGCCTCAAAACACACATAACAACATAAAAACGATGAATCACACCTCAAATCGATATCTACGAACTTCGAACTTTCAAATTCAATAACTCATGCCGAAACATAGCAAATCAATCATGAATGACTTTAAATTTTGCACACAAGTCACATTCGACATTACGGACCTGCTCCAACTTCCGAATTTAGAATCCGACCCCGATATCAAAAAGTTCACTCCTAGTCAAACTTTCTAAAATTTTAACTTTTACCATTTCGAGACAAATTCAACCATGAACCTCCAAATAATAATCCGAACGCGCTCCTAAGTCCAAAATAATCCAACGGAGCTAACGGAACCATCAAAATTCCAATCCGAGATCAAATACTAAAAAGTCAAACTTGATCAACTATTTCGAATTTAAAGCTCCCTAGTTGAGAATCACTCTTCCAAATTAGTGCCCAATAACCTGAAAACAAAAACCGACGATTCACACAAGTCAAAATACCTCATATGGAGTCAGAACATAAATTCTAGTCTAAAACTCAGTTTAATTTCCAATAAATAATAAACAAGTTTAATTCAAGTAGCATAGTTAAGGCTTGATGTAGGTTTAAGTCTACCCGGACATAAACATAAATCTAGCTTATGCACGAATGCGCGTCACCTCATACGTACGTAGCACCCATAACACGTAACACATGGCAAATAAAATACATATGGGGATAGTTCCCTCTTACAAGATTAAGCAAGATACTTACCTCACTTCCAAGCCAACCACTCGGTTCCCACACCTCTCTAGTCACCTCAAATCGATGTCGATCAACCCGAAACTAGTCAAAAGACATACAAACCAATCAATATATGCTAAAAAACTCATAATTTAACTATTAGAGTCAATTCCCATCCCACTCAGAAAGTCAACAACAGTCAACCTCGGGTCCATGTGCCCGGATTCTGAAAATGTTCGAAGATAAATGTTACTCATATCATTACGAACTAAAATATATGATTTATATCCAATTCCATAATCAATTTCGTGGTTAAATCTTATTTTTAATTTCAGGTTTTTCAATAAAGCCCTAAAATTCTATTAATTTCTATGTTAAAATCCACACCTAATCCATGTATTTTACTCATAATAGGTAAATATTACTTACCTTATGATACTTGATGAAAATCCTCCTTCAAAAAGCTCCCAAATCACCCAAGCCCCGAGAAAAATGGTTGAAATGAGCCTAAATCCCGTATTTAAACTTGTATTCCGCCCAAGTTGATGATTGACTTGAGATCCGGGTACCATTAGTTGAAGATTAGGGCTTAAGAAATTCCTAAGATAGCTTTCACATCCCGTTCTGGCCATTATGAGTTGTTGGTGATGCCTTTTTGGGCTGACCATTGCCCCAGTAGCTTTAATGCACTTGATGAATAACGTATTTCAATCTTATTTGGATTCTTTTGTCATTATCTTCATTAATGGTATATTGGTGTATTCATGCAATCGGGAGGAGCATGATCAACATTTGAGGATCATGCTCCAAACTTTGAGGGAGAAGAAGTTATATGCTAAATTCTCCAAGTGTGAGTTCTGGTTAGACTTAGTAGCATTCTTGGGTCATGTAATGATATCCCTATCTCATTGACTTTGCTCCTAATTAATTCATGCGCTCTATTGGCTTTTTTATCTCCGTGCTTGCTTGTTAAATTTTGCAATAGTTTTAGTTAAGTAAAATCACAACCATCTCTCGAAAAATCAATTGAACAAATAATTCGTAGCTAGCTTAATTTAGTCGATAGTTAATCACAAGTCCTCGTGAGAATAATACTTTCTTATTATTTTATTACTTGTCGACCGCGTATACTTGTATGTGTATTTGGCTCTAATAAATTTTTGATGTCCTTGTCGGGGACTTAGAATTTAGCTACCTTTCTAAAATAAGTTGTTATTTGTTATTTGTTATGTTATACCCCATTTTAACACGGGTCAGATTGGAGTATAACATATTGGAAAGATTTAGGTTAATTAATGAAAAGAAAGTCGCCACCTAATTATTTCTATAGGTGAATTAGGATACCAATTTTAGCTAAATAATGCCTAAAGTTAACTCTGTTTTATGGTCTGCTTAACCTTATATTATGGCTAAGTATAACGCCCCGATCGGTCATTTTGAGCATTTGCAATTCGCTCGGTAATTTACGGGTAGGCCACTTGAGCTGAGGGTCACATTTGCGGGCTCGAGATTGCATTCGCGAAGAAGGATTTTGGCAGCTTATGGGATTAATGTCTATCCCATTGAGTTATCGGTTGAATTAACTACTTGATATATCTGATTGATTTATTAACATGGGTTATTATGCTCACAAGGTTCCACTCGACGCACCTGCGCATCCGCACCTGTGCCCTTTTCTCCGCTTCTGTGGGCCTCTTCATCCAGCTCTCATCTCGCATCTGCGACGCCTTTGTCACTTCTGCGGCTTTCAGCAATGCAACACGAAGTGAAAATGATCCGAACCTCGTCCAAAACTCATCCGAGCCACTCGAAACCCCGTCCGAATATAACAACAAGTTTCATTACGCAATACAGACCTACTCGAGGCCTCAAAACACACATAACAACATAAAAACGATGAATCACACCTCAAATCGAAATCTACGAACTTCGAACTTTCAAATTCAATAACTCATGCCGAAATATAGCAAATCAATCATGAATGACTTCAAATTTTGCACACAAGTCACATTCGACATTACGGACCTGCTCCAACTTCCGAATTTAGAATCCGACCCCGATATCAAAAAGTTCACTCCTAGTCAAACTTTCTAAAATTTTAACTTTTACCATTTTGAGACAAATTCAACCATGAACCTCCAAATAACAATCCGAACGCGCTCCTAAGTCCAAAATAATCCAACGGAGCTAACGGAACCATCAAAATTCCAATCCAAGATCAAATACTAAAAAGTCAAACTTGATCAACTCTTTCGAATTTAAAGCTCCCTAGTTGAGAATCACTCTTCCAAATTAGTGCCGAATAACCTGAAAACAAAAACCGACGATTCACACAAGTCAAAATACCTCATATGGAGTCAGAACATAAATTCTAGTCTAAAACTCAGTTTAATTTCAAATAAATAATAAACAAGTTTAATTCAAGTAGCATAGTTAAGGCTTGATGTAGGTCTAAGTCTACCCAGACATAAACATAAATCTAGCTTATGCATGAATGCGCGTCACCTCATACGTACGTAGCACCCATAACACGTAACACATGGCAAATAAAATACATATGGGGATAGTTCCCTCTTACAAGATTAAGCAAGATACTTACCTCACTTCCAAGCCAACCACTCGGTTCCCACACCTCTCTAGTCACCTCAAATCGATGTCGATCAACCCGAAACTAGTCAAAAGACATACAAACCAATCAATATATGCTAAAAAACTCATAATTTAACTATTAGAGTCAATTCCCATCCCACTCAGAAAGTCAATAACAGTCAACCTCGGGTCCATGTGCCCGGATTCTGAAAATGTTCGAAGATAAATGTTACCCATATCATTACGAACTAAAATATATGATTTATATCCAATTCCATAATCAATTTTGTGGTTAAATCTTATTTTTAATTTTAGGTTTTTCAACAAAGCCCCAAAATTCTACATATTTCTATGTTAAAATCTATACCTAATCCATGTATTTTACTCATAATAGTTAAAAATTACTTACCTTATGATACTTGATGAAAATCCTCCTTCAAAAAGCTCCCTAATCACCCAAGCCACGAGAAAAATGGTTGAAATGAGCCTAAGTCCCGTATTTAAACTTGTATTCCGCCCAAGTTGATGATTGACTTGAGATCCGGGTACCATTAGTTGAAGATTAGGGCTTAAGAAATTCCTAAGATAGCTTTCACCCTGTTATGGCCATTATGAGTTCTTGGTGATGCCTTTTGGGCTGACCATTGCCCCAGTAGCTTTAATGCACTTGATGAATAACGTATTTCAATCTTATCTGGATTCCTTTGTCATTGTCTTCATTAATGGTATATTGGTGTATTCACGCAGTCGGGAGGAGCATGATCCACATTTGAGGATCATGCTCCAAACTTTGAGGGAGAAGAAGTTATATGCTAAATTCTCCAAGTGTGAGTTCTGGTTAGACTCAGTAGCATTCTTGGGTCATGTAGTGATATCCCTATCTCATTGACTTTGCTCCTAATTAATTCATGCGCTCTATTGGCTTTCTTATCTCCTTGCTTGCTTGTTAAATTTTGCAATAGTTTTAGTTAAGTAAAATCACAACCATCTCTCGAAAAATCAATTGAACAAATAATTCGTAGCTAGATTAATTTAGTCGATAGTTAATCACAAGTCCTCATGAGAATAATACTTTCTTATTACTTTATTACTTGTCGACCGCGTATACTTGTATGTGCATTTGGCTCTAATAAATTTTTGGTGTCGTTGTCGGGGACTTAGAATTTAGCTACCTTTCTAAAATAAGTTGTTATTTGTTATTTGTTATGTTATACCCCATTTTAACACGGGTCATATTGGAGTATAACATATTGGAAAGATTGAGATAATTAATGAAAAAAGAGTCGCCACCTAATTATTTCTATAGGTGAATTAGGACACCAATTTTAGCTAAATAATGCCTAAA
The DNA here is from genome assembly GCF_000715075.1 of Nicotiana tabacum. Taxonomy (NCBI): domain Eukaryota; kingdom Viridiplantae; phylum Streptophyta; class Magnoliopsida; order Solanales; family Solanaceae; genus Nicotiana; species Nicotiana tabacum. The sequence continues at coordinate 54,707,805 of NC_134088.1, forward strand.
GTTAACTCTGTTTTATGGTCTGCTTAGCCTTATATTATGGGTAAGTGTAACTACCCGATCGGTCATTTTAAGTATTTGCACTTCGCTCGGTAGTTTACGGGTAGGCCACTTGAGCTGAGGGTCACATTCGCGAGCTCGAGATTGCATTCGCGAAGAAGGATTTTGGCAGCTTATGGGATTAATGTCTATTCCGTTGAGTTTTCGGTTGAATTAACTACTTGATATATCTGATTGATTTATTAACATGGGTTATTATGCTCACAAGGTTCTTTCGACGCCTCGTTCAATTATTTAAGCCAACCTAATACTATGTGTCTATTGAATCGGATTACTAGAATGCACGTGTAATTCCTGCTAGAATAACCAAGTAAGACATTTGCCATATGTCTATCCGAATTACAAATCTATTCTCCGTTGCCCGGATTCAAGAATATACTCTATTCATTCCTATATGCAATCTATAATTTTCACTTTCGAGTTCAACTATAGATTCATAGGTAGTATTCTACTGTTAGCTACGCATTAAAATAATAAAGAATAAAATTGAATAAGCATACCAATATGATGTAATCAAGAAAGCTCAACAACCGTCACACGCTAATAATTAAGATCTATCCATAACCCATAACACGATGGGTTTTAGCCACTCATAATCATATGAACAATCATAAAAATGTTTTGAGTTATAGAACTACAGATACTAGAGAAAGGGATGAAGCATGCGATGATTCTGTGCTCCAAAGGTGTCTGTAGCCTTTCTTGCTTCCAAATAATGTCCAACCCCGTCCAAAACGAGTTTATGGGGTATTTATAGGTGATAGTTGGAATGTCAGAATCCAAAATCAACAAGGAAATTAATCCTTCTCGGACACGGGGGTGATGGCGCGAGGCAGTGTCTAGGGCACTGCCTAGATTTTGCTAAGCGTCGTCTGAGGCGCAGATGTAATGACCCAACCTATCATTTTTTGTAATTATGCCATGTTTCCCCTTTTGATGCTTCACACATGTGTGTTTATGATTTTATTACTTACGGGGTTGATTATTTTCGTTCTGAGAAGATTTCGGGTTGATTTGAACATTTTAATTCTTGGCTTAGAAGCCTAAATTAAAAATGTTAACCAAACTTTGACTTTTGTGAAAATGACCTCCGAAATGGTGTTTTGATGGATCCGATAGCTTTGTATCGTGATTTTGGATTTGGGCGCATGCCAGGAATTCAATTCCCATACATCGATTTATGTTGTTTTACCGAAATTTGGCAATTTAAAGTTAAAAAGTTTGACCGTAGGTTGACTTTTAGCTATCGAGTTCGGAATATGATTTTGGGACTAGGAATAGGTCCGTTATGCTATTTATAACTTGTCTACAATATTTGGTATCATTTGGAGTCGATTTGATAGGATTCAGATATTTAGTTATAATTCTAGAGATTCTTAAACTTTACTTTGAAATTTATGCATTTTTTGTGTTCGATTCGTAGGTTTAGATGTTATTTTTGTATTTTGATCGCGTGAGCGAGTTCGTATAATGTTTTTAGACTTGTGTCCTTTGGTTTGGAGCCTCGGGGGCTCATATGAGTTTTAGACATGTTTCGGAATGGATTGAACTGAAAATGAATTTTGCTGGTGTTGTTGATGCTCTGTTATCACAATTGCGAGCACCAGCCTCGCAATTGTGAAGGTGACAATGGGGGCTCTGATGTCGTAATTGCGACTTCCCTTTCATAATTGCGAAGTCGGCAGGAATTAGGCTTAGTTCGCTTTTGCGAACAAATATTCGCTTTTGCGAAAGATCCAGCTTCGCAATTGCGAAACCTCTATTGCAATTGCGATAATCATTGAGGCTGTCAGGGTTCGCAAATGTGATCCCTGGTCCACAACTTTGAGTGCTCGCAAATGCGACATCTGCAACTGGTAATAAGGGCTGGGAGGTGGGATTTTTCAATATAATTTGTCATTTTAGAACCCTAGACTCGGTAGGAGGCGATTTGGAGAGGGGAGTTTCACCTACAAACTTTGGGTAAGTGATTCTTATCTATTTCCAACTATATTCCATCTATATATCTTAGATTTTAACATCAAAATTATGTGAATCAAAGTGAAAATTTGTGAAACTTTTTCAAATTTTTGAAAAATAAGAATTTGACTTTTGAGAGTCGATTTGGACTCGGACTGGACTCGTGAGGTTATGGGAAGTTGGAATATACCATTGGATCTGGATTTTGACCGAGCGAGCCCCGGGTTTCCTATTGTTGACTTTTTGAGAAAAGTGTAAAGATCATGGCTTTATCTATTATAATTGTTTTACTTTGCTTTGTTTGATGATATTAAGTCAAGTTTGGTTAGATTGAGCCGTGTGGAGGTGAATTTTAGGGTAAAGGCTATTTACGAGTGTTGAATTGGCCTAGTTGAGATAAGTATCTTAGCTAAATTTGTGTGGGGAAACTACCCCTTGGGATTTGGGATTGATTGTGTCATTTGTGCTATGTGAAAGCCGTGTACGTAAGGTGACGAGTAGGTACACATGTTAACCCTCGGAAAAGCTATTTCCGAGGGTTAAATTGGCCTAGTTGAGGTAAGTATCTTACCTAACTTTGTGTGGGCGGAACTACCCCTTAGGATTTAGGATTGATTGTGTAATATGTGCTACGAGAAAGCCGTGTACGCAAGGTGACGAGTGGGTACACATGTTATATGTGGTAATTGACCGGTTTAGGCTACTTAGACTATTTTCATGCTTTAATTGAATTGTCATATCATGTTATAGATTCTCATACTGAATATACCCTTACTGGTGTTACTCTATCCTTACATGCCTTAAATGACTTTGTTAATATTTTTTGTACATCTTACTTGATATTTTGCTCTCATGCTTAGTTTAAGTTGTTGCTTCTTTCATTCTTACGTGTTACCTATTTCATTGTTGCTTTATTATTAATCAAAGTCATCGTTACATGTTGTCTCTTCCATGGTGGACTTATCATTAATTGAAGTTATTGTTACACGTTATCTCTTTCATTGTTGATTATCATTATTTGAAGTCATTGTACATGTTAACTCTTTCATTATCGATTATCATTATTGGAAGCCATTGTTACATGTTATCTCTTATCTTGAGAGTTATTCTTACTTAGTATCTTGGTTACACATTATCTTTCTCATTGTTGAGTTATTGGTATTGAAGTTGTGAAAGTCGTTATCACATTGAGGCAAAGTGTTACTTGTTGAGATATCTTTCTTTTTGAGAAATTTACATTCATTGTTATTGTTGATATTCTTATACACATTGTGGTTTAGCCATGGGCTATTATTGTGGAAACATTGATATTGTTGATTATTGGAAAGTTGTGTCATATAGGCACTTGTGGTGTAAGTTATTGTTGTGATATGATATTGATGCGCATGTGGCGGTATAAGGATATGGGTTAATGTGCATGCAATGGCATAAGGTGGGACTTATGTGCGTGTTGATTGTAAGGGAATTACGTGATGCCACGCGGCGTCATAAGGTGGGCTAAAGTGCGTGTATCTATTTCGGGAAAAATATTTTCAAAACTATTTTAATGTAAGGCTCAAGCAGTGGTATAAGGAAAGATTGTGATTGAAATTGAGAAATGTGAATACGAGGCGGTACCTCGGTTGTGACTCTTGTTATATATGAGGCGGTGCCTCGGTTGTGATTCTTATTGTACACGAGGTGGTACCTCGTTGTGGTTTGTTGCGGCCAAACGCACACGCAAGTATACGCGATCGTCAAGCAATAAATTGATAAGATAGAGTGTCGAACCCACGAGGACTTGTTATCAACTATTAACTAGATCAGATTATCCTAATTATCTAAATAAGGATTGAACCCAAAAGTAAGGATGCGAAAGTAACTAAACTAAAAAGAAAATAAATAATGAACTCTGAACAAAGGAAGAGTAGATTTTTATGTTATCAATGTAATGACAACGATCCATGGTTATGGGCTATCTAACATTCCTATTGTATTCTTAAATTGAATTGACTAACTAATTCATCTAGTTTATTAGTTGAGTGGGTTAATATTGCTCATAAGAATCTATCGAGTTCTTACTCGCCTATTCAAGCTAACCTAACACATATATGTCTATGGAATTAGAACTAACAGGAATGCATTTATAATTCCTGTACATCAACCAAGCAATGCAATTAGGTATATGTCTATCCTAACCGCAAACCCGTTCCCTGATGCCCAGGTTCAAGAACTTGCTCTACTCAATCCTATGTGCAATCTAGAATTCTCACTTTCGAGTTCAATTCTAGATTCGTAGATAGTATTCAATTGGTGATCAAGCAATTAAATAATAATGCATAGGATTGAATAAATAAACTAATATGATAAATCAAGAATCAAAATCAATATTCAAATAACAATAGTCATGAAAGAACCATAACCATAGAAAGTAAAGTTTAGTTCCACATATACATGGTAGTCAAACAACAAATCATACAAAAAAATATAAAATTTACTAAGTTTAGTGGAAGAAGATGAAATCCGCCCTCCACGACGACTCCTTGCTCTCCCTAGGTCGAATCCGCTTCAAAAAGTGTGTTCCATGACCTAAAAGAGGTGTTTTTAGCTTATATATTGCGTACAAAAGTTGTGGGCCAAAGTTTTCCTTTTCCTTTTCCGAATCAGCTTTAGAGATTGATGCTAGGGTGGATGCTTTGCGTCTAACTCAGCTTGAACTTCTCAGCATCAGATGCTGGGTGGATGCTTCGCCTCCACCTTCTATTCTCTCAACCTTGTTGCGCTCAGGTGCGGATGCTAAGGTAGATTCCTTTTCCCGACTTCACTGCTAAGGGTGAACCAACTAGCCTTTTTTCCAAGGTTGGATGCGATGCATCCACCCTCTTCTCCTATAGTTGGAGCACTGTTTCTTCATATTTTTGCACTACAAACATCCTAAATCATCACACACAACTTAATTAGCCATAAAACTAATAATTAACACATGTTGGGCATTTTAAAGACCAAATAGCACCAAAAAGCAGTTAAAATATGGGCAAAGTAACATTAAAACATATAAGAATATGCCCAACATCATGGTTCTTGTTGTTTATCTCATGTTCCAAAGAGTTATTGGTGGGAACACTTCTTATTGTTTTGTTCTTCCTTGTTCCATTAGTTATTGTCCGTATAGGATCATTGTGGTTCTTTTCAATTTCTTCCTTTATGTTATCTATATGCTTACAATCCTTTCATTAGTCTATGTTATTAACTTGCTTCATATTACTTATTTCTCTGCATTCCATTACTTCTTGTTATTACTTTTTTATTCTATTTATTATGTCCTAGTAGGTGTCTTGACCTGGCCTCGTCACTACTCTACCGATGTTAGGCTTGATACTTACTGGGTACCTTTGTGGTGTACTCATACTACGCTTCTGCATATTTTTGTGCAGATCCAGGTACGTCTGCCCGTGCCGGACGCTAGAGGTTGATTGAGCATCTGCTTTTGGAGACTTTAAGGTATACTTGCTCATCGTCCGCAGGCCTTGGAGTCGCCTTCCCTTATCTTTCTTTTCTATTGTATTTTCCATTCAGACAGAGTTGTAGTAGACATTCTAGTTTATTTAGTAGCACTTATGACTCAGTTCCACTGGTTTTGTGAAAGTTGTTGTTGAGATTCTATTTTGGAAGACTATATGAGTTTTGTTAGTTCTATTTTAGTATTCCTGCTGATTATTCCTGTTAAGCTATTATTAAATATTAGACTTGCCTCGTCATTAGAGACTAGGTTCCATCACGATATCCTAAGGTGAGAAAATGGGGCCGTGACAAGTTGGTATCAGAGCTCTAGGTTCTTAGGAGTTATGAGTCATAAGCAATTTTAATAGAGTCTTGAAAATCGGTACGAAGATGTATGTACTTATCTTTGAGAGGCTACGGATTAGGTTCCAAAGGTTATACCATTATAGCCTGTTGTTCCGATTTAGCCCCAGGTTAGGGCAGCAACATCTGAGGAGGAGCAACTTAGATTTGAGAGGTTCAAAAAGTATCACCCTCCTACTTACATTATTTTGGCTTCAGAGGATGCACATGGTTTTCTGAAGGAGTACCACTGTATTCTCTGCACCATGGGTATTGTGGATACGAGCGGCATTGCTTTCACCACTTTTCAGCTGTCACAAGCAGCATATCTGTGTGGCAGGTTTACGAGGAGGGTAGCCCAGCCGATGCAGCTTCACTCATATGAACTCAGTTTTCAGATTTGTTCTTGAGAGAGTTTGTTCCCCAAACCCTTCAGGATGCATGGCCCGCGGAGTTTAGGCTGCTATGCCAGGGTACTATGACAGTGTCTGAGTATGCTGTATGATTCAGTGATTTGTCCAGACATGCATCTGCCTTAGTTATTACAGTCAGAGAGTGAGTCCGTCGATTTATCAAGGGGCTCAACTATGGTATTAGATTCACCATGGCTCGAGAGTTGGAGGCAAATACCCCATATCAACAGGTGGTAGAGATTGCACGGAGGTTGGAGGATATGTGGGGCTGTGAGAGAGAGGACAGGGAGGCCAAATTGCCTCGAGGTACTGGAGGATTTAGTGGTGGCCACGCTGCAGCTACAACCCTTTATGGTAGAGGTTATGTGAGCCGTCTAGTTCACTTAGCACTTCCAGCTTTTACTGGTGCTCCGTATATTCCGAGATCTCAGGGTGCATACTTTGCTCAGCCACTTTCTAGTGCACCTCATGCACGGGGTGCCTTTAGCAGCCAGTCCCAGCAGCCATGCCCACCGAGAGCTTGCTTTGAGTGTGGTGATACCCGTCATATGGTTTCAGTCCATGGTTGCTGCCCTAGTTGCCACTCCACCCGCATAGCCATCTAGGGGTGGGGGATGGGCGGGTAGAGTTCACCCTAGAAGGGCCCTAGGCCAGATTTTATGCTTTTTCGGGTAGGATAGAGGCAGTTACTTCAGACGCAGTCATTACAGGTATGGTTTCGATTTTCCATAGAGATGCATCAGTCTTATTTGATCTATGATCCACTTATTCATATGTGTCATCTTAGTTTACTCCGTATTTGGATATATCTCGTGATTCTTTGAGTTCTCTTGTTTAAGTGTTCATGACTGTAGGATATTCTATTATTGTGGACAGTGTGTATCAGTCGTGTTTAGTTATTATTGGTGGTTTTGAGACCAGAGTTGATCTATTTTTGCTTAGTATGGTAGACATTGATGTTATCTTGGGCATGGACTGGTTGTCACCCTATCATGCTATTCTGGATTGTCACACCAAGACTATGATATTGGCTATGCCAGGGTTGCCACGTTTAGAGTGGAGGGGTGCATTGGATTATATTCCTAGTAGGGTTGTGTCATTTCTAAAGGCTCAGCAGATGGTTAAGAAGGGGTGTGACACTTATCTAGTCTTTGTGAGAGATGTCAGTGCTGATACTCCTACCGTTAACTCAGTTCCGGTAGTGAGAGACTTATTAGAGAAGAAGTTGTATGCAAAATTCTCAAAGTGTGACTTATAGCTTGATTCGGTGGCGTTTTTGGGTAATGTGGTTTCAAGTGAGGGGATCAAGGTAGATTCGAAGAAGATTGAAGCAGTTCAGAGTTGGCCTAGACCGTCTTTAGCTACTGAGATTCGGAGTTTCCTTTGTTTGGTCGGGTATTATCGCCATTTTGTGGAGGGTTTCTCATCCATTGCTGCACCTATGACTAGATTGACCCAAAAGAGTGCTCCTTTCAGATGGTTTGAGGAGTGTGAGGTGAGCTTTCAAATGCTCAAGACTACTTTGACTATAGCCCCAGTGTTGGTGTTGCCTACGAGTTCGGGGTCTTATACTATGTATTGTGATACGTCATGTGTTGGGCTTGGTGCAGTGTTAATGCAAGACGGTAAGGTGATTTCCTACACGTCTCGACAATATACGATCCATGAGAAGAATCATCCGGTCCACGACTTGGAATTGGCAGCTATAGTTCATGCCTTGAAGATTAGGCGACACTATTTGTACGGTGTCCTTTGTGAGGTCTATACCAACCACTGGAGTCTACAACATTTCTTAAAATAGAAAGATCTTAACTTGCGGCAGTGGAGATGGTTATAGCTACTTAAAGACTATGATATCACCATTCTATATCATCCCGGGAAGGCCAATGTGGTGGCCGATGCCTTGAGTCGAAAGGTGTAGAGCTTGGGCAGTTTAGCATATCTACCGGCAGCAGAGAGGCCACTAGCCATGGATGTTTAGGCCTTGGCCAACTATTTTGTTAGATAGGATGTTTCGAAGCCAAGTCGAGATCTTGCTTGCATGGTTTCTCGGTCTTCTTTATATGGTCGCATCAGAGAGCGTTAGTATGATGATCCCTAATTGCTTTTCCTTAAGTACACGATACAGTACGGTGATGCCAAGGAGGTAGCTATTGGAGATGACGGGGTGTTTCGGATGCAGGGCCGATTATGTGTGCCTGATATGGATGGGTTGCATGAGATGATCCTTCAAGAGGCCCATAGTTCATGGTACTCCATTCATCCAGGTGCCGCTAAGGTGTATCAGGATTTGAGGAAGCACTATTGGTGGAGGAGAATGAAAAAAGACATAGTGGAGTATGTAGCTCGGTGCCTAAATTGTCAACAGGTGAAGTTTGAGCATCAGCAGCCAGGTAGTTTGCTTTAGAGACTTGAGATTCCAGAGTGGAAATGACAGGACGTTACCATGGACTTCGTTGTTGGACTCCCACAAACTCAGAAAAAATTTGACGAGGTATGGATGATTGTGGACAGGTTGACCAAGTCAGCTCATTTTATTCCGGTAGTGACTACCTATTCTTCAGAGCAGCTAGCTTAGATCTATATCCGAAAGATTGTTCGACTTCATGGTGTGCCGGTATCCATCATCTCTGTCTGGGGCACACAGTTCACAATGCATTTTTGGAGTTGTGAGTTAGGCACAAGGGTTGAGTTGAGTACATCATTTCACTACCAGATGGATGAACAGTCCGAGTGCACCATTCAAATATTGGAGGATATGCTTCGTGCCTGTATTATGGATTTCAAATGTTCTTGGGATCAGTTCTTGCCACTTTTGAAGGCCCTATATGGGAAATGGTGTCGTTCCCTAGTTGCTTGGTTTGAGCCGAGAGAGGCTATGTTATTAGGCATAAATTTGGTTCGAGATGCCTTGGAGAAGGTCAAGCTGATCCAGGATCGGCTTTGTACAACCCAATCTAGATAGAAACGTTACGCAGATTGGAATGATGGTGATGTTGCATTCATGGTTAGAGAGCGAGTCTTGCTCTGGGTTTCACCATGAAGGGTGTGATGAGGTTCGGAAAGAAAGGCAAGTTGAGCCCTAGGTATATCAGACCTTTTTGAGATCTTTGAGAGGATTGGTGAGGTGGCCTATAAGCTTGCATTGCCACCTAGTTTATCTGCGGTTCATCTGGTATTCCATGTTTCTATGCTCCAGAAGTATTATGGTGATCCGTCTCACGTTTTAGACTTTATCACAGTCCAATTAGACAAGGATTTGACTTATTTTGAGGAGCCGGTGGCTATCTTGGACAGACAGGTTTGGAAATTGAGATCAAAGAACATTGCTTTAGTAAAGGTTCAATGGAGGGGTCATCCGGTCGATGAGGCGACCTGGGAGACCGAGCATAACATACGGAGTCACTATCCTCATCTATTCATCACTTCACGTATGTCCTTATGCACGTTCGAGGACAACATTTGCTTTTAGAGGGGGAGAATGTAACGATCCGACCGGTCGTTTTGTATAATTGCACAATGTTTCCTGTTTTGATGCTTCACACATGTATGAGTATAATTTTATGACTTACGGAGTTGATCAGTTTCGTTCCGGGATGATTTCGAGTTGATTTGAACACTTTGATTCTTGGCTTAGAAACCTAAATTAGAAATGTTGACCAAAGTTTGACTTTTGTAAAAACGACTCTGAAACGGTGTTTTTATCGCTCTGATAGCTTCGTATCGTGATTTTTGACTTGGGCGTGTGCCCGAAATTGAATTCGAAAGTCCGTAAATTGATTTATATTGTTTTGCCGAAATTTGGCAATTTGAAGTTGAAATGTTTGACCGTAGGTTGACTTTTAGCTATCGAGTTCGAAATTTGAATTTGGGGAATGGAATAGATCCGTTATGCTATTTATAACTCATCTGCAAAATTTGGTATCATTTGGAGTCGATTTGATAGGAGTCAGACGTTTCGTTGTAATTCAAGAGATTCTTGAACTTTACTTTAAAACTTATGCGTTTTAGTGTTCGATTCGTAGTTTTAGATGTTATTTTTATATTTTTGTCATACTAACGAGTTTGCATGATGGTTTTAGCCTTGTGTGGCTTTTGGTTTGGAGCTCCGGGGGCTTGGATGAGTTTCGGACATATTTCAGAATAGATTGAACTGAAAATGAATTTGCTGGAATTGTTCGTACTCTGTTATCATAATTGCGAGCACCAACCTCGCAATTGCGAAGGTGATAGGGGGTGGTATGATGTCGTAATTGCAACTTACCCCTTCGCAATTGCGATGTCAGCAGGCCTGGTGCTTGGGTTGCATTTTCAATCACTATATTCACAATTGCGAAGCCTCTGTCGCAATTATGATAATCATTGAGGATGTCAGGGTTCGCAAATGCGATCCCTGGTCCGAAACTGCGACGATTCGCAAATGCAAACCCTATGTCGAAAATGCGACATCTGCAGCTGGTAATCGGGGCTGGGAGACGGAAGTTTTTAACATATTCTCTCATTTTAGAACCCTAGACTCGGTAGGAGGCGATTTGGAGAGGGGAATTTCACCTACAAACTTTAGGTAAGTGATTCTAATCTATTTCCAACTATATTCCATCAATATATCTTAGATTTTAACATCAAAATCATGTGAATCAAAGTGAATTTTTTTGAAACTTTGTCAAGTTTTTGAAAAATAAGAATTTGAGTTTTGAGAGTTAATTTGGACTCGGATTTTGAAACTAATCATATATATAGACTCGTAGAGTTATGGATAGTCAAAATCTACCATTGGACCCGAGTTTTGACTGGGCATTCCCCGGATTAACTTTTGTTGACTTTTTAGGAAAGTATAAATATCGCGACTTTATCTATTGTAATATTTTTCCTTTGCATTGTTTGATGATATTAAGTCAATTTTGGTTAGATTGAGCCGTGTGAGGCGAATTTAAGGGGAAAAGCTATTTATGAGGGTTGAATTGGCCTAGTTGAGGTAAGTATCTTGCCTAAATTTATGGGGGGGGGGGGGAGGAACTACCCCTTAGGATTTGGGATTGATTGTGTCATTTGTGCTATTTGAAAGCCATGTACGCAAGGTGACGAGTGGGTACACGAGTTATATTTTATAATTGACCGGTTTAGGCTACTTAGACTCTTTCGATATTTTAATTGAATTGTCATATCATGTTCTAAATTTTCATAGTCAATCTACTCTTACTGGTGTTAGTCTATCCTTACGTGGCTTAAATGACTTTGTTAACATTTTTTGTACATCTTACTTGATATTTTGCTCTCATGCTTAGTTGAAGTTGTTTCTTCTTTCATTCTTACATGTTACCTCTTTCATTATTGCTTTATTGTTAATCAAAGTCATCGTTACATGTTGTCTCTTCCACTGTGGACTTATCATTAATTGAAGTTATTGTTACACGTTATCCTTTTTATTGTTGATTATCATTATTTGAAGTCATTGTACATGGTAACTCTTTCATTATCGATTATCATTATTGGAAGCCATTATTACATGTTATCTCTTATCTTGAGAATTATTCTTACTTAGTATCTTGGTTACACATTATCTTTCTCATTATTGAGTTATTGGTATTGAAGTTGTGAAAGTCGTTATCACATTGACGCGAAGTGTTACTTGTTGAGATATCTTTCTTTTTGAGAAATTTACATTCATTGTTATTGTTGATATTCTTATACACATTGTGGTTTAGCCATGGGCTATTATTGTGGAAACATTGATATTGTTGATTATTGGCAAGTTGTGTCATATGGGCGCTTGTGGTGTGAGTTGTTATTGTGATGTGATATTGATGCGCATGTGGCGGTATAAGGATATGGGTTAATATGCATGCGGTGGCACAAAGTGGGACTTATGTGCGTGTTTCTTGTAAGGGAATTATGTGATACCACGTGGCGTCATAAGGTGGGCTAAAGTGCGTGTAGCTATTTCGGGAAAAATATTTTCAAAACTATTTAAATGTAAAGATCACGTGGCGGTATAAGGAAAGATTGTGATTGAAATTGAGAAATGTGAATACGAGACGGTATCTCGATTATGATTCTGGTTATATACGAAGCGGTACCTCGATTGTGATTCTTATTGTATACGAGGTGGTACCTCGTTGTGATTCTTGTTGTTTATCTCATATTGCAAAAAAGTTATTGGTGGGAACACTTCTTATTATTTTGTTCTTCCTTGTTCCATCAGTTATTGTCTGTATGGGATCGTTGTGGTTCTTTTCAATTGCTTCCTTTATGTTATCTCTCTGCTTACAATCCTTTCACTAGTCTATTTCATTAACTTGCTTCATATTACTTATTTCTCCGCTTTTCATTACTTCTTATTATTACGTTTTCATTCTGTTTATTATGTCCTAGTAGGTGTCTTGACCTGGTCTCGTCAGTACTCTACCGAGGTTAGATTTGATACTTACTATCTACCATTGTGGTGTACTTATACTACACTTCTGCACATCTTTTATGTAGATCCAGGTACGTTAGCTCGTGCCGTACATTAGTGATCGACTGTTGGCTGCTTTTCGGAGACTTCAAGGTACACCTGCTCGGCGTCTGCATGCCTCATAGTTACCTTTTCTCATCTTTCTTTTCTGTTGTATTTTCCATTCAGATAAAGTTGTAGTAGACATTCTAGTTTATTCAGTAGCGCTTATGACTCAGTTCCACCAATTTTGGGAAAGTTGTTGTTGAGATTCTGTATTTTAAGACTATATGAGTTTTGTTAGTTCTATTTTAGTATTCCTGTCGATTATTCTTGTTAAGTTATTATTAAACGATAGGCTAACCTAGTCATTAGAGATTAGGTGCCATCACGATATCCTAAGGTGGGAAAATGGGGCCGTGACAGCAGCTTTGCTCTCACGAGGCACCATGGGGTGCAGTAGGTTTGGCGCCCTGGGTGAAGTGGGGTGCCTCTGGGGCGTCGACTTTATTATGCCTTGCGTTGATTTTTCTTTCGTCTTTACTTCCACCTCTTCAATGCCATTTTGTGCAACTTTCATCCTACTTCGGATTCAAATGCTCCTATACCTAAAACCAACTCATTTAGCACAAACGTCACACAATGTATTATCAAATCCTCAAAATGTATGGCAACCAATGTAATAAAATATAAAATTATATCCAAACATCAAAAAATTCACCAACAAATTATCTGGCTCCATCCAAATAAGCCAAATTATTCCATTTTAATTTTTCTAAAAAGAAATCGACCGAAGGTTGTGGATATGCTTAGTGTCAAAATCCAGGAGATCTACTTTTCGATATATTTTTAATCGGAAAATTGCTTTTGTCAGCAAACAAACCGAATTTAGTCGGTTACCATTAAAATTAATGTAAAATTATTTTCTTACACCGATCGATGCCGATTGGTCCTGTATTTAAGAAAAATTTAGATGTTTCTCATTTAACCAACCAATTTTGGTCGATTTCTCAAAAAGAATCTTCAAATTTGGTTTCAGTCGATTTGTTGGCAGAACATAGTTAAACTTGCATATTACATTGAAATCTATAACCTAAATAATATAACTAATATCTTAAATAAAAATATAGTACTTTTCTTTTCAATATAAATTGTTAATGCGCAAAAGCAACCTTTTATTCTTTAAATTATGCAAAATAAAATGCATGATGTCTTGGAGACATAGATTCGCTTAGATATTAGCTTCACGATTTTGGTAATAGATTCAATACCTTGGAGCATCTAGTCACTTCCATGAATTTAATAAAATAAAATAATTAGGAGCCCTATACACACACACACACACTATACACACACAGAATATCATTTTATTGCTTACTCTAGATGTTATTAATATTTACAAAGAAGTTTCATCAACTTTTTCCACCAAATCGCCAGCAAGACTTGTCTTGGTTAAGCCACAAGCTACTACTCACCTTTGAGGTAAGTTTACCAAACCCGTTTTTGAATCGGAACACTGTTAGTAGTTTTAGCATATATCTTTGTATAAAACTCCTTTCAATGTAAGGCCCTGTTAAAAATATTTTCTAATGATTTAAGATTTTAAAGTGAGCCAACGGTAATCGGGAATAACGTATTCGAGTATTAAAGGAGATCCATGGCATAGAACCACGTCATTTTAAAATTAAAATATGTGTTTAAGGTGTGTTGGAACATACTAAGGAGTTTTGTGAATGGCAAGAACCTGTGTGGAACAAGTTGGGTACATTAAGTGGAAAGGATATTTCAATTAGTAGAAAATCCGACTTCAAACGAATAGAACTCCCACAATATAAAGACTTAGGTGGTGATATACCTATCGAATTAAAGCCCACTGAGTCGAGTTTTCAAAGCATCAAACCGTTTGTCATTTGGATATTTCTAAAGAAAGTTATGGCCATTTTACCGGACCTATGCCATATGCACACCAGATGCGCGACCGCGCATATTGGAGGGTATTATGCCTTGTGTACGCAGCCAGTTGTGCGGTCACTTGCCCAGGTGCACGACCACGCATGTAGAAGTCCTATAAATACCCCAAGGCCGGGTAGAGAGAATGGAGAAGTCATTTCTTTGAGCTAGGGCTTGCTCTATCAAGAGGAATCCGTCCTATACTTCCCTCCCATGAGCCAAAGTAATATTTTTGGAGTATTTTGAGTTGATTACTACTCCTAAACACTTATATTAACAAGGATTAATCTTGAAGATCCATAGATTTCCATTCAAATCCCCAAATTGGTCAAGAAAACTGCAAGTTGGGATTCTCAAGAGTTTTAATATAAGAGGTATGTATACCATCTCTAACTAATATACGGCAATTAATTATGTATGAAATATGTGTTATGACTTATGTGATGGTGATTGGAAGCCATAAGTGCCTAACCTAGGTTGTGTTGGTATTGTAGAAATTATAAAATGAATTAATTGATAACATTTATTGGTTGAGAGTGAAGTGTTGGGCATGCATGTGCTAATGGAAGTTGTGAGGTGAATCATTAGTATGGAAGGTGGTTGTTAGGTGAAGAAATTCCATTGAAGGAGTTTATAGAAAGATATGCACATTAGATGTATGATAAAAAAAGTCTAAATGACTTAAAGTATAGAAATCTTGCTAATATTGGTGCATTTGTGTTGCATTGTTGTAGATTGAAGTTGTTTAGTGTGGTGGAACATCGTAGTATTATTAAGGGACGAATTCCAGGTATGTTGGCTAAACTCCTCTTTTAGAATTGAACCCCACAATGGTGTAAGTCCCGTGTTGCTCATTATAAATTGATTATTCCGAATAAGCCTTGGGTCAAGAGATATATGCGTTCAATTTGTAGTCCAAATGTACTTGTTATGTTGAGTTACTATTTGAGAAGGTGATTAAGTGTGGGTTGTATGTTAATATGTTATGATTTGAAAATTTGATTCTAATGAAAACTAGCATGTCGAATTGTGTAAGAAATTGCATGTGCCTAAGACCCTTAATTTGGTTAGTTGCTCAAATGTATATTTAAAGTCTTGAGTAGAAATGCCTTGTTGTGGATAATCTATAAGGATGCTTGAAAGTGAAAGAATTGGGTTGGAGATATAAAGTGTGGACAACGTGCCAAGAATGAAAGTTATACTTGTGGCCAATGGTGCCGAGGAAATGAAATGATGTGAGAAAGGTTATGAAATAGGCCTTGATTCAACTGTCCCAAATTGACTTCGAAAATAGATGTGCCTAAAAGCTTATGTGCTCAGGTCATGCCCAAATGTGGTTGTCTTAATTAATGCTATGCTTTGTAAGTATTTTCAAAGTGGTTTGAGCTCCTATATGTTCATGAGTTGAAATTGTGTATTGCCCTTTTTGGGAAAAAGTATTTCAAGAATGAATGATGTGTTATAGATTTTCAATTGTGACTTAACTATGTTTTACCCCCTTCTTGGGAAGAAAACTATGTAATTAAAAACTTATTTCTCATATGATGAAACCTTATGAACCTACCCTTGCTAAGGCCAAACGTTCCAAACGGTTGAATGGAAGAGAACTCCTTGTACAAACTATTATCATTTTGGGAATCTAGAGTTGTGGTGTTGTGATTACACCTCTACCCGCATATATTGGGGTGAGGCGGTAGGGCCGCTTTGTGTAGGGATTGTGGTATTGTAATTCACCTCCACCCGCATATAATAGGGTGAGACGGCAGGGCCGCTTTGTGTAGAGATTGTGGTATTATGATACACCTCTACCCGCATATAATGGGGTGAGGCGGCAAGGCCGCTTTGTGTATAGATTGTGGTATTGTGATACACCTCCACCCGCATATATTGGGGTGAGGAGGCATGGCCGCTTTGTGTAGGGATTGTGGTATTGTGATATGCCTCCACCCGCATACATTGGGGTGAGGCAGCATGGCCTCTCTTTGTAGCGTTGAGGGTATCGGGATTGCACCTCCACCAACATACATTGGCGTGAGGCGGTATGGCCTCTTTGTGTAAAGGTATTTGTAGAGGATCCCCGACTTAGTAATTTATAAATGTTATTGAAAGCTTTTAATAATTTGTTGTGGCTTTAACAACTAACTTTGATTTATCATATTCATGTTGTATTTCTAAGTCCGTGAATAGGTGTTTTGGTTTTCATACTAGTACTATTCCATATGTACTAACGTTCCTTTTGCCGGGGACGCTGCATCTTCAATGGATGCAGGTGGTTCGTCAGCGGGCGGTTTTGATCCTCGTTAGCAATTACTCTCTATTCAACACATTTTGGTGAGTCCTACTCTGTTCCGGGCTTCATATCATTTGACGTTGTACTTTATGTTTTGAGGTATATCCGGGGCCTTGTCGCCGGTACCATCATTGTACTCTTATATATCTATTAGAGGCTCCGTAGACATAGTGTGGGTTGTGTATTAGTGTGGTAAAGTTAAACTAAAGATGTCGTAATTATATCTCATGCTTTCACTGTAAAACTATGGTTGTGAAATGTATTGTTTTGGAGACTTATAAATGAAGTAACTAATGGTAATGGAACTAGTGTTGTTCATGAACCCTCATGGTATTAATTAATGAAGTTTATATTCTCTTTATTTATGGGTGACTTGGGTAGAAGGAAATACAACATGCTTGATCGGCGGGGTTACCTCGGTTGAACGCCGGTCACGCTCCCCGGAGTCGGAGCGTGACAAACTTAGTATCAGAGCCTAAGGTTTTAAAGTGTCCTAGGATGTCTCGGAGACGTGTCTAATAGAGTCCTTCTTGTTGGTGTGTTGTCGACCATATCTATAATGAGCAGGCTACTTGGACATTTAGGAATTTCACACTTCTTTGATACTCCAGATCGTGCTATAGAGCTCAAGATAGGAAGAAATTTTCCTCGTCATATCTCATTTTCCATATGAGTAATCCACGGGTTCGAAGCAGCAATGAGGGAATGACCTTGACATTAAATTTGGGGAAGATTGCACAAGAGTTCGTTGGGAGAATGTGTCGAGCCGTGGAGGGATTGGAATAACTTGTTTCTAAGGGAAGTTTCCTTATTCCTATTAATGTCACCACGCCACCAAATCATGTGGTGAGAGCACCTAAGAAGCGAAAGAGAGTTGTTTGTACCAATAAGCCGGAATGTTTGATTTGTAAGAAGCGCCACTTAGAGACATGTTGGATGAATCTTGAAATATGTTATGGTTGTGGAAAGAGGGGGCACAAGAAGAAAAAATGCCCTAGGTTGGGTACACCTAGCCTGGTCTGCCCGATATGCGGGCGGGAACATTTTGCGTCGTGTTATGAGTATGCTCAGGAGTGTGTTAGGGGTGGCAGGCTTGGGAAATTCGAAAGTCCCACACAACAAACCAATATAGAGATTGTTACTCCCGAGATGAAGGCTTGGAGGAAGGATATGGGATTGTTATTAATGTATGCAAAAAGGGTAATTATCAGGTCGGTGGGGCGAGTAAGTTTAACGGACCTCATCCTCGTTGTGTGAAGCATAGGAGATGTCATTCAGGGGTATGTCACTATGGTACCAATGTATGTTACGGATGTGGAGTCGAGGGGCATCAGTTAAGGCACTGCCTTGTCAATCTAAAGTTACCAAGTAAGTCACTACTTAGTATATCATTCTGAACACCACATGCTTTTCCTTATTGTATATGTACATCTATATCGATAGCCTACATAAATCTGGTCTTAACCAAAATGTTGAATCACAAAACATTGCATGTACCTACTCTTTGAACGAGATGCAGTATTCGTGAAGCCTCTTGATCACAATTCTCTTATTTACGACCTCTTGACGAATTGAGTTATATAATTATGTCCTTGAATTGAGTTATAACTCTAGGATTAATACTTCCTACTTGCTTTCCTAAATTCTCAACAAGGGACTATACCTGATAAATTTCTTACAAGAACCTTTTGATTCAAATGGATAACATCCGCTCACTTGTGCTTATGCATGCACAGTCATAAATTTTACCTATGTGGTATCAAATCCAATGTATAGCGGCCTATTGTTGAGATCCTTCTCGAGCCACTCTTTTTCTCTCCGGTGTATATGGCTCCTATGGTTTGAACAATCACTTTACTCCTTTGTGAATATTATCATGAATCCTTTTCACTGTCTACTAACATGAGAGCATATCTCAGCACCTATTATATGTGTACCTGTCAGTTGAAAGGGGTCACTTGCCCACATAAAAGTTTCTGGGAAAATTGAGATTTTCACAAATTCGTCACAAGTAGATGTTTTTGTTTTCCATCTCAGTATGACTTTCATGTCCACTTAGATCATTCCGCAGTAAGTAGATCACTTTGTTCCTAGTATTGTAGTTGCCCATAAAGTGGCCCGGTATCGCAGCTTGAAAGTTATTATGGAGAAAATGTGTCTACCTCATAGAAGTGTTCATTCTCTCTAACCAATACATGATTTCATCCCAACATTAAGATGTTATAGCTACATGGTTTCCCTTGTGTGTGGTTGAAAGTTATGTATCCTTACCGCAACCTTTCCCTCCCAACCTCAGGTGGATGTTTAAGATTCTAGCACATATCACGAGCATATTGATTTGAAAGACAAGTTTGTTGTATCTCTAGTCCTCTCATATAGGATCAACTATTATGAATGGTTAAGCCGTCAGAATGATAATAATCTCATAAGAGTTCAACTTCTTTTTTCATCCTCATGGGCGTCTGGCATATCTATTCCTTGTGTTAGTTAATGTTAAGAGCGTAATGCAACTACATGAATTTTAAACCCATATCACAATCAGGGTGCCAGAATATTCTCATTTCGAGTTAAACTGATTTTTCCTACATTCCAAGAGGCGACTGGTGTCACGTACTTGGCTATTTCTCTTTGAGGCCTACTATTGCCGAACAAGGCACATATGGAATGAAATAATTGTTGTTGTCCTTTTCATGACTCATAGTCTTCCAATAATAACTGATGTTAATGTCTTTATCCTCCCGACCATGCCTCCCATATGTCACATGTCTAAAATGACTCATTTCTTTTAAATCTCAGAATCATGAATATGGTCCCTATATTATCAATGCCTACTAGGCAACTCGATGCCTCATTCATCGAATCAATGATGTCATCACAATGATTAACCATGTCAGCACTATTGGTAGTAACCTTCATGTCTCTTAGGATATAACCTCCTGAAAAGCCCTGCTCAGCACATTGATAGATTTTTGAAAATTCCAGCCCAATCTCGAACCTCGTTATTCCTATTTATAGTAAACCTACGGAGGTTGAGGGTTCAAACATGTCAAAGAAGAAGCATCATCTCGTGATCAAATATATTGGATAGGAAGTTTTATGGTCATATTCATGCTAGCACATTTTAGAGTAATTGTTGGAGGTCGCCAAAGGTTTAGTATGGGTGTTCGGCGTAGGGATTTAGAGTTGAAGAAAGTGAACGGGTTGTTCTCAAGATTTTCTCTATGAATATATTGGGTGAATTGTTAAGGAAGGTAAAGTATGTGTAGCCACATTAGGCCTTATGGAATATTGAAGGAAATAGGCCAAACTATGAGTATGATGTTTTCCCATCGTTGTCCTCCATGCACCCGATGCATCATGTATCTCGGTTCCAAAAGGTTGTTGGAAATCCTTTGCCTATCATTCCGGTGGAAACTATTGAAGGTGAAGTAAATGGGTAATTGGCTTATAAGAGGCACCTAGTTGTCATCCCTGTTAAATAAATCCGAAAATTGAGATCTGCCTTCGTCAGAGTAAAGGAAGTATTCTCACTTGCCTGTATAACCAAATGGTTGTGGTTCAAAAGGGTACTTGTCATGTGTTATGATTTAAATATGTGCAACTCATGTCTAGATACCACTTCTGTTAATGTGATGCCCTTAATGTTGAGATCAGTGTTGTTGATATATATTGTGATACTTTGTTGAGTTATGGATATGTTGTTAGGGTGGTTTTGGGATTCTCTGACAGGTGGATAGGCTCCAATTACAGGGGAGACTCTGGCAAAAGTTTTTGGAAATTTAGGGAGTTAATCAAAAATTTAGAACTGCTGGTATGTGTTATAACAACTGAGTCACATTGGGTGCTAATGGTGAATTTTGACCCTCATTCAAGGACGAGTGATCCTAAGTGGGGGAGAATGTAAGGTCCCGTTAAAAAAATTTCCTAATGATATAAGTTTTTAAAGTAAGCCAACGGTATTCCGGAATAACATATTCGAGTATTAAAGGAGACCCATGGGATAGAACCACATCATTTTGAAATGAAAATATGTGATTAAGGTGTGTTGGAACATACTAAGGAGTTTTGTGAATGGCAAGAACCTGTGTGGAACAAGTTAGATACATTAAGTGGAAAGGATGTTTCTATTATCACAAGACCCAACTTCAAACGAATAGAACTCCCACAATATAAAGATTTAGGTGGTGATATATCTATCAAATTAAAGCCCGCTGAGTCTAGTTTCCAATGCATCAAACCGTTTGTCATTTGGATATTTCTACTAAAGGTTATGGCCATTTTACCGGACCTATGCCATATGCGCGCCCAGATGCGCAGCCACACATATTGGAGGGTATTCTTCCTTGTGTGCGTGGCCAGATGTGCGGTCACTTGCCCAGGTGTGTGACCGCACACGTAGGAGTCCTATAAATACCCCCAAGGCTGGGTAGAGATAGTGGCTAAGTCATTTCTTTGAGCTAGGGCTTGCTCTATCAAGGGGAATCCGTCCTATACTTCCCTCCCATGAACCAAGGTAATATTTATGGAGTATTTTGAGTTGATTACTACTCCTTAACACTTATATTAACAAGGATTAATCTTGAAAATCCATATATTTCCATTCAAATCCCCAAATTGGTCAAGAAAACTACAAGGTGGGATTCCCAAGAGTTTCACTATAGGAGGTATGTCTACCATCTTTAACTAATCTATGCTGATTAATTATGTATGAAATATGTGTTATGACTTATGGATGGTGATTGGAAGTCATAAGTCCCTAACCTAGGTTGTGTTGGTATTGTAGAGATTGTAAAATGAATTAATTAATAATATTTATGGGTTGGGAGTGAAGTGTTGGGCATGCATGTGCGAATAGAAGTTGTGAGGTGAATCATTGGTGTGGAATGTGGTTGTTAGGTGAAGAAATTCCATTGAAGGAGGTTGTATAAAGATATGTACATTAGATGTTTGATAAAAAGTCTAAATGACTTAAAGTATAGAAATCTTGCTAATATTGGTGCAATTGTGTTGCATTGTTGTAGATTGAAGTTGTTTAGTATGGTGGAATGTCGTAGTATTATTAAGGGACGAATTTTAGGTATGTTGGCTAAACTCCTCTTTTAGAATTGAACCCCACAATGGCCTTGTAAGTCCCGTGTTGCTCATTATAAATTGGTTATTCCGAATAAGCCTTGTGTCAAGAGATATATGCGTTCAATTTGTAGTCCAAATGTACTTGTTATGTTGAGTTACTATTTGAGAAGGTGATTAAGCATGGGTTGTGTGTTAATATGTTATGATTTGAAAACGTGATTCAAATGAAAACTAGCATGTCGAATTGTGTAAGAAATCACATGTGCCTAAGGCCCTTAATTTGGTTAGTTGCTCAAATGTGTATTTAAAGTCTTGAGTAGAAATGCCTTATTGTTGATAATCTATACTTGAAAGTGAAAGAAATGGTTTGGAGATATAAAGTGTGGCCAATGTTCCAAGAATGAAAGTTATACTTGTGGCTAATGGTGCCGAGGAAATGAAATGATGTGAGAAAGATTATGAAATAGGCCTTGATTCAACTGTCCCAAATTGACTTCGAAAATAGATGTGCCTAAAAGCTTATGTGCTCAAGTCATGCCCAAATGTGGTTGTCTTAATTAATGCTATGCTTTGTAAGTATTTTCAAAGTGTTTTGAGCTCCTATATGTTCATGAGTTGAAATTGTGTATTGCCCTTTTTGGGAAAAAGTATTTCAAAAATGAATGATGTATTAAAGATTTTCTATTGTGACTTAATTATGTTATACCCTTTCTTGGAAAGAAAACCTTGTATGAAATCAATGTAATGAAACACTTATTTCTCATATGATGAAACCTTATGGACCTACCCTTTCTAAGGCCAAACGTGCCAAATGGTTGATTGGAAGAGAACCCCATGTATAAACTATTATTGTTTTGGGAATCTAGAGTTGTGGTGTTGTGATTAAACCTCCACCCGCATATATTGGGGTGAGGCGGCAGGGCCGCTTTGTGTAGGGATTGTGATATTGTGATACACCTCCACCCGCATATAATGGGGTGAGGCGGAAGGGCCACTTTGTGTAGGGATTGTGGTATTGTGGTATTTTGGTTCGTCAGCGGGTGGTTTTGATTCTCGTTAGTAGTTACTCTCTATCCAGGAGATTTTGGTGAGACCTACTCTATTCCGGGATTCATGTCATTTGACGTTGTACTTTATGTTTTGAGGTATATCCGGGGCCTTGTCGCCGACACCATCATTGTACTCTTTTATATCTATTAGAGGCTCCGTAGACATAGTGTGGGTTGTGTATTAGTGTGGAAAAGTTAAACTAAAGATGTCGTAATTGTATCTCATGCTTCCACTGTAAAACTATGGTTGTGAAATGTATTATTTTGGAAACTTATAAATGAAGTAACTAATGGTGATGGAACTAGTGTTATTCATGAACCATCGTGGTATTAATTAATGAAGTTTATATTCTCCTTATTTATGGGTGAGTTGAGTAGAAGGAAATCCAGCAGGCTTGCTCGGCTGGTTTACCTCGGTTGAGCACCGGTCGCGCTCCCCGAAGTCGGGGCATGACATTCAAAGTGAGCCAAACTTTTATGTAAAGCTATTTCATAGCTTTATAACTTTTGTTTAGGATCCAAAACCTATTTTGTCTTGCATTTACCCGAAAATGGGTGATGAAGTACAGGGCAGGCGCTACTTAGATTTTTAGTTTTACAAACCCTCCATGTTCTACTGTTAGTATTTTAAGCATAACTATTTTGTACAAAACTGATAAGGGGTGATTCAAGCTTTCATGAGACCCTAAGACATATATCTATAACTTTTACGAAGATCACACAGTCTAGTTTGTCCGTTTAAATCTTAAAAACTGAGTCACAACATAAGAGAATGGTACCATCTAGAATATCTATTTCAAACATTTAGGGTAATTTTAACCAATATCATGTTTAGTTCGATATGTTGAAATCACTGGACTTATATAGATATTTTATTACGTATTCAAGGTATATATACCCTTATAAAATCTAAGGGAAAGTGTTTTATGAAGTGAATGGATTTGGTTGGTCTATGGCGTAGACGATTCGAACGTCATCAAGTTGTGGTTGAACTGTTTTGTGGTAAAACACCAAGGTTTATGTATAAACTTGAAGTTGTACTCTTTTTACTTTCTGGAATCTATTGAAATAACTTGAGCTTTTTTCCCCCTTGTCTTCAATTAATATCATTGTAATCGTGTTAATCATGTATTGCAAGATATTCACTAACTCGCCCACTTGTGCGGATTGCTTGATCATTTTGCATCCTTGTTGGGACTTTGTCCTTCTTGTGGCAGTGACTTTGTCACCTATATTGGCATGCCTCTTGATTCGAATCTTCTGCCATCTTGACTTTGAATTTGTGTTTCATCTTAAATTATGGAACTTGCCCTACTAAGTACGAACTAGAAAGCCATTTTTAATATGGTTCTTGATTCTCTTGACTTTGGATTTTGACCCTACTTGATTTGGGGCTTCGGTCCATCTTGATATCTAATTATGCATAGTGTGATTTCATGACGTACATATTGGGCAAAAATTGATTTTTGGAAAACTCGGATTGACGTTATACGCTTTCTTGACATTTGAATCTTGAACATTGATATTGATATTTGGAAAAACTTCAAGGTTTTATATTCGATACCTTTGGTGTATTTGCTTACTTGCTTTAAAATTATGTTTCATTTGATCTACCTATGACTGACAAAGCGGAATTTGAAAATCTAATGGCTCCAAGACTAAAGTTTGTACACCACTAAGCTTTATGCTTAGCGATAATTATTTTCTATCGTAGGTAATGTGCGAGAAGAGATTTGAATAAGGCCTTTTGGAGTAGACTTTTTGGGAGTATTTGTGGAGATCACATTTGCATATTCACTTAGGGTTTGTATAATTTTGGGACTTGTACATGATCTATATGTCACGCTTATGTATGTAATTTTGGAGGCTTGTTAGATCTCATGACCATAAGCTCGTAACTTGAATTTGGTGACTTGTTTTGCTATTTTAGGGTGTGTTAATAACCCAAGTCTTGTAATATGCTAAATTTACATTTTATCTTGTAAATATTTACAAAGGAGAAGACTTGTTTTCCTTTTATACTCGATAGTTTGAAATTCATGTAGAATACGAACCATCAGTGATGTTAAACGAAAAGTATGATTTTATTAGAAAGTTGCTTTAACGTGTTGATTATTCAAAAAGGATTGTATCAAATTATCTTTATACTTTGACAGTGTATTTCATTTAAGAAAGTTTACTAAGTGTCTTCTCAAAAACAAAAATGTTGTACTTTGAACCTTTATCACATGGGCCCATTTCC
Organism: Nicotiana tabacum; assembly: GCF_000715075.1. NCBI lineage: Eukaryota > Viridiplantae > Streptophyta > Magnoliopsida > Solanales > Solanaceae > Nicotiana > Nicotiana tabacum. The sequence continues at coordinate 54,733,093 of NC_134088.1, forward strand.
GCTACTAAATTATTATAAATGTCTTTCAAGATTAATATCTTCTGAACGTTGCAAGTAGTAAATTAGCTTTGTTTCGTAGGTAGCACCTCCCCAAAAGGGTTGCTACAACATCTGACCTATTGCCAACTTCGTCTCCTGATTAATCAATTTGGCCATATCTGTCGTTATAGTTGTAAGCTCATCTAGATCAATTACACATGCTACCCTCACCTTACCAATTGTGATCATTTGCAGTGAAGTTTTTCAAGAGGGTCTGAATTTGTTTGTAAGGTTTTTCCATGCAGCTATCCCCACAAGTTGAGTCAAGATTCATCTTTGATGACACATCCATCCCATCAACAAAAGTGTAACCCAATACCCCGTCAGTCCGATAGTGATGTGGGTAGTCTCTGAGCAGTTTCTTGTATGTTCCCAAGCTTGACAAAGAGTCTCTCCATCCCATTATTGGAACCCAAGAATCTATCTCCTGAATGACTTTGTCTTCTTTGTGGGGAAGAACTTGATCAAAATATTTCAGGCTAAATTATCCCAAGTGCGGATCATATTAGCAAGCTCTTTTTGCAACCATTTTTTTTACTTTCCCTAGTAGTGAAAAGGAAAATATGTTAGTATGATGTAATCCTTGGAAACGTTCAGATAATTGTAGGTATCCGTAGTTTCGAGAAAGGTTGGATGTGCCTCTGTGGATCTTCATGAGAAGGACCCAAAGATTGCCCTGTGGACTGAATCAACTGCACCACGTACTATTTAAGCTAAAAGTGACCAGTAATATCAGGCTTCACAATAGCGTGAGTCATGTTAGCAAGATTAGACCTTATAGCCTCTATCACCGACCGCTCGACATTTTTGGCCATCTCTATTAGTTTTTGTTTGATTGCGATACCCAACTCTGTAGTTCTAGCTCTAGTTTCAGCCTCCCTCCTTAATCTGTGAAGAGTTCTTTCTATTTTCAGATCAAAAGGGAGGTGTCATCAAAACTCCTGCTCCTCTGCATTCAAGAGAAAAATTAAAGCTTGAACAAATAACAAATAACACCTAATTTTAGAAATTTAGCTAATTTCTAAGTCCCTGGCAACGACGCCAAAAAAAATATTAGGGCCAAACACACACACAAGTATACGCGGTCGACAAGTAATAAAGTAATAAGAAAGTATTATTCCCACGAGGACTTGTGATTAACTATTGACTAAATTAAGCTAGCTACGAATTACTTGTTCAATTGATTTTTTGAGAGATGATTGTGATTTTACTTAACTAAAACTATTTCAAAATTTAACAAGCAAGCAAGGAGACAAGAAAGTCAGTAGAGTACACGAATTAATTAGGAACAAAGTCAATGAGATAGGGATATTTTAGGGTTATGGGATTAATGTCTATCCTGTAGAGTTTTTCGGGTTAACTACTTGATCTGTCTGATTTATTGATTAACATGAGTTATTATGCTCGCAAGGTTCTTTCGACGCCTCGCTCATCTATTCAAGCCAACCTAATAGTATGTGTCTATAGAATCAGATTAACTAGAACGCATGTGTAATTCCTGCAAGAATAACCAAGTAAGGCATTTACCATATGTCTATCCTAATTGCAAATCCATTCTCCGTTGCCCGGAATCCTATATGCAATCTATAATTTTCACTTTCGAGTTCAACTATAGATTCATATGTAGTATCCTACTGTTAGCTATACATTAAAATAATAAAGAATAAAATTGAATAAGTAAACCAATATGATGTAATCAAGAAATCCCAACAACCGTCACATTCTAATAATTAAGAACTATCCATAACCCCAGAACACGAGGGGTTTTATCCACTCATAATCATATGAACCATCATAAAAGTGGTTTGAGTTATAAAAATACAAATACTAGAGAAAGGGATGATGTATGCGATGATTCCGTACTCCCAAGATGTCTGTAGCCTTTCTTGCCTCCAAATAAAGTCCAACCCTGTCCAAAACGAGTTTAGGGGGTATTTATAGGTGAGAGTTGGAATGTCCAAGTCCAAAATCAACAAGGAAACTAATCCTTCTCGGACACGGGGGTAATGGTGCGAGGCAGTGCTAGGGCACTACCTCGATGTTGCTAAGCGTCGTTTGGGGCACATCTTTGCTCTCACGAGGCGCCCTGGGTGAAGTGGGGTGCCTCTGGGGCACCGACTTTATCGTGCCTTGCATCGATTTTCCTTTCGTGCTTTACTTCCACGTCTTCAATGCCATTTTGTGCAACTTTCTTCCTACTTGGGATTCAAATTCTCATATACCTGAAACCAACTCAATTAAGCACAAATGTTACATAATTTATTATTAAATCCTCAAAATGTATGGCAAGCAATGTAATAAAATATAAAATTATAGCTAAATATCAAAAAATTGACCGACAAATTGTCCGACTCGATCCAAATAAGCCAATTTATTCCATTTTAATTTTTCTAAAAAGAAATCGACCGAAGGTTGTGGATTTGCTTAGTGTTAAAATCCAGGAGATCTACTTTTTGATATATTATTAATCAGAATAATGTTTTTGTCAGCAAACAATCCGTAGTTAGTCGGTTACCATTAAAATTAATATAAAATTATTTTCTTGCACCGACTGATGCCGGTCGATCCTGTATTTAAGAAAAAATTAAAAGTTTCTCATCTAACCAACAAATTTTGGTCGGTTTCTTAAAAAAATCTTCAAATTTGCTTTCAGTCGGTTTGTTGGTCGAACATGGTTAAACTTGCATATTACATTGAAATCTATAACCTAAATAATGTAATTAATATCTTAAAGAAAAATATAGTACTTTTCTTTTCAATATAAATTGTTAATGCGCAAAAGAAATCTTTTATTTTTAAATAATGCAAAATAAAATGCGTGATGTCTTGGAGACGTAGATTCGCTTAAACACTGGCTTCAAGATTTTGTTAATAGATCCAATATCTTGGAGCATCTAGTCACTTCCATGACCTAAATAAAATAAAATAAAATAATTAGGAGCCCTACACACACATATATCATTAGTTCACCAAGAGATCCGCTCAATAAAGTTACTTAAATTCAAAAATGATGAATGGTAAATTAAATAAGTGATTAGAAGCTTTATGTTTCCTACGTTCAACTAGAATTGGTTCACCAATAGATACACCAAGCTATATAATGGTGCCTACACAACATGGAGTGATTTTCCATTTGAGCTCAAGCAGCAAATTTTCAATGAGTTTATGGTACAAATGCAGTTTTTAGCAATTTAAAGCGTTATATTAATTATATTTACATATGACATTAGACATTTGATTTGCAGATGAAATGTGCATAGGATGCCAGATAAACGGTTAAAAATGCATATTTTTTGGTGTACTTTCATCTCATAACTTGTGTGTTTACGGGAGGTTACATGAGTTTTTCTAGTAAATTATGCTCATTACGTGCATTCTTATGTGTAGGATCAAGTTGGATGAAAGATGAGTAAAAGAAGTTGATTCGGGACCAAAAGAAGAACTTTGCTCGTTCATTCTCGCGTGCGCACGAGAGAGTGAACGAGCTAGCTGAGGAAATCTTGAAAAAAACAGCGAACTAAGCTAAAAAAGAATGGAAGTGCACAAGAGATTTGGGAGGCAAAGAAAAAGAGAAATAATTCGCTCGTTCACTCTCGCGTGCGCACGAGAGAATGAACGAGCTAACCTGAAAAGTCTTTTTCAAAGTGGCTTGTATTATTTCTCCCCATGCTAACCCTATCCCATATAAATAGTCATTAAACTCACTTTTGAAGAAAAAGATTCGACTGAAGGGGGAATTCAACCTAAGGAGGGGATTCGACCTAAGGAGGCTCGAACACGCAAGGAGCAAGGCGGAGAATGCTTCTATAAATTTTATTTTCTTCTTCTTATTTCCATTATTGGTTATGAATTTTAGTACTGTAGTTTTACATACTTTTATGAGTAGCTAATTATATTATCTAGGGTTTTGATGGAACCTTTTGTAGGATGAATTCTTGATACGTTTTGATATAATCGAGTCTTTGAATTTTTCTATTTATTTCACTACGTGCTTATTTAGTTAATTGAAGAACTCTCATTTAACGGTGCCTATTTATTATGTATTACTTGAAAAGAGTACATATTTAGGTGGTTGTTGAACAACGTCACTCCTAACGTATATGAGAGATCAATACGACATGTTTAAAAGTGGGACTAGAGATAACGAAACTTTGGCGTGATCATAGTGAGCGGTGAAAAAGCGCGAGCTAGCGTAGTTTGAAAGAATATAACTAGTATATTATTGTAGTTGCTCAAGAGAGAATTACGATAAGTCGAGTGCTCACGATCAGTCAAGAATAATTAGGCAAAATTATAGAAGACGTAGCGAGAAGGATTCCGATAATTGAGAAAATCATAACTCTAGACCTCCTTAATCTTGTCTCCAACCCTTAGTATCTCTAGTTGTTAATTTATTTTATTTTTTTAATTTGTTAGTTAATTAGTTAGACATAAGAATCTTGATATTTATAGCTTAGAAATTATTCGAGCTTGTCTTCTTAGTGATACATAAAAGTTACAGCGAAACCTTAGTTCTCTGTGGGATTCGACTCCAGACTCTTAGACCGGAATATATTTATAGCGTCCGCTTATCTTTTTTAGGACTAGAGTTGGTCGTGATCAAATTTTGACACCGTTATCGGGGAACTAACGGTGTAGTTGTAGTTGTATATATTGCTAAGTTTCAAGTTTGAACTTTATTTTTATTTTTGCTCTTTTTGCTATTTTATTTTAGTTTACTTGTTGATTTAAGAAACATGATATCTTGAAATTATGGGAGTTTAGGTGTTGGTAATTCTACTTTTGATCCTTATACATATTGTGAACGAAACCACCATTGGCAAAATTTTCAAAATGTTCGTGAGAGCGAGTTATGTGTACCGGCTTAATCTTATTTGTGGAATGTGCGTGATGTGTGTGGTGGTCAAGATGGTCACTTTCATGGTTGTACTTATATTTCTTATCCTCCTCCAATCCCTTACTATGATGGTTCAGTTTTTTCTTGTGAAGTTAATAGGAATAAAGAACCATGGGAAGCTGACCTGAAAGAGATAAAAGATATGTTAAAGTACCTTGTAGAACAAAATGATGCGAAACAAATGCAGATAGAAAGGCAAGATGCAACTATTAGCAACTTGGAGGCTCAAGTGAGTCAACTAGTTGAAGATTTTAATGCTTAACATATTAATATTGTGGATAGTAGACAAAAAGAGCATGCATTACATGCAGATATTGAGGTTCTAATTGAGGAGGTCAGAGTAGAACGCCAACAATCTATCCAACTAGAATTTGAGGATGTTAATGTTATAGAAGAGATACTAGAGTCAACCAAGGACATTAAAGATACAAATTTAGTTGACTCTAGTGTGATTGATGTTGAGGAGGTCGAGAATCTTGAAGTTCATGTATTTGAGCGTGTTGGACCTCATTCCAAACACTTCTCTACATTATGTTCAGACGGTGAAATGAGAATTAATCCTTATGAGCATAAAAAGGAGTCAAGGGAAGAGGTAGATGAGTCTTATATTTTGAAATTTTCAAGTCCATCTAGGCAAGGTGACACTCCTCGATCGAGAGCCAAAAAGTGCATGAGAATTTATTTAATTTTTGACTCGCAAGAATTTGTATCGCCCCGGGAACATAATCATAAACTTGAAGCAAAACTTGGGGTTCAATTCATAAGTTTGAGGTGGGGGCAAAAAGTGATTCGCGTCGTGTCGCGACGTTAAATCAGGCGCTTGTTGGGAGGCAACACAACTTTACTACTTTTCATTAATTTTTATAATTTTTTTTTTCAAATTACTTTTATTGTGTTATTTTTTAGTATAGCTTTTGATTTTCCAGGAGTATGAGAAGCAAAGCCATTGGAAGGAAGCAAAAGAAAGCAAGATGGCTAGAACTAAGTGTGGGGTGTCTACATAAACGACCAATGCCCATGAGAAGTCTGAGTACCCCATGAGCTGCTAATGTTTCGGACTTTGGCCTACCAAGGAGTTTCTTTTACCCTCTTGTTATTTATAGTGTGCATTAGGGACAATGCATAATTTTAAGGTTGGGGTGGGAGAAGATTGTCTAGGTAATTTCTTGTGCTATGTTATGTATGTTAAAAAGAATTAGGTAGAAATAATCCCTCTTGATTTTTCTTATGGCCACGGTTCTTTTCCAAGGAATGATTCTTTGAACCGGGCAGTAGTTTTTTTTAGGTGGAATTTTGAAAAATTTTGGACTTTTTCCGACGATGGATTTCTTAGATAATTTTCTTGAGGGAGTAAAGTCCGAAGAAAAAAATACAATGTGTGATTACTTGTGATTACTTCCCATGTGTTGAGTTAATATGATGACTATGCTTAGTTGTTTAACTTGAGTGTCGGGTCTGAACCGTCCGGAGTGAATCATGTGCATTGTATGATGTGAGATCTTGATTACATTCTGTGTTATCCTGTGTTAGTTTAGAACTTACTTCGTGTGTTAGTCGAAGCGAAATAAGTAAGCTTTGTGAGTCTAGGAGATGATGTAGGCGTTTCTTTGATTGTCCATTGAGCTACTGTGCCACCATAAATAAAATCATCCTTAGATAGCCCATTTGAGCCTATAAACTATTTTTTTGGCACCCACTTAATAGCCGATTCCCTTTTTGTTCTTAATTAGATCTTTTTGAATATTTACCTCTGAAAGCACTTAAGTCGCCAGAAGAGTAAAGTGAGAATTGGGGTAGCTTTTGAGTGGAACCATAGAAAGGCCAAAATGTGCACGTATGTTTTGAAAGATTATTAGCCGGGTAACCCAAGTTTGGAGTGTTGAATGAAAAAAAAAAGAAAAGAATGGAAAATATACCTCTTATTCCTCTTATCCGAGCTAGTAAATGCATAATCGTGCTTAAAGAAGAAGGGTTAAATTGTATATGGTTTCGTGGCATTGCTTGAATTGGTCATGAAGAGTATGTATTTGAAAGTTAAGTGTAGTGTATTAAAGTGCTTAGGAGGGTTATTCACTATACCCAAATATATCCTACTCATCCCTTAGCCTACATTACAACCTGGAAAGACCTAATTGATCCTAGACTTCGCAAGCTTAAATTAGCAGAGACATGCACTATGGGCAATCTTATAGTACGACCTCGGGATGCACATGAATTTTTTTGTGAGAGTGAGCGAATTCTTTCGATGTGTAAGTCCTTAAACTATACTTGAATGCATATTTAACTGCATGGACTAATTTCTCTCTTTGATTGTAGTGAGAGCACATGATTTATAAAGGATTGGTAAAGTTCATGCATTTTGAGTTGACACAAGAAGTGAGTCATATTAAGGAATGTATTGGAGTCATCTTTTGAGGTTAGGTTGTTAGAAGAAGCCGCACAGATATTTTAAATAGTCTTGGCATGAGTCAAATTTTGAAAAAAAAGGTCAATAGTTCTTATGTTGAGTTCTAAGTGTTGGTATAAATCATTGTCATTGGTATGATGCATGAGTAGATTTTGAAAATGTGTTTCTTGCCATTGTGCTTAATTTTTGAAAGTTGCTCGAGGACGAGCAAGAGTTTAAGTGTGGGGTATTGATAAACGACTAAAAATACATATTTTTTGGTGTACTTTCATCTCATAACTTGTGTGGTTACGGGAGGTTACATGAGTTTTTGTAGTTAATTATGCTCATTACGTGCATTCTTATGTGTAGGAGCAAGTTGGACGAAAGATGAGAAAAAGAAGTTGATTCGGGATCAAAAGAAGAACTTTGCTCGTTCATTCTCGCGTACACATGAGAGAGTGAACGAGCTAGCTGAGGAAAGCTTGAAAAAAACAGCGAACTAAGCTAAAAAAGAATGGAAGTGCACAAGAGATTTGGGAGGCAAAGAAAAAGAGAAGTACATCGCTCGTTCACTCTCGCGTGTGCACGAGAGAATGAACGAGCTAACCTGAAAAGTCTTTTTCAAAGTGGCTTGTATTATTTCACCCCATGCTAACCCTATCCCATATAAATAGTCTTTAAACTCACTTTTGAAGAAAAAAATTCGACTGAAGGGGGAATTCGACCTAAGGAGGGAATTCGACCTAAGGAGGCTAGAACACGCAAGGAGCAAGGCAAAGAATTGTTCTATAAGTTTTTTCACTTTCTTCTTCCTATTTCCATTATTGGTAATGAATTTTAGTATTGTAGTTTTACATACTTTTATGTGTAGCTAATTATGTTATCTAGAGTTTTGGTGGAACATTTTGTAGGATGAATTCTTGATACGTTTTAATATAATTGAGTCTTTGAATTTTTCTATTTGTTCAACTACGTGCTTATTTTAGTTAATTGAAGAGCTCTCAATTAATGGTGCCTATTTATTATGTATTGCTTGAAAAAGAGTACACATTTAGGTGGTTGTTGAACAACATCACTCCTAACGTATATGATAGATCAATACGGCGGATTTAAAAGTTAGATTAGAGATAACGAAGCTTTGGCGTGATCAGAATGAGCGGTGAAAAAGATTTTATTTCGTTTGCATGCAAATAATATGGTAGAAAAATGAGTCAAGAAGAGCTATCAAGGAGACCCGCATTCAGAAGAAGAACTTCTTGGATCAAGATAAGTAGGTCGAGGACTGGACTGGACTGAGACTGCCTATGAAAGCTTCGAAATTTCCTGAGCATTATATTTTTTGTTTATAATATAATTTATATACTAATTTTATATTATAAATATAGGGCCGTTATAAAAGGACCTTGGAGAAGCTCCGTCGCAATCAGCCGTCGGTTGATTCGGGCGATCCATCAAAACATTCGGACAAGGACGCTGATACAATTTAGTTTGATATTGTTGGTGGTCCAAGAAAGAGGATAGCATAGGGCCTTCCTGAGAAACCATTTCACTGTTACAAGTGTGGATTGTAAGGTATATGAACTTTCACACGGGATGAGGCACTTGATAGGGAGACTATTTCGGCTATGGAGAAGAAGGTCGCAGAGCTTTCTAGCGCTCTTCAAGTAGCAAAGACAGAGATAGGCATAGAGATGAAAATTTTGTTAGGCTTGAGGCTCAACTAAAGCTCACCTCGAGTCTGAAACTTTTTCATTGCCCTGGCCTCTCGTCCTCAATACGATCATTATGCCCGTGTGGTAGATGAGGTTCTTCAAGTGATCAAGGAGATACGATAAAGAACACTCCTTGAATAATGCTTGTGATTTGCCAAGTCTTCCTGGAACTATATTCATAATGTTATTAAGTAATTCGTACATGTTTTAGTAGTTTTGAGTTAGCGTGAATCATTTTAAATGTTTAAGTTATTTTGAGTTAGTGACACGAACTAGTTTGAATGTTTAAGTTGTTTTGATTTAATGTGTTTGGATGGTTTAGTTTGTGTTTTGGTTGGAGATCCTTGTTCGTTTGGGTGGAGATTGATGTAGTTGTGTTGGAGGAGGTTCTTGTTGTTGTTTGGCAGTAACATAATGGTGGACTATTTGATAGGTGGTGTAGCTATAAAATAAGCACTGCCTGCTAATTTTTATATAGAAAATCGATCGACTACCGATTATCGGTTTGTTCATAAAAATATTTCAGAGGATCGTTAAATACCGATCATGATCGGCCGGTTATTTGACAAAAAAATACAAAAATTAGAAAAAATCCATCGAAACCAGTCGGATAATTGGTCCAAAGAAAAATAAAATGGACAAACCTAATATGATTATACTCTAAAGAGAAATCACACCAATCATTAGTGCAAAGAAATTAATGTTAATGCCACGACTTAGCCAATTATTAAGAAAAATGCGCAACTACTTTAACGTTCTGTGGTCCACTAATGTTCAGAATTACCTTCTGAAGATTGAAAGAGACGCCGCATGATGCACTAATGATGTCAATAAGAAATTTGTCATTCATGTTTGGTAAAACATTAGGAAGATAGCATATATAACCTACGGTTCCTTCTCTTGAGGTACGCATATAGCTACAAAAGCCTCCTTGTTAGCTGGACTGCATCAAAACTAGTACCTATTATGACAGGCCAGATATATTGATTGGATTCCAGTTACTAATATATATGTACTAACCATACATATACTAGCGGGTGATCCCATGTCACCCCAATCCACATAAGTCTGACAACACCATCTCAATTGAAAAATATTCCTTCCACCCACACCGATAAGCCTTAGAGCCAAATATTTCACCATCTGAGTCTTACCAAAGACCCGATTCCCGCATAAATACATTGTATTAACCTCAAACATCTATCACAACTCATGCATATGCCCACAATGTATGACCACCCGACGTAATACATCGCCCATATGCCCATAACAACATCTCTGACCACCATAGCTGCCCATAATCAAATCCAGCACCGTCAGTTAACCTCGTACCAGCTAGAACCATGTTCCAAACCCTCACAACACTGAAAACAATGCAAGAAAAATGAAGATCCCATAGCCATTCACTCAAATCAATAAGTCACATCTAATGCCACCTGGGCACACACCTCGCAAGCTAAAACCCAATAAGCACAACACGAATGTGACTGAATATACATGAGAGAACTATCAAACAACCCGACAGGCACAACTCCCTATCAGTACTATACTATGAATCAATTCTGCAATGGAGAAGCAAAACATATGAACTAACCACAAGGATCTCATCCTAATATAACACCATTGCGGCACATAGCCCAGTTCAAACATATCAAACCACACGAAAACGCGAGGATCCCATCCTCAGCTCTGAATCTCAAGTAGTATACACATCATACCAACCAAACCCTTCCACTATTTCAATTCCGTGAAAACAAAATCACAATATGTAACGAACTCCCCATACCGGTAGAGCATCTAAATCACAAATAGTAACCAAACCATCCAGAAATCATATCAAAACATACTGTAATGAGTAACAAAAAGTCACTTCTAGTCTCATAGCTCTCAATAGTAAACAAAACAAAACGATAGACGCAGGCTACCACTATATAATCTCCCAACAGGGGTAAACACATAAGCAGAGTACAAAATCACAAAACTCACCCACATGTGAAGCAAGATAGGAGGACTCATCCCGATACGCAGAACCGAATCAAAATAAGAATGATGCTCCTCTATAACAAATCAAAACCATACCTGTAACGACACCATCTGGTGCAGCAGCCTCAGCCCTACCATAGAAAATATATCAACGGGCTGGGCCTCCCCCTCTAGAGCGCCCTCTACCCGCCTATCCTCCACCCCTAACTAGCTGTGCACGTGGGGTAGTAGCTGTATTCTGATGAAATCCACCCCTCCCAAGTCTGGGGCAATCTCTCATGATGTGCCTAGTATCACCACACTCATAACGACCCCTCTATGGGCGTGGCTGCTCGTACTGAGTCTGTGTTGGATAACGGGAATAATTGTTGTAGGGACCCTGTGCCGGTGGTACACTAAAAGAACTAACTAGAGCACCACGAGTAGTCTAAAGTATGGACTAGACTGGCCAACTGCCCTAGCCTCTACCATGATGGGTCATAGCTGAAGAGTAGAATCCCCTGAACCCTCCAAAACCTCGAGACCTCTTGGTCACCTTATCCTCCCTCTCCTCACCCCGAATACGCTTTAACATCCTAGCAATATCCACCACCTGCTGAAATGGAGTATCAGTCTGCAACTCTTGAGCCATTGCTGAGTCTAAGATCATAACTGATCCCATTAATGAATTTGCAGACTCGCTCTCTGACTGTAGGAACAAAAGTAGGTGCATGACGAGATAACTTGCTGAACCTGATGGCATACTCTAACACCATCATGGTGCCCTGATGCAATTGCTCAAACTCTGTACGCCACATATCCTGGAGGGTTTAGGGAACAAACTCCATCAAAACATCTTTGAAAACTAATCCCAAGTGGGTGGTGCTGCATCGGCTGGTCTACTCTCCTCATAAACCTTCCACCACTGATATGCTGCTCCTGATAGCTGAAATGTAGTAAAAGCAACTCCGCTTACCTCTACGATACCCATTGTGGTGACACTTCTTTAGAAATCCCTATGCATCCTCGGTAACCGTGCCACTAAAAGTAGATGGACTATACCTCTTGAACCTCTAAAGCCTCTTCTGCTCCTCCTCTGATGCCCCTAGCATGACCTCAGGGTGAACTGGAATAACAGGCTATACCGGCACCATACCCGAAACCTGACCAATGTGAGCCCGCTGCTCTGGCGTACAGGCGTTGGGAGTCTGAGATCATCCCCCAATATGCGAAGTAGTTGGTGAAACAGAGATCAATCCCACTTGAGCCACTACACCAAACATGCTGAGGACCTGCGCTAAAGTGTCCTGAAGTCCGGGGGTAACAACAGGTGCCTCCGGTGCCTGTCCCCCACTCGGAGCTACTGGCGGGTCCTCAATTGCTGCTCTGACAGGTGCTCTAGCTGCGGCGCGTGCCCCTCCTCGGCCTCTACCTTGTCCCCAGCCTCTCGCAGCTCTAGCAGAGGGCGCGAGAGTCTTCTTAGCTAACCCGGTAGCTCGTGTCCTCACCATCTATGAGAAAATAGAGATACAAAGACTCAAACTTCGAAATCGACAAATCTGCATGACAAGAATGAAAGAAGTGGAATTTCCTAATAGTTCCGTAGCCTTTCGAAGATAAGTACAGATATCTTCGTACTGACCCGTAAGACTTTACTAAACTTGCTCATGACTCATAAAACCTATGAACCTAGAGCTTTGATACAAATTTTCACGACCCAAAAACCCACCGCAGGCTTCGTGATGGCACCTAGTCTCTAAGACAAGGTAAGCCGATTACTAATTACTACTAGGTAAATTTTTAACAATGATAATTTGAAACAGAGTCTAGTATGAATACTGAAACAAAAGCGTAATAAGACTACGCGACAATAATCATAACAACCTCCTAAGATTTAGTAATACAGAGTCACAAACTCTAGCTAAGTACATGGAAAGATCTCAAATATCGAAATACAATACTGTTCAAATAACCAGCTGACGGTACAATAAAAGGAAAGAACTCCAAGGGACTTCGATGAGCAAGAAGCTCTACTTTGAATCCTCGCGACCAATATGCAAACTCTGCGCGAGTCCGATATCTCTAATACCTGGCTCTGCACAAAAATGTGTAGAAGTGTAGTATGAGTACATCACAGTCGGTACCCAATAAGTATCAAGACTAACCTCGGTGGAGTAGTGACGAGGTACAAGTCAAGACACTCACTAGACAAAATAACCTGTGCAGTATAGAAGTATAAAGCTAATAATGAAAGCAGAAATCAGTAAGTGGAAACAAGAATCAATAAGTGATATAAACAGTAAAGTAATAAGAACATCGTGAAGTATCGTTAAAACCAAATAAGGAACACAAAGGACAACCAATTAATCAAGCCGTTCTAACACAAGTTTCACAGTGAAATCACTTCGTGATACCTCATCTCATAATCACAAGTTACGGGTCTCAACCCACCATCCTATGCTCACGACACCTTGTGCCTACATTTCAAATCACAACCGCATGGACAACTCACGTGCCAATATCTCAATTCGCTCGACATGTTGACTGGCTCATATTCACAATCCGACTGGCGTGGTCACATGCTCATAGTCACAATTCGCCCGACATGGTCACAGGCTCAAAATCACAATCCCCCCGGCTTGGTCATAGACTCACTATCAACATGACAACTGATAATACAAACATATGGGCATAATTAATAAATGTCAAGTTTCATACTCCTGAGCTAGTATAAGTGGCATGCTACGGTATATGCTTGTGCGACTGTACTACTGCTGCCCAAGCTAACAAGTAATATCAAAGACATCGAGTAGCTCATCGAAGCAACACAACAAATCATGTAAGGTGTATGACATACACAAGGAAAAGAACACCATCACACGAAAATCATCACACATCATCCCTGACATTGCCACCCTTATCTCTCCGATAGCCACCCGTATCACTCTGCCCTGACAATATCATTAGCCACATGTATCACTCTGATAGCCACCCATATCACTCCGTATAATAGCCACCCTTATCGCTCCGCTCGAATAATAACACAATAGCCACATGTATCACTCCGTACATTCAACAACATTGAGATGCCACCCTTATGCCATGCATAATAGCAATGGTGAAATGCCATCCTTATACTCCGCATAACAACAACTAACCACACAACAATTCACATGTGCTAACATCACAACAACACGACATATCAACTCGTATCACAAGTGCCCATAGGCCACAACCTTTCCAAAGATCCAACAATATCAATATTTCCACAACCAATAGCCCACGGCTCAATATAATGTGTATAGAATCTCAATAACAACAAAATGAACGGGAAAGTAACTCAACAAGGAGAAACACCCCCTTTAAACACAACTTCAATTAAAATAGATTAATGTCTTCCGATAACCTCAATCCTAATTAATTGTTTAAGGATAAACTCAATAGTGAACGTATTTCTATGAAATGGCAAACTTCAGATTCTAGTGTTTGAATAGGTTAACAATGAAGGAGATGGAACGAACTATCACTACGTCTAAATGCATGAGAATAACCTCCCAACAAAAGGATATAATTTAACAACAATTTCAATTAAGACTAATTCCAGAATAAAATAAATCACATAATGATAAAAATGATAAAAACTTCAAATAAAGCATATAAGAGAAAACTCGACAAGTAGAGAATGTCACATATAACGACAACTTCAAATAAAGCATGTGATAGTAGACATAACGAATAAAAGATATAACATGTGCTAACAATTCCAAATAAGTACATGAAAGAAGCCTAAGAGTCTAAGCCGGTCAATTATCTACATATAAGCCCGAGTACGTACTCGTCACCTCGCGTACACGGCTTTCACATGACACAAATAGCACATTCGACTCAAATCCTAAGGGGTAGTTCTCCTACACAAAGTTAGGCAAGATACTTACCTCAAAGAAGCTAAACCCATACTCTAAAATGATCTTCTCATGTGAAACAAACTACGGACGGCTCAAATCTAGCCAAAATAACTTAATATCATAAATAAAAATCACAGGAAAGAATTTCGGATAATAAAGCTTCGATCTTTAATGAAAACTAAAAAGTCAATCCAAAAAGTCAACCCCGAGCTCGCACCTCGGAACCCAACAAAATTCAGAAACTCCGAACACCCATTCCGATACGAGTCCAACCATACCCAAATTATCCAATTCCGACATCAAATCGGCTTTCAAATCCTCATTTTCATTTTTGAAAGTTTATACAAGAATTCTCATTTTCTCCCATTCAAATAACTAATTTAATGTTAAAAACAAAGATTCAATCATGAAATATAATCAAATCCGGATAAAGAACACTTACCTCAATCCAAAGTGTGAAAATCCCCTTCAAAATCACTTAAATACGAGCTCCATAGCTAAAAATATGACAAAATGACCAAAACCTTCGAAATAGAGTACTTTAAACACTGCTCCAGAGATTTTCGTGATCAAAGTCACCAACCTCGCGATTGCAATTCAAAAATTTTCCAGCACAAATTTTACCCTTCGTGATCGCGGCCATTTCCCCGCGATCGCGATGAACAAATTCCCATTACCCTTCCCAAACTCTTCTCAAACAGTCTGTAGTATAACATCCATAATCTTTTGTACAAGACTCCAAATGACAAATGGTTTATTTTTTGAAAACTAGACTCAAAGGGCTACAACTTTCATTTTTGGATCATCTCCAAATTTCTTATAGATTGCAAGATATAAGTTTCCAAAGTCGGGTTAGTGACAACAGAATTTCCTCTACGCGATCGCGAAAGGTTTCCGTGATCGTGTTTTACAGTGCCCAAACAACAAATTTGCTCTTCGCAAACGCGACCCAAAGTTCGTGATCACGATGCATAGCTCTGTGGCCAAAAACCAACAATTAAAAATGGCATAAAAATGGTCTGAAACCACCTCGAAGCTCACCCGAGCCGCTTGGGACCCCATCCGACATACCAACAAGTTCAGTAACATAACGTGGACATGCTCGAGGCCTCAAATCACATCAAACAACATTAAAACTACAAATCGCACCTCAAATCGAACTTAATAAACTTATGAACTTTCAATTTCTACAACTCTCACCGAATCAGATCAAATCAACCCGGAATAACCTCAAATATTTCATGCAAGTCCCAAATGACATAACAAAGCTATTTCAACTCTCGGAATCTCTATCCAATTCCGATATTCACAGAGTCAACTCCCGATCAATCCTCTCAACCTTCCAAACCTTTAACTTTCTAATTTTTGCCAAAAAGCTTTAAATCAACCTACGGACCTCCAAATCAAAATTCGGGTATACGCCTAAGTCCAAAATTACCACACAAAACTATTGGAATTATCAAAACACCATTTCAGAGTCATCTACACAAAAGTTAAACTCTGGTCAACTCTTACCGCTTAAGCTTCTAAGACAAGAATCATCTTTCCAAATCATTCCCGAGTTATCCAAAAACTAAACTCAACCACACACGCAAGTCATAATACATAAACGAAGCTACTCGAGGCCTTAAGCCACCGAACGGGATGTTAATTCTCAAAATAACCGATCGGGTCATTACACTATATATACTCCTTACATGTTTACTCTCATGTTGTTAGTGTCCTTACTTGTGTGTTACGAGTTCGAATGGATTTGTGGCACATTGATATAATTTGTGTGGTATATTAATTTTTGATTCTAGGAGATATTGGTAAATTGTGATTTGAGCGGATTAATGACTAAATTAGAGCCATATAGCTGTGTTGATATTAATATTAAGTTGGCATGTACGCCAGACACCACATTAGGCTGAATGATATTGATATTAAGGTGACACGTGCAACTGGTCATGGGGCTGAATTATGATGATCATTGACTTTTGTTCCGATCAGCGCTTGGGCTAGGGTCCACCCCTTAGAAGTCAGGTGATAATCCATGTTGCTTTGGACCCTTTAAGTGCAGGCACTTGGTATGTGCTTAGTGTGGGGCTTTATGTCAGGCACCCGTACAATGCTGAGATTGTGCTTAATTGATGATTTGACTGTGCATTTGTTGATTTTGGCATTGATACTTGTCATGCAGGTGTAAATCTTCATCATGCTTATTGATACCTAATATTGAAATTGATATATTAATTGATTTGTTTGGAAAGCATGCCTATTTTTTCTGTTAATACGATCAAGTTAAACTTACTATTCTTGAGATGCTTTTCCTGTTGCCAATATCATTAGGTTGTTACTGTTATTGTTGGCTATTGAAAGTGAGTAGCGTACTTGTCCAATATCATCACTATCTACAATCCGAGGTTAAGCTTGCTACTTACAAAGTATATGGGTCGGTTGTCCTCAAACTACACTCTGTACTTTATGTGAAGATCCAGGTGTTGCTGATAAAGTTGATTGCTAGAGAGCCGTATCCGTACCTATTGGAGATTTCAAGGTAGCACTGATGTTCTGTTCGCAGGCCTTGGAGTTCCTTTCCTTATTTTTGTTATTACTGTTTATGTACTTTAGACAGTATTGTATCGTTATTCAGACCATTGTACTTATTCTATAGAGTTCATGTACTTGTTGCACCGTGTTCTGGAACGGTATTTAAATTTTATCGTTAATTGGCTACAGTTATTTATTTTATTCTGCTTTTGAGACTATTTCTCAGTGTTATTGAAGTTTATTTTTGTATATTGAGTGTTGACTTGTGTTGCTTCCAAATGCACATGCAAGTATGCGTGATCAACAAGTAATATAATGATAAGTAGAGTGTCGAACCCACAGAGACTTGTGTTAACTACCTACTAATTTAATTTCACTCAAATTGTTATTCAGTCGAGTCAATCAAAGTTGAATGGTGTGATTGTAACTAAGTAGAGAATGTAACAATTAGCTAATTTCTCAAGAACAAAATGGTTGTTAAGAATTTAGTAAAGATAAACATTCCAGGGTTATGATTGTTCACCAATCCTATTACGTTCTAGTTAACTCTCCTTTTCATATAATTCGCTTATGGTCCCTAATTAATCGAGTAATTGCTCTCATAGTATTCTCCCGAATTACTACTCGCCTATTCAAAATAGATTAACGCTTATATTCCTATGGAATAAATCTAATAAGAACACATTAAGATCATGATGTTAAATTAAGCATGGTGATTAGGTATATTCCTATACTAGCCACATATCCGCCCTCTACTTAGAGTTAAGATCATGCCCTCTTCAATTCTTCTCTAATCTAAACGTAGCTTTCCCAAGCATAATTCAGATAGTTGATAGAACTTAACAGTTGGCCAGACAATCAAGCAATTAAACACAAAATTGAAGAAATAACCATGTAATAGCGAATTATAATTAAGAGGAAATCAACTTCGATCAATAATATTGATGGCCAAATCATAACCCCATAAACTAATGGGTCTTAGCCACTCATGATAATGTTAAACAATTTCACAAGTGTTTGAATTGTTGAAAATACTAAGAAAGATGAAGAAAAACTGAAAATCCTTACTCCCAAGTGTTCCATGCTTATGTTTTCCTCTCAAGGTGGTGTCTCCTCCTCCAAAATAGGTTTAGACTTTTTTATATACGAGTTGGGGTATGTAGGACCGATAAAGACTTTGTCCCGAGCGAAGTGGGAAAAAATCCCGTCACTCGGCATCTAGGGAAGCGCGTCATGCTGGCCCTGTTATATCCCGTACTTTTCTATGTTGGATTTTTCATAAGATAATTGACATAAGTTCAATGACAAGACTATTTTTGAGGTTATAAGTGCTTATGATATTTATATCAAGTGCATAAGTGTATTTGTATGAATCCACGCGGAATCCTGAGGATAAGGGGGACTCATAACTAATCAACTTTATAAGGATTAAGGTGGAAGCAAGTAAGGAATTCAATATTGACTAGGCAAGTCTTGGAGCTAGGTGGCAAGATTAGGGAGTTTTGGTGGCTTAGTCATCAAATTATTGGGGTGGATAAGTAATTTAAATGTTTGGATAGGCTTGACTTGATAAGCCTCCCAATGTGTCAGCCAAGGAAAGCCCAATAAATGACTCTTAAGTCATAGAGCAAGGTGGCACATTTAGGAAATTGGTGGATAAGTTAGGTGGGAACATCACCCCCCGCGAGGCAACAAGTAAAAATGACTCAAACATCCAAATGGTGACTCTTTGGTTTATGGGATTAGGTGGAGTTTTAGGGGAAATTATGGGCTGCCACATGGCATGAAGTTGGCCAAGAGTAGCACCAATGTGCACATGAGTCATAGCTCTTGGTGTGCCTTGTTTACACGTGACAATGCAAGCCTTTAAGCCTTCATATTATACTTCTTTTGTAATTAAGACGTGGAAAGAAGGTTGAAATCTTTCCTTCTATTATTAGGGAGTCTCTTACTTTAGAAACATAGCAAAACATATATCCATGATACTCCATATGTCCAGCAACATGAAATATGCCATGATCATAAGAAGTGCTTAGTTCTTGTTCAAAGATTTAAAGGAGCAAAAATTGTTCTTGGAAAGCTCAAGTGAAAGTAGTTGATAATTTCTTCAAGTAAGGTATATTAAGGTTATCCCTTCTTTTCTTTTGGCATGATCCATATTATACAAACAAAACGAGAAAATGCACAACTTTCATAAATGACTATATTCATAGACATACTAGGTGTGCCTATGTTCTTGATTCCCCATGTGTCCTACTATCATATCGTCTGTTCGTGGGTCTCATGACATTCCGAGAGATCTTATTGACTCACTTCATTATGCATTGTA
Organism: Nicotiana tabacum; assembly: GCF_000715075.1. Taxonomy (NCBI): domain Eukaryota; kingdom Viridiplantae; phylum Streptophyta; class Magnoliopsida; order Solanales; family Solanaceae; genus Nicotiana; species Nicotiana tabacum. Next base: position 54,752,858 of record NC_134088.1, read on the forward strand.
TTCATTTATACATGTATATTAACCTATGACCATATGACATTATATACGCGTATATTATATTTATATGGGGTATGGGAAATGGTTACTGTATTATATACGCACCACCACCTGATCAGTTGGTATACGTTGATGATTTTTCCCACAGAGGCTAAGATGATATAATGGGATGCCCTCAGAGGCTTGATGATGTTATGTACGCACAAACATATGCATTATATGACATTTATACGTATATGCATGATATTATAAATATTTCATGATTTACAAAGCTATCCAGACTTACAGGTTGAGTCCTTTATTCCATGTTTCTTCCATGTCCTTTATACACTGATTTATATGCCATACATACTAAGTACATTATTCGTACTGACATCCTTTTGTTGTGGACGCTGCATTCATGCCTGCAGGTATAGATAATCAGTTTGACGAGCCCTTATAGTAGACGAAGTTAGCATTCAGCGAAGGATCGGTAAGACTCCACCTCATTCGGAGTGCAACCGAGTCTATAAATCATCATGTCAGAGTTTTGCTACAGACTTATGGGTAGGCCGGTACCCTGTCCTATTTTATGTCAAATAATATTAGAGGATTTGTAGACAGAGGTTCATTTTGTACAGTATGTTAGAGGATTCTTGTTTTAAGAATGATGGTTCATTGATACAACGTTTGCCCACTTATAGTTATACATTACGAGTCGTGGACATGTTGGCCCATGATAGTTGCAGAAGAAAAAGAAATGAGTTACAAAGTGGTTCGCTTGGGCCAGTACGGCACCGGGTGCCAGCCACGCCCCCCAGGTTTAGGGCGTGGCAGGCCCTGCGTTGGGCAATTGCCCCAAAAATTTTGCAACTGTTTTGTGCGCCCCAGGCAGCGCGATGCGTTGGCCTGGGTGCTAGCCTTGGCAATTTTTTCTCTTTGTTCTCCTGTTGCTTCAAATCATTCGCTTTCATCCCACATTGCATCTAGGTGAGTCCTACACAAAAAAATATCACGAATTAGCATAAATCATTACATTACACATACAATTTCCACAAAATATGAGTACAATGGGAGGCGATATGCATATAAATATATATGCTTTAAGCTGAATGTCAACACCCCACACTTAGACTCTTGCTTGCACTCTAGCAATGTTGTCACGCCCCAAAATCGAGGAGCGCAACCGACGCTCAACCGGGTGAACCCGGCCGAGCAAGGCTGTTAGATTTCCTTCTGCCCAACTCATCCATGAATAGAGATAATAAATATTTTCACTAATTAGACAAAAAGGTGTTCATGTCCAGAATACCAATTCATTACCAATAGTTCTATCATTTTTTTACGTCTTAAATAGAACAAGTAATACAACCACAATATAACATAGTTTGTCTTTTCCAGCACCAATACACAACCCACACTATGTCTACGGAGCCTCTAAAATACCAAAAAGTACAATGATAGTGCCGGCAACAAGGCTCCGGCTATACCTCAAAATACGATAACACATACGAAACAAAAGATGCTCAACCCCGGAATGAGATGGGGCTTACCAAGTCAGTTGGGAATAATGAGCACCGCTATCACTGGTCAAAATCCTCAGGTGTGGAACCACCTGCATCCATTAAAGATGCAGCGCCCCCGGCAAAAGGGTCGTTAGTACATGTTGAATAGTACTAGTATGAAAACCAAACACCAATTAAAGAATTCGTAAATACAATATAAATATGATGAACCATGGCGATAATAGAATAGCATAGTTAACCGTTTAAATCAAAGCAAGCTTATCAAGAGTTGTCATTAACATTTATATAATTTAAGATGAGATCCTCTATAATCATTCTCACACAAAATGGCCTCGCCACCTCACCCCAATGTATGCGGGTGGAGGTATAAACACAATACCAAAACTCTACTAAAGCGGTTCGTGCCGCCTCACCCTAATGTATGCGGGCGGAGGTGTAAAGAAAAAACTCATAACTCTACTCAAGCGGCCTTTCCGCCTCACCCCAATGTATGCGGGTGGAGGTGTAAACAAAATACCCATTTTCACACAAAGCAGCCCCGCTGCCTCACCCCAATATATGTGCGGGTGGAAATGCATCAACGATACCAATACCTACACAAAGCGGCCCTGCCGCCTCAATATATATATGGGGGTTGTGGTGCAACAATAATACTAAAATCATACACAAAGCGGCCTTGCCGCCTCACCCCCAATATATGTGGGTGGAGGTGTAACCCAAATCACATTCTCTACACAATTTGGCATAATAGTTTTTCACATAAATCACGACTTGGAATCATAACACGTAGATGCACAATCCATAGTTTGGAACACATCCTCAATTTATAATACAATATCATGGGAGCATTTGAAATGCAAATTAAACATATGTCTTTGTCACAAAACTTATTCGGAATACTCAACTTGTAATAAATATCTTGGAACTTACAAGGATATTGGGGTTCCAATTCTTAAATAAGAGTTTAGCCAACATACCTCAATGGAACTTCCTTAAAATCTAAAATGTTCCGGAATTCTTAGCAACTTCAATCTATTTTAGAAATATAACAAATTAAACCAAAATTAGGAAGATGCTCATGGTTCTAGCTCATTTGAGCATTTTATCAAACACTAGGTGAGCATTAAGGTTTCAAGGTCCTTTTATGCAGGATTCCATCATCCCACAACCCAATCTTTACCATTTTTAGCTCAACAATCTTCCTACACCCTTTGATAACACATGCATATAAAATAAACAACTTTCATGCCCAAAAGTTTTCTTGCTAATTATCCATTTCTAGACAAAATTCAAAATTGAGGTTTAGGGTGTAGAATCTTACCTCTAGGATGAAGACCTAGTGAGTTTCCCTTCTTAATATTTCAAAATTTGAGCAAAAATTGAAGAACAATTATTGAGGAACACCTTCTCACTCTAGGGCACTCTCTCTCACTCTAAAATGTCAGATTTTAGCTAAAAAATGGCCCAAAGCGTGTATTTAAAGAAGTAGGGTCGGGTTTTAAAAGCCCAAAAATGAAGCTCCGGAATAAGTTTTGCGATCGCATAATCGATATGCGGACCGCATATCAGCCGCATAATTGGTATCCAAAGCTGCCCACAACTCTGCCTGGGTCTGCGATCACTATGCGGCCCACATACCTGTTCTGCGGTCACATAATGAACCGTAGAACAGTTCTGTTGTCGCATAGTTGACCGCATAATGGAATCCAAAATTGCCCCTCTCCTGCCTCACTCTGCGGTCATTATGCGGTCCGCAGAGTGATTATGCGGTCGCATAATGGACCGCAGAATTGCATTTTTTTGGCAAACATTTTTCCTTTATCAACATTTTGCGGCCATTATTATCAGAGTGATTCTATCATCCTCAACACGTAAAACCAATTCGGCACCACAAAATATTATTTTCTTTTGCAAAATTTTATGCGGTCTTACAAATGTAACTCTCAACCATAGCCAAACATCTTACACATCAAATATGGAGGAGCAATTCATTATTGAATCATACACTCTACCCTTAACCATGGTCGATACCGGCAATCAAGTATGAGCATATGAAATTCACATTCTTCCCGTTTATACATGCCCAAGTATATGCATTTCAATTCAACTAATTCAAACAACCTACCCATAACTACCCTACCTCAATAGCCGACTCGTTACCACTAAGCACCCTCAACTCGCGCACTCACCCAACAAGAGAAGTTAACAATATTACCAATCCATTATGAGACCATGTGCCCTCACCAATAAATAAGAGAGTGAATATAGAAATAGTCCACATATTCAAGTATAACTTTGAACATAATTTAAGGACATCACACAATTGAATAAAAGTCACTCACTCTCGCAAAGAAATTCATGTGCATCCTGTGGTCCTACCATAAGCTTGCTCGTAGCGTACATCTCTACTAATCTAAGCTAGCCAAGTCTAGGATCAATTAGGTCTTTCCGGGTTGTAATGTAGGCTAAGGGACGAGTAGGATAAATTTAAGAATAATGACTAACTCTCCTAAGGACATTAATACACTACACTCAACATCGAGCACATATTCTTCTCAACCAATTTACTTTGCCACAAACCATACACAACATATCCCTTTTTCAATTAAGCACTTCTATAACCCCACTAGCATGAATTAGGAAGATTAGGAGGTGTGCTTTTTTCTTTTTGAATATCAACATTATTTTCTTTTCTCCTTCTCTTTTTTTCTTTTCTACACACACTCCTTACATTAAGCTTCATCGTCTAGTGGCCTTTTTATAACTTTGGTGCACCTTGCGGGCCCTTCCGTGGTTCCACTCAAAAGCTACTTTCCAATATCTCACCTTATTTCTTTTAGCGACTAAGTGCCTTCGGAGAGAAAGGTTCAACAAGCTTACGTTAAGAACAAAAATAGGGATACGACTTGTAATGTGGGTGCCAAGAAAAAGGTCTACAGGCTCAAAGGGGCTAACAACGGAAAAAATTATTTGTAAGTGATAAGCACATCTATGATCAAGAAAAGAACTGCCTATGTCATCTCCTAGACTAGCACCACTTAATGATTTCGCTTCGATTAACACACATGGCAAGTTCTAGACTACACAGAATATCACGAATCCTTACACACACATTGCACATGACTCAATCAAGATGGTTATGTTCAAATCTCAAGTCAAGCAAGAACATATAATTGAGAATTTAAGAAATAATGCACTAGATGACATACAAGTCAAGCAACTGAGAAAAGGCATCACAGAATAGGCTACTCATTTCACTTAGGCATCTCATTCCAAATCAAATACAACAGAAAGACAGAGAGCATTCCATAGCTAAATGTACCAGCACTAACATGTCAACATGTATCAAGAGCAACTCAGTTTTCTTCCTATCCCACTCCTAAAAGATAAAGCCAAAATACCCAGTTCAAACTACACCCTTTAATAAGAACCGGCGTCCAAAGAAAAACCAAGGGAATTACTACCTAACTATCCTAAAAAAAATAAAAAAAAATCTTTTTAGTATTTTTAATCGGACCTTAATCCCTCAAGAAAGTTGTCCAAAAGATCCATCGTTGGGAAAAGTCTGAGCTATTTCTGATTTTCTATATTTTCATTTTTGTTTTTATATATAATTGTCTACTACTCTATGCTAGATGACTACTAACAATGAGTTATACAAATATTTAATAACGACAAAATTTTATACAATTACACTACATAGAAAGTAATTCCCCCACCCTATACTTATGTAATGCATAGTCCTTGATGCATATAAAATATCAAAGTAAAGGTAAGGTGAGAAGAAAAACACCCTACTAATCCGACTCCTCTAGGTCATACTCGGGACCAATATCAGAACGCCCTCCAGCCGAAGCTCCGGGCTCATCATTATTTGCACTAAGGGGAACCAAAGCCATTGGCAACGTGACCTCAACATTTACATCACCCTCATCATTCGACCCTTTGTTGGTGTTATCATCTTTAGATGGGTGAATAGGACTGCTAGGCGTGATGGTAGGCTATACTCTCACGTTTTAGTCACTTATTGCACTCTAATTCAATACACTTTACTCGTGTTTGAGCTTTAATCACTTGTGTTTGGTACTGATTGCGTGTTTTATACCTTGTAGGGGTGATTCCTAGTGATGTAGATGTTATGGAGCTAATTCGAGCTAGTTGGAGCTTTGAAGTCTAAGTAATAGCCCAAAGGATAAAGTCGGGATCGCGTTCAGGGGTCGAGAACCACGTCTGGACATCAAAAATCAAACAAAAAGTCTTATACTAATAGGATTCCTAAAGGTAATTATGTAGGATTTCTAACGTGTAGTATTATGTCCTAAAACTAATAGGATTATAAGGCTAATATCTAGAATTTTAATTATGTCCTTTTATTATGAGTTATTATGCTTAATGTTATAAGGTTATTTTTGTAAACCAGCATTGTATTCATGCTTTTATAATAATTTAGATTAAAAGTACAAAGGGCCTTAGCGAAATCTCGTTCGCCCTTTTTTGCCCTTTTAAAATAGAGTTTACACCGGACAAAATATCCATTTAATTATTTTTCTAACATTTAAGATTACAAATCAATTAAAATTTAAAATTTTTCTTATTTGAACTATCTAAGAATTCCTAATATTTGAAAATTTAAAATTGTGTAAGATTTAACTATCTATAAATTCTTCCCTAAGGTTTGCACAATTAATTTTTCTTTTTTTCCCGACAAAGAAAATCTTCCACTTTCTTTTATTTCTTAAGGTACAAAACTTACGTGCACATACCCACATGCAAATGAATTACCAAATTTATCCGTGATCCATCCTACTTATTAGCGATTTGAGCTATTTTATGATTTTTGATCTATTTAGTAGTTCAAAACTTGAGACATTATCAGAAAATTTATAAGCTTTGGCATTTGATTTCTCACTTAGAAAATAACGTAAAATAAATAAAAAAAGAGAGAATACATTGGCAAGAATTGAAGCACCAAAATCACGGCAGTATCAAGATGTATAATACTCATTTTATTCTTTTGTAAGGTAAAATTAGTAATAGGAATTTTTAAGAAGTATATCTAAAAGAAATAGGATTACATGACTAAAGATATTTACTTGTTCAATTTTATATGAATTAGGCAGCCCGAAAGTAATTATACTAATAGGATTTCTAAAGGTAATATGTAGGATTCCTAAAGGTAATTATGTAGGATTCCTAACGTGTAGTATTATGTCCTAAAACTAATAGGATTATAAGGCTAATATCTAAAATTTTATTTATGTCCTTTTATTATGACTTATTATACTTAATATTATAAGATTATTTTATAAACCGACATTGTATTCATGCTTTTATAATAATATAAATAGATATAGATAGATAGGTATATCGGTGATTAATGGTTTGATTGGATTAAAATAGAAAAAAATCACGCTGGGTCGCAAGGAAACCCGTTTTTCTATAATCGGTCGTATCTGACCCGCAAAACTGGAGAAGAAGCAGCTGGTGCAGCTCGTGGGCGAAGGCGGGAAGCCCACTCTCAGTTGAAACTTGTTCTGGAGAGTGCGGTTCACCCCGACATCCGTTTGTGATAATATTTTTGTAGTTTTGCTCGAAATTAAAATACTCTTTCTGTATTTTTTATTTAATTGTTGAACCATGGAAAATAGTTTTTCCGTATTTAATACCATTCTGAAAATGTTAATTCTGTATTAATTATTTAAAGGGTTATTTTTCAAGAATAAAAAATATGGAAATAAATGTATGATCCCGAAAATGTGTCTATGTGAATCACTCTTCCTAGATGCCTATGTAAAATAAATGTTCTATTTTTACGTGAAATTAGGCATAAATATTGATTTTCTTCTTAACTTGTTCTTGGATAAATAAGAAAATCAATTTATCAATTAAAGTTTTCTACTAATATATATGAGTATCAAATATTTATAGATATTTCATAATTAGTATATATATATATATATATATATATATATATATATATATATATATATATATATATATATATTTGTTTGTATATAGGACTTGTTTAATTGAGAAATAAAAATATTTGACAGATATTTTTATTTTGTGACTTGGCTTGAGTTAATTTGGTTAATTTATATTTAACGTCTATCCTTTGACAATGATTGGGAACATAGTAAAATTTCGAATCTAGGATTTATGTTTGTGTTTATTAGCCTTGTCAATTTGCTAAAGTTACATTTAAGTGTGTACAAAATATTAAACATGCGTGCTTCTAGTCTAAATTGTGAAACCCTGTGTTTTGCAAATGTGTAGAACTTTTGTGTTCTATAAAGACCATCTACTGCTTTAAAAAATATTGTTGCAGAGCTTATCAAAAGTGAAAAGCTCAACGATAACAATCATAAAACTTTAAAACATTAATTTGTGATATGTGCTGGAAGAATATATATATATTGGATTATAAATAATGTCGTGGATAAAGCCTATGACGCTTGAAAAATAAGAACTTCCTAGCTCGCATGACGTTGCTGAGCAGTGAAGATATCACAAGGAATTCTACTCACAAGATTACCAAATATCTGGTAGATGCTCTTGAATCTAAGTATGATAGCAATACGATTACCAGACTTAATGTCATAAGTAGACTAATGAGCACTAAGTCCAAGCGATTATCTGTTTCCTACCTCAAAGTTAGGAGCATATAAGTATGCACCTGACTCATAATAAGCGAAATAGTGTGTTTGATGATGCGAGGCAACATCTAGAGTTAGGAGAAGAGCGGCATGAGTCTGCCTAAGAAGGTGTAAATGTGCACATAACTACAACTTCTAGTTCAAAAAATGGTTTTAAACGTAAAACCAGTAGAAAACTGGAAAAACAATTCTTGACATTGAGGCATATGAATAACTCATTTTTGTTCTGGTTTTATAAAAAAAGATTTTAAATGGCATAACTCATTTTTGTTCTGGTTTTATAAAAAATGATTTTAAATGGATTTGGATATTAGTTCCTTTGATCCATATGTTGGTTTTTCATATTTGCCTTGTCACACAATCATGAGGTAACGTGAAATTTGGCATGCTAGACTTGGTCATATGGGCCTAAGATATGCAAATACTTTCAAAATAAGTTTGTTGGCTAATTTTGAACATGTGGATAAGTTCACTTGTGAACATAATCTATCCAGAAAAAGCTAATCAGAAATCATTTGATAATAATACTAGGACTGAATTTTTATTGAGATTGATTCATTCGGACGTCTGTCGTCCTATGAATGTGAAAGGTATGAAGCTTCTAATATCATCATATTATTTGATTGAAATTACTTCTATTTGATGTTACATAAATCTATGGCAATAAGTTGCTTTAAGAAATGTGTAAACGTAGTTGATAATCAATTAGATGAATTAATAAATGTATTGAGAATCAACTGAGGCCATGAATACGTCTCGGCCCTATTAAACAAGTTTTTATGATAAAAAAGGAATTATTCATCAGTTGACCATTCCTAAGACCCTACAAGAAAAGGATGTTGCAGGGAGACGGAGATAGAAGCTCCTCAAATGGTTAGATCGATGATGGCCCAAGAAAACTTGTTTTCCTATTGAAGAGATACACTATTGATTGATGCCTATGTTCATGATCATGTGCCAACAAAATCAGTTACACCTAATTCACATGAGTTGTGGACTATTAGGGAACCTAAACTAAAGCGTTTTGAGACTTTAGGATGTGCTGTCAAAGTGAACACTCTCCTCATAGAAAATTGGGCTATAGAGGAAGCGAATGTGTCTATATGAGATACTCTAAACTTTAAAAGGTTACTTGTTCATGGGGCTACAAAACTTTCACGACCTCAAATCTCACCTTAAGGATCGTGATGACACCTAGTTTCTAGGACTAGGTAAGCCTATCATTGTAATGAACCTGTCGATAGTTTTGGATAATTGTAGCCTTGTTCCCCTATTTATTGCCTCTTCTATGTTTATTTGTGGTTATGTGACTTGACGGTATGGTTGGATTGGTTTCGGGAAGATTTTGGAGTGAATTAAGACACTTACTCCCAAGGTTGAAAGCTTAAGTTGTAAAAGTTAACCGGAGTTTGACTTTTGCATAGACGACTCTAGAATTGTATTTTTAGGATTCCAATAGCTTCGTATGGTGATTTTGGACTTAGACGTATTTTCGGATATGGATTTGGAGGTCTGTATGTTGGTTTGGCGCTTTTTAGCGAAAGTTGAAAAGTTGAAGGTTTGAAGGTTGATAGGTTTGATCGGGAGTTGAATTTGTTGATATCGGGTACGAATTTTGGATCCGGGAGTTAGAATAGGTTTGTTCTATCATTTGGGACATGCATTCAAAATTTAAGGTTATTCCGGGTTGGTTTGATGTGATTCAACATGAGTTTCGGAAGTTAGAAGTTCAGCAGCTTCATAGGCTTGAATCGGTGCGATTAATGGTTTTTATGTGATTTGAGGCTTTGAGTAGGTTTGTGTTATATTTTGGGATTGGTTAGTATGGTTGGACGGGTTCCTGGGGGCCTTAGGTGTGTTTCAGATTGGTTTCGGCTTGTTTTGGATTGTGTTGCATTTTGCTGAAGTTTGCTGGGACTAGTGTCTTCACATCTGCGGAAGTTTGATCGTAGATGTGAGTCCGCAGAAGCAGACAATAAGACACATACGTGACGTTGGCCAGAGGAGCAAGGGGTTCGCAGATGCGAAAGGCTCATCGCAGAAGCGGAGCCGCACCTGCGAAGAGGGACCGCAGAAGCAGGTGCGTAGGTGCGATTGGTTTGGCTATAGAAGCGGTAGGTCGGGGTTCTAGTGGAACTTGCAGATGCGAGCTTGTGCGAGCTTGAGACCACAAATGCGGTATCGCAGAAGTGGCTAAGTGACTGCCGATGCGGAACCACTGGGCATGATTTATTATTCGAAGGGTTTGGTCATTTTCTCATTTTGGGAGTTGTGGAGCTCGGATATGGGCGATATTTGTGAGACTTTTTGCTGCAATTGAAAAGGTAAGTAAAGTTTATTCAATTTTTATGATAGATACTAATTACCCATAGATTATTAAATCTAGTTTTTGTGCATTTAAGGTGAAATTTGGAGATTTTTTGTTATGGTTTTGGAGAGTAAAAAATATTGATTTGAGGGTCGATTTGTGGTTAGATTTGGGTGAAACACTTATATTTGGACTCGTATCATAATGAGCGTTCGAAATTTGAGAGTTTAGTAGGGTTCTGGTGTGCGGGCCAAGGGTTAGATTTTTGGGTTGACTTTGCTCAATTGAATAAAGACTTTGATTTATTATTTGGGATTGTCTTCTATGGCATCTATTGATGATATTAAGTTATTTTGGCTAGATTCCGGTCACTCGGAGGCCGATTCGCATGGGAAGGGATATATGGAGTATTGAGTCCCGCGTTTTGAGATAAGTAACATATCTAAACTTGAATTTGAGGGTAATTATCCCTAAAACTATGTTATTTGGGATGTGTTGGGGTGACACATGTGCTTGGTGATGGGCGTGTGTGCGTGCACCGGAGTATTCATTATTCGGGTGGACTTTAGACTATTACTGGACTTGTTAGCTATCATGCCTCATTATATCCATGTTTTCTCTATTTGTGTGACTGTTTGAGCTATGATTCATGTTAGAAATCGTGTCAAGGCTATGCGCTTATTTGATAGAGATATATTGGGCTATTCTTGCCATTTTGAGTTATTTGACTGAATCGTAGTCATATCCTCGGTCATAATACTTCATTTGCATGTTATATCTCAGTCTCTGTATATTATTTGTTGTTACATTCCATGTTGATGTTGTTTTCCCTATGTGATACTGTTTGCGCTGAGCTCTACGAGAATGTAAGCCTTTGAGACTTGAGAGGTTGATGACTGATATGGGCCATAGAGCCGTGTTTTGAGTGATATTTGGATAAGGTTGCACGCCGCAACAGAGTGATATTTGGATCGGATTGCACGCCGCAACATATCATATTGACTATTGATTAGCTCTTGGGCCAGGATCCGCCCCTCCGGAGTCTGAATTTACAGTGAGCGTAGGCACAATTATATATGTATATATATATATATACACATACACACGTTCTTTGGTGAGGAGAATTTATGCCAGGTATCCGTACAGTACTGAGTGTAGTTGTGTATGATAGTGAGGAGCCTTGTGACAATCACTGTGAGCGTGCTAAGTGTGGTTATTCTTGATGATTTCATTGTGATGATATTGAATTGACATGCATATTTGACATATAAGCATAAAGATGTAGCTTATTCATGCTAGCTGGTAACTATTATACTTGAAAAATATGTCTAAATTCCTGTAATGTGAACGAGCTAAACATGCTATCATTGAGTTATTTTCTTATACTGCTTCCTTTATATCCTGACATGTTACTGATTATTGATGTTGGTAACTGACTGTTTTCTCTGAGCTCGTCACTGCATTCAGCCCAAGGTCAGGTTTGTTACTTATTGAGTATATGGGATCGGTTGTACTCATACTACACTCTGCACTTTGTGTGTAGATCCCGGTACTTTTGGACGTGGAGATTGCTAGAGTTGTGTTGGTACCAGCTTTTGGGAGACTATGAGGTAGCTTCTATATCATCCGTATACCTTGATGCCCTCTTTCATTTATTTCTGTTATTACTGTTCTATTGTTCAGACAGTCGTATTGAGAATTTGGCCTTGTATTTTGGTATTCAGTAGTGCTCATGTACTCGTTGACACCAGATTCATAAGATGGTTGTAGTAGTGTTATCACTGTTCTTCTCATATATTTTCATGATATTTCTGTTTCTCAGATTACCACTTTTTGTTTATTTAGTTTATTGTTATTGTGAATCTGTTGGCTTGCCTTGCAAATAGTGTTTGGCGCCATCACAGCTCCGGTGGGAGTTGGGTCATGACAATATGGTAAGATCAACATAATCAAATAACAACTTTAATATTATTGAATGTGGAAAATGCCATAGCATAACTATAATCGGAATACATTAGTCACATAAATTCCAAAATCCAGTAATACTAAGTCATAAGCTCTACAGAGAATACACAAGAAATTACAAAATATAACATTGTTTGGAAATATAATAAACAGTAGCAAAGAAACTATAGAAGGTGACTCTGAGGCCTGCGAGCGGAATAGCAGGTATACCTTGAAGTCTCCACAACTCAGCTCAAATCTCTAGCGACCAACATGATCCGACGTACCTGAATCTGCACCGAAATGTGTAGAAGCGTAGTATGAGTATACCACAATCGGTACCCAGTAAGTATCAAGACGAACATCGGTGGACTAGTGACGAGGTTCAAGTCAAGTCACTTACTAGACATATAACCTGTACATAATATCAATATAAAACTAACAACGGAAAGCATAATCAATAAATGGAAACAAAGAGTAGGCTTGTAATAACATGGCAAATTAACCAAAACAATTAAAACACAAAGTGAAATCATTTAAGGAAAACAATGACATGTTCAAATCATCAAGCCATTCCAACACAAGATTTACAACAAAAATCATCCGATGTACCAAATAACAAAATCACAAATCACCCTTATGTCGTCGCATGAGCTTCACATTTTAAATATTTTCTCTATATAGCTTCACGCGCATAAGCCCCCTTATCTCGCCGCATGTGCATCACAATGAAGTATTTTCCCTCACTTGTAACACGCGCATAAACTCCCTTGTCTCGCCGTATGCACATCAATTCACACCACCCATAAGTCTCTGCATGCGCATGTCTCTTACAATACAATAATCAACCCGTACCACATGAGCACATATGCCACACATCGCCCAAACAACAATACCAATGCCACAAAAATACATAGCCCACGACACAACAACAGCGTATGTAAGAATTACAACAATAACACAAGGATACGGGAGGTAAATCAACAATGAAACGTGCTTACATAACAAATAACTCCAAATCAAGGCATATTAATAGCCTAAAAGTCTAATCCGGTTAATTTACACACATACGCCCGTGTACAAACTCGTCACCATATGTACAAGTCGTTTCACATAGCACAAATAATGCAATTAGACCAAATCCTAAGGGGAAGTTCCCCCATACAAAGTAACGCAAGATACTTACCTTAATTAGGCCAATTCAATACTCTAAATATGCTTTTAATTCCTTTAACATTTACCTCTGCTCGACTCAAATCTAAAAAAAATGACTTAATAATATCAAACAATGCAGGAGAAACCAATTTCGATCAATAAAGTTAAGGTCTTTACACAAAATCTCCCATAAGTCAACAAAAGAAAACCCTGGGCCCGTCCGGTCAAGACCCAAGTCAAAGGGTTTATCTCATCTACCCATAACCCCACAAGTCCATATATATATTTAGTTTTCATATCCGTGTCCAATTAGACTCTCAAATCTCAAATTTTTATTTCTCAAAACATAGTCAAAATTTCAAACAATTCCTTTTAAAATCAAACTGATTAGATGTTTCATGTTATGTAATCAGAATTGAGTCAAAATCACTCAACCAATAACTTTTTATGAAAATTTCCTCCTAAAATCGCCTCCCACCAAGTCTAACGGTCCAAAATATGATAAAATGAGACTAAGTCCGAAATCCCACTATTTTGTTTAGTTGCAAAAGTCGCAAATGCGACCCAGGATTCCGCAATTGGAAACCCTAGAAAATGTGACCAAAGGATCACAATTGCCCTGCCTGACAAGCCAAGGAAATGTCGCAAATGCGACTTAGACATCGCATTTGCGAAGTCTGCCCAGGTCGCAAAAGTGACCAACCCAGACTCAGACCCACCTTCGCAATTGTGATAAAGGCATCTCATTTGCGACATCTGACAACACCCTGCCCTCTTCGCAATTGTGAACTGGTGCTCGGAATTGCGCTAACCGCAGCACTAGCACACCAGCAACCTGGAACTCAAAACCATACCAATCCGAAAAATGTTCGAAATTCACCCGAGCCCCCGGGGCTCCACACCAAACATCCACACAAGTCTAAAAGTATCATACAAACTCACTCGCGAACTCAAAACACCAAAATAACATCAGAAACCATAAATCCGACACCAAAACACATGGAAATCACAATGAAACTCAAGAATCGCTAATATCACAATCAAGCATCTGATTCCTACCAAACCAACTCGGAATGATACCAAACATTACACAAAAGTTCGAAATGAAAAAACGGTACAATTCCAACTCCCGAAACCAAAATCCGAACCCGATAGCTGTAAAGGCAATTTAAGGTCAGACTTAGGAAATTTCTCTACCTTTAAATTGCCAACTTTCAGTAAAAAGAGCCAACTCAACCTATGAACCTATGAATTCAATTCCGGGCATACGCATAAGTCCAAAATCACCATACGAACCTATTAGAACCATCAAAACACCGTTCCAGGGTCATTTTCACAAAAGTCAAATTTGGGTCAATATTTCTAACTTAAGCTTCCAAACTAAGAATCAATTGATCCAATTCAAACCAAAACCTTTCCGAAATAAAACCAACCTTCCCCGCAAGTCATAAAACCTCAAATATACATATAAGAGTCTTCTAAAGGGGAAATGGGGCAAAAATACACAAAATGATCGGTCAGATCATTACATTCTTCCCCTTTTAAACACATGTGCGTCCTCGAACGAGTATAGAGACATACTTGAAGTGCCAAAAAGATGAGGATAATGGCTCCGCATATCATGCTCGATCTCCCAAGTCACCTCCTCGACCGATTTACCTCTCCATTGATCTTTCACCGATGCAATATTCTTTGACCTCAACTTACGAACCTGACTGTCCAAGATAGCCATCGACTCCTCAACATAGGTCAAATCCTGGTCCAATTGCACCGAGATGAAATCTAACACATATGATGAATCACCATAATACTTCTGGATCATGGAAACACGAAACACTGGGTGAACTCCTGATAAGCTCTGTGGCAATGCAAGTCTGTAGGCCACCTCACCCACTCTCTCAAGAATCTCAAAAGGACCAATATACCTAGGGCACAACTTGCCCTTCTTCCCGAACCTCATCACACCCTTCATGGGTGAAACTCTATGTAGAACCCTCTCACCCACCATAAATGCCACATCACGGCCCCTCCGCTCAGCATAACGTTTTTGCCTAAACTGTGCTGTACGAAGACGATCTTGAATCAACTTCTCCTTATCCAAGGAATCTCGAACCAAATCAGTTCCCAACAACCTAGCCTCCCCCGACTTAAACGAAATCGGAGAATGACATCGCCTCATATATAAGGCCTTGTAAGGAGCCATCTGGATGCTCGAATGATAAATGTTGTTGTAGGCCATCTTTGTTAGTGGTAGAAACTGATCCCATGAGCCCACGAAATCAATAACACAGGCACATAACATATCCTCCAAGATTTGAATAGTGCGCTTGGGCCATCTATCCATCTATGGATGAAATGTCGTACTCAGCTCGCCTGTGTGCCCAACTCAGGCTGCACGACTCTCCAAATATGCGATGCAAATTGTGTTCCTCAATCCGAGATAATAGACACTAGCACACCATGAAGGCGGACAATCTCACAAAGATAAATCCGAGCCAGCTACTCTGAAGAGTAGGTAGTCATGGCTGGAATGATGTGTGCAGACTTGGTCAGTCTATCCACAATAACCCACACAGCGTCGAATCTCTTCGTGGTTCATGGAAGCAAAACCACGAAATCTATAATGATACGCTCCCACTTCCACTACGGAATATCAAGCTTCCGAAGCAAACCACTAGGTCTTTGATGCTCGTACTTAACCTACTGACAGTTCAAACACCGATCCACATACTCCATAATATCTTTATTCATTCTTCTCCACCAGTAGTGATGTTTCAAATCATGGTACATCTTCGTGACGCCCGGATGAATGGAATACCGCAAACTATGAGCCTCCTCAAGAATTAGCTCCCGTAACACATTAACATTGGGCATACAAATCACGATCTTAAGCCTCAATACCCCATCATTACCAATAGTCACCTCCTTGGCATCACCGTACTATACCGCGTCCTTAAGGACAAGCAAGTGGGGATCATCATACTAACATGCCTTGATGCACTCAAACAAAGAAGACCATGAAACCACACAAGAAAGAACCCGGCTAGGCTCTGAAACATCCAACGTCACAAACTTGTTGGCCAAAGCCTGAACATCCAAAGCTAACGGTCTCTCCCCAACTAGAATAAAAGCAAGAATTCCCATGCTCTCAGCCTTCCTACTCAAAGCATCGGCCACCACATTGGCCTTCCCGAGATGATAAAGAATGGTGATATCATAGTCCTTTAGTAGCTCTAACCACCTCTGTTGCCTCACATTCAGATCCTTTTTCTTGAATAAGTGTTGTAGACCCTTGTGATCTGTGAACACCTCACAAGACATGCCGTAGAGATAGTGCCTCCAAATCTTGAGCGCGTGAATAATGGCTGCCAACTCTAAATCGTGTACGGGGTAATTCTTCTCATTGGTCATCAACTGACGTGAAGCGTAAACAATAACTCTACCCTCCTGCATCAACACACACCCAATGCCGATCTGTGAAGCATCACAATAAACTGTATAAGAACCCGATGCTGAAGGCGGAACCAGAAGTGAAGTTGTGGTCAAGGCAGTCTTGAGCTTCTAAAAGATCTCCTCACACTCGTTAGACCACCTGAATGGGGCACCCTTCTGAGTCAATCTAGTCAAAAGAGCTGCGATGGATAAAACACCCTCCATGATACAACGACAATACCCAACCACGCCTAGAAACTCCAAATCTCAGTAGCAGTAAAAAGCCTGGGCCAACTCTGAACTGCCTCTATCTTCTTCAGATCCTCCTTAATCCACTCACTGGAAACCACGTGTACCAAGAATGCCACTAAATCAAGCCAAAAACTCTCACTTGGAGTATTTAGCATATAGCTTTTTCTCCCTCAAAGTCTAGAGCACGATCCTCAAGCGCTGCTCATGATCCTTCTGGCTGCGAGAATACACCAATATTTTATCAACGAACATGATGACGAAGGAATCAAGATATGGCTGGAACACGTTGTTCATCAAGTCCATAAAAGTTGCTGGGGAATTGGTCAGCTCAAAAGACATAAAAAACACTCATAGTGGTCATATCGGGTCTTGAAAGCTGTCTTTCAAATATCTGAAGGCCGGATCTTCTACTGATGGTACCCCGATCTCAAGTCAATCTTCGAGGATACCCTAGCACCATGAAGATGATCGAACAAATCATCAATAGTGGTAGTGGGTAATTGTTCTTGATGGTAACCTTGTTTAACTGTCTATAGTCAATGCACATCCTCATAGAGCCGTATTTCTTCTTCACAAATAGAACTGGAGCACCCCAAGGCGATACAGTCGGTCTATTGAAACCCTTATGAAGGAACTCCTGAAGCTGTTCCTTTAATTCCTTCAACTACACTGGAGCGCCATGTCAATACAAAAATCAATATCCATATCGGGTGGCATACCTCGTAGGTCTGCTAAAAACACATCAGAAAACTCTCTCACTGCCGGAACTGACTCAACGATAGGAGTATCGGCACTAACATCCCTTACAAAGGCTAAGTATGCCAAACACCCCTTCTCAACCATCTATTGTGCCTTTAGGAAAGACACCACCCTACTAGGAACATGACCCAATAAACCTCTCGATGCTAACCTCGGCAACCCTGACATAGCCAACATCACGGAGTTAGCGTTACAATCAAGAATATCGTTATATGGTTGCAACCAATCCATGAAAAAAATCACATCAAAATCAACCATATTGAGTAACAGCAGGTCAACCCTAGTCTCATAACCCCCGATAGTGACCAAACACGAAAGATAGACCCGGTCTACCATGTTAGAATCCCCAATAGGCATAGACACATAAACATGGATACTCAAAGAATCATGAGACATATCTAGATATGAAGCAAAATATGATGAACACATACGAATAAATGGAACTCGGATAAAATAAAAATGATGCATCCCTATGACAGACCGGAACAATACCTGTGATGACGTCATTTTGATGCAATAGCCTCACTCCTACCAGGGAAAACATAACAATAGGCCTGGCCTCCCCCTCTAGGACGTCTTCTACCCGCCTATCCTCCACCCCTAGCTAGTTGTGCATGTCGAGAAGCAACTAGAGCAGAAACCATAGCTTGAGTACCTTGTGGAGGTCCACCCCTCCGAAGTCTAGGACAATCTCTCACCATGTTCCTAGTATTACCATACTCCCCTTTATGAGCATGACTGGCGAGGCTGTTGGTACTAAGTCTGATACGAACGACTAGAATAACTTGTGTAGGCACCCCGTGCAAGAGGTGAACTGGAATATAGCTATCCAAAATGAGTGCTCTTAGGTCCCTAAATAGCTGGAGCACTGCGAGTAACCTAAAGTGCAGACTCAACTGGTTGGCTGATGTAACCTCTAACATGACGAGCTAAATCTATAGAGTGGGAACCACTAAATCCTCAAAAATATCGAGGCCTCTTGGCCTCCCTATCCTCCCCCTCCTGGCCACGGATATGCTCCAACCTCCTAACAAACTCTACAACATGATGAAATGGAGTATCATTCTCCAACTCCCATGCCATCTCGAATCTAAGACCATAATCGAGTCCCTCAATAAATCCTGTGGACTCTCTCCCTAACAGTGGAAACCAAAGCAGGCGCATGACGAGATAACCCACTAAACCTCATAGCATACTCAAACATAGTTATAGTCTCCTTGCGCAACTGCACTAACTTGTTGCACAACACATCTCTGAGGGTTTATGGAATGAATTCCCTCAAAAACAGATCAGTGAACTGAGCCCAAGTAAGTGGCACTGCGCCAGAAGGAATACTCTCTCCATAAGCCTGCCACCATCTATATACCGATCCCATCAGCTGAAAGTAGTAAGGTCGGCCCCGCACGGGCAGCGGGAGTCTGAGCTCCTCCCCCAACCTGAGAAGTGGCTGTTGCAACTGGGATCAATCTCGCCTGAGCAAATTTACCGAACATGCTCAAGAAATGTGCCAAGGTCTCCTGAAGTCCAAGGGTAGCAACAGGCGGCTCAGGTGCCTGCTCCTCAATCGAAGGCTACTGGTGGCTTCTCGGTCGCGGCCCTTGCACAGCCCCTAACTGCAGCATGTGCTTCGCCTATGCCTGGGCCTCTAGCAACACCAGCACCGGGGGCAGCATCGTTAGTAACTGAAGCTTGTGTCCTCACCATCTACGAGAGAATAGAAAGACAAAGTGATAACAACACGATAGGGGTCCAAGAATTACTAAAGAAAATCAAGAAACGCGCGGAAGCTAAAAGAAAATAAAGAAATAAAAAAACAACAAAAAATTAAAGATAAATTAAATTCAAGAAAGAGTTTCTTGAATTCAAGAAGTCTATTATTGAAGTTGAATCCTAAGAACAATAATTAGCTAACAAAGAACTAATCGCCTTTGGTAGAGAATTAAAAACAAGAGATAGATTGTGAAACCCGACCCTTTAGAATAACAAGAACAACAATAAGCCTACACTTATCACCTTTCTTGAATACCTAGAAGTGATCTAAGATTTTGAAAGAGTTTAATCTTACCACCTTAAGTTGAGTCTTGAATGTTGAAGAATAAATCCAAGAGTAGCCACACACAAGAGTGCAAGAAAAATCTCACAATTTTTATTGATATTGTCTATAATAATCTAAAATCTAAAAACAAAGAATACACCCCTTTATATAGAGAGGGGGTCACAAAATTCCTACCTAAAAACAAGGAAATAAAGTCCTAAACTACTTTAGACAACAAGTCCAAATACCTTAGGTAAAGGAAAAACACTAGGAAACAAAAACCAAGTCAATCTTGGAAAGTAACTCCAACAATCTTAGGAAAAGGAAAACATAACCTTAACTACCTAGGAAAGCAATAAATCTAGTACCAAAATATATGGAAATAAGTTAAAACCAATCTTGGATAGAATCTTGAAAGTCCCAAACCAATCATGAATAGGATCTTGGAAATCTTGAAGGCAACTTGCAAGCAACTTGGCACCAACTTATATCACGCCTATTGAACCTTTCTTGGGGAGAAAGTAAGTCATTTTTATGTTATAAAAACGTGACTTCATGTAGGACTTATTGGCTGAAAGTTTGGACACATTTTTAGGTGCCAAATAGGTCTAATAGTGGCCTGATTTGGACCTTCTTCAGAGGATGTCTCTTGGGATCTAATCCACCTTTTCTTGGACATGAATTTGGACCATAAAATAATTACAATACCTAGACAACTCATATCCTTTTATCCTTGAGCTCTCCATCTCAATTAACAATTTCTTTATTTGCACTTGAAATCTAATGACCTTGTTTTGCAGCTCTTTAGCTTGACATCTTGTTAAAGGCCCTCTTTGAGATTCCAAAGCTTTATTCTTGTCCTTGAATAGATTTGAGCTTCCTAGTATGCTATCATTCCCCTCTTCTTGAAAACATTCATCCTCGAATTTCGACCTTGCAAAAAAAGAAGCCACGCACTAGTAAATGGCATCCACTAATCTGAAAAAATGGTAGGAATAAAACAAGATAGTGACCATGTGTCCACTTAACCCAATTAAGCCTAATAGGTGTAAATAATCCTTTATAAAGCATATGGACATCATCATCCCAATAAAATTTATGCCTACTTAGAGTTGTCCAATAAAAACTTTTCTTAGATGCACTATGTAGTGAAATTTGCAATGCGATCTTGTCAATAAGGTAGTCCAAAGATGTGCATGCCAAAGAAATTACAAAATATTGGTCATGCATCCATTTAACACAAGTATCTCTGCCACATGTATCAAATAAGATACTCTTATGATATAGCCAAGTATCAATTATAAATCCCATGGATTCTTCTACATGTAAGTTATTCAAAGAAGCACATAAATTCTCAGAAAGGTCAGAAGAACCCATAAATTCTAAAATACAAATTTCAATACATTCAAGCTCATGATTATAAATTTCCCCAATAATATTCACAACATCAATGGATTCTACATAATTGCTCAAACTGTCACAGAAAGAGTCATAGATAGGTTCATGAAAGAGTATTTGATCACTAACGTCACAATAATCATGCATATCCTCTTTAATAGTAGCAAACACTTTTACAGGCTCACAGTCAACATGTCTATAGGAATGACTTCCCATCAAACAACAAAACTCACATTCTAGCAATTTATCACATGAAAACTCATTAGACACTTGAATAAGAGAAGAAAGAACATTTAACTCATTAGAAAGCCTCTTCTCATAAATTTCATGCCTCTTTCCACCAAGTTGGAATGCATAATTATGCAATAGCCTTAAAAGGCCGTTGCAATAGATCTTCACAACCGTTGCAATAGCCTATTTACCGTTGCTATAGTCTCATAAAAACGTTGCGATAGTATTTTTAACCGTTACAAAAGGCCCAATAACTTACATAGCGACGGTTAAGAACTGTTGCATTTGCCTTAAATAACCGTTGCACTAGGCAGAGTTATCGTAACGACTGTAAGCCCGTTGCCATAATAGTCTATCGTAACGGTTTTGAAACCGTTGCATAAACCGTTGCAATAGATCTATTGGCACGCGACCTGATGAAACGGGCCCTAAACCGTTCCAATAGATCAAGAGCAACGGTTTTCCTATCTACAGCAACGGTTTTGCAGCCGTTGCCATAGGTCAAAATTCCAGTAGTGTGTTCTCGGCCATAATAGTTAATAATTCAAAATATTTAAAATTATTTAAGAAAAACATAATCAAAGAAGAACCTATTTGCCTTCTCAAATAGTGATGTTGCCATATAGATTGAAACATACAGAGTATTATTTCTAGAACAATAGATAGATGGGCACAAGCTATTCTCTCCATCCCAATTTATATATGTGGCATTTTTCATTTTTCGAAAGTTAATTTTCCTAATCTGTGAAGTTAAATCGGATTAAATCAACTCAATATTTTAAAACTAAAATTTAGATATTGAAAAATATTATAAAAAGTACTATAAATTGTAAATCTTCTCGTGTCAATATGATGGGAAAAAAATTAAAATTATGGTCAAAGTTTACAGAATTTGAATATGAAAGAGTGAAAAGTATCACATAAAGTGATAGAAGGAGTAATATGGATAAATGAAGAGAAGAAGAGTATGATGTTATTGATCACTTACAGCAATGTAAATGTCCCTTCTGAAGAAGCCATAGAAAAACCACATAATGGCGCAGAGAGTGAGGAACAAGGATAAAGTGAAGGGCATGAACTCTACGCTCTTCGTTCTTATGACTTGCCTCTGCAATCCATATACATAAGAGTTTGCTAGTACTCTAAGCATATATTAAGGGATAAAAGAAAGAAATAGAAACAGACAAGAATGTGTTGAGACCATGATGCATAAAGGAGCAGCAAAGACAGCAACGTTGATAGCAGCACAAATCCATCCCACAATCGTCACTCTTTCTGAGCCTTGTGCAAATGCATAAGAAAATAGCATCACCATTCCTAGGGCTCCCACTTCCAAGACCGTCAGCCATCCCGTGAAGATCTGCAAATAGCCCAAGTACTAGAGAGTTAATAAAATCAAAGCCAAAAGGAAGCAAAACAGCGGTAGGAAATACATACTCCTACTATATTATACATATGAGTTATTTTATGTCCTGGCAGTGTAAGAAAAATAGTTTATATGATTTGATCATTTATAAGGTAAATACAAAGAATTATCTCTTAAAATAATTAATTAGTAACCTGTTAAAAATGTAACTAACTTGATATAGCATGTTAAACGACACTAATAGTGTAAAAGAATCTTTGCATTGTTAGTGTATATACTTCCTAAGTTTTATGCACTACAACAACTACTATGTCTCAGACCCTAACAAGTTGGGGTCGGTTATATCATGAATCCTCATTTCTCCATTTAAGCTCAACTTATGTCCACATCATATCAAATGTTAAGTTTTATGCACTAACAATAAAATATTTACACAATCAGACGGCTTATGAGGCCCGGTATGTAGTTTAAGAAAATAATGAAAACTTTTGAATCTTGTGGTATTAAACTAAAAATGTGTAAAATGTACTAAAATGCGTTTTGAATCTTGTGGACTTAAACATGTCATATAGAATGTTAGACTCAAGGAGTTAGTACAAAAGATAGAAAGGGATATTCTTTTTGCAACAGAAAAAGAAAGTAAGACACTTAAGTTGAAACTGAGAAAATAATTATTAGCAAATGTCTATAATAAACATTTATTGGTAACTTGGTAAAATTGATATCTAACCTACTACAATATTAAACTACAATAATAGAATAAAAATCTTCATAATGTCATTATATATAAACTAATCCTATAACTTAAACCATATTCACGTATATATGCTTTTATTAATCTATTTCTTTCTTAATGAGAAAGAGCAAAGGGGAGGTTGCTGGAGTTCACCTGAGACTTTCTGGGTGCGTAAAAGAGAAAAAACCGATATAAGCTAATTCAATGACACATCCAAAGGCGTTAATGCTGATGATAAGGTAGGCATTCTTTTTTAGGTAAGCATAATATAGCAATAGTCCTGCACTGAATAGTGCTACCAAATATGGTATTGCTTGAAATCCTTCTGATGATTTCCTTTTGTATATTGTTACATTTGATACATCTCTCAGATTGAGAGCACAAAAGAATGGAAGTCGAGTGTTTCCATGAGAGAGAGAAGAAGCTTCTCGATATTTCTTTTATTATCTATTGTAAGAGAAAAAATGAATTAAAAGTCTGTACAGAACAATAAAGCCTAGTTAAATATAAGATTAGGCCGGGTCCTATTACTGGCCCAAAGTAATCAGCCACTATCAAAATGGGCCTAGTTCAACAGCCGCCTTCAAGCTGGAGGGTGACACAACCCCCAGCTTGCGAATATGAAGATGATGAGCAGGCCCAGGTAACACTTTGGTAAGAACATCAGCCACTTGAGAAGCGCTGGAAGTGTGAAGAAGACTGATCAGGCCATCCCCAAGCTTACCACGAACAAAATGACAGTCCAACTCAATGTGTTTAGTGTGTTCATGGAAAACTGGGTTTCTTGCAATGTGGAGGGCTGCCTGATTATCACAAAACAAAGGAACGGGTAAAGAAAGAGAAACTCCAAAATCAGACAACAATCTGGTGAGCCAAGACAACTCTGCTACAGCCTTACTCATGGATCGATACTCAGCTTCAGCGGAGGAGAGGGAGACAACAGGTTGCTTCTTTGATTTCCAGCCCACAAGCTGCCCCCAAGAAAGATACAAAAACCAGTGACTAACCTGCGACTGTCTGGGCAAGAAGCCCAATCACTGTCACAATAAATCTGCAAGGACAAGTCATGAGAGTTATTGAGAAAGATTCCAAAGTCAGATGTGCCCTTGAGGTATCTCAGCAGGTGCAGGGCAGTCTGCATATGTGGAGCACAAGGAGACTGCATAAACTGACTCAGATGCTGGACAGCAAAACTAAGTCAGGCCTAGTGTGTGTCAGAAAGTTCAGCTTACCCACTAGACTCCTGTACTCTTTAGGTTTGGGCAAGGGAGTTTCAACCTTATCTTTCAACTTCACATTCAACTCAAGAGGGCAAGTGACAGAAGAGCAATCAGAGGAATGAAAATCAACAAGCAAATCATGAATGAACTTTTTCTGATGAAGAACAACCCCAGAACCAGTGTATAAAACCTCAATGCCAAGGAAGTAGTTAAGAGAGCCCAAGTCCGTAATCTTGAATTGGTCATTTAGAAAGGACTTCAAATCAGCCAATTCAGCTAGATCACACCCAGTCAAGATGATGTCATCTACATACACATCAAGATGACTAAAGAATCTCCAGAACCCTTGGTAAAAACAGAGTAATCATTTAAGGAATGAGAAAAGCCCTTAGACCATAAGGCTTGAGACAATTTAGCATACCATTGTCTGGAAGCCTGTCTTAAACCATAAAGAGATTTCTGGAGTTTGCAGACCAAAGGAGCAGAAGAAGAGGAAGAATGAGGAACAGTGAGACCATGTGGCAGCTTCATGAAAACCTCTTCATCAAGGTCCCCATGTAAGAAGGCATTATTCACATCTAGTTGAAAGAGGGGCCAGTGTTGCTTAACAGCTACAACAATTAGAGTTTTGACAGTAGACATCTTGACCACAGGAGAAAAGGTTTTATTAAAGTCAATACCCTCAACTTGAGTGTCCCCCCTAACTACCAACCTAGCTTTGTATCTTTCAATACTTCCATCAGCCCTATATTTAACCTTGTATACCCATTTATATCCAATAGGTTTCTTGCCATGAGGCAATTCAACAATGTCCCAAGTTTTGTTGGCATCCAAGGCCTCAAATTCACATCTCATGGCTGCCTGCCAGGAATAGCAATAGCCTGAGAGTAAGAGTAAGACTCAGGAATATGAGGCTGACTAAGAGAAGGAGCATTGGAGACATACCTGGAGGGAGGAGGAGAAGAAGTGGAGGTGCAGGCATAACTTTTGAGATAGCTGGGTGGATTGTGTGGCCTGGAAGATCTTCTCAAAACAGGAGGAGGTACAAGAGGGATAGAAGCATGAGAAGGAGAAGAGATGGAGGTAGGAATAGAGAAGGATAGAGGAGCAGTAGAAGGATAAGGTGAAGGGTCGGAAAGAGAGGAAGATAGAGGAAAAGAAACCTCATCAAAACAAGCAGAAAAGGGAAAGGGGAAGACCTGAGGTACAACATGAGAGAATTGGAAGAAAGGAAAAATGTGTTCATATAAAATGACATCTCTTGATATAAAACAGGTGTTATTCTGAAGATTAAGGAGCTTGTAGCCCTTTTTGGCAAAAGGGTAGCCAATGAAAACACAAGGAATAGACCTGGGATGAAATTTATCTTTGTGAGGGGTGGTGACAGTTGAGTAACAAAGGCATCCAAAAGCTCTAAAGTGGTGGTAAGTAGGAGTGGAAGAATGAAGCAATTCATAGGGACTTTTGTGATTAAGAAGAGGAGAAGGAAATCTATTAATCAAATAGGTGGCAGTTAAGAGGCAGTTACCCCAAAATTTAAGTGGTAAGTGAGATTGAAATAAAAGTGCCCTAGCAGTCTCTAGTAAATGTCTGTGTTTCCTTTCCACAATACCATTCTGTTGAGGGGTGTGAGAACAGGAGGTTTGGTGTACAATCCTTTTTTCTGAAAAGAAAAGGCAACCAAAAGAACTAGATCCCAGCTCCAAAGCATTATCACTCCTAACAGTTTGAACTTTAGAGTTGAATTGGGTTTCAACCATAGCAATGAAAGCTTTGAGCAATTCAAAGGCATTACTCTTGGCCCCATTAAATGTGTCCAAGTAGCTCTAGAGTAGTCATCTACAATGGTTAAAAAATACCTAGAACCATCATAGGTCGGAGTAGGATAGGGTCCCCAAGTATCTATGTGTATTAGCTGAAAGGGCTAAGTGGAGTGAATAGAACTATCAGGGAAGGATAACCTTGTTTGCCTAGCTAAAGGACAAACTGGATAATTGAATGACTGTTTGGAAGACAATTTGTAATTAAGACTAGAAATGCACTTCATTTTAGAGAAAGGGATGTGGCCAAGTCTGTAATGCCAAAAAACATCATCTTTATTCACATTATTCAAAACAGTATTGGTATTTACAATGGCAGTATCATCAGGTACAGAAATATGAGCAGAAACTAAATTAAGCAAACAAGAATTAAGGGAATTAGAAAGAGGTAAAGTAGATGATGTTGTAGGCTTGGCATTCTAAAACAGTTTGTAGAGTCCATTGTCCAATCTACCAAGAACCACTGGCTTCCACACTGAAGGGCCCTGTAGGGTACAAGCAGCCTTGGTAAATTGTACAATATCAACATCATGGAAAAGTAATTTGTACACAGAGATGAGATTATGTTGAAAACTAGAAATATAGAGCACATTATGAAGAACCAAGTCAGGGAACAAGGCTAATGATCCAATATTAGTGACCTTAACCTTATACACATTAGGGAGAGAAACAAGGTAGGGTACAAGAAGTGTTTGAACATTAAAAAGTAAATGTTTAAGGGAGGTCATGGGGTCAGATGCCCCAGAGTCTATCACCCAAATTATACTATCTATCTTAGTCAGCATACATGCACCATAAGATACACCCTTGGGAGGTAACAACTCACCAGCAAAATTGGCAGAAGAAAAATAGTTGGTTGAGGAAGTAGATGATGTTGATGGAGACAGTTGAGATTGCTGAAGGAGTAACATTAGCTGGGAATATTGGTCCTTGGTAAGACTAGGAACTGTATAGGACTGTTCAGGAGCAGAGGCACCTTCAGAACCAGCTGACATAGCAGAAACACCAGAAGTATCCACTTCAGCATGGGCAGTAGACCTTCTGGGAGGAGGAGATCTATTTGATTTGAAATTTGGAGGAAAGCCATGGAGCTTGTAGCATTTATCAATGCTATGTTCAGATTTCTTACAATACTTACAGACAATAGCAGACCTGTGAGGCTCAAAAGATCTCTTAAACGTGGCACTAGACCTTTGAGGTTCAAAATTTATTTTGGGAGATGGAGGAGGCCTGGATACACCATCACTGAAAGAAGCAGAGTTGGAAGCAAATTGAGTTCCAGCAGAGACTTGTTTCTACTTTTCATCAGATAGCAAAATCCCATATATATTACCAATGGAAGGTAAGGGCTTCATCATGATGATGTTGTTTCTTATTTGCACATAAGTGTCATTCAATCCCATAAGGAACTGGTAGACCTTTTGTTCTTCATCTTCAGCAGCCTTACCCCCACAAGTACACATTCGAACTCTCCCAGTAGACAAAGATGCAATCTCATCCCATAGTTGTTTAATTTTGTTGAAGTATGATGCTATGTCCATGGACCCTTGGGAAATATGAGCCAGTTCCTTCTTTAGCTCAAAGATCATAGCACCATCAGCTTTCCCATACCTCTCTTTTAACTCAGTCCAAATATCCTTAGCAAACTCAGAGTATTCAACAATCCTAGATATTTCTTTGGATATAGAATTAGTCAGCCAAGAGACCACAAGGTTATTGCAGCGTTGCCACTGTCTGGCTAGAGGAGAGCCTTCAGGAGGTCTCTGAGAAGTACCATTAATGAAGTCTAGCTTGTTACGAATAGATAGAGCAACTAGGACATTACGCTTCCAACTCCCATAGCAACTTCCATCAAAAGGACTGGAAACTAAGGAAGTTCCTAGCACGTCTGATGGATGAACATATAGATGGTGACAAGGATGGGTATAGCCATCTTCATGGAAAATTAGGCGTGAGGGAGTGGAAGAAGTCGCATCAGCACTGGTGACATTATCGTTTGTCATTTTTAAGCAGATTGTCTATTAGCCAACACAGTACATACACATCTACGGATCAAATAGGCATGCGATTCACAACAATGAAGAATAAAATGATACGAGGTTACCCAGCTCTTTTCACGACCGGAAAAGAGGAAACAACCTTCAAACACCAACGAGAAAGAAGAATCTTCGGCTAGACAGTAGACGACTTCGAAACCCTAGCTCGGGATGAAAACCACAAAATTCTCAAATCTCATCACCAACCGAACAATTTGAGATCACAAATGTTGAATATATGAGAATCTGACTAAGAAATCAAACAAAAAAATAGTAGAAAACCCTAGATGAGTCGAACATCATCTCGAACAAAATGCATCTCTAAAATTGACGAAAACAGGATCTATCGGAAGCGAAGAACGTGTTATAGAAGGATCTACGCTCTGATACCATGTTAGATTTGAAACATCTCTCAGATTGAGAGCACAAAAGAATGGAAGTCGAGTGTCTCCATGAGAGAGAGAGAGAGAGAGAGAGAGAGAGAGAGAGAGAGAGAGAGAGAAGAAGCTTCTGGATATTTCTTTTATTATCTGTTGTAAGAGAAAAAATGAATTAAAAGTCTGTACAGAACAATAAAGCCTAGTTAAATACAAGATTGGGCCGGGTCTTATAACTGGCCCAAAGTAATCAGCCACTATAAAAATGGGCCTAGTCCAACATATATTTTTTAAAATGTTGGCCTGGAAAATAAAAAGAGAACGAAATGGAGAAATGCAACTTAATTTTACTTGTCCATCATATATGTTATTATTATCTGAAAAGTTCTGAAATAGATATGAAAACTCTCTTACATCGGTGCTAAGAACACTATGAATGACACGATATTACCTACATAACAATGGAACAGATAGGGAACTGAAGTTAGAGATTGAGAGACCAAAATGAAGATATAAAGTTGATGAATGATAAAGGTGCATTTTACTCTGATTGCAGGTGCCTTCTAACTAGCATGGGAAACCCTCATGTAAGCCAGGTCTATAGGAAGAGAAATTGAGTGTCGGATTGTCTTGCTAAATGAAGAACGACACTAAATGCATTTGAATATGTACGTTTTGTATTTTGAATAGTGATAGAAGACAATTCCCTACAACTATGTTTAACTAACATGCCCCATCCGTTTCAATTTAAATGTTTGACTAGGCATGGATTTTAAGTAGAAAAAAAGGAATTTTTTTAAATATTGTGGTTTTAAAGTAAAATTGTGTGTAATGCATGTACCAAAATTCTTTTTGAATCTTGTGGACTTGAATTTGCCATGTGGAATATTAGAGTAAAGAGTTACCAATTTTAAAAAGAGACATGCTAAAAAGGAAAATAAAACACTTAAATTGAAACGGGGAGAGTAATATATTTTCCTTTTGCGTAAGAAAAAAGAGAAGGGTGCATTTTAACGTACCAAGAAGGCCAAACATGAAAGACAAGTCATGAGCACTTAATTGCGCCATGGTTATCTAAGTGAAGCCCTTTTTGAGTTTCAAGTGCTGAATGCTCTTGTGGATTTACAAAAGGGACTTGAAGAAACTATGCACACTGCAAATGCTATTTTATAGTGGAGAATTACAACAACACAGAAACAATGAACAATAATTCGGTAAAGGAAGCAATTATGATGAATTCGGAAATATTGTTTGGCAAGAACTTATAAAGCACACACTTTTTTCTTCATTTTGTGTAGCCCAAGAGATATATCATGAGGGCTTAATACATACAAAATCTGCGGTGCCAAATTCAAATGACAAATACAATAATAACAACACACGTAACAGAGTGAATATTGATTACATCATTAATAGTAGTACTATTTTTAGTGGACTAGTACTCGTTAAAATGAAAATGCCGTAGTACACGTAGGGGTGTTCAAAATCAAATCGAAATCGAAAACCGAACCGAAATCGAAGCTTAATGGCTTATTGGTATCGGATTAACGGTTTAACGGACGGGAAACAGATTGAAATTTTTTTATTAACGGCTTATCGGTTTGGGGGCGGATTATTCAATTTTCTTAACGGATAATCCGTTAACCAGTTAAGAATATATATATAAATATCAAAAATATATATATATATATATATATATATATAAAATTTATTTTTATCCATATATATATTAAATATCAAAAACTCTTCCACTTCTTCCAGCTATTTGCTTAGCTTATTCTCCCACCCTACTATAAGATTGTTTAAGCTGCTGTCTATGGTTCACCTCTGCTTTTTTTTTTAAAAACTAATGCCTGTTGTCTATGTTTAATAGAAGAACAACACTGTTGTTGCCACAACTTTTATCCCACAATATTGACGATAGTACTGTCTTGAATTATGTTCTGGGGAAATAGCGCATCTGTGTTTCCTGTAAATTGTTTACTACTTATAATCCATACCTATTTTTATACATAACTGCCTTTTGCTCGGTATTGTTTGTATGGTTAATGATATAGCGTGAAATACCTGGTTGAGAGTTTAAGTTAGAAATTTGAAATTGTTGTTTGAACTTTGAAGCTGCATAAATTCAAGCTCTGTTAGGCATTAGCTGCAGGCCAAACATTTCTGTGTATTCTGCTCACTTATGGATTAATCATTTTGAAATATGTATCCTGGACTCACTTTGAATATAGACTGAAATTTTCTATTCTGAATTTGTATGCTAGGCGTTAACAGACATATGTATGTCTGGACTCATGTAATGTAGTCTGCTTTGGGATTTAATGGTAGGCGTTAACATACATGTATGTCTGGACTCATATGTAGTCTGCTTTGAGATGTAATCTAGCCTACAATGTGTTTTACTTTTTTCACTCTACAACACATGACACACTACATCATTCTTATGTAGGCATTAGCAGACATGTTTGTCAGGACTCAATGTGTAATTTTCTATTATGAATTTGTATGCTAGGCGGTCAACAAACAATTAATGCACGCAATATAGATTAAATTAGGCCGATAAACCGCCCGATAAGAGCTAAACCGATACCAATCCGCCTGATATCTTATCGGATGGCTAGCGAATTAATACATTTAAAAGCCGATAACTGTTAAGCCAAACCGTTAAGAGTAATTAACCGCCCAATCCGCCCGATAAGCAGCCCTAAGTACACGTATTGTAAAGTGCAAACCAAAATTTTACATCAATTTTTAGTAATATTATTGATTGTAGGAAATAATTAAAGGACAAACTGGAACTTTCAATTGGTTTTGGCTCTTCTAGTCCACCCACCCATGTAAGATGTAGTTTTGGGTGATTGGTTAGAAAGAAGTTTTGGTTTGCATATACTAAAGAAATAAAGCGAAAGTTCTCCATTTCTAAGGCTTGAACTTACAACCTCTACTATAAAGTAAAAAGATCTCAACTATCCTATCATATTCACGGGGTCACGGCCCATACGCAACTACCTAGGTATTATCCGCTTTGCGGCGACCCTTTCCATTCCAATATGAGATTTGCTGAAAGCAAGTTTTTGCAAGGTGTATACGGATAAAATCGAGGATAGAGTTATTCCCGATTTCCCGTTGCGAACGAAGAACGATGTTACTTGTTGCTGGCTCGGGTAAGCCCGAAGATATCCACATATTGGACCAAGAACAGACGAATGATATAACGGGTCTCGAGCATGGCCGAACCGAGAGGGAATCAAGCTCGAGTGAGATGAAGAATCGAGGGTAAAGGAAAGGCGGTTGAAGGAGACAAACGAGAAGCCAAAATATCCTCCATCAGTCGGATATTGCGGTGCGGATCACGCTCGGTATTGGCTGCAGATCTTATTTTCGTGGGAAAGAAGGAAGGAAAAGATTTTTATTTCATTTAGACTTATACTAGGGTTAAATCTCCTCTACAATATAAAGAGGAGGACCCCATTATTTTTCGGACTTACTTTTTCACGCATAATAAGGCAATAAAATTTACTTTAGCTCTCAGCAATCGTTTTAAGCGTTCTTCAGTTATTTACTCATTTATTCGGATCCGAGCTCTATCTCAAGGGCTCAATCGAGACCGATCGCTGGCATTTAAGTTAAACGCAAGGCTTAATTACTACGTCACTTTGGTTTGATCATTCCATCTTATTTCAATTCAACTTTTTACTGTTCTTTGATCATTTGTGTTAAATTAAATCATATATCCTTTAAACCGCATGCAAATTTAATAGTTATCCATTTTAAGGGTAAACAATTTTATTATGACCCTAGTTTCTCTCCATAGGATGTCGTGATGACACCTAATCTCTACGACTAGGTAAGCCTAACATTTGATAACAATTGAACAGATGTAATCAAAGAAATACTAAAAACCAGTCTGATAAACTCATATAAACTTCTGAAAAACTTAATCTTAACCATGCAATCCCAAAGAACTGTGGAACAAAGTCATAAGCTCTATAAAGTAAGCTAAAGTGTCTAGTTCATCAGTGTCCAAAGAAAGTACAACGGTAAATAAGAACAAGGGAAGGTGACTCTGAGGCCCGCAGACGCGGAGTATGTATACCTTGAAGTCTCCAAGAAGCAACTCAAATCAACTCTAGCGTCCGGCACGGGTAGACGTACCTGGATCTGCACAAAACGTATGCAGAAATGTAGTATGAGTACACCACAATAGTACCCAGTAAGTATCAAGCCTAACCTCGGTAGAATAATGGCAAGGTCTGGTCAAGACACCCACCAGGATATAAATAAATAGAATAAAATCATAAGAATGAATAATAATAAAAAGCATAGAAATAACTAATACGAAACAAGATAAAAGCATGAACTCATACCGAAAATTAAGCATGAAAGTAACATAAAATAAGCTGCTAAAGAGAACCAAAATGATCATATATGGACAACAACTACTAAACATGGAAAAACAAACAACTGAAACGTTTCCACCAGAACTATTTGCAAAATGAGATAAACAACAAGAATCACAACGAGGTACCGCCTCGTGTACAATAAGATTCACCACCGAGGTACCGCCTCGTATAAATAAAGAATCACAACGGAGGTACCGCCTCGTATTCACAATTCACAATATCAATAAAAAGCTTTCTTTATACCGTCGCGTGAGCCTTACATTTGAAATAGGTTTTGAAAATAGTTTTCCCGAAATAGCTACACGCACATTACCTTATCTTATGACGCTGCGTGGCTTCACGTAGTTCCCCTACAAGAAACACAGATATAAGTCCCACCTTATACCTCCGCATGCACATTAACCGCAAGCCTTATACTGCCGCATTCCCTTCAATATCACATTAACCGCATGCACATTAACTGCAAGCCTTCACAAGTGCCCATATATCAAAATTTGCCAATAATCAACAATATCAATGCTTCCACAACAATAGCCCATGGCTCCACCACGATGGGTACAAGAATATCAACAATAACAATGAATGTAAACTGCCCAACAAGGAAGTTGTTTCAACAATAACAATCTCGCCTCAATATGATAACGACTTTCACAACCTCAACACCAACACCTCAACAATGAGATAATGTATAACAACAATATTAAATAAGAATGACTCTCAATGGAAGAGATAACGTATAACAATGACTTCAAATAGTGGAAATCAACAAGGAAAGAGATAACATGAACAATAACTTCAAGTAATGATAATCAAGAATGAAGGGGATAACACGAACAATAACTTCAAAAAATGATAATTAACAATGAAGAGATAGTATGTAACAATAAAAGAGGCAACAAGTTCAACTAAGGCATGAGAGCACTTTATCAAGTAGGATGTGGAACAAGTAAATTAAGGCATGTACGAATAGACTAACAAAAACATGAATAGATTAACTAAGAGGATTGAGAACGTGATATGGAATTTCAACTAAATTGTGGAATATAGTTTAAATAGCCTAAACCGGTCAAATACCATGTACACCCCGTGTACCCACTCGTCACCTTGCGTACACGGCTTTCATATAGCACAAATGAATCAAATCAATACTAATCCTAAGGGGTAATTACCCCACACAAAGTTAGGCAAGACACTTACCTCAACTAGGTCAATTCAACACTCGAAAATAGCTTTTTCCGTAAAATTCGCCTCCACACGGCTCAAATCTAACCAAAATCGATTTAATATCATCAAAAAATGCAAGGAAAATCAATTACAATAGATAAAGCTAAGATCTTTACACTTTTTTAAAAGGTCAACAAAAGTCAACCCGGGGCTCGCCCGGTCAAAACTCGGGTCCAATGGTAGATTCTGACTACCCATGACCTCACGAATTCATATATGTAATTAGTTTCAAAATACGAGTCCAAATCGACTCTCAAAACTGAAATTCTTATTTTCCAAAAATTTGACAAAGTTTCACAAATTTTCACTTTGATTCACATGATTTTGATGTTAAAATCTAAGATATATTGATGGAATATGATTAGAAATAGATTAGAATCACTTAACCAAGGTTTGTAGGTGAAAATCCCCTCTCCAAATCGCCTCCTACCAAGTCTAGGGTTCAAAAATGAGAGAATGAGTTCAAAAATCCCGTCTCCCAACCCTTTAACCAGCTGCAGATGTCGCATTTACGACGCAAGGTTTGCATTTGCGAACCCTCGCAATTGTGGACCAGGAATCGCATTTGCGAACCCTGACAGCCTAAGTCAACATCGCATTTGCGATAAAGGCTTCGCAATATCGAATCTGGGAATTTCGCAAAAGCGAACAAATATTTGCAATTGTGAACTCAGTCCAAAATCTACTACCTTTGCAAATGTGAAGGGGAAGTCGCATTTGCGACATCTGCCACCTTATTGTCACCTTCGTAATTGCGAGGCTGGTGCTCGCAATTGCGACATCAGAGCACTAGCACAACATCAGTTCATTTTTAAGCTCAAACCATTCTGATACATGTCCGGAACTCATCCTAGCCCTCGGGGCTCCAAACCACAGATCTACACAAGTCTAAAAATATCATACGAACTCACTCGTGCAATTAAAACACAAAAATAACATCTAAAACTACGAATCGAACACAAAAACTATGAATTTCAAAGTAAGGTTCAAGAATTTCTAAAATTACAAGTAAACGTCCGAATCATTTCAAATCAACTCCAAACGATACCAAATTTTGCAGGCAAATTCTAAACACCATAACAGACCTATTCAAAGTCCCAAAATCAAATTCCGAGCTCGATAGCTAAAAGTCAACCTACGGTCAAACTTTTCAACTTCAAATTGCCAAATTTTGGCAAATCAATATAAACCAACCTACGGACTTCCATAATCAATTCTAGGCATATGCACATGTCCGAAATCACAATACGAAGCTATCAAAACACAATTCTGGGGTCGTTTTCACAAAATTTAAAGTTTGGTCAATATTTTCTAATTTAAACCTCTAAGTCAAAAATCAAGGGTCTAAATCGACCCGAAAGCTTCCTGGAACAAAACTAACCGACCCCGCAAGTCATAAAACCATAAACATACATGTGTGAAGCATCAAAATAGGGAACGGGGCGCAATTACATAAAACGACCGATCGGGTCGTTACATTCTCCCCCTCTTAAAACAAACGTTCGTCCTCGAACGTGCATAAGGACATACCTGAAGTGGTGAATAGATGAGGATAGCCACTCTGCATGTCGTGCTCGACCTCCCAGGTCGCCTTCTCGACCGGATGACCCCTCTATTGAACCTTTACTGAAGCAATACTCTTTGATCTCAACTTCCGGACCTGTCTGTCATAGATAGCCACAGCCTCCTCAATATAAGTCAAATCATCGTCCAATTAGACTATGCTGAAGTCTAGAACATGAGACGGATCATCATAATATTTTCGGAGCATAGAGACATGGAACACCGGATGAACCGCAGATAAACTAGGTGGCAAAGCAAGCTTGTAGGCCACCTCCCCAATCCTCTCAAGGATCTCAAAATGTTTGATATACTTAGGGCTCAACTTGCCCTTCTTCTCGAACCTCAACACACTATTCATGGGTAAAACTCGGAGCAAGACTCGCTCTCCAACCATGAAAGCATCATCGTGAACCTACTGATCCGCATAACTCTTCTGTCTCGATTGGGTTGTACGAAGCCGATCCTGGATCATCTTGCCTTCTCCACAGCATCTCGAACCAAATCAGTGCCTAATAACTTAGCCTCTCCCGGATCAAACCATCCGACTGGAGAACGACACCGTCTCCCATATAGGGCCTCATAAGGAGCCATCTGAATACTCGATTGGTAGCTGTTGTTGTAGGCAAACTCCGCAAGTGGCAAGAACTGATCCTAAGCATCCCCAAAATCCATAACACAGGTGTGAAGCATATCTTCCAATATCTAAATGGTGCGCTCGGACTGTCCGTCCGTGTGAGGGTGAAATGTTGTACTCAACCCAACCCGTGTGCCTAGGTTACGCTGTACAGCTCTCTAAAACCACGATGTGAACTGTGTACCCCGGTCAGAAATGATGGATATCGGTACGCCATGAAGTCAAAAAATCTCGCGGATATAAACTTGAGTCAGCTGCTCTGAAGAATAGGTAGTCACTACCGGAATGAAATGAGCCGACTTGGTCAACTTGTCCACCATCACCCATCTGCGTCAAACTACTTCTGAGTCCGTGGGAGCCCAAAAATAAAGTCCATGGTGACCTGCTCTCATTTCCACTCAGGAATCTCAAGTCGCTGAAGCAAACCACCTGACCGTTGATGCTCGTACTTTACTTGCTAACAAATTAGGCACCGAGCTACATACTCGACTATGTCTTTCTTCATTCTCCTCCACCAATAGTGTTGCCTCAAGTCCTGATACATCTTAGCAGCACCCGGATGAATGGAGTACCGCGAACTGTGGGCCTCCTAAAGAATCAACTCACGCAAACCATCCACATTGGGCACATATAACCGGCCTTGCATCCGCAACACACCGTCACTCCAATAGTAACCTCATTGCCTTCGCCGTGCTGAACCGTGTCCTTAAGGACAAGTAAATGGGGGTCGTCATACTTGTTGCACCCTATTTTGCACTAGTCAAGACAGGATTCAACTTGTTATTTCTCTGTTGTTGATGAAAGAGAGTCACCGCCTAATATTTAAAGGTATACTAGGGTACCTATTTAATTACTAAGTCATGTTCTTTGTTGTTCTGCTAACCTGTGAGATTATGGGTAAGAGTTCTTATTCTTCTAAGGGGAAGGTGTTAGGCACCCCTTAAAATCTACCTAAGGTAGCTCCATAGAATTTAGACTAAGTTGGGATCAATTATTTATAAAATGTTTTGATTAGTAATAAGGAATGTTGCTTACTATATACCTAAAAGGAGAGTATGGTATTGATAGAAAGAATGTGAGACCCTAAAGGGATGCGAGTTTATGGAGAAGTTCATAAGATATGTTGAAAGAGCTTTGAAATTGGTATATAAGTGGTCTAGATTCTATAAGTTTATAAAAGAGATTGAGTCATGAAAATACTTTGATTCTGGGGCTGGTTATTTACGTAATTCTAAGGGGTGTTTTGTAAGAAAGCGAGTCTAAAATTTCCTTAGATTCAGAGGGTTTTCAAAGAAGAGGTTATTACCCGAAAATTCCTTAAGGGCGAGAATTCTTGAAGTTCTGAATTTTCTTTTGAAAATGAAGTTGAGATCTGATTTCTCCTTTTGAAATAGAGTTGCCGTTTTGCTATGTTCTGGATTTTAAAAATTTTTAAAGGAAATAAAGGTGAGTGAAAAACATAATAATTTGCGAGCAGATTATAATTAGTGAGTTAAGGATCTACTTCTAACTACTTTCCCTTTTAAATCCTATATTGTTTAAGGCTTGCTTAAGTTTATATGATACTAAAGCATGAAAGAAAAGCATGTGATCTAATATATGAGTGTTATATACACGAGAGATAAAACAACAACAAAGGCATAACAAATGCAACCAACAGTAAATTAAACTAGCAGAAGCAGTAAACTTAAACTAATCGAGACAGTAAATAATGGTAAAGGAGTTGAGGGAAAGAGGACTGGACTCTGGTGATTGGGCCTCAAGAAGGTAGGCCCAACAGTAAAGAGATGCGACTACAACATGATTTTGGGCTCCTCGACGAAATGCAACGAGGCTAGAATTGGGCCTGTGTTCATCAGGAACTTAACGGCCCAAATAGATGTACATGTCAAAAAATAAGAAGGTCATTAGACACATATTTAACATATTTAGCATATTCTAACTGCAAATCATACTTTGATGTATATGACAAATACACAAATAGATAACTAAAGAAAGAATAAGATTGATATGGTAGAGGAAGTTATATATTAATGTGATGGCTTTACTTAGCAAATAATTCACATTGGAAACCTTTCGTTGTCATTAAACACTAAACCCTTAAAGAACTGAATGCGTCAACGAATTAAGATCTAAGGAGGGAGCCCCACTTAAGGTAGATGCTCCCTTTGGATCCCCCGAAACTTCAAAGTTACCAAGGGACTCAAGACCTAGGGCAATGCTTGTGCCGAGGAGCACATCCCAACCTAAAGTCGAATTTCGCTCCCAAATACCCTTAATCACTGATGACATATTTTTCTTATGGGTTTATGTGCCAACGAGGCCCTTCCAATGCAAACTAAATACTAAAGTATTACTTACAACAAAATATATACTTTCCTCTTAATGAAAATAATACAATGGAATACAAATTACTTTGATACTTAATAAAGTAAACCTAAAAGGGGGCTGACTTTAGAATACATAGAGATAAAAAGAAGTTTCATAATCATACTGTTGCAGGAATGAATCATTAAGGCACAACATATTCAAACATGTATTAATAGCATTACTTGGCACCTTGAAGATCATCAATGCAGATTCAAACCAACAGTCATGGTCAACCATTGTTAAAGAGAGGTTATCAGGAATGGAATTAAACCCTCATCATGATTACAAATTCACACGTTCAAACGTGGCACCCCTAAGGTCTCAACATGGTCATGATTCTAATAGTATTAGCAAGTCAATTTGTTCAGATAATATCAACAAATGGATTTCATAAGGTTTGAGAGTCAAGTTCAACTTCAGGTTAACAATCAGGGGGAGGACTGAGCATAACTCAAGATAGAACATGCTGTTACAGAGTTAAGCAAAGATGCTTAC
This sequence comes from Nicotiana tabacum, assembly GCF_000715075.1. Classification (NCBI taxonomy): domain Eukaryota; kingdom Viridiplantae; phylum Streptophyta; class Magnoliopsida; order Solanales; family Solanaceae; genus Nicotiana; species Nicotiana tabacum. The sequence continues at coordinate 54,792,777 of NC_134088.1, forward strand.
AACATTCAATCAACTACACATAGGTAGGGTGAGTGAGACAGTGACCTCATATAAGCAGGGGAACTTTGCACATTACAGAACCAATTACAGAACCAAATCAACATGTTGGTAAAGAAAGGAGATGGAAAACATTGCATCAAAACAAGGGTCACTTGATTATAACATAGTGTCTACATATAGGTATGAAGTGATCACGCTTCAACTCCTAAATGGGTCACTTGATTATAACATAGTGTCTAAGTCCTTTATTCATGGAAGATAAGTTAATAATAGATGCATGCAGGCTTTACAGAATCAATAGTGGCTCAAAGAGATTAAGGACAGGTATGTACTGCACAAGTTTTGAATTACACATGTATATGAAGATCTCAACTAACCATGGGGGCAAACAAACTTAGTTATGCAACAATTACCAGTTGACTTTATCCAAACAAGATCATGACTTGCATGTGAAGAGGAAGACAGCTTAACTTTAATAGAATATATATATACAACAGAGATTCATGAGAATAGGTCAGTGTGATGCAAATAAGACAACTTCCTATAAATGCATACAACAGTTGAGTATGATCATGAGAAGTTTATAATGATAGCCCAGGTATTGCCCTAAAAGTTAGTAGATGCAGATGTAGAGAAGGAAAATATCTAATCACTTAAATTCTTTCACATTAGCTTAGTGATATAGACTCGTTAAAGTTTCAGATGTATACCAACTAAGATTACCAAATAATGAACTCGATCATAAAGTAAATAAGATGCAAGGAATAATATGCAAAAGTGAATATCACAACGGTATCATTAGTGAAGGGAAAACATGAACATGATTGGTTTAACAATGATAATAATCAAACAGAGTAAAGACTATAGTGGTAACTCAGAAACAGTTTAACAAACACAGGCAGAGAAGATAGTATTTAAGCTCATGCTCAAGGTTAAAAATCAAGGGAAAACAAATCATCTTAGTTTAGGTTTCATTTTAGACATAACTATCAGGTAGTAAACTCAATTTCCAAAAACGTACAAAATTCCAGAAGTGCTATAAGACAGAGATGAGTTTACTGTAAGTCATTGAGAACTATGAAGTTTGTATTGAACATAAACATATAAGAATTTAGGCATGGAGAACAAAGATCAACAATTATCAATGACGATTATCACTTTAGAGAAACATAACAGAACAAGTTGACCATAAAAGGTCGTCAAACTAACAAAGCATAAACGTCAAACATGTCAAACACATACATAATTATAATTTACAGAACTTAACTCGATAAATCTAAATCATTTAGACAGATTAACAAAAAGAAAAAGGGAGAGAAAAATGCTGACCTTTTTGAGGGCAGCAGACCAAACTAAGTATCTTTGTTTGCTCAAAATCCCAGAACCTTCGAGCTTGAACCAACAAAAGAACTTGACAAAAGAGAGGGAAAACATTAAGAAAGCTAAGACCAGAAACCCTAATTTTCTTAGTGTTTTCTTTTGTGTGCTTAGTATGTTCGTATTTGTGTATGTGTGTTAAGTTGTTGTAGATGAGAAGATTAAAGGCCCTATTTATAGTTCCATTTAAGGCCTTATAGTTTCAGATTTCAAACTAAGATAGTGTGGCGTAACAATGAATTGATGATATGGTAAAATAAGAGAGAACAAAGGGGAAATCCATGTCAATTTTACCTGAGTGTGAGAGATATGAGAGGTTGAACGTTGAAGCATAAAAGGCCATCGGTCAGAACCCTAATACCCAGAGGTCATTACATTTGACATCTAGGTGTCGAATATCAATGATGAAGCCAGCTAACGTATCATTCTTGCTTCGATTTTAAAGGACGAAAGAAGAAATCTGGAGAGTTAAAGTTTCACCTTTTAGTCTAACTTCTTTGATTAGGGCTTTTGAAATTGAATGGTGAAAATGGGAAAAATGACGAGATCAGGAGTACAACAACAAAATGAACAACCATGCATGCCATGGATTTGAAAGGTCAAGGGCGATTTGAGGTTTTATCTTTGGGATTAGGGTTTGGATTTGGGAGATTTGAATTTTGATGATGAAACATGCAAAGATTCAGCGAGAATCGTGGATATGGGAGACAAATGAGATGATTTGAGGTTAATTTCACGACATTGCACTAATTTGTGCGATGTCTATTGACTGATGGAGCTAGGGCAGACAAGAGAAAAGAGATAGGAAGGGGAAAAAAGGGCGGCTCGGCAGGTAACAAATGATTTAGGGTTTTGGGGTATTGGGGAGTCTCTAAGGTTAAGCTTAGGAGATATGATACGACACTACTAAAAAATCATGTTTTATCGATGGACAAATTCTGTAGCTAAACAGAAAAATTCTTCGCTAATCTCATTTAGCAACGGATTAACGACGGATTATCAAAAAATTCTGTTAGCAACGAGCGTTTTAGCGATAGATTAGCGACGACATTCGTAGCTAATTTTAGTTTTTTTTGTAGTGCGGGCCGTTGGCTCTGGTGATCAACGGCCCTGGAATTTCGGGCATTTAGGATTTTTTAGAAATAATTTTAATGGCCATTGGATTATAAGGTTTGAACGGTGGAGATGGGGTCTTTGGGCGGGTGTTTAAAAATCAAAGGAAAATCAGGGATTAAATGGGAGTCGTTGATCAGATGGATCAATGGCTCAGATGCATGTGTGTTTGTTTTGTGAGTGATAAAGGAGGGTGACGTGGCACGATCTCATTAGTTCTCAAGGAGTGGCATGTATTGCCAACTTGGAATGAGATGGGGTATTTGGACTGGGTCAATTCCGAAGTGGGCTTGGTATTTGGGCTAAAAAGAATTTAACTAATAGCCATTTTTTATTTAGTAGGAGATTTGCAATTGTAGCCTTTTGGTCTTCTAACCCTTTTAAAATTAATTTAATTAAACTTGATTATTTTCAATAAAATACAGTAAAATTATAATTACTAAACACACTACTAATTATTATAATTAATTATTTATGAAATACTTTGTTTTCTAAATTATAACACTAATTTGAATAATATAATCAAATTAATCAGAATTTGAGAAATAATTCATAAAAATAATTATAAAGCCTAGATAGTGTATTTTAGAAATTGCCTCAGTGATATAAAAAGTAGTAAGTATATTTATAATTACATAATGTTAGTAATAGGTTATTAATTTCAAAACTAATACTTAATCAATTTTGTAAAATAGGTATTTATTGATAGAAAATACTTTCAAAACATTCATTGTGAATTATTAAGAATAAATAAATTAATCTTAAAAGGGAGGGTCAAAATTAGCCGTCAACAATACTGACGCTCTCTGATACGATCATATAGAGAAGATCGAGAAACCATGCAGACATGAACTCGATTGGGCTCCGAAACATCCAATCTAACAAATTGGTTGGCTAAGGCCTGAACATCCAATGCGAATTGCGTCTCCGCTGCCGGTAGATATGCTAAACTACCCAAACTCTCCGCCTTTCGACTCAAGGCATCGGCCACCACATTGGCCTTCCCGGGATGATATCGAATGGTGATATCATAGTCCTTAAGCAACTCTAACCACCTCCACTGCCGTAAGTTAAGATCTTTCTGTTTGAACAAATGTTGTAAACTCCGATGGTCGGTAAAGACCTCACAAGGGACACCGTACAAATAATGCCGCCAGATCATCAATGCATGAACAATGGCTGCCAACTCCAAGTTGTGGACTGGGTAATTCTTCTCATGGGTCTTCATTTTTCTAAACACGTAGGCAATCACCCTACCGTATTGCATCAACACCGCGCCAAGGCCAACACGTGACGCATCATAATACACAGTATAAGACCCCAAACTCGTAGGCAACACCAACACTGGGGCTGTAGTCAAAGAAGTCTTGAGCTTTTGAAAGCTCGCCTCACACTCCTCGGACCATCTGAAAGGAGCACTATTCTGGGTCAATTTGTTCATAGGTGCAACAATAGATGATAAACCCTCTACGAAACCACGATAATACCCGGCCAAACCAAGGAAACTCCAGATCTCAGTGGCTGAAGACGGTCTGAGCCAACTCTGCACTGCTTCAATCTTCTTCGGATCTACCTTGATCCCCTCACTCCACACCACATGACCCAAAAATGCCACCGAATCAAGCCAGAATTCACACTTGTGAGAATTTTGCATACAACTTCTTCTCTCTCAAGGTCTGGAGCACGATCCTCAGGTGCTGCTCATGATCTTACCGACTGCGGGAGTACACCAAGATGTAGTCAATAAACATAATGACAAATGAATCAAAATAAGGCTAGAATACACTGTTCATCAGGTGCATAGATGTTGCTGGGGCGTTGGTCAGCCCAAATGATATCACAAGGAACTCGTAGTGACCATACCGAGTCCTAAAGGCAGTCTTCAGACTGACATCTCTCACAAAGGCTAGATAAGAATCACACCCCTTCACAACCATACCTTGAGCCTTTAGAAATGGTATAACCCTGCTAGGAATATAATCTAATGCACCCCTCCACTCTAACCATGGTAAACCTAGTATAGCCAGCGTCACAGTCTTGGCGTGACAATCTAGAATGGCTTGATAGAGCGACAACCAGTCCATGCCCAAGATAATATCAAATTTTACCATATTAAGTAATAATAAATCAACTCTGGTCTCAAAACCACCAATAATAACTAAACACGATCGATACACTCGATCTACAATAATAGAATCTCCCACAGGCGTGTACACAAAAATAGGATAACTCAAATAATAATGAGATATATCCAAATATGGAGTAAAGTAAGATGACACATACGAATAAGTGGATCCCTGATCAAATAATACCGATGCATCTCTATGGCAAACTCGAACCATACCTGTAATGACTACGTCTGAAGCAACTGCCTTCGTCATATCCAGAAAAACATAGAATCTAGCATGGCCTCCCCCTCTAGGGCGACCTCTACCCGCCCGTCCCTACCCCTAGCTGGCTGTGTGGGTGGAGCGACAACTGGGGCATCAATCATGGCCTGAGAAGTTTGTGGACCTGACTGAATCCGCAGAGCTTGAGTAGTCTGTGGAGGTGCACCCCTCCCGAGTCAGGGGCAGTCTCTAACCATGTGGCGAGTATCACCACACTCAAAGAAAGCTCTCGGTGGGCGTGGCTGCTAGAATTGGCTCAGGCCTGGTCAACTGGACTAACCGCTAAATGCACCCCGTGCAGGAGGTGCACTAGAAAGTGGCTAAGCAAAGTGTGCAACCTGAGACCTCGGAATACCCGGAGAATAAACTGGATGACTCACAAGGCCTCTACTATGACGGGTTGTAGCTGCATTGTAGCCACTACTAAATACTCCAGTACCTCGAGGCCTTTTGGCCTCTCTGTCATCTCTCTCACGGCCCCGCATACCCTCCAACATACGTGCAATCTCTACTACCTGCTGATATGGGGTATCTGTCTCCAAATCTTGGGCCATGCTGAACCTAATACCATAGTTGAGCCCCTCGATAAATCGACAGACTCGCTCCTTGACTGTAGAAACCAAGGTAGGTGCATGTCTGGACAAATCACTGAATCAGACAGCATACTCCGACAGTGTCAGAGTCCCCTAGCGCAGATGCTCAAACTCTACGCACCATGCATCCATAAGGGCCTGGGAGACAAATTTCCTCAAGAATAACTCTAAAAAATGAACCCATGTAAGTGAAGTTGCCTCGACTGGGCTACCCTCCTCGTACACTCGCCACCACTGATATGCCGCTCAGGACGCTGGAAAGTAGTGAAAGCAACCCCGCTCGTCTCCAGAATACCCATAGTGCGGAGAATATGGTGGCACTCCTCAAAATATCTGTGTGCATCCTCTGAAGCTAAACCACTGAAAGAATGAGGGTGATACTTCTTGAACCTCTCGAGCCTAAGATCCTCCTCCTCAGATGTTGCTGCCCTAATCATGGCTTGAACTGGATCAACATGTTGTACCGGTATAACCTCTGGGACCGGATCGACCTTAACCCATTGCTCAGGGGTTCGGGCTGCGGGAGTCTGTATTCCTCCCCCAACCTGAGATGTGGCTGGTGCAAGTGGGATCAACCCCGCCCGAGCTAAGGTACCGAACATGCTCAAGAACTATGCGAGGGTCTCCTAAAGTGCTGGGGTGGCAACAAGCACCTCGGGTGCCTGTCCCCCCAACTAGAACTACTGGTGGCTCCTCTATCGCAGCTTGGGCAAGTGCTATGTCGTCACCATGTGCCCCTCCTCGGCCTCTGCCCCAGCCCCGGCCTCTCGCGGCTCTAGTAGGGGTGCAGGTGTCTGATTGTCGGATCCAACAGTGCGTGTCCTCACCATCTATGAGATAATAGAAAGTCAAAGTTTTAGTTTTGGAAATCAACCAATTCGCACGATAAGGAATCAAAGAAGTGAAGTTTTCCTAACAATTCTGTAGCCTCTCAAAGATAAGTACAGACGTCTTCATACCGATCCGCAAGACTCTACTAAACCTGCTTATGACTCGTAACACATATAAGCCTAGAGCTCTGATACGAACTTGTCATGACCCCAGTTTCCCTCCGTAGGATATTGTGATAGCACCCAATCTCTACGACTAGGTAAGCCTAACATTTGATAACAATTGAACAGATGTAATTAACGAAATACTAAAAATCAGTCTGATAAACTCATAAAAACTTCTGAAAAATAGAATCTCAACCATGCAATCCCCAAGAACTGTAGAGTAGAGTCATAGGCTCTATAGAGTATGCTAAAGTGTCTAGTGCATTGCTGTCCGAAGAAAGTACAATAGTAAATAAGAACAAGGGAAGGTGGCTCCGAGGCCTGCGGACGCGGAGTAGGTATACCTTGAAGTCTCCAAGTAGCAACTCAAATAAACTCTAGCGTTCGGCACGGGCAGACGTACCTGGATCTGCATAACAATTGTGCAGAAGTGTAGTATGAGTACACCACAATGGTACCTAGTAAGTATCTAGCCTAACCTCAGTAGAGTGAGTAGTGACGAGATTAGGTCAAGACACCTACCGGGATATAAATAAACAGAATAAAACCATAAGAATGAATAATATTGGAAAGCAGAGAAATAACTGATACGAAACAAGATAATAGCATGAACTGCTACCGGAAATTAAGCATGGAAGTAACATAATAGAAGCAGATAAAGAGAACCAAAATGATCATACACGGACAACAACTGCTAAACAAGGAAAAACAAACAACAAAAATGATCCCACCAGAACTACTTGCCAAATGAGATAAAAAACAAGAATCACAACGAGGTATCTCCTCTTGTACAATAAGATTCACTACCGAGGTACCACCTCGTATAAATCAAGAATCACAACTGAGGTACCGCCTCGTATTCACAATCTCAATCACAATCTTTCCTTATACCGCCGCGTGAGCCTTACATTTGAAATAGGTTTTGAAAATAGTTTTTCCAAAATAGCTACACGCACTTTAGCCCACCTTATGATGCCACGTGGCTTCGTGTGGTTCCCCTACAAGAAACACGCACATAAGTCCCACCTTGTATTTTCGCATGCACATTAACCGCAAGACTTATACTGCCGGATGCACGTCAATATCACATCACAATAACAACTCGCCCCACAAGTTCCTATATATCACAATTTGCCAACAATCAACAATATCAATGTTTCCACAACAATAGCCCATGGCTCCACCACAACGGGTACAAGAATATCAACAACAAAAATAAATGTAAAATGCCCAACAAGGAAGATGTTTCTACAATAACAATTTTGCCTCAACATGATAACGACTTTCACAACCACAACACCAACAGCTCAACAATGAAATAATGTATAACCACGATATTAAATAAGAATGACTCACAATGGAAGATATAACATATAAAAATGAATTCAAATTATGAAAATCAGCAAGGAAAAAGATAAAATGAACAATAACTTCAAGTAATGATAATCAAGAATGAAGGGGATAACACGAACAATAACTTCAAATAATGATAATTAACAATGAAAAGATAGCATGTAACAATAAAAGAGGCAGTAAGTTCAACTAAGGCATGAGAGCAATTTATCAAGTAGGATGTGGAACAAGTTATAAACAAGTCAATTAAGTTATGTATGGATAAACTAACACAAACAAGAATAGATTAACTAAGAGGATTGAGAACATGATATGGCATTTCAACTAAAGCGTGGAATATAGTCTAAGTATCCTAAACCAGTCAAATACAACGTACAACCCGTGTACCCACTTGTCACCTTGCGTACACGACTTTTACATAGCAAAAATCAATCCCAATACTAAGGGGAAGTTCCTTCAAACAAAGTTAGGCAAGACATTTGCCTCAACCAGGCCAATTGAACACTCGAAAATAGCTTTTCCCTTACAATTCGCCTCAGACGGCTCAAATCTAACCAAAATCGACTTAATATCACCAAAAACTGCTATGGAAATAAATTTCAATAGATAAAGCTAAGATCTTTATACTTTTTCCAAGAAGACAACAAAAGTCAATCCGGGCCTGCCCGGTCAAAACCCGGATCCAATGGTAGATTTTGACTATGCATGACCTCACGAGTTCATATATGTGATTAGTTTCAAAATCCGAGTCCAAATCGATTCTCAAAACTCAAATTCTTATTTTCCAAAAACTTGACAAAGTTTCACAAAATTTTCACTTTGATTCACATGATTTTGATGTTAAAATCTAAGATATATTGATGCAATATGATTAGAAATAGATTAGAATCACTTACCCAAGATTTGTAGGAGAAAACCCCCTCTCCAAATCGCCTTCTACCGAATCTAGGGTTCTAAAATGAGAGAATGAGTTCAAAAATCCCGTCTCCCAGCCCTTTAACCAGCTGTAGATGTCGCATTTGCGACACAGGGTTCACATTTGTGAACCCTCGCAATTGTGGACCAGGGCACTCATTTGCGAACCCTGACAGCTTAATTCAACATCGCATTTGCGATAAAGGCTTCACAATTGCGAAGCTGGGAACTTCACAATTGTTAAGCTGGGATCTTCGCAAAAGCGAACAAATGTTCGCAATTGCAAACTCTATCCAAAATATACTGCCTTTGCAAATGCGAAAGGGAAGTCACATTTGCGACATCTTCCCCCTTACTGTCACCTTCACAATTGCGAGGCTGGTGCTCGCAATTGCGACATCGGAGCACCAGCACACCAGCAGTTCATTTTTAAGCTCAAACCATTTCGAAACATGTTCGGAACTCATCCGAGCCTCGGGGCTCCAAACCACACATCCACACAAGTCTAAAAACATCATAAAAACTCACTCGTGTGATCAAAAAATAAAAATAACATCTAAAACTATAAATCGAATACTAAAACACATGAATTTTGAAGTAAGGTTCAAGAATTTCTAGAATTTCAACTAAACGTCCGAATCATATCAAATCAACTCCAAACGATACCAAATTTTGTAGGCAAGTTCTAAATACCATAATGGACCTATTCCAAGTCCCAAAATCAAATTCCGAGTTCGATATCTAAAAGGCAACCTACAGTCAAACATTTCAACTTCAAATTGCCAAATTTTGGCAAATCAACTTAAATCAACCTACAGACTTCCAAAATCAATTCCGAGCATATGCCCAAGTCCGAAATCACGATACGAAACTATCGGAGCCATGAAAACACAGTTCGGGGGTCGTTTTCACAAAAGGCAAAGTTTGGTCAAAATTTTCTAATTTAAACCTCTAAGTCAAGAATCAAGGGTCTAAATTGACCCGAAAGCTTCCCGGAACAAAACTAACCAACCCCGCAAGTCATAAAACCATAAACACAAATGTATGAAGCATCAAAAGGGTAAACGGGGTGTAATTACACAAAACAACCGATCGGGTCATTACAAATTTGGTACCCACCATGGGGCTAAGGATAATAGTGGTGATTTAATACAAGTCTTGATAACGCACATTATTTTACACATGTTCTTTCGAGTTTGTTTTCTGGACAATTAAATATGTTAGACTCTCAATCTGACATATTGGTGTTGATGCCGAATCAGGCCATCTTGGTGAAAATAACAACGGGGTGCCGAGCAACAAAGTATCCCCTGTCGACCCTAATGGCGTGCCAATCGCTAATCTGGTCAATGCCAACTCACAGGTTGCTATCAACACTAACCTACAGACTGATCCCAATAACAAAATTCATGGGGCACCTCGGTCATCAGTTCGTGAAGCACCCGAAGACGGAGGTGATGGAGTTAGCTTACGTTTGATTTTTGAGATGTTGCAAGCCCAACAAGTTGGCATAGCTGTTATATCCCGCATTTTCGTATGTTAAAGTTTCATCGTAAGTTAATCGACGTAAGTTCGTGAATGGGATTATTTTGAGATTATAAGCATCATGCTATTTCAAACAAGTGATGAGTAAATTCGTGAAGGTGAGAGGGGAAGCAAGTCAAATAAAATGAATTTTCGTCCAAGTTTGACATATTGGGATAAAATGCGGGCCTAGAGATAATACCCGATATTTATGGATTAGTACCATACAAGGTACCAAATGACCATGATAGTATAATGTATAAAGGGTATTAAAAATAAGTAGAATTTTAAGTAATTTGAGATAATTCTTAATTATGCGGGTAATTAATTAATTACCGGGTAGCGGGATATTACCTAATTAGTTAATTGATTATTGGATAAGAATAAAACCCCTCCCCCACCCCATGTGGAAGCAAGCCACCACCCAAACCAAATGACTCATTAGTCATGTTGGGTTAGGTGGCAACTAGCTAAAGTAAAACCTTGAAATTCAATAAAAAGCTACATAACCTTTAGCTAATTAAAAGGCTTCATATATCTAAAATTTTGGCCACAATATGATATTATATGCTCAGAATCCCTTAGTTGCAAGCTGGTACGTAAGGATAGGTGAGGCACTAGGCGTCAGTCTCGCCCCCCAGGTTCGGGGCATGACAAAAGTAGTATCAGAGCAGTTCTGTCCTAGGGACTCTACAAGTCGTGTCTAGTAGAGTCTTGTTTATGGGTGTGTCGTGCACCACACTTCTAAGCAGGAGGCTACAGGGCATTTAGAAGTGTCACTCTTTCTTCTTACTCTAGATCGTGTGGTAGAGCTCAGTTGTAAGAACACAATTTCCTAAACTCGACCTTATTCATAATACGGCGATGCCTACATTTAGAAAGATGATTGGTAAGGGATTGAACGCGGTTGTGAAAGAGTTGAGTCAGAAGAACCCGGTGAGCTTCTGGAAAAGGAGCCTTAAGGCAGAAATATCTATCCACCCCTATGGTGAAAGGCAATGAAAGATTCAGAAGATAAATACAAGTTTCAACAAATAAAAGAAGCAAGGTGAAGAAGGGTACGAGGTACCTAATTAGTAGAGATGAACATTATATACAATTCAGGAAGAGAGATATAAGCATTTTGAGTTACCTTCAACAGTAACAGAGGTATGTATAATTGGCCACACCGATCTAAGTTATGCTCTATGGGAGCTAACAAATATGGTTTAAGAGAAGGACATAATATCACGATCTGACTAGGGCTAGAGTGACCCAAAATGGTGGATGAATTGTTTGTGTTAGTTGACATTTCCAAAGGATATTGCAAATGTTCTAATAGATCTCCTTGTGAGACACCCGGATGGTGTACTCTAAAATAGTACAGCTAGATATGAGTACTACAAAGATAGGCACTGGAAGCCTTGAAGGGAGATATATCACCTTAGTATGGCTCCCGTCCCTAGTAGAGAAAGAATGTTAGGCAACCTGAAGAGTCAGTAGATGGGGCAAGGGGAGGTAAAAGCGAAAGAATGTCTTGTTAAAGTTTCAGAATAAAGTGATAGATAGAAATATTAGCAGGGAAGTACGAAGAGGGATAATGAAGCATTATGAGTGAGATGTGATACATGGATGGCAACGGTAGAGTGTTACAGAATCTATAGTCAAATGAAGAAAAAGACGAGAGGTGATGGGCCTTAAGACAACAAAAGAGTATGGGCCATACAGTCACATCCTTATTTCGAGAAATAAGTTCGCGACTCTAATGTGATTAATAGAAGGAAAAGTTAGACCCCAGAGTAATAGAAATCAGTATGGACTGGTGAACAAGATAAACTAAACATGAATTAAGAACTGAGTGATTTGATAATATTCAGCATCATGAGAATTTCAGATTGCATTCTGGCAACAATAGAATGGACAACAGAAGAAGATCCATGATGAATTCAGAGAATTGTCATTCAGGGAGACGCTTCCCTAAAGCAAGCAATATGAGCAAAGTTAAGCTTAAGGTATTGTATGTGCCAGTTACACTAAGTGTCACCATCGCGAGTGAGGAGATGTGTTATCCTTGGCACAGAAGGATTACCGCAAGGTGAGTAAGGGTCATTGATGATGTGAAAGGATGCCAAAGATGAAGAGGAAAATCATCTATAGGCAGGTCGTCATAGCTCCAAATCTTAGTACTCCCCTAAAGGGGGGAATATGTAATGATAAAGGAAGAATGCGATAAAAATGAGAAAGGGATGAGATTGGACTTATCCAAATGTTACAGATATGCTATGATTCCAGAATGTTATGTAAGCACGACGTCAAAAAAAAATGTAAGGGTTCCTGCCCGGGATGTTATTGATAGATAAGGAGCCAGTACGTGAGGTAATTTAAGACAAGGAAATAACCCAAGAAAGATTACGCGGAATATGGATATGAAAATGGGCCGATGAGTAGTTAGTAGTTGATTTAGGAAGAGCCTAGTCATTACTAGACAAGAAGTTACAAACAAATCAGCAAATCATGCAAGATAAATGTAGTAAACCCCAACATGGAGAATTCAGCCTCGCAATAATGTCATTATAATACTTGAGATACATTCAAATAGGAGTCGGGGTAGTTAAAGATACCGTAAAAGTGTTACAGGGATAAAAGAAAGTGCCACTGGGAAGGCAGTCAAAATATCAGTTCAGAAGCAACCATATAAGCACAAGGGCACGGAGGTAAGAAACTACCGATGATTATAGGAAAGGAAGGACATCAAAAGGTTCGTAATAAGCTCATAGCTTTACAAGAGTCAGAGGGTCCTCCCTAAGTACGATAACGAAATTCTAGCTGAGGAAATAAGGAAGACGGCTTCAACCTAAGCATAGTAACTTAAAGAAGAAATGGTCTTGTAGTAGCAGTCTCACTACAACATTGTATGCACTCCATAAGAAAGTGGCACCTATCGGAGCTAATGAGAGGGAAATAAAATCAAAAGTAATATTTGAGACCATGTGAGTTGCATAACAATTTTAGCAGATGTGGGAACTAAGATAAGCTAAGTTAGCACACAACAAGGGGGCAGAAAGACAAGGAAAAGTAATAGCTTACGTTTAAATAAAGCTAATATGGAACAAAAGAAATTATTAAATCAATGATCCCGAGTGGGTTACGTTATGAACGCACTTAAGGGTTCAGAGTTTTATGCGTGCAACATATACAGCCGTAGAAGATTCTGGTATACGTTAAAAGAAAGAATTGAGTCCAGGTCATAGACAAAGGATTAAATTGTTAAAGGATTATATCATGCATATTCCTCAGCGCCCATGAAAGGCTAAACAGAATAACTAATACCATGAACCACAAATCGGGAGATAACTTAGGCCGACATAAAGGCCGATCAGAAGAAGGAGGAAACTAAAAAGTTACATCAACGAAGTAAATCAGGAATCCGATTATTGGACCCAGAAGTTATAGGAATCATGATTGAGAACATAGCAGGATCACTCTTAATATCAGAGGTGCAAGAGAGATAGTACAACAACCATATTCTATAACGGCTCTACGATAAAGCCAGTTAGGAAAATACTAGCCTCATAAGAATTCAATATGGAGCTCCCACCAGATTGTATATGCACCAGAGGTGCAAGTATTATAATAGAGCTTCAAATGGTGGATGTGATTTATACCTATATGGGAGGGAGGTGATGAAAAAGAGATAGAAGAATGTGAGGTTATATTTTAAAGTAAGTAAGGTAAAGATGAACAGCGTACGAAATACTCAAGTATAGAAGGATGAGAGTGGTCCATACTTCAGATAGAAGACTAGAGCCGCTAGGATTCAGTATCCAGGAATGATAGCAGCGTCGTCAGTGGCATATCTTCCAGCCTATGGTTTCTAGGCACTGAGAGGTCTATTTAAGAGAATAAAGAAGAATTAGAGACGATGCGATGTCTCGCTTGATGTTCCAGAAAAGCATAAGGGAATCGATCGCAAGCTAAAGTATGATAGAATGACAAGGTTGTAGGAAGACAAGAGTAAAGATAAGAAAGGGCGAATGAGAAGGTGACAAGAATGGATAAGTCCTCGGGATTAAGCCCACAAAAATGAGAGAGAGCTGATGTATTCTATAAATTATATAAAGCTCAGTATAGCCTAAATGAGCTCAAAGGAGTCTAAGACTAGTAGCATTTAGAAGAAATAGAATGGGGACCTGGTAATAAAATGAGGATGTGATTGTGATAGATAAAGGATGACGTTTGGCATTCGATTGAGTAATGACTTGAAGAGGATTTCATGAATTATACAGGATTAAAATACCCATATAAGGTAAGTCATATTGGGATGCTAAAAAATACGGTTATGGAAGTATAGTATCGCCCCTAGGTGGATCAATCTAATTACTCCAGATGTCCCTGATGAGACGTGAGCCCTAACGGCAGTGTTACATAAGAGATCAAGTCATCAGTGGTAGATGATAGATCAACATTAAGTTGAATCAACAGTGGAAGGACAAAAGTCACAAGGTATGAGGTGATATTAGGCCGTCATTCTTAAGATGAACAAGTAATGAGGAGGCATTAAAGGACTTAGATTTATACATATGGAATAAGTAACGAAGGTAACTTGGAGTTCGGTAGCAGACCTTAGTAGCAATGAATCGAAGTAAGAGTTATGGTATAATAAGACCTACCTAGATGCAATAAATTCATACGAATGGATAAGTGGATCTATGAAATACGGTATAACAATATTTGTAAGTTCGACAAAGTACCAGTATACCTACAGATACCCAGAGGGACATTTTATCAAGCTCTGTATATGTTTACAAAGTGAGGCCTAGAGATTGGCTAAAAGCTTGAGGAAAAAGGAGAGAAGAGTCGCATAGGAACATTTACAAGGTCAGAGTCATAGAGGCTGCATGACAGAAGGTAGCAACAGTTACGAGATTGGAAGGATTCCGGCCATAAGTCATGGTATAAGAAAGAGGGCTAAAGAGGGGAATGCCCTAGCCTTTGGACTTATTCACAGAACAATTGCCTAGATGGCAAGAGGAGCACTAAAGTATTTGTAAGAGCTATGGGTTATGAGAATGATAAGTGCATCAGTCAACATTCGAGGACGAATGTTCCAAAGGGGGGAATGATGTTATATCCCGCATTTTCATATGTTAAAGTTTCGTTGTAAGTTAATCAACGTAAGTTCGGGAATGGAATTATTTTGAGATTATAAGCATCATGCTATTTCAAACAAGTGATGAGTAAATTCATGAAGGTGAGAGGGGAAGCAAGTCAAAGAAAATGAATTTTCGTTCAAGTTTGACATATTGGGATAAAATGCGGCCCGAGCGATAATACCCGATATTTATGGATTAGTACCATACAAGGTACCATATGACCATGATAGTAGGATGTATAAAGGGTATTAAAAATAAGTATAACTTTAAGTAATTTGAGACAATTCTTAATTATGCGGGTAATTAATTAATTACCGGGTAGCGGGATATTACCTAATTAGTTAATTGATTATTGGATAAGAATAAAACCCCTCCCCCACCCCATGTGGGAGCAAGCCACCACCCAAACCAAATGACTCATTAGTCATGTTGGGTTAGGTGGCAACTAGCTAAAGTAAAACCTTGAAATTCAATAAAAAGCTACATAACCTTTAGCTAATTAAAAGGCTTCATATATCTAACATTTTGAGGGATTAGGAAAGAGCTCTCCAGGAGACTCTCTGAAGCCAACAGAAATGCTACTTGAAGCCAACGTGAAGGCAAATTGAAGCTAACATAAAGGGGTACGGGTCTTTAATCGATCGGACAGAGATTTTGCAATTTTAAGGGAGTACGGTGTAAACCTTCTCAAAAATATCACACGGATTTTTCCCTACTCCAGGTATGTTAAGGCTAATTCCTTCCTTCATTTTGGCATGATCTCATAATTACTCGAGTTTGATAATGAGGCATAAAGAGAAATTCATAATCCTGAATTTATGTACATTTCCTAGTCTCATAAGTTACAGCATTTTCCCTTATCGGGACTTCATATTTAATTGAGTATTGTCTTATTCCAGTCAAGAGAGTAGAGAGCCTATATATACAGTATTATAGTATTTTCATTACCAACGAGCTATAATCGATGGGCAGGCCCCTATTGGGCAACCTCTAATCAGATGGTAAGTTATATACTGAGCCTACTGTGGTCGAGCGCCTATGAGCGAGCCCAGTTGGTCGAGATACAGAGCCTAGTATGGCCGAGTGCCTATGAGCGAGCCTACAATGGCATAACAATTATATGTATATACCGAGCCTTATAAGGCCGGACAACTATTTTACTTACTATGTTGAGAGAGTTGAGTCAGTATCAGCAGGTAAGCATACCTTCAGATTATCTTTGACTCCCAGTTGCTTACAGTTATTATATTATCAGTTAAGTTTTAGCTTTCAGTATATTGCCTTACATACTCGGTACATTATTTCGTACTGACGTCCCTTTTCTGGGGGTGCTGCATTTCATGCGTGCAGGTTCAGACAGACAGACGGGTAGACCTCCTCAGTAAGTGTTGCCCGAGTTCAGCTTGATCGGTAAGCTCCATACCCTTCGGAGTTGCCGGGTCTAGAGCTTTACGTACATCTTTGTATATATATATATATATATATATATATATATATATATATATATATATATATATATATATATATATGTTATGAGTAGGTAGGGGCCCTGTTCCAATCATAGTATATTCATCAGTAGAGGCTTGTAGACATATCCTGCCAGTTAATGCTATATGTTGGGCTTGTAGGCCTTTTATGTACATTTTATTAGTTTGTCAGCTGTAGTAGTTATGACGGCCTTGTCGGCCCAGCTTTATATTGAGATTTAGTCATTAATCACAATTGTCTTGCAATGTAGCCCATGGCCAAAGTATGACATTATATGCTCAGAATCCCTTAGTTGCAAGCTGGTACGCAAGGATAGGTGAGGCACTGGGTGTCGGTCTCGCCCCCCAAGTTCGGGGCGTGACAATAGCAAATCTGCATAATCAAAACCATGCACATAACGCAGTTGAAACTGGAAAGAGATACTCGGAGGGAAGAATGACATGTCATCGAGCCTACGGATCCGGATCCGGGGAAACTTCCGAGGTGATGAAAATGCACGAGGCACTGACAAAGCGGGTATAATCCAGCAAAAAGAAGATAGAGGCAAAAGATAAGAAAGTGGAAACCTACAACTCGAGGGTTGATCAGATCCCGGGGAACCTCCGAAAGTGAAGGGACCCGATTCCAAAAAGTTCATTCAAAACCCTTTTCCCCTGAGCGCGGCACCAAAGTTGATTTCAAAAAGGTTTCGAATGCCCTATATTTCAAAATACAATGGGACTACAGATCCAAACGAGCATGTGAACTCTTACACATGCATTATAAAAGGTAACAACCTCGAGGATGACGAGATCGAGTTGGTGTTGCTAAAGAAATTCGGGGAATCCATGTCCAAGGGAGCGATGATATGGTATAATAATTCACCTCAAAACTCTATCGATTAATTTGTTATGCTTGTAAATACCTTTGTTAAAACTCACGCTGGATCCATTAATGTTGAGACAAGAAAATCGGACTTATTCAAAGTCAAACAGAGGGACAACGAAATGATCCGAGAATTTGTGTCAAGGTTCCAAATGGAACGAATCGACTTACCACCAGTTGCAGACGATTTGGCCATTTAGGAATTTACTCAAGGGCTTGACCCCCAACGCTCGATTGTGTCTCAACAATTGAAGCAAAATTTGTTAGAATATCTAGCGGTTACCTGGGTCGATGTCCACAACAAGTATCAGTCAAAGATAAGAGTCGAGGACGACCAATTGGGAGCTCCCCCGGGGTCGTTTTATCCCTGTAAAGTGAATGACAAGTCTAAAGGAGTAGTAGATTGGGAGTTGAGGCCGCCCCGAGACCGATACCAGCCTTACAACTCAGATAGAAAAGGAAAGGGATGTAGTTACAATTCAACCAGGAACGAAAGAAGAAATGATCATGGTTCGAGCAATCGAGGGTTGGTGAATAGAAAAGGGCCCGACAGACCATCTGGAGACAGGGATGCCCCGAGGATATCAGAGTATAACTTTAACGTAGATTCAACAAGCATAGTGTCAACCACTGATCGCATCAAGGAGATCAAATAGTCGAGGTCGCTTCAGTCTGATCCGGCACAAAGGGATCACAATTTGATATGCAAGTATCACGGTACTCACGGGCATAGAACCGAGGATTGTCGACAGTTAAGAGAAGAAGTCGCTTGTTTGTTAAATAATGGGCACCCGGTAAGGCTCACTGCAATATTTTTATGACTGATTACTTCTCCAAATAGATTGAAGCATAGGCGTTTGAGAAAGTTAGAGACATGGAAGTTATCTACTTCATCTGGGATCACATAATCTGTAGGTTTGGGATGCCGACCGAAACTACATGTGACAACGGAAGACAATTCATCGGCAACAAGCTCAACAAGTTCTTCGAAATCACAAAATCAAAAAGATTTTATCGACCCCTTATCACCCGAGTGCGAATGGTCAAGCAGAGTCGACAAACTAGATCATACTGCAGAACTTGAGGAAAAGATTAACCGATTCAAAATGAAGGTTGAAGGAAATTCTACCCGAGGTCTTGTGGGCATATCGAACAACCTCGAGGTCAAGTACCGGTGAAACATCATTTTCTCTAGTCTACATGGTAGAGGCATTGAATCTAGTAGAAGTAGGGGAACCGATATTGAGGTTCCAATATGCTACAGAAGCTTCAAATGACAAGGCCATGGCCAAATATTTAGATGTACCGGATGAACGGTCAGAAGCCGCCCTGGTCCGGTTATCAGCTCAAAAGCAGCGGATGGGAAGATATTATAATCAAAGGGCAAACCTTCGACACTTCCAAGCCAGGGACATGGTCTTGAGAAAAGTCACAATGCATACCCAGAACCCGAATGACGGGAAATTAGGCCCAAATTGGGAAGGACAATACCAGCTTGAGTACGAAAGTGGTAGACAACTGCAAAACAATTAGAATGTGGCACACTTAAAGTGGTACTATTACTAAGGTATGAATATTCAATTTTATTTAAGGTTTATTATCCTTCAAAACTAACCCGTGCAGATACTCAATCGAAGTCAAGACCAAGAATCATAAAATTATGTCTGAAAGCACGTGTTGCACACTTTTTTCCTTCGACCATTTTTTTTTTCCCGAAGTGGATTTTACGGCACGGTTTTAACGAGCCAACATGAAGCGTGCTACTTTATTTTTGAAGACCGTTCAAGGATCGGGGACTTGGAACTACCCACATCGGATCAATAGTACTCGAGCCCTCGAATTTCGGCCTCAAGTACTAAGGGACTATCACACCCCAGATCAACATTCGAAGATCTTCGAAAATTTCGAAGACACTTTTATTCGACATTCAGAGCCAAGACTTGAATAATAGGATTTATTATAAGGGTCAAACGATCAAATGAATCGTGTCTAGATAGTTTATTCTGGCCACTACAACTATTTACACTACATTCAAAGAAATAAAATGAGAAATTCACCCTCTATACTTCATCAGTTTACGCTTACACTAGCAATGTTCCCGTTATATCACTTAGAATAAATATTGGGGTCAAAACCTTCTAAGCTTGCGGTCCATCATTAACCGGGGGCATGAAACCCCAAAGGCAGTAGAAGTCTACGAGACTGTGCCCAATCATTTAAAGACCCCTAAACCTATGGGTTACCTTGAACCGGGGACTGCCATCTAATAATAAGACCAGGTAAAATCAGGTTAAAAAATCCCGAGGGCACCAAGCCTACAAGGCAGGGCCTAAATACAAAAGGCTAAGGTCAAATTAAGATCTGAAGCTATTGGAGCCCCGACCCCAACGTATAAACGACTCGGAGACGTCTGAGATCGTAAATATAAAAAGTAAGGTCCTTACACATTTTAAGTCTACAAAGACTATGTCCGATTTGATCGAATCAATCGATTTTGAATTTTAGCCAAGGCAAAGGTCACCTTCGGCAAAGACTAACTATGTCCGGATAAATCATTCGAATACACGGCAAAGACTTCATTTTGACCCAGGTCTTATTCGGACTTTGGAAGTCAAACAATTTTAGTGATGATAAAATTTATGCTAAGTCAACGACGATAAATTAGTCATACTGAATCCGAGACATAATTTATATATTCTAAGTCCTAAGAAAAAATCAAATGCGAAAAAATTAAAGGACACAATGTATCTGAAAGGTAATTCCATATATTTACCAAAAGATATTTACAGAGTCACGAGAAACGGCCCCAAAGTACAAAATCTACGAGTACAGAGAAACAAAAATAATATAAACTAAGGCATTACTGCCTAATCTTCATTATAGCCCAACTCACTATCTGACCCCTCGGGGTGGTACTTCCCTTTGGCCTTGGCTTCGAACCTCTTGGCCTATTCAATCTTGTCCGCTACGTCAATGCCTCTGGCTTGGATCTCCTCGAGATCCTCCCTTCGAGATAGCCACCTCACATACTCGATCTTTGTTATAATCAGGGCTTCGGCTACCTCGACATCAGCCTTATACCGAGCCAGCATATCCTGGGCGTTCGAGATCTTGCTCGAAGCCACTTCCAATTTGAACTTCAGCGCAGTATACTCTTGACAAAGAGTATCGCGCTCTTCCATGGCCGAGGCGAGTTGTGCCCGGAGCTCCTCGTTCAGCCGAGACCATTTTTTGGCCTTGTGTTTCATCACTCGGAGCTCTACCTTGGTCGATGTCAAGTCCTCTTTGGTTGCATCCACTGCGATGCTAGATGATCCATTTTGCCTCTCAACTCATCGGCTGTAGCCTTGACCCCATTCATCTAGGTCCTGAGTTGGTCGATCAGAGTTATCTTTTCTTTGACCTGGGAGGTTGTGGCATTATCATTGACGTTTAGCCTCTCATTATCAATCTCTAGCACCTCTTACCTTCTCAACTAGAAGGGCATAGTCCTATTTTTCGTTTGAGGCCTCTTTTTAGGCCTTCTCCAGTTCAGCCTGAAGGGCGGAGAGGTCGGCCGTGTCCCTAAGGACTTCATCCTTTTGCTCATAGAGAGCTTTGTACATCTATGTTTGCTGGACTTGTTCCATGAGCTCGAATTCAAGATGATTCACCAACATCTTGGATCGGTGGAAGCTCTCGTGGTGAAGAACCGAGGCCTGAGATACGAAGAAAGAAGACCGTTAAAGATAGTTAGAGAAATGAGAACCTGTTAAAATAAAAAGGAAAGAAGACATACTCGATTCAGTACCTGTTGAGCCTCAGTGAAAAGGCTTGGCCCTCCTACCTCGTTCATCTTCATTTGGTCCTCCTCGGTTACTAGGGAAAGGAGATAGCTGGCCACTCCGACTGGCTCGGACAACATGCTAGTGTCTACCGGCACCGAGAACATGACTGTCTTC
The DNA here is from genome assembly GCF_000715075.1 of Nicotiana tabacum. Classification (NCBI taxonomy): domain Eukaryota; kingdom Viridiplantae; phylum Streptophyta; class Magnoliopsida; order Solanales; family Solanaceae; genus Nicotiana; species Nicotiana tabacum. The sequence goes on from NC_134088.1 coordinate 54,814,462, forward strand.
ATTCCCTCGGGGTCCACACTCGGGGCAGGAAACTGCTGCTCAAGCTTTGAGATCGGAATCGGCCCACCTGATTCCGGTTTCACAACCTTTTTCGGGATCTCCAGGTGGTCAAATCCAGGGTAGTCTTCCAACATACCGATGTCCGCACCCTCAAAAAATGAGTTAACGGAATCATCCACAGCCTGGGACATTTTGGCCGGCTTCTCTTCAGATGCCCGACCCTCGTTTAAAGTGGCCTCTATTCGGGGCGGTGACTCATGGATATGGATAATAGTGTCGCCTTCAAAAATAACCTTTCTCGGGGCCGGAGAGGATTCTTCCAAAGCAGCAGTCGCATGTTCTTCTTCGGGCCCCGAGTTAATGAGGATTCGACTTTATGAGCACCCTCCCTAGGGGCTACCAGCTCTTGATCAGTGTCGTTCGAGCTTTTCATCTCTTGGTTGGTATTTTCCATATCTTCGTCATCCTCGGTAAAATCCTTGAGCTGACGAAGAGCTTCAGAGCCTGGGCATCCGAAATATTTTTATTGGTGCTCTTCCTGACCCTGAGCACGATCCTTCTTCTTTTCTTGACCTTGGCAAGAGCGTCCAATGAGTCGGGGGATCTATTTTTCTTATTCATTTTTTCCTCATTCTCTGCAGCAACTTCAGAAATGGGCTGTACAGAGGTAGAGTGCTTGGAAGACTCGACGATTTCCCGAAGCTTGTTGGTCTTTGGCAAGCCCGTGAAAGAAGAAATGGAGGTTGTGTTAATGCCAAAATAAAGGGCGACAAGGAAAAGATCTACCAGTAAAAAGCACTCACCAGGGGAACGAGCCTCCCACTTGCATTTGGAAAGCAATAGGAGCCTCTGGTTCCTGTCCCCCAACTTGAGCTACTGGTGGCTCCTCAACTGCTGCTCTAGCTGTAGCACGTGCTCCTCCTCGGCCTTTGTCTCTACCTCTGCCCCGACCCCTAGCAACACTAGATTTGGGGGCAGCGTCTGCGGCTCTTGTTCTTACCATCTGTGAGAGAATAGAATGACAAAGGCTGAAACTCGAAAATCAATAAACTCGCAGGATAAGAATGAATGAAGTGAAGTTTTGCTAATAGTTTCGTAGCCTCTCGAAGATAAGTACAGACGTCTCCGTACAGATCTCGAAAGACTCTACTAAACTCGCATATGACTCGTAGCACTTATGAATCTAGATCTCTGATCAGGGTCAGACTCAGTTCCAGTACTAGTTCCCTCAGAGAGGTTGTTTTGAGTGTGGTGATACTAGGCATATGGTGAGAGATTGTCCCAAGCTTTAGAGGGTTGGAGCACCACAGAGTATTCAGGCTATGTTCTCCAGTTGCTGCCTCACCTGCAAATCCAACTAGGGGTGGAGGACATACGGGTAGAGGATGTCCTATCGGGGGAGCCCAGGCCCATTGTTATGCTTTCCCTGGTAGGACTGAGCCTGTGGCATGAGATGTTATCATCATAGGTATTGTTCCGGTTTGTCATAGAGGTGCATCATTATTATTTGTTCTGGGTTCCACTGATTCGTATGTGTCATCCTATTTTGCTTCATATTTCGATATGTCTCGTGATTCTTTGAGCACTCTTGTTTACATGTCTATGCCTGTTGCGCCTTTTGGGGATTCTATTGCCGTAGACCGTGTATATCATTCGTGCTTGGTCACTATTTGGGCTTGTAAGATTCGGGTTGACCTTCTATTACTTAATATGGTGGACTTTGATGTGATTTTGGGCAGGTACAGGTTGTCGCCATATTATGCTATTCTTGATTGTCACGCTAAGACCGTGATGTTGGCTATGACGGGGTTGCCAACGTTGGAGTGGAGAGGTTCATTGGGTCATGTTCCTAGTAGGGTGGTGTCTTTCCTAAAGGCACAACTGATGGTTGAGAAGGGGTGCTAAGAATACTTAGCCTTTGTGATGGATGTTAGTGTTGATACTCCTACCATTGAGTCACTTCCGGTAGTAAGAGACTTTCCAGATGTGTTCCCAGGAGACCTACCAGGCATGCCACCCGATAGGAATATTAATTTTGGTATTGACTTGGTACTGGACTAGTTGCTTGCATATACCTTCGATCCACTCCCTCCAATGCGGAACAACATTAGGGACTCGGGGGGGCAGCTGCACATCGGATGAGATATGTCATGACTGGGAAAAGTAAATACAAGGAAAAACCTTGACGGCTTAAGAGGAAGTAAACCTACGATTCGAGTTGCACTTCCCAGGGAACGACATGAATTCGGGAGGAATGAGGTCCTCAGTCTTTATCCGAATGAACCTCCATTGCCAACCCCGGTCCCTATCTTCATCTATGCAGGAGAAGAGAGCTTTCTTTGCCCGTCGTGCAAGTTTGATTAACCCACCTCGAAAGATCCGGGGGCTGTACAATCAAAGCAAGTGATCAACTGTGAACTGTGGCTCCTTCATAGTATTCGCAAAGTGGCGGAGGAGCGTCACGATCCTCCAAAAGGATGGGTGAATTTGCCCAAGGAAAATGTTATAACTCTTGCAAAACTCGAGGACAACCATGTCAATAGGCCCAAACATGAAAGGATATGTGTAAACACTTAAATACCCTTTCACGTGTGTTGTGATGTGGTCATGCCCAACTTTGCCTTGTAAACATGACTTAGCAGTTGTTGCAAATATATTCCGGTTAATAAGTCCGGAGTCGAATTCCATAAAGAATTAACCTATTAAACACATCTACTAGACTCGCACAAATTTACGCAATCAATCTTCGGAAATATTTAAGTACCAAATTTGATGTTTACTAACTAAATATCACGTAATGAAAATGCAATAATTAATAACTAACTATGAACGGGTTGTAGACAAGAATTGGAATGATCTAAGGTTATGATTTCCCCTATTGTCGGAATTTTTTCCCCTATATTTTCTATAAATTTGCCTAAGTCTTCTCTACCGATCATGAACGCTCTGAGTGTTGTAATTCTCTCCCAAGTAACAACCACAATTTACTAGACATATTCTCCTGAATTACGCTAGCTGACATTAAATACGGCTCACTCGGATCGCACCAAGGTTTCGTTATCCCTAATCCCACCTTTAAACCCTCCGTATTGATCCCTCATATACGTTAGGAGTGATGTTGTTCAACAATTACCTAAATATTCACTCTCTCCCGAGTAATACACACTAAATAGGAACAGTCGATTGAGGGCCCTTCAATCAACAACAATAATAATATAGTTGAACAAGTAGAGAAAATACTATGGCAAATCTATATTAATGTAACAGGAAATTCATCCTCCAATAGGTTCCATCAAAACCCTAGATTAGGAGTTTAGCTACTGATACTCATAGTAATAATATCCCAGATGTTTTGCATTATTCAATTACAAAGTAAAGATGAAAGGATGTAGAAATCAATAATTCTAACTCCCAACGGTTGTTTCACGAGCTATCCTTGCCTCCGGTTGCAAAACTACTTCAAAAATGGCACTTTATCTCTATTTATATGTGTAGGAAAAGAGCTAAATGACATAGTCCAAGTCCTAGTCAAATCAGGAGACGAAATAAGCCTTCAAAGTTCGAAGTGTGCGCGCCTCAGACCTCGCCTCGCAAGGCTTCACGCGAGCAGGACCTCACCCCAGACCTGGCGTTGCCAGCCTTAACGTGAGGTGGACCTCACCTCCTGCCTCGCCTAGCCTGCTCCCACACGAGCTATTAAGCTTGTTTCGCCAGCTTTCTCATTTATCCGCTGCTCACTTCTTTCTTTCTTCTTTTCAACTGTTTTCGAGCACGCTTTAGACTTTAATTATTCCTTTTGCTCTACTTTCATCTCCAATTCACCTACACATAAAATAGACTCCATTACGCGCAAATAAAGTGTAGTTTATCATTAAAGCATACAAAATGCAAGGCAAATAATGTACTAAAATATTAAATTATAGCCACACATCAATACCCCACACTTAAACATTGGTCGTCCTCGAGCAATCAAACTATACTTATAGACACAACCTTTTTAAGCAATTCCCTTAACTCATCACACCAAGAATCTTTAAAATAGTCTAAGCACAAAGGTGTAACATCCTCACCTCAAGATTTGACTCATAAATACCATGCCTTATTCACAATTCACTTACTTACTCTAACATGGAGGTCAATGACATTTCCTTTCCTTTATGAATCACGTGCCCTCACCCAACAAAGAGCTTAGTTCCACACACAATGAATTTTAAGAACGTAGGAACTCAATATAGGAAAAATTCACTCGCTCTCAGAAATAACATTCATATGCCACAAATGATGCATCATAGGCTTGCCCGTAGTGTAATACTCTACTAATCGAGCTCATCCAATCTAGGATCAAGTAGGACTTCAATTAGTTGTACTGTAGGCTGCGGGTCGGGTAGGATACATTTGGATATGACTGACTACACCACCCTTAAGCACTTTAATACATATACTTTAATACTACAGCACATACTTATGTTAAACCAGAATTCCACCTTCACTTCAATTTATGTTACCCCATACTTCTTTAAGCACAAGTATATCACTAGCCACCACCATCAAGAATTATTTTTCATACAATACAACTATTTTTTTTCTTCTTCTTCTTCATCTTCTTTTTTTCTTTTTTTTTTTCTTTCAATCCAAGTGGCTTTTATTGACATATTTTATTTCTTTCTTTCAAACAGTGCACCTTCCTCCTTATTTCATTTGTTCCACTCAAAAGCCAAACCACCACCCCATACTTTAACCTTTACATAATTCATCACAATTCAAGTGCTCATGAGAGGTGACAAGGTTCAAATATATGGTCGATTCAAACAAAGGGGTATGGCTTGTAATGCGGTTACCAAAGAAATAGGATTATAGGCTCAAAGGGGTTAACTACGTTATATGACATTCAGGCGGGTAAACTCTATATATCTGGCTCAACAAAGAAATGCCTATATTACTTCCCAGACTGAACAAGACTACCATTTCCCATTGCACACACACGGGGCAAGTTCTAGACATCAAATGCAATGTACTGAATACATACAAACCTCACACATACATGGCACATAACTCACTCAGGATTGGTTTTATTACGACACTCTAGTAAAAGCAGTCCAGCAAATTTAAGAATCTATGATTTAAGGTACTTATACTAAAGTCAAAAACTAAGCCTAAGCGTCACAACCAGAGTACTAACTATTCTCAAGGCATAACAAAGTTAAGAGATATCGCTGTAATTCAATTCATAGCCCAGCGATTTCTACTCCTAAAAATTAAAACTAACTACACCCGGTTCAAATAAAACCCTTGGAAAAGAACCGCGGCCCAAAGAAAAACCAAGGGGAAAATTACTACACTACCTACAAGAAAATCTATTTGATTTTTTTTTCTTTAGACTTAATTCCCTCAAGAAAACTGTCTAGGAGATCCATCGTCAGAAAGAGTCTAATTTGTTTTCTAATTTAAAAGGCTAAGACGATACTAACTAAAACAAATAGCTAAAACAAGACTAATTGCTTTCTACAAGTCCCCACCCCACACTTATTTCATGCAATGTCCTCAGTGCATACACAACTGACAAAACAAGAAAAAAGATTAGTAAGGTGTAGGAAAAACTCCCTGATCAAGCTGCATCCTCTCCCTCATCCTCTGATGCTACCCACTCCTCATTTTGTGCTTCCTCCTCATCGTCATCATCATCCTCATCATATGACTGCTCCGGCTCGGTCTCGGACTGCTTAGGTATGTTAACATCCTCATCCTTAGGGAGTCTGTATCCATCACCTATCCCAACCAGCTGTTGGGCATGAGCATTGAGCGGGTACCACTGCTCCAATATGGCCCTCTCCTCTGTAGTGTTCGGCCGTCCCCCTATCCAAAGCTGCAAGTCCATCATCCCATATAAATAGGCCATGAAGATGTCATCATGTGCATTGCGCTCAGCTCCTGTCAGTGAAGTTGTGGTGTTCTTCTCCTTAACCCAGACATTTGTGAGGTCCGTTGGTCTTATGGGTGGATCAATGATATGATCGAACTCCTTTTCCTCCTCCACTTCTTCTTGCCGTAAGTACTGAGTTAGCATGTTTGCAAAGGGCATTCGGTCAATTTTCTTGCTAGTTCGTACTTGGGTCATCAGATAACGGATCAAGTGGCCCACATTCACCCTTTGGCCCTTCATTAAGAAACACAACACACAAGTGCTCTCACGACTAATGAGAGTGTCATGGCTGCACGGTAGGAGCCGTGAATTGATCAACTTCAACCATACTTGTGCTTCTGCCTTCATATTCTTCTTTGGGAACTTCCTATGGCAGTTGGTTTTCTTATCCCGCACCCAAGCCGCCACAGAGTTGACACCACAAAGAGTGTGTCTCGGCTCTTGATAAGTAGGACGGACTATGGACTGGTCCAAGGGTTCCCCAGGAACATCCGGAGCACCTAAGAAATTGCATTTTGCCGAGGCTGAAAAATCTATCAACCTTCCACGAATCGACACTAGTTGTTCAGGATCCTCTGGATCAAACCCAGCATAAAATTCCCTCACAAGATTGATGTTGATCTCTCTAGAGTTTCGGAACACATAGCTCAACCCCAACTCATTGATGCCTCTCCAAATAGCATGGTACTTGACTTTCAAGCGACACTCATGAATATCAGCTTCCGGATGTATATGTTTTGGCCTACAACGCTTGTACCAATCCTTAACATGTGGGGGTATGCTTTTGATTCCAAATTATCGTTGGCCCTGAGGTTGTGGACGGGTGGCTGCAATAGCTGCAACTGCTCTCAGTCCTTCACCTTGACTGGAAAAAGTTCCCCCCCACCCCCTCCCCTTTCTCTTCTTCTAGGGAGGTGCAGAAGTAGCTTTAGCCTTAGACGGAGCAGTGGATGTGGCTTTGCCTTTACCGGTGTCTTTTCTTGGAGGCATATTTGTACCTACACAAGTGAGCATAAATCAGTTTAAGCGGTATTGCAACATCTCAAAACATGGTCTTGCCACCCACACTTAGAGTTTAACACATGATTATCAATAGTTTCCGAGGTTACTCAAACTTCACCTCATCGTTTCTTAGCATGAGAATCAAGCAATGACACATGGGTGCTTCTTCCACATTTGAAGCATCGGGCTACCAGTGAGCCACCCTACACTTAAGATTTTAAAGTGGTGCACAACTACATAGCACTAGTCTTATAATCCGGGAGACTCGGGCTCCAATGGGGACAAAGAATGACTTTGAGGAATTATAACAAACACTTAGCATATACTAGTGCCATGGGAGTGCTTGTAGGGGTGAGGGATTGCCCCTCCCTCCCAGATTGGCTTGGGAATTCCGTACTACCACTTGTTCACACAATAGCAACACCATTCCTATGGGGTTCATGGGGTTGGGACACACAAACACATGGTTACAATAAAGAACAACCCCAAATATTTGTGTCCAATATCATGCATTCACCTAACTCGAAATTGCCAAAGAATGGAGATAGAAACCATACCGTAAATATTTAAGAGAAGGAATTTTCCTTTGAATTGCTGTTGCAAGTGAAAGAAATAGCAGAAGATTGCTTGTCTTCAATGGAATTGTGAGGGGAAGGGTTTGGCAGTGTTCTGCTTGAGTGTGTGAGGGTGTGTTTTGTGAGCAGTGGGGTTTGTGTGAGAGGAGAAGAGAAGAAATGGGGCGTGCAGTATATTTTCTTTTAGGCGTGGGTGTTTTAAGTTGGGTTTTTAAGAGGGGGAATTAAAGGAAAACAAAACAAAAAGAAAATAAAAGCAAAAAACTAACCTGGCAGTGCGATCTCTCAGACGAGCGACATACCTGGCGAGGCGAGCTTAGAGGCAGGCGACGCGAGGGATTCCGCGAGATGTGTCTCGCTATAACCCATGTGAGGCAAGCTCCTTAGTGAGCTCAATACTTGGCGTTGCATGGCTTAACGCATGGCCCAGCTTGCTGGAGACCAGGCAGCACAAGATACTGCGTACGACTTGCCAAAATCACCTGCAAACATGTTAGTTCCTAAAAACAAAAAGAAAAATTCTAACTACACTAAAAATCAACTACAAATTGGGTTGCCTCCCAACTAGCGCCTTAGTTAACATCACGGAATGACGAATACAACATTACAATGGGTTGCCTCTCATGAAGCGCCTAATTTAACATCGTGGCATGATGTAGGTAATCGCACTTAAGGCTCGCTCAACATTGGTGGCTCGAGCAAATGAGTTACCGACACTACTTTCGCGTCATCCATGCCCAAATAATGTTTAAACCTGTGTCCATTGACTCTGAACGTACGAGAGTCATTTTTTGCAGCAATCTCTACGGCTCTGATGGGGTGAATCTCTACCACACAAAATGGTCCTGGCCATCTTGACTTCAATTTGCCCGGAAACAATCTCAATCTCGAATTGAATAATAATACCCTGTCTACCAGCTAAAAGTTTCGCTCAAGAATATTTTTGTCGTGCACCAGTTTCATTCTTTCCTTGTATGACCTTGTACTTTCAAAAGCATGGTATCGAAACTCGTCAAGTTCATGCAACTCTGTGACTCTACTAGTTCCAGCGGCTTCCACGTCCAGATTTAATTATCGCAACACCCGGGAGGCTTTATGCTCTAACTCCACCAGCAAGTGACATGCCTTTCCAAACACCAATTTATACGGTGACATTCCAATCGGAGTTTTGAATGCAGTGCGGTAATCCCATAACGTATCATTCAATTTTCTTGCCCAATCAGTCCGAGTAGCATTTATAGTTTTGGTCAAAACACTCTTGATTTCTCTATTTGACACCTCGACTTGCTCACTCATTTGTGGGTGATACAGAGTGGCAACTTTGTCGCGAACGCCATATTTCTCCAACAACTTTTCAAAGGCTCGGTTGCAGAAGTGGTTACCCCCATCACTGATGATAGATTTTGGAGAGCCAAATCGGGTGAAGATGTTCTTTCTCAGGAAACCAATAACTGCCTTCGCATCATTTATAGGAAGTGCGACGGCTTCTACCCATTTTGAGACATAGTCCACCGCTAGAAGTATGTACTTGTTATTGTATGAGCTAACAAATGGTCCCATAAAGTCAATTCCCCACACATCAAACACCTCTACCTCTAGGATCGGGTTCATGGTCATCTCATGTCGACGGAAAATATTCCTCGTCCGTTGGCACTCATCATAATTTTTCACCTAGAAGTGTGCATCTTTAAACATCGTCGGCCAATAAAAACCTGACTTCAACACTTTAGCCGTTGTCCTTATGCCCTCAAAATGTCCTCCATACAGTGAAGCATGACTTGCCTGCAAAACAGAAGATTGATCTATCTCGGGAATGCATCTCCGGATCATGTTATCAAGACAAATCCTAAACAGATATGGTTCATCCCAGAAATACATGCGATAATCACGAAAAGACTTTTTCTTTTGCACAGAAGACAAGTCATAAGGAACAATACCGCTTTCCAGGTAATTTGCAATATTTGCATACCATGGTGTAGCATCGAGGCTTGTCGCTAAGAGTTGTTCATCTGGGAAAGTCTCCACAATCTCTTCTACCTCAACCTTCTTCTCGGCTCATTCCAGCCTAGACAAGTGATTAGCCACTTGGTTCTCTGTTCCCTATCTGTCACGTATTTCCAAGTCAAATTCTTGCAGCAGTAGCACCCATCGAATTAGGTGCGGTTTTGACTCCTTTTTCTCAATTAGGTACCTAAGAGCAGCATGGTCAGTATAAACAATTACCTTCGAGCCTATCAGGTATGACCTGAATTTGTCAAATGCGAACACCACTGCTAGCATCTCCTTCTCGGTCACTGTGTAATTTAGTTGGGCACCACTCTAATTTCTACTTGCGTAGTATATTGGATGCATGACTTTATCTTTTTGCTGCCCAAGAACTGCTCCCACAGCATAGTTGCTCGCATCACACATCAGCTCAAATGGTTGCCCCAGTCGGGTGCAACTATGGTAAGTGTTGTCACCAGCCTCTTCTTCAATTCCTCAAAAGCTACCCTGCAGTCATCAGAAAACACAAAAGGGTGATCGATTTTAAGCAATTTACACAAGGGGTTAGCAATTTTGGAGAAGTCTTTTATAAACCATCTATAGAAACCGGCGTGGCCAGGGAAACTTGTTATTGCTTTGACGGAAGTGGGTGGTTGAAAATTTTATATCACATCAACCTTTGCACGATCTACCTCAATGCCCTTACTCGACACTAGGTACCCTAAGACTATACCTTCTTGTACCATGAAATGGCACTTTTCCCAATTAAGCAATAGATTAGTCTCCACACATCTTTTCAGTACTCTTTTTCAAATTCTTTAGGCAATCATCGAATGAGTCTCCCACCATTGAGAAATAATCCATAAAGGCCTCCATAATGTCCTCTACCATATATGTGAAGATGGCCATCATGCACCTTTGAAATATGGCGGGTGCATTGCATAAGTCGAACGACATTCTCCGAAAAGCGTAGACGCCATATGGACCGGTGAATGACGTTTTCTCTCTATCTTCCGGAGTAATGGAGATCTGATTGTACCCCGAGTATCCATCCAGAAAGCAAAAGTGGGACCTCCCGGCCAGTTTATCTAGCATTTGATCAATGAACGACACGGGAAAGTGATCTTTTCGGGTGGCCTTGTTCAATCTTCTGTAGTCCATATAAATTCGTCATCCCGTGATTGTTCTTGTTGATATCAACTCGTTGTTATCATTTTGCACTACAATCATCCCACCTTTCTTTGGCACACATTGGACTGGGCTGATCCAGTTGCTATCGGAGATGGGGAAAATGATCCCCGCATCTAACCACTTTATCACCACCTTTTTCAAAACTACCTTCATGTTGGGGTTCAGCCTTCTTTGATGTTCTCTAGAAGGTTTGTGGCCATCTTCCAGTAGAATCTTATTACAAAAGGCCGGGCTAATACCCTTAATGTCTGCAATGGTCCAACCAATTACAGTTTTGCACTCAATCAATACCTGCAAAAGATGTTCTTTTTGCACATCTAACAAACCAGATGAGATAATGACAGGTAAAGTTGAGTTAGGTCCCAAGAAAGCATACCTGAGATGAGGTGGTAGTGGCTTCAGTTCTAACTTTGGTGGCTCTTCTATCGATGGATTAGCTGGAGGAGTTTTCCTTTCTTCTAAGTGCAAAGGCTCAAATTCGAGCTCTCTTTTCCAAAACCCTTGGCCTTCAACAGCCAGTACCCACTCTGCCATGTCCTCTCCATTTGCTTTATCTAAGTTCATGAGGCAGACTGCTAGAGGGTCTTTAGCATTCAAGGTCTCATCTTCTTCCTCCAAAATTACATCCACAACTTTTATTAGAGAGCAGTTAGCAAATTCACTTGGTCGCCGCATAGACTTCTACATATTGAATGTTATATCTTCATCATTTAGTCTCATTTTTAGCTCTCCCAGTGGCCAATAATGGTCTTCCCAAAATTATGGGAATCTCCTCGTCAACACGGCAGTCCAGAATGACAAAATCTATTGGGAACACAAACTTCCCAACTTGTACTAATACATCATCAAGGATACCTAATGGCCTCTTTACTGTCCGGTCGGCTAGATGTAGTAGCATGGATGTGGGTCTTGCTCTTCCAATACCTAACCTTTTGTAGATAGCCAAGGGCATCAAGTTTATGCTTGGCCCTAAATCCCACAATGCTTTAGCAAAAGCATAGCTGCCTATCGTGCATGGGATTGTGAAACTCCATGGGTCTAATAACTTCTCAGCTATGGGTCTCGTCACAACTGCACTACAAGTCTGGGTCAATGTAACAGTGGACAGGTCTTGGAAGTCGAATTTGCGAGACATTAAATCTTTCATCATTTTGGCATACCCAGGCATCTTCCGCAAAGCGTTAATCAGTGGAATGTTCACCTAGATTTGTTTCGATATCTCCATGAATTTCTTATACTGCTCATCCTTATGATATTTGGCCAATCTCTGTGGGAATGGTGCTGGAGGTCGCTTCCGTCTTTTGATTTGAGTTTTATCTTGCTCAGGCACTACTTCTACTGTCGTTTCTTGTGCTACCTCAGTCTTCTTCGCAACCTCTTTTTCTTTGCTTCTGCTCTCTTGTGCATGTTGTACTGTCACCTAAGTTAACCCTGTTGCATCATCTATCTCAATGGGTACTTGCACAAGTGTTTCCGTAGGTCGGCTTTCGCGAGCAATTTCTTGCTTCAGATCTAGGTCTCACCATTTCTTAGACTCACTACCATAAGTTGTTTCGGTCCCTGCTCTTTTGGATTGACTTGTGTGTCTACAGGTAACGTCCCTTGGGGATAATTATTTAGAGCCATCGAAATCTTTCCTAATTGAATCTCAATTCCCTTTATCGATGATTCATGTGAGTCCACTCTCTCTTGCATTTTTCTATTGGACCTAATCAGTTGTTGCAGCATTCCTTTAAGTTTGGCAAACCCATCATCTTGTCTCACTATCTGTTGTTGTTGAGGCTGTTGATAAGCTAGCTGCTGATTTTGCTGGTTGTAACCCTGTTGCCTTTGGTAAGGCACAACTTGACCCTGTAGTCGCATAGCTCCAGGATTGTTGTTGTTATTGTACTGCTGTTGTGCTGGCCTATATTGTTGATTCTGCTGCCCCCAATTCTGACCACCTTGCCTCTGTCCCCCATAGTTGGCCACATAGTTCATATCTTCCTGATAGTGCTGGTTGTCACCTTCCGCACTCCACGAGCATACATATGGTTGGTTAATGCATGGTGTACATAAGCCCACATTAGTTGCATCAACTATGTGTACCTGCTGCTTCTAGCCTGATTCATCGATCTTTTTGGTGATGATACTCATTTGCGTCATTAAAGTGGCCACATTTTCAGCTATGGAGTTGTTTGGGTCCAAAGCCACTGAATGAACTACAAGAGTGATTGTAGAGTCTCTTGTCATCCATCTTGAGTTTTGGGCCATTTTATCAAGTAGGATCTTGCATTCTGTGAATGTTTTGCTCATAAATGCTCCACATGTTGAAGCATCAACATTGGCCTTTAAGTCGTCTGCCAGTCCCATGTAAAACCTCTGCCCCAACATCTGAGCTGGAATTCCATGATGTGGACATTTAACCAGCATACCCTTGAACCTCTCCCACGTTTCTTGTAATATTTCTGTTGGTCTCTGCCTGAAGCTCAATATATCATCAATTTGTTTAGTAGTCTTATTGGGTGGATAGAACTTGTTCAAAAATTGCTTGACTAATTCCCTCCATGTAGTGATGGAGTTTATGGGGAGTGAATTAAGCCAAGTCTGAGCTTCTCCTGTCACCGAGAATGAAAAAAATAACAACTTTATTGCTTCCGGTGTCACATTAGGTTGCCTTTGCGTGACACATATCGATAGGAAATTCTTCAGATGCAACTGAGGATCTTCAATGTATGACCCTGAGAACAGTCCCTTGTTCTGCAACTAATGTAGCATGTTGTTTGTGATTTGAAATGATTCCGCTTATATCTGAGGGACTGCAATTGCGATTGCCAGATTTTTGGTGGTGGGTTGTGCCCAGTCATACAATGCTGCTTCTGGCACAAGAGGCACCACACCTTGATTGTTCGGTTCATTCTCATTGTTTCTGTTGTTTGGATTTTCTACTCTGTCATCCATGTCTGGTTCGATTTGTTCTGTTGAGTTCTGTTGTTGTTTGCCCTTCTTGTTTGCATGATTCAGTGCCTTGAAAACATTCCTAGGATCTGATAATGCTTCGAACAATTCACCAGTTCTTGAGGAGTTTCTAGGCATGCACCTGTAGCACCCAAGACTACAAACGTTAAAATTTCAATATATTTGGTTTATAATGAAGAAAATTGACTACACTAAGAATTATAGCAATTCTTTTAGCTGTAATTAATAACACCGTTAATTTCCCGGCAACGGCGCCAAAATTTGGTCACGCCCAACTATGCCTTGTAAAAAGGACTTAGCAGTCATTGCAAATATTTTCCGGTTAATAAGTCCGAACTCTAATTCCACAGAAAATTAACATATTAAACACAGCTACTAGACTCGCATAAATTCACGCAATCAATCTTCAGAAATATTAAGTAACAAATTTGATGTTTACTAACTAAATATCACGTAATGAAAATGCAATAATTAATAACTAACTACGAACGGGTTGTAGACAAGAATTGGAATGATCTAAGGTTATGATTTCCCCTATTGTCGGAATCCTTTCCGCTACGTTTTCTATAAATTTGCCTAAGTCTTCTCTACCGATCATGAACGCTCTGAGTGTTGTAATTCTCTCCCGAGTAACTACCACTATTTACTAGACATATTCTCCCGAATTACGCTAGTGGCATTAAGTACGACTCACTCGGATCGCACCAAGGTTTCATTATCCGTAATCCCACTTTTAAACCCTCCGTATTGATCCCTCATATACGTTAGGAGTGATGTTGTTCAACAATTACCTAATTATGCACTCTCCCGAGTAATACACACTAAATAGGCACAGTCGATTGAGGGCCATTCAATCAACAACAATAATAATAGAGTTGAACAAATAGAGAAAATAGTACTACGACAAATCTATATTAACGTAACAGGAAAATCATCCTCCAATAGGTTCCATCAAAACCCTAGATTAGGAGTTTATCTACTGATACTTATAGTAACAATATACCAGATGTTTTGCATAATTCAATTACAAAGTAAAGATGAAAGGATGTAGAAATCAATGATTCTAACTCCTAACTGTTGTTTCACGAGCTATCCTTGCCTCCAGTTGCAAAACTGCTTCAAAAGTGGCATTTTATGTCTATTTATATGTGCAGGAAAAGACCTAAACGACATAGGCCAAGCCCTGGTCAATCCAAGAGACGAAATAAGCCTTCAAAGTTCGGAGTGTGCGCGCCTCAGATCTCGCCTTACGAGGCTTCGCGCGAGCAAGATCTCGCCCCAAACCTGGCGTCGCTAGCCTTAATGCAAGGTGGACCTTGCCTCCTGCCTCGCCTAGCCTTCTCCCACGTGAGATATTAAGCTTTCTTCGTAGCTTTCTCATTTAGCCGCTGCTCACTTCTTTCTTTCTTAGTTTCAACTGTGTTCGAGCACGCTTTAAACTTTAATTATTCCTTTTGCTCTACTTTCATCTCCAATTCACCTATACATAAATTAGACTCCATTACGCGCAAATAAAGTGTAGTTTATCATTAAAGTATACAAAATGCAAGGAAAATAATGTACTAAATTTAATATGGAATTATAGCCACATATCATGATGTCCTCGTTAGGACTGGGAACGACTACGTCCTTGTCTTCCCATTTGCAGTCCTCTCGGACAGTCTTGTGTGTCTCCTTAGTAATGTAGCAGACATACCTTAATGCCTCCTCATCCCGATCTCCTTGTGCGGAGGCTTTCTCGACTTTGAATTTGTTACCTACGGAGTAGCTGCCGGGGATAAAATGTGTAAGAGGAGGTCTCGAGGCTACCACCGGAGGCACTGCCACGGTGTCGGTGGCCGAGGAAGAAGTCATCGGTGCAGTGTTTTGAGGTACTCATTTTGAGGTCTTCGCCATCTCTATCTGAGATTATGAAGATCTGGGGAGTTGATATGCAGATTTGAAGATAAGGTATGAATATTTGAATGTGAGCTATGAAGATATGTAGGTATGAAGAACAAGTTGTGAAGGTTTGAGGAGATGGGTACGAAGGATCGGCAAAACGGATGAAGATATGAAAAGCTCGAAGGTAACTTAAGAAAATTTGAAGTCAGAAAGTAAAAAAGTGAAAGTAAGGAACCGAAGCTTTTATAGGGAAAGAATAATGATAGCGAGATGTTTCGAATTCGATAACCGCCAAGGGTGTTCAATCGACGACTGACACACGTCCAAAGTCAGAGAGACGTGACTAGTGGGACGTTTCAGTTTGTCAGCTTACGCATGACTTATGAGGGAAGGAACCGGAGTGAATTGGTCACTTCTCATCGCTCCTATAATCTACTCTCCAAAAAGTGAGGGCACTATCTGTATGCGGGTAAAATCGAGGATAGAGTTATTATTGATTTCCTGTTATGAATGAGGAATGACGTTACTTGTTGCTGGCTCGGGTGAGCCCGAAGATATCCACATATCAGAACTAAGAACAGAAGAATGATATAACGGGTATCGAGCACGACCGAACCCGGAGGGAATCAAGCTCCACTGGAATGAAGAATCGAGGGTAAAAGAAAGGCGGTTGAAGGAGAAAAACGAGGAGCCGAAATATCGGCCATCAGCCGGATATTACGGCGCATATCACGCTCGGTATTGACTGCAGATCTTATTTTCGTGGGAAAGAAGGAAGGAAAAGATTTTTACTTCATTTAGACTTATATTAGGGTTAAATCTCCTCTACTATATAAAGAGGAAGACCCCTTCATTTTTCGGACTTACTTTTTCACGCATAACAAGGCAATAAAATTTACTTTAGCTCTCAGCAATAGTTTTAAGCGTTCTTCAGTTATTTATTTGTTTATTCGGATCTGAGCTATCTCGAGGGCTCAATCAAGAACGATCACTGGCTTTAAGTTAAACTCAAGCTAGGCTTAATTATTGCATCACTTTATTTTGATCATTCCATCTTATTTCAATTCAACTATTTACTGTTCTTTGATCATTTCTATTAAATTAATTAATCACATATCTTTTAAGCCGCATACAAATTTAATTATTATCCATTATAAGGGTAAACACATGAAACCCTTTTCGAGATCAACCGTCAACGGTCTGATCGAGCTGATCTCTGGGTGGTGTTGTAAGTTGTGACTACTAGAATGGCTCTGCATGACCGCTGTACATTTGTCTGGCCATTGTACTTTTTTGGGTCAAAATTCTACTATGATAAAAGCAATTTGCGATTCATTAAACAGCGACCTTTTAGGGGGAAAAGCTCTGAAATTAGGCGGCCACCCACCAGAAACATGTTTCTTCTTTCTTGCCAGAAAAGATTGGTCCAACAAATACCTAAAGCTTTCCGCTGATGGAAATAAAATATGCAAGTTCTTGATACATTCATTGTCTTCTAGAATATCAAATAATCTGGGTTTTATTTCTAAGTATCTTTTATGAGGTACTGAATTGCAAGCCAGGAATGGAAAATATCTGTAGATTGATTTCTCACTTCTTTGGTCTACTTTAGTTGCAAAGCCTAAAATTTTTGCATGATGGACGTGTCAGGGATAGACAAGTTCCGTCACATAACACTCAATTAATTATTTGCTCTACTTACTGTGAGCTTTCTGGTTGTGCCTATTTCCATGAATATTCACCTAAAGAATACTGATTTCCGATAAGGGATTAAAAAAGAAAAAGTTAAAAATTAACAGAAAATGTGGCTATAGGGAATTGAACTAGTGACCTTACAAAGATTTTGAACCCTCAACACAACTAAGCTATTCTTTTCTACCATGTCAAGGAGATTCAAAATATAATATATAAAGGTACAGAACAGATTTGACTTTATATGTGCAGTGTAATTTTCGGATGAAGGGGATGAACCTCTTCCGCCCCCTAAATCCACCCCTTCATTTAATAACAAGGTTTGTCATTTCTATCTTCCACCTATTTCAGATGGTCATAGATCCATACATGTTTCAAGCTAATTCATTAGGACATTGCTTGATGCAAGAGTACGAAAATATGGGGTATAACAGAATCCCCCCTCCCCCCCCCGGAACCCCAACCAATCAAGCCCCCCACGAAAAAGAAAATATGATATTTTTTTACACAAAATAAAAGCATCAATTAACTTTTTTATGGAAGAAAATGAGTTAAAGAGTACAAACCTATGAATTGATGTCGAGTCTTCCCTTCAAAATCGCTCCTAGGCCGAGTTCTAATGGAAGGGTTATGGAATTTTGGGGGAAATCCCGCTACTGTTCTGTTTTAAGTCACAGGCGTCAGGCCTTCTTCACGTTCGCAAAGGGCCTGCCGCGTTCGCAATGAGCAACAACCTGAGTGGCTTTCGCGTTCGCGAAGACTGCTCCCCTATGGTCTTCGCGAGCCCATGCTCGCGTTCGCATAGAAGAATGACTGACCCCTCCCCCAGGACCCTAAAGCTTCGCGTTCGCAAGAAGCTGGTCGCGTTCGCGAAGGGTAAGCCCTCATTGCTTCGCGTTCGTGATTAAGAAAATAACCCTGCCCCAGTTTACTCTTCGCATTTGCAAGAGTACCTTAGCGAACGCGAAGAAGAACACACCAGATATCAGCTGAAGCACAAAAACCAGATTTTCTAAGTTCAAATCATCCTGCAGCCTATCCAAAACTCACCCGAGCCCTCGGGGCTCCAAACCAAATATGCACACAAGTCTAAAACATCATACGAACTTGCTCGCACGATCAAATCGCAAAAATAACACCTAGAACTACGAATTGAATGCCAAATCAAATGAAATTTTGAAGAAAGCTTTAAAACTTCTATTTTCACAACCGGACGTCTGAATCACGTCAAACCAACTCCGTTTTCACCAAATTTCACAGACAAGTCATAAATATAATAATGGACCTGTACCGGGCTTCGGAACCAAAATACGGAGCCGGTATCAACAAAATCAAACATCAATAAATTCTTAAAATCATTAAACTTTCAACTTTTAATTTTCCATCAAAATTCCATATCTCGAGTTAGGGACCTCGGAATTCGATTCCGGGCATACGCCTAGGTCCCAAATTATGATACGGATCTACCAGGACCATTAAAACACAGATTCGGGTCCGTTTACTCAAAATATTGACCAAAGTCAACTCAAATCGTTATCAAAGCAAAATTTCATATTTGTTTTACAGTTTTTAACATAAAAGCTTTCCAGAAACACGCCCGGACTGTGCACGCAACTCGAGGGGGGTAAAAATAAGATTTTTAAGGCTTCAGATCACAGAATTAGGTTTTAAAACATAAGATGACCTATCGGGTCATCATATTCTCCACCTCTAAAACAACCGTTCGTCCTCGAACGGACATAGAATAGTACCTGGGCTGGTGAAAAGATGCAGATATCTACTCCGCATATCTGACACGGACTCCTAAATAGCTACCTCAACGGGCTGACCTCTCCACTGCACTCGTACTGAAGAAAAACTCTTAGACCTCAGCTGTAGAACCTGCCGGGCTAGAATAGCATTTATTTGTTTAAATTGGGTATTTAAAATCTAGCCCTAAATTCCTTCTAATTTCGGACCTAACTACCTAAACATAGCCCAATTACCCCTGGCCCAAGACCAATTAACCCAACCCCATACCCGGTCGCGACCCGTTTAACCACCCGACCTACAACCCTTTTAAATCGTGGTTGTTGATCTCTGAGATCAACGGCCCACATTACACCATCCCTTTTTAATTATACCCCAAACCCCCTAACCCTAAATCATTCCTCACTGCCCGCCGCCCTTGAATCCTCTCATCTCTCATCTCTCAAACCCTAGCCGTCTTTCTCCCAATTTTCTCTCATAATCCCACCGGACATAGGATTACATAATTGTTTCTTGCCATATTCTACTTCCCCCTGGTACTGGAACCTTCTATATACCGCTTTCCTAAACATGGCCATCCACATTTCGAGACTTGAGGTATAGCTGAACGACGTCCACAGCCCTGAAGTCCCCTTCTTTCTCTACTTTACTGTTATACTGAGTCTCAGACAGTTGTACTTTATTTCAGACCACATATGTAGTACTCTAGTTACTCATGTCTTCGTGACTCCATATTTTTGGAGATGATTGGATATCGTCATATGTATTTATTTATTTCACTTCAGACTATTTCGGTTTATCTTTATTGATATTTTATTTTGAATTGGTAAAATTGGTTAAATAATCTAACTAATGTTGTCTTGACTAGTAAGTGAAATGTTAGGCGTCATTACGGTCCCGAAAGTGGGAATCCGGATCCTGACGATCTTAAGAGGAGAAGTATAGATGCCCCAATTAGGAGGTGTGAGAGGCTGGCCTTGGTGGGTATGATGAGGGATAAAGGTAGGCCAAAGAAGTATTATAGAGAGGTGATTAGGTAGGATATAGCGCAGTTGGAGCTTACTGAGAACATGACCCTTGATAGAAGGGTGTGGAAGTCGATGATTAGTGTAGAAAGTTAGTATATAGTCGAGCGTGTTCCTTTTTCTTTCTTAATCCGGTAACATTAGTGTCAGTATGATTTTGTTTTATTCTTAGATTGATATTACTACTCATTATTTGAAGTCTATCTTTGCGTCGGCTTTCTTAATATCTTGTATTCGTTTATTCTCATATTGCTATCACTACCTATTGTTTGATTGCTTTCATTGCCTTAATTTTCTTAATATCTTGTGTTGTTACTACTTGTTGCCGATGTTCCTTCTCATATTTTCTTTAGCGAGGGTCTATTGTAAACAACATCTCTGCCTTTTTAGAGTAGGGGTAAGGCTGCGTACATCTCACCTTCTCCAGACCTCACTCGTAAGATTACACTGGATTTTGTAGATTATAGATTGTAGAATTGATTACGGACGCGTTTGTTAATTTGGTCAACAATATTTTGACTTCTCCCTGATGAAGCCACCGACAAAATCGGTGGAAAACTTAATTGTTTGAAATTTTGCATGAAAAATTCCCACTACTTCGGTTGGAAGAGTGGTCAGGAAATATTATAAAATTTTAATAATATATTTATAGTTACTTAGTAATACACGATCGCATAAATTAAATACATTCCAAGAAGATAATACAGTAACGGAGAACTGAGACTTTAATTCAAATTACATGATTCAGGTAGCTAAATACATTCCAAGAAGAAATTATTTAATTACAGTTTTTATCATTTTCTGATTGTGAAGATAGATAAACATAAGGTATAAATATGGAACGGCATCACCCTTCGTGCTTTTACTCTCATCCTTACCATGAAATGATAACATAAGTAAAATGAAATGGCACAACATCACTCTTCTTGCTTTTACTCTCAATTTACCCATGTAATGATGAATAATTGGGAAGGATAACACAGCATCACCCTCCGTGCTTTTACTCTCGATCTATCCATGTAACAATGAATAAATGATATAGACGACACGGCATCACCCTTTGTGCTTTAACACTCTCCCTTACCATGTAGTAAAGATAATATAAATTCGGGAGATAAATAGCGCAGAGAATGTGCTTTACGTCAAATATGATGCCAAGATACCAGACCTCAACTTCCAAAATACTCAACCATTACTAATTAAGCAATAATTATGAAAGAAATGATCAAATAAGTAATAATCTAACATAAGCATGGATATCATAATTAAAAAGGCAACAAGTTCCACCCGCATGCTTTATCCAAACAACAACGCATAAATGCTCGTCACCTCACATATACGTTGTACCCACATGTTAATCACGTAGCAAATAGGCAAACAAGTCATAATCCCTTAAGTCAAGGTTAACCACGACACTTACCTCACTGCGCAATTAAATCAAAGCTCAATTGGAGCCTTTCCTCTAAAATCCGCCTCCAAACAATTCAAATCTAACCAAATATCGTTCAAACAATCCAAAATAAGCTTTAGAAATTACCCATGAGTGAAAAAGATTCAATCTTTAATGATTTCGGAAAAAGTCAACAAGAGTCAACCCCTGGCCCGCTTGGTCAAAACCCGAGATTTGGACCAAAACCCAATCACCCATTCACCCTCGAGCCTGGTTATATAATTAGTTTCGAAATCCGACCTCAATTCGAGGTCTAAATCCCAAATTTACAAAAATACCTAATTCTACCCAAATGTAATGGGTAATTGAAAAGAAGTAGATTAAAGTCACTTACCAATGAATTTAGGAAGAAAATCTCTTGGGAAGATGGTGTTTAGGGTTGAGAGTTTGATAGAAATGAGCTAAATCCCATTTTTTTCCTTTTTTGTCCAGGTGCAGAAATTGCAATTGCGACATGGGGTTCGCAAATGCGAGAAATTCTTTGTAAATGCAAAAAAGCCCACATCTCTGCTACCATCGCAATTGCGATGCTTTGTTGGCAAATGCGAACACTGGAGCTTTGAAAAAGCGACAAATTGATCGCAATTGCGTTCCCTGTTGTTCCAGCCTCCTCTTCGCAATTACGAAGAAGTTGTTCGCAAATGCAAACCTGATAGAGGCTCTGTATTATTGGAAATGCGAACCAGACCTCGAAATTGCGAGGTCTGAGGCATGTGCACCAGAACCAGCAAAGTTCTGACTCTTTCAACACTCTGCCACTCATTCAAAACTCACCCGAGCCCTCGGGGCTCCAAACCAAACGTGCACACAAGTCCAAAAATATCATACGAACTCGCTCGTGCAATCAAAACACCAAAATAACACTTAGAACTACGAATCAGATACCAAAAAGAATAAAAAATTTAATGAAACTTAAGAACATGCAATTTTTCAAGTGGACATCTGAATCACGTAAAATCAACTCCGTTTTGTACCAAATTTTGCAGACAAGTTATAAATACTGTAATAAATTTATACCAAGTTCCGGAATTGAAATTTGAATCCAATAGCAATAAAGTCAACTTATGGTCAAACTTAGGAATTCTTTAAAGTTTTAAATTTCTAATTTTCCATAAATTACGTTAATTCAAGGTAGGGACTTTCGAATTCGATTCCGGGCATACGCCCGAGCTCCCAATCACGATACAGATCCACCGAAATCGTCAAAATACAGTTCCGGGTCTGTTTATACAAAACGTTGACTGTAGTCAACTCAAATGAATTTTAAGGCACGATTTCACATTTTCATCAATTTTCTCATAAAAAACTTTCAAAAAAGGATGTCGACTGTGCATGCAAATTGAGGAACGCTAAACGGAGCTATACGAGGTCTCAGAATGCAAAAATGAAGGGTAAAACTATAAATGACCTATCGGGTCATCAAAAAAAAATCCTTAAGTTTTTTCCTGAGCTCGGGGGTTAGTCCCGTGACGAGGTATGCCTTTCGATCCGGTAGGTGCTCCACCAATATAACCTGCTCTAACTCCACGATCGTCGATTTGGTGGTGTCGGTGTCATCGATCGCTATAAAAGATCTCGGGACGCCGTAATCATCCTTATCACCTGCTCCGTGCTCCTTCAGTTTTTTCGGATCGGTTGAGGCCGGTATCATTGATTGCTATTTAGTTTCTTTTTTTTTGGTCGGTTCCATGCTTTTTGATGTCTAAACTGCGGGCACCGGGATTACTTCATCGACAACGAACATTTCTTTTGTGGCTGGCTATTCCCCGTAGACTATTTTGACTCCTCCCGGAGTGGGAAATTTCAGTGCTTGATGTAAGGTTGAAGGCACCGCTCTCATGTTGTGAACCCATGGCCTTCCGAACAAAGTGTTGTACCTTATATCCCCTTCTATCACGTAGAACTTAGTTTCTTGGATGGTCTCGGCAGTGTTTACCGGTAAAGTTATCTCACCCTTTATGGTTTCGCACGCCATGTTGAATCCGTTCAATACCCGGACCGCCGGTATGATTTGGTCATGCAACCCCAGTTGTTCTACAACCCTCAATCGGATGATGTTGGTCGAGGTACCTGGATCAATCAACATGCGTTTAACCTAAGATTTATTGATAAGTACGAATATTACCAGTGCATCGTTGTGAGGCTGGATGATGCCCTCGGCGTCTTTATTTCTGAACGAGATGGCCCCTTCCGGGACGTAATCCCGGGTGCATTTTTCCCTCATGATGGAAACTTTGGTGCATTTTATCATTGGCCATTGGGGGACATCCACTCCCCAATGATCATGTTGATCACATGCTGGGGCTCCTCTTGTTCGACCTGTTTGTTGGCGTCCCTGTTTCTGAAGTAGTTTTTGGCTCGCTTGCTTTGGAATTCCTGAAGGTGTCCATTGTTGAACAATCGATCTACTTCTTCTCTTAGCTATCGACAATCTTCGGTCCTATGACTGTGAGTACTGTGGTATTTACACACCAAGCTATGATCTCTCTGGGCATGATCAAACTGCAGTGGTTTTGGACACTTGGTCTCTTTGATGCGTCCTATGGCTGACACTATACTTGCAGCGTTTGCGTTGAAATTATACTCCAATAATCCCCGTGCTTCCCTACTCCCGAGCGACCTGTCAAACCCGCTCTTACCCATCAGGCCCCGACTGCTTGGTCCTTGATCATTTCTCTTGTCGTTCTTTGTTGGGTAGCGCCCAGATCCGTTTCCCCTCGTATCCGCACCATACGACTGGTATGGATCACGGACCGACCTTGGCTCCTGATCGATGATTCTCTTAGACCCGTCATTGGTTCTGTTGGGATAAATAGACCCCGAAGTGGCCTCGAGTTGGTCGTCCTCGACTCTGATCTTTGATTGATACCTGTTGTGGACTTCGGCCCAGGTGACCGCCGGGTACTCTACCAAGTTTGCTTTAACTGCTGAGAAGCCACGGATCTTTGGGGGTTGAGCCCTTGAATAAATGCCTGAACGGCCCAATCATCTGCGATCGGGGGCAGATCCATTCGTTCCATTTGGAACCTCAACACAAACTCCCTAAGAATCTTGTTATCCCTCTACTTGACCTTGAAAAGGTCCGAATTTCTCGTCTCGACCTTGATGGCGCCCGCATGGGCCTTTACGAAAGCATCTGCAAGCATAGCAAATGAGTCAATAGAATTTGGAGGCAAGTTGTGATACCATACCATTTCTCCCTTGGACAAGGTTTTCCCAAATATTTTTAGCAACACCGACTCAATCTCGTCGTCTTCCAGGTCATTCCCCTTGATGCGCATGTATAGGAGGTTACATGCTCATTTGGATCTGTGGTCCCATACTTGGGAATGTCGGGCATTCGAAACCTCTTTGGGATCGGCTTCGGTGCCGCGCTCATGGGGGAAAGGCTTCTGAATGAACCTTTTGGAATCCGGCCCTTTCAATATCAGTGGTGCTCCCGGGATCTGATCGATCCTGGAGTTATAAGTTTCAACCTTCTTGTCGTTGGCCTCTATCTTTTTCTCGCCAGACTCCACCCGTTTTGTCAACGCTTCGAGCATCTTTATTACCTCGGAAGTTTCCCCGGGCCCGAATTCTCCCGGTTCCATGACAACTTGTTCATCCCTTCGAGTATTTTCCCTGGTTCGCTCGGGCTCCACCCTGTTAGGGGCGTGGCTCTAGTTCTGTAACTGCGCTATTGTCGCTTGCTGAGCTTGCAACATTTCAAAAATAAGCTGCAAGCTCACCCCATCACCTTCACCTTCGGGCGCCTCTCGAGCCGATGGTCGGGGTGCCCCGTGAACGCTGTTTTTGGGATCAGTTGGTAGATTGATGTTGATGGCAACCTGTGAGTTAGCATCGACCGGGTTGGCGGCTGGGACACTATTGGGATCAACATGGGGCACATCATTGCCAGGTATCACATTACTATTTTCGTCATGGTGGCCTGACTCAGCGTCAACGTTCAAATGGGCCGACTGAGAATTTGACATCCTTGGACTAACCTTTGGAATCAAAACATTAAAGAACAAACATAAAACAGGGTGTGTTATGGAGATTCGTATCAAATCACCACTATTATCCTTAACCCCACAGTGGGCGCCAAACTGTTTACCCTTAAAAATAAGTAACAATTAAATTTATATGCGATTTAAAGAATACGTGATTTAATTCAATACGAATGATCTAAGAACAATATATAATTAAATTAAAGAGAGAATGAACGGACAAACCAATCGCTATGTAACAATCAGGCCTGGCCTTAAGTTGAACACTGAAAATCAGTCTCGATCGAGTCCTCGATATGAGCTCGTTTACAATCAAAGAAGAGAATAACCGAAGAACACTTTGAATAATAGTTAGAAGACAAAAATGAACTTTTATTGCTTTGATATGCGTGTCAATAATGTGTTAAAAATAAAAGAATTCTCCCCTTTATATAGTAGGGGAATTTTAGTCCTAATACAAGTCTAAATAAGGTAAAAATCTTCTTTTTCCGGTAAATGCCAATCCGCAGTTGATATCGGATGGGATCCGTGTTGTAATTCCGGTTGAGGGTGAATATTACGGCTCCCCACTTATCACGACCAACTGTTCCTCCTTTTTCCGTGGTCTCGAAATTTTACTTGGTCCGAGTCCGTTATTTTGTCGTGCCCGATCCTAGATATATCGTTCACTCCTCCCGAGTTCCGATACGAGGGATCCTTCGGCCTTGCTTGTAGTTGCGTCGAACCGTGCTTCCCTCTCGTTCCCTTATCGGGGAATCGGAGAAAACTTTGCCCCCGATTTTACCCGTACACAGAGTCAAAGTCAGATTTTTGTAGATTTGGAATTTTGTATCATATTAAAAACTCTGGCTTGAGCATATCAGATTAGCGCTTTATTGAAGAAGATCTTTTTTTATGCAAAATTGTTGGTAAATGGGAGGCTGATACAGGGTAAAGTTGGCGTAACTCATGCAGTGTCCTCATATTAGAAAACAAAATCAGTAACTAAATAATCAATTAATGTTTCCATTTTTCTGTTAGTTTGACAACATCAGCTTTTGATTAACGGATACTTCTTATTTAAGATCCCTTACTGTTAATTCTTTAGTACTACTAAGTTAGTATCAACAAAAACATTCTCTGTTTTCATTGACTGAATCCATAATGACCACCAGAAACCAATAGTTAAGATTTGGTTAAGCATTGTTACATAGGCTCCTATGTAAACATGTTTATAGTTTCAAGTTATCAAATCCTTCCAACTTTAACTATAAATAACTGAGTAAGCTAAGGTGTTTGATTAGATATGAATCTACACCTACCGCCCTAATGTTAATAAATGAGAATTTTAATGTTTTCTTTTCTGGGGATAATGGAATATCAACATAGGCCCAATTGTTTGTATAAATAACTTTGTGAATTTCTTTAGTAACCTATTAAAGACTCCTACAAGCTTTTAAGTTTAACAGCAATCAGTAAAACCTTCTTTTACAGGAAACTAGAGACCATGATATAGCCGATTTCTTGAGTACTGATTTGAAATACTTTTTCATGCTTTGTCTTCTAAGTAAGTAGCCTAATATCCCCCCCCCCCCCCCCCGCGGGCCCAAGAGACAATCTTTTATGTGGAGGCTAGGTTACTTTGTGTTAAAGTAG
Organism: Nicotiana tabacum; assembly: GCF_000715075.1. Taxonomy (NCBI): domain Eukaryota; kingdom Viridiplantae; phylum Streptophyta; class Magnoliopsida; order Solanales; family Solanaceae; genus Nicotiana; species Nicotiana tabacum. The sequence goes on from NC_134088.1 coordinate 54,841,518, forward strand.
GATGATATGCTTTCAATGTGAAAACAGTAAAATTGCCAGTTTCTTCTGTTCTTTAGCATGGTTAATTTGTTTAAAAAATTGAGTCAACTTGAAAGAAATACTATCGCTGTTTTAATTACCAAGCGATTTCTTTTCATCTTTTTGTTTCAATTGAGAATTTTACCTACTCTCCTTGCTCACAACAAACCTGCTGAAGTGGACCAAACAAGCATATCTCATGAATCACTCACATCTTTATTACATTTGCTTGACACATATATTATAAAATATGTATACAAGGAATTTTTGAGATCAAGTGTAGTTGTTTAAAGAACGTTTATCTTGTTATTTTTTTCTTCTCATTGCAGCCAACTCGACAACCATGTCGCCGAGGTTTATCTGGATCAGAATCACTTGATTCAAGGAAAAGGCCTCTGAGACATCTCCTTCTGATTGTTCTAGCAGGTGTAACATTGACTTCTGCCTTGTGTGCATCAAACAGACTTGAATGTACAGGTTCTGAAGGGATCGACATGTGTACACCTGGATCTCTTTCTGTTATGGAACTATTAAATACAATAGAGTTGTTGATTCCCTGTACATTGCAATTAATGTATGCAGCTATGGTTTGATCTTCCTTAGTCTTTGAATCTTTTGGACTTCCCTCCCCATCTGTGGTTGTGTCAGCACTTTCATCAGGGTTGATTTTGTATCCTCTGTGAATGTGGATTCGCCCTCCTTTTGTGGATGAATCGGAGCCAAGTTGCATAGATGCTCCTCTATTATCACCTGCAAGAGTGATCACATTCACTGGCGTTTTTCCGGTTTTTTGCGTGTCATCTCCAACTGCCACTCTATTAAGAACCTTTGAGATGTTATCTTTGATCTCTTTGTGAATGGGAATATGTGCTTCATTGGATACTACAGTTTTATGACTAGAACCACTGACCACAGTTTTGTTTCTTGGCTGAGTTGTAGTTGTTCTTGTCTGCCTTCCATTAGATCCAGAGTTTTTCAAAACCTGATCTTTGCTAGAACCCTCTTGCTTCGATTGAACTTCAGGGGTTCTTTCTCCAGCACCATAGTCTTTACGTCTAGATTCTTGCACTACTTCTTTGGTTTCCTGATTGTTGGTATCTGACTCTTTGAGCATTTTAGGTTCACCACTGATACTGGAAGAATCTGATTTCTCAGATGGACCTTTTGTAATGCCTGTTATAGTGGATTTTGGCACTGATTCTTCTGAAGGTTGCATTGCCTTGTCTGTGAACCTTATTTTTGCTTCAGAGTCCGCATCTGACTTGGTTTCTTTCTTGGTTCGAAGCTCCATTTGTTCTGTTGCTTCTTTATCTGCTTCTATGGATTTGGAAGAAGGCTTTGAAATCCCATGCAATGATTGTGGTGGCGATGTTGGCAGAGTAGTTTCCTGATTCTTTTCATGCATTTGAGATTTCACAACGGATGGAGAGTTTGAAGACTCCTGGCCTGCTTTGGATGAAAGGACGTGGGGAGCCTTGCGTGTTGGGGAGGATGTTGGAGTCATAGCTGGTGATTGAGGAGCTGAGCGAGATGGAGATTGGGATTGAGATGCACGAGACCTATTTGCTGCACCAGATGGTGAAGCTGGTTGAGATGTATTACGGGACTTGTTAGTTGCTTGAGATGGTGAGGAAGGTTGAGACTCGTTCTTAGATGCCCGATTCTTGGGAGAGGGAGCTGCCCCTGCGGGCCTAAATGGTGGCCTCTGAGCAACCTTTGGTGTAGTAGGGTTACTGGTGGTGGTTTGAGACGTAGGCCGAGCTGGAGAATTGGTGGAGGTAGAGCTCATATTTGAGGCTTGGGTAGGGGTTCGGGTTTCAGTCGAAGAGCCAGCAGTGGTAGGAGTAGCAGGTGATTGGCTTGTGCTTGGGGTGGAGGATTCGATAGGACGAGGTGGAGAGATAGATGGTGTTGGAGTTGTGCTGGTTTTGGTGTTGGGCAGCTGATTATTGTCCAGAGTTCCAGCTTTAGTTGGTGAAGTAGGAATTGAAGGAGTGGCGTTTCTCGTGGGGTTGGGTGGCTGGTTGTTGGTTGGGGTTTCAGCTCTGGACAGATTGTTTGCGCTGGTCCATGCAGCTGGCTGTGACCCTGCTGCTGGTCGAGTTGCCGGAGAGGGAGCCGTGCCAGCATTGGGTCGAGTAGATGGTTGGGTTGCTGGTGCTGGAGGTGGAGGTGGAGGTGGAGGTGGTTCATCTCGAGACCAAGGAAGGCGAAAGCGAAACGATGACCTCCGTGCTGCCATTTAACAAGGATGTTGTGTGAAGGAAATGAATATTTGCAATACTTTGATTATCTGGTTTTGATTCGAAATGAGCGTTGAAACTAATATAAATAGGTTTCCTTTTGATACCTTGGAACATTTCTGACATTGCTTTGCTTCTTTTCCCCTCTCAAAGAATAACCGTTTTCTGGGAAGTCTATTGTGAAAGTTGCTTCCTTTAAGAGGTTTAGCTTTTAAAGTATACTTTCTAACCGTTTGGCCAATGTCCAACTCTATAATATTATAAAGAATTTCAAAATTTTACTCCAACACATTTTCTCGCTTCATATTCTTGTCCTGGTGTAAGTTGAATTGCACAACAATGCGGCAAGCAAAACACACTTGCCTAAGACAACCACTCTTACAATAGGGCAAACCATATTTCCTTGCCAAAGATCATTATAAAAGAGGTTGAGAAAAAAGAAAAAGGAAAAAAGAAAACAAGACAAGAAAAACCACAAAAAAGTTATGTTCAGCAATATGCTATCAGTTGTCTAATGCCTCTCCAAGAAGAAAAGCATAAAACAAAATTCAGAGGAAGAGCTCATCATTCTCTCTTTTCTGACCTAGTTGTTTAAGCAAAGAATGTAACCTACAACAACCAACGAAGGGAGAACATTCTTCCTAGGGAATCTCTCAAGTAGTACAGATAATCTTTCATCACCAGACCAAACTACAGTGCATTTGCATGCGTAACTGCTTTCACACATATGCCATTTATTAACATTCATTCTGCCGCACAAATAGTGCTTGCAGAATGAAGAGGGTACCATTTAGTTAAATGGAAGACTCTTACTCTCCGCTAGAAACAGGGAGGCTTGGGAATCAAAAACTTGAGGAAACATAACCAAAGCCTCCTCATCAAATGCCTGTGGAGATATACTAATGAAGAACATTCGTTATGGAGGATGGTAATTAAAAACAAATATGGAGAGGAGGGGCCTTGGAAAACAAAAAAAGTAACCTCTCCATATGGGGTAAGTGTTTGGAAGGCAATTAGAGCTCTTTGGCAAATTTTCAGCAACAAAATCAGCTTTAGAGTGGGGAATGGGCAGAACACCTCTTTTTGGGAAGACAACTGGTTGGGGCATGAGCCTTTGAAAACAATGTATCCTGATATTTTTTTCATAAATCAGCAGCAGAAGGCCACTATCTATGATGTTTGGTCAGCTCAAGGATGGAATCTCACTTATAGAAGATTTTTGAATGATTGGGAGATCACTAGAATCACAGACTTCTACAACACACTCAATCATTTTACAGGGGTGAATCTGAATGCTGGTGAGGCATGGTGGCTGAGGCACAGTCTGTTAAATCTTCTTATCAGGTGCTTAATCAAACAAACATGATGACTGATCTTTGGCCATGGAAACACATATGGAAAGCCAAAATCCCTTACAAAGTGGCATGTTTTGTTTGGTTGGTAGTTAAACATACCTGTTTAACACAGGACAATTTAATGAAAAAAGGTGTGCAGTTGTGCTCAAGATGTCATCTATGTGGAAGAAAAGCAGAAACTAATAGTCATTTGTTCTTACACTGCACCGTGACTGTTCCTTCCCATTTTGGTCTCCATCCTCAACGGGGGCGGATTTATGTACACGGTTCGGGGTGGTACGCCACCCGCAAGTTTCGGCAAAAACCTTATGTATATATGTAAATAAGTATAAGAAATAGAATATATATATTTAAAGTGCCACCCGTAGAACAAAAGTGGCAAAGGTGCCAGTGGCAAGGGTCTGCCTTTTCGTTCAGCAGGGCAAGAGTTCGAATCCAGGCGGGAGCAAATAAATTTTTGGCTTACATTCAGTTGCAATTTAAGAAAATTAAGTACACTACACATCACACTCTTCTATATTTTATAGTAAATGTTTTACTTTTCTGTTTGTTTGTTTAAGAAAATTAAGTACACTACACGGCACACTCTTCTATATTTTATAGTAAATGTTTTACTTTTCTGTTTGTTTGTTTGTTTAGGTATAAATAAATAAGATAAAATAAAAATAAAAGTACTCTTTATAGAATATTCTCTTATAATTAAAGGTAAAACAATGTCCCAATTCCCCAAGTCCATTTTTTCCTTTCCCTTTCTCCGATTCTTGCTGCTTCAGCCTTCATTCACACCACTGCTTCTACTTCTTGCTTCTCTGTTAGACTGTTACTGTAAGCATTTATTTTGCTTTACCTTTGCGGATGCTTGATGCTTCACACATTCATTGCTCACTAGTCATTGCACTACGCCCACCATTGTAAAGTTTCCTCAATCCTCACCTCCTCATGTTTATTTCTTAACCCTATGTGGCTATTTTTTTCCCATCAAATATATGTTCTTGCTATATTTTTATTTTGTATTTAGTTGGATATTAGTGTTCTTGCTAAACTTGATTGTCACTATTTTGATTTTTTTTGTTATGTATTTCTTTGGTTGTGTTTGAAAATCAAATGTCTCTTAAATGGTTTCACTGTAGAATTTAAAATAACTAAACTTATTGATGGTATGACCTGGTAGAAATTGTTCTATATTTCTCACTAGAATGAACTTCTATTTTATAGGAATTGATTGAGATTGATAAATTTGTCACGAGGTTGGACCATTCTCGACCAAGTCCTAGTTGTCAATCCTTGATCCAAGCGAATGCCAATCATTCCTATCTTATAAATAAACTCGATTTGTGATCACTTAAAGGCGATCCAGGAGAAAGAATACATATCGCTGACTATAACCCTAGAATACGAGATGAAGTAAGGAAACATTACAATCAACAAGGTCCTTGTCAACCTTCCAAGCATCAATTTCCCAAAACTCAAATAGGAGGAAGAATGCTTCAATTTGTTCCAAGTTGGTTCAATGGTCAATTTTTTAAATGGTTGGAGTATAGTGTGAAGAAAGATGCGGCATTTTGCTTATGTTGTTATTTGTTCAAAAATGAATTTATTCATGGAAGTACGGGTGAATTTTATACTAAAAATGATTTTAGGGCTTGGAATAAGGGTCTTAAAAGATTGTGTTTACATGTTGGTGATGTTAATAGGGTCCATGATAAATGTTTCAAGAAGATACTAGATTTATCAAATCATCATCAATCAATTCAAGTTATTTTTTATAAGCACTCCGAGAAATTAAAAAGTGAGTATCGAATGCGTTTAGAAGCATCAATTGGTGTGGCAAGACTTCTATTGTTGTATGGATTACCTTTTAGGGACCATGACGAAAGTGAATCTTCAACAAATCAAGGCCTCTTTCTAAGATTCTTATGATGGCATGGGGACAAGCATCTAGATGTGGGAAAAGTAATATTAGAAAATGCTCCACAAAATGATACTTTGACTTGCCCTATGATCCAAAAGGATATTATCAATGCTTGTGCAAAAGAAATATTAAAGGCTATAATTGGAGACTTGAATGGAGATTATTTTGGTATATTAGTTGATGAGTCCAAAGATATCTCACACAAAGAACAAATGGCTCTTGTTTTGCGTTATGTTAATAAAAATGGTGAAGTGGTAGAGTGATTTGTTGGTCTTGTCTATGTTAGTGATACATCGGCATGCTCATTGAAGGAAGCAATCTACTCTTTGCTTTCGGACCACTTACTAAGTCCGTCTCAAATACGTGGACAAGGTTATGATGGAGCTAGTAACATGAGGGGAGAGATAAGTGGGCTTAAGACTTTGATTATGAAAAACAGCTCATCGGCATATTACATACATTGTTTTGCTCATCAATTGCAATTAACACTTGTAGCTATGTCTAAAAAATATTTGGATGTCGAAGACTTCTTTTGTCATGTTACTAATGTATTGAATGTCATTGGAGTATCTTTTAAGCGCAGAGATTTGCTTCGCCATCTTCAAGCTGAAAAACTGGAGCAATTACTTGAGTCCGGTGAAATTCATACCGGGCGAGGACTAAATCAAGAACGCGGGCTTCAAAGACCAGGTGATACTCGTTGGGGATCATATTTCAAAACATTAGATAACGTTATTGTTATTTTCTCATCTATTATTCGTGTACTTGAAGTGATTGAACATGAACGTTCCACCTCAAATGAGAGAAATCAAGCAAAATATCTTTTGAGTGAGATAATAACATTCAAATTTGTTTTTATGCTTCACTTGATGTTGAAAGTTTTGGTAATGTCAAATGAGTTGAACAAGATCCTACAAAAGAGAGATCAAGATATTGTTAATGCCGTGGAGTTTCTTAATATTAAAAAGAAAAGATTGCAAGATATGAGGGAAACTGGATGGGAATCTTTGCTAGATGATGTTTTCTCATTTTGTCATATGCATGATATTATGATTCCCAAGATGGATGAATCCTATTTTCCTGAAAAGTCGAAGCGTAAGTCTTCTGATATTTGTTATTCACACCACTTGCGTGTTGATATCTTTTATGTTGTAATTGATGTGCAACTTCAAGAGCTTAATGACCGTTTTGATGTAGTGAGTAGCGATTTGCTTCTTGGGATGGCTAGTTTGAATCCAGCCAATTCTTTTGCTAATTTTGATAAAGGTAGAATAATGACTTTAGCAAAATGTTACCCAAATGAGTTTGATGAAGTACACATTCGAGACTTGAGTTATCAACTAGATACTTTCATAATTCATATGCGAGTTGGCAATCCCAAGTTCTCCAACTTGCAAGGAATTAGTGATTTGGCAAAAGCATTGGTTGAGACAAATCTTGTGGAGACTAATTCGTATGTTTATTTACTTGTGAAGTTAACTCTGATTTTACATGTTGCTACCGCAACTGTGGAGAGAGCATTCTCATCCATGAAGCAGATAAAGAATGAAGAGAGGAACAATATGGGTGATCAATATTTAAATGATTGTTTAATTTATTACATAGAGCGTGATGTATTTACAAATGTAAGTAATGATGTCATTATTGATCGTTTTCAAAATATGAAAGCTCGTCGAGGACAATTGTAAATTGATTGTATATGATATTAAAAATGTTGTTGGAAGTTTTATGCTTTGCGTCAATTAGTTATAGTTATTATATTTTCTTTCGTTTGATCTATTTGTCTATATACCCCGAAGTCCCGAATCGACGCTCGAGTTGATCACATCGATTAGGTCGGCACCCATAACCCCTAAATCCTGGATCCGCCTCTGGATACACTGGGTCATGTCAAATAGCACCAAGGTAAATCTTGTTAAGGTGAACATCATGAAAGGTATATAAATTCTCTTTCATGTGGAAGGGCCGTGACGATAGAAGAAACAGAAACAAGGCACAAAAACATTATTACTATCAACTTTGACAACTAGAATTAGCTATACATAGTCTCAACAGTTTTGGTCTTTCACCAAAAGAGAACAAAGCACCTCTCTAGATTCCAGAAATGTCAATTTCAGATTCAGTTTCTGCTTGCTACTGAACGGGAGACTATTGCCCTTACTGAATATCAAAAGCCCTATGAGGACTTGATGATGTAGCTCAAGTTGTAAGCAACAATAGCCCCTGAACCTTGTCTAACAGAGCTATCAGAATATCCATTTCATACAAGGTCATGCAGCAACTCATCAGGATAATACTTTCCTGAGACTGAACATTGCCCCAGTATTCGTCGTGAGTCAATATCATAATCCTATAGGAATGCTTTTAACTACGGAGTATTTTATTTTCTATCTTTTCCATTTTACTAGAGGCAAAAAGGATTTCTTGACTGACATAAATGCTGCACTAACATGGAAAGTAGCAGCTTGATAATATTCAAGAAGGAATACCACCGCCTCATCAATTTCAAGTGCACCAAGTCCCTCCCTCCCTCCCTCTGAGGAAATAGTTTAATGATTCAAAAAGTGACTAAAGAGGCACCACAGCATTGCCAAAGAATGACAGGAAGTACAGTGTAAACTAGACTCAAGGCCTCCACAGCACATTAACACAAGCACTAACTCTGAGGAAATAGTTCCCAGGCCTAAAATAGATAAGATAGCAAAATAGAACTCCCTCCCTCCCTCTCCAAAAGACCCGACGTATTAAACAACAGTAGAGCAAGAATTACAATCTTTTCTAATGATTCAAAATTGATTAAAGAGGCGCCACAACATTGCCAAAGAACAAAGAAAGTACAGTGTAAGCTAGACTCAGACCTTCCAGCACATCAAGACAAGCATTAACTCTAGTTCCCTGGCCCAGAAATAGATAAGGTAGCAAAATAGAACACATGGTCTTGCGGTTTAGGTGGATGGATTATCTGGGATATAGTCATGATTCCTTCCACTCTTTCAGTTGTATTTAATTACTCCAGGAGTATGCTATTATCTTAAGGACAAAATCTGGTTTGCAACATGAAAATCATGCATGCAAGGTCCATTTCAAAAAAGGACCTTGTATGGCATTTTGTTTTTTTTACTTCTCAAAAAAGGTCCATATCACGGTATAAAAAATTAAGTACCTTTTTAGAAGGATCAGAACTAAGTAATTCCCTCATACCCAGAATAAGATCAGAAATATCAAATCCATCATAACCAGGAACTTAATATGGTCGATGATATATGTCTCAGCCATTAATCGGCGTTGCTGTTGCTTTTTTTTTCCAAATTCAATTCTGGAAAATTATGAATAGGGAGAACACACAGGTGGTAGAGACCGCTGAAAACTATACATGCAGATACCAGAAGACAATTCTCGTCTAGCAAATTGCAAATCCAGATTGACATGCTAAAAGACAATATTTATTATATTCATAGTCCAACTCCCAAGTTTCAAAGCTATTTTGTAACTAGACTCTTATTACTACTACTGAACAAATGAGTGAATAAACAACATGAAAGAAATATTTTGATCGGAAATTTTATATTTGTGGGAGAATTGATGCAATTCATTATTCTTCAAAGAGTCAAACGCGATGCTTTAGGCTACAGATTGCATGATATCCTTGTAACAGACTACAAAAAACTGGGTACACTTTTGAAAAAGTAAGTATTAATAAAAAACAGGGTACATAAGACAGATACCCCCTAAACACAATTTCAAGTACTTTACTCCCATCAAAGAGAAGTCTATGCTAAAAGCACCACAGAATAATTAACACTATGAGCTATCGTCCACCTATGCATACTGGAAAAAATCAGCAAGGTCGTATGCATTTTCACAAGTGCGTGCAAATTCTATGCATATTCCTTTTTTACTTTTTAACAAAGAGATGAAAATCCGCCTAGAAGAACATGTAGACTAGATATACCAGTCAACTTGTGATTTAGCATCAAAGTAAAAGGCAGCTTAGGCTAAATAGAAACTAGATAAGAGAAGACACAGACTCCTTTCAAGCACTTCCGAAGATTCAACTCGTTTGAGACAGTTGAAGCTATAAAGAAGCTACACTTTACAAGCAGCACTTTCTATTTACGTGTTTCATATGTTTTCTATCTTATAATGTCTGCATAACCTTTTTGGTTTACAAGGTACGGGAGCATGAAAATCACAGAAAGCTAATCGCCATTGATAATTTTTGCAGTCTCAACAAAATGACATAGTTAATAAATATAAAAGATGCAGATTGTTTGATTTGGTGCTTGCGAGCACTATTTGTATGTCTTCTCGGCTTTGCCACCTTTATTCAGTTTTCTGATTACTTTCCAACCTTTTGAACAGGACAAGATGCTAACTGTCACATCTTATACTGATATTCTTATACTGCTCATGATATGAAAGCAGTACTTTTGTTGTATAGAGAGAACAAGATCATTTAAGACAAAAAATATAGGTTTTCCTTTTATTGCCAGAAGAGAAATAGACTTGACTCGTGAAGGAAAATGATGGACTATGCTACAATTGCAGAGAATGAAATGTGACATGCCCTAGTTATCTATGGAAAGGTAGTAGGCATAATTTCTGATGTAGATATTCTTATAGCATTGGTGGAGCATCAAACTCAAGAAGTGAAGCCACTAATTAATAAATAAGGGGATACTACTAGTGAAACCTAATGAACAAATATGCCTAGCAAGCTACAATTGTCATGCTCTGCTAGTTACAAATGTAGCCAACTCAAAGAAACTAATGTCATCTTGTCAGTGGGTCTCTTCAAATAGCTGCTAAAACAATTTCATCTGCCCACAAACAATTAACTAGCAGATCAATTGTACCCAATTTGATGAATCTTTTATAAATGGTGTCATAGGATTTAGAAAGATTTGAGAAGTAAAACATCCAATCCATCAGCAGATAGAGTCCCCCACTGACACAAAAGCAAAGAAATTCTGTGCCAGAAGTAGAAGATCACTCTTCAATGATACAATTATGCACAGTGCAGATATATTTGCGCAAAAGGAGAGTACAGGGTGTCAAGACATCTTATGTCGAAATTAAAGTGCTACTACATTTGCAATTAGACCCCTCCTATAAATGATTGAGACTCTGCAAAAGTCAAGAGTTAGCTGATTGAAATCTGAACACACATGACCAGACGATAAACACTGCTAGCCTGCTACTATTGCCAGGATATTGCTAAACAGCTAAGTACCGCAGCCTCAAATAAATATATTTTAACTTAAACCCAATGCATTTTTAGTGGATGAGAAAATCAGTTTACCACAGTCCTTTTAATGTTGATTTCCAAGATCAATTCAACAGTCCCGAGTAATAAGGCTATGAAAAAAAAAGGCATTAAGAAATGAAAGAGCTGCAACAAACATCACAACGACGACAATTGATGCACCTGATAATGGAGGAGACATTTATAAGACGTCAAAAACTTATTAACTATTCTGTCAAAGAACAACAATAAAGGCAGAAAGGCATGGCCGCAAATGTTCTAGAACAGTAATCCCCTTGCTGCTTTAAGTTTAAGGAGAAAATCTCATGGTGGTTCCTGGATCACATGGAGGCAATTAACTCTTAAAGGCTTCAAATCATTAAAACACACTTTCAAGAGCCAAATGTCAAGATAGCACTAACTTGCCTTCTAAATGCAAATGACCAACATTATCTTACAGATGGTCTCCTGCGGAGAAAAGTTTGAGATGCCTGGAGCGTTACTTTAAGTTGCTCGGATACTGTAAATCCCCGACCTTCCATCAATCCTTGGAACTTTTGAGCATCTTGTACAAATCCACCAGCTATAAGTGACTGTATAATCCTCTCAAATTCTTCTGGTCCCAACTGCTCCTTTTTGGCCTCCAAAACTCCAAGAGCTTGAAGAGCCTTTTTCTCAGCATTAGCTCTTGCATACATGTCACATAGACTAATATGAACCTTAAATGGAGGAGCCTCACCCTGCTCAGCAATCTTATCCAAGAGTTGTTCAGCTTCATCAATTAGCTGCATTTTACCCATCCAATCCACCAAAACAGAGTAAGTAGCCACCCCAGGCTCAAAACCATCTTTCTCAAGCTCCATTAGAAGATTTAAGGCTTTATCCAATAGGTTCTTCTTCTCATAAGCTGCTATCATGCTAGCAGTGCATCTATCATCTGGCTTGTGCCCAAGTTTAATCATGTAATCAAAATTATGCCTTGCCTGATCAGGGTCACCAGCTTTGCCAAATGCCTCAACAAGTAATGTACATGACTCTAAAGTGGGCTGAAACCCTGAAAACTGCATTGTAGTTGCTATTCTTTGGGCTCCATTAACATCACCACGCTGAGCAAATGACCTTAGGAGGGCCATAAAAATCTCCTTAGAGGGCTTGATGTCTCTTGCCTCCATTTCCCTCATCAATGATTCACCCAACTTTGGTTCGCCAGCATTTACATAGGCTAAGATCATGGAATTGTAAACTCCCATGTCTGGTAGGAATCCTTGAGTCCTCAAGCTTTCGAATGCAGCTTTTGCCTGATCCAGATCACCTGCTTTGCTGTACATGTGAACCATGGTTGTTGATGTGAGAATATCAGGTACAATTCCATTTTCACTCATCTTTTTGATAATTCTCTCAGCATCTGCTAGGCGGTTGTCTCTAGCATGGGCATCAATGAGTTTGGAGTAGTCACGTATGTTTGTTTGGAAGGACTCTTCACCGAGCACATGTTCTGCAATCTAAACAAGTTCAATAAAAATCAGACTTACCCAATACTTAAAGAACAATTTAAACTTCATCAAAAACATAAAAACAATTTAAATACAGAATTTTCAAAATATTTGGTTATTGATGCAACAGTGGGTCAAATATTTCTATATCGGCAAAAGTTATAATTTCACTAACTTCTTTGTAAGCATTTCACTAACTAATCTAACTCCATCCTTGCGTTCCTCACAGGATGAACAGGAAACAAGAAAACCATACAGATTGCAGCACTACACCAGTGCATAAGACCACAAGGCGGCAGATACTTCTTATCTCAAGATTATTTTGCCCAACGTGTGAAGATTTCATCATAACAATCCTACTTACTTAACTGGAAGAACCCAAAAAAGTTAGAAGAAACCTAATCTGATTATAAATTCCTATATTTCTCTACATTATCAGTAAGATGAAAAGGCATTCAAGAACAAGTGAATTAAGGATATTAACTTAAAGTCTCCAACATTTTGTAGGGCCATTATCTAGTTTGATTTTGTTCTAAAAATTGAGTCGCTGACTTTGATGTGTCAGACAAATACAGTCAGAGTAAAAAGCAACTCAAAAACTAAAGAAGTAAAAATATAACGACAGATGTAATCAGATAAAAAATGTTCACACCAGATATCATGGCATAGGACATTGAGCAAAGAGCCATAGACTTGATAATCTGGTAATTTTGCTTCATTTTGATAATAAGTGTCTGATATGCTCAAAATGTTTCTAGTTTGGCTTATATACCATAATCTACTTCTTGTCTAGTGTCTGACTATATGTGCAAATTGATAGGCCATTTCTTTCTTCTGCTTCTTCCTCTATCTTTTGGTCTTTTATGCTTTTTGAAAAGGTTTTCTATATATGTTCCTCCGCGCATGTACACTTTTTGAAAAAGAAGTTCAACATTTCTTGAACAATACTTTTTCTTTTCTAACAATACTTAATTTCATAAGAAAAAGGTTGCTTTGGTACAATAGATTGAGGACTGGCAAATTTATAAAGTTAACTAGAATGTGCAGAATGACGTAAAAAAAGCATATAGAAATAAAAATTACTAAGAAAAATGTATGCCCTTAGCTAATGCCTTTGCTTGGATCCAAGTATATTTATGAGCATTATCATACTATCAGGCATTTCCTTGAGCCGACTGTCTATTGGAAACACGCTCGCTACCTTCACAAGGTAGGGATAAAGCTTGCGTACACACTACCCTCCCCAGACCTCACTTGTGAGATTACACTAGGTTTATTGTTGTGGTTGTTATCATACTATCAGGCACAAGCTCGTGATCCTAAATTCTCTAGATTTGTTGCGTGGACCCCACTTGACACTACAACAATGGTAGGAATGAAAGTCAAAATGCACGACAATTATTCAAAATCATGCAACTAAAAAAAACTTAACAAGGAAGGAATACCTTCAAATATAGATGAGGATTTCGTTCCTTCAATCTATCAAGTAAATTGACCCAGTCTACCCTGGTAGGTTGGAGAAGTTCTACCCACTCAGCTAGAAGTAGAGAGGCATCATCTTCCTCTTGTGAAGCAAGGATTTTGTCAGTAACAATTTTGCACTTGCCAGCTATTGGTTTTGGTTCTTGAGGCCATATGATTTTTTCAGCTTCATGAATCTTATCGGCCACTGCAGACCATTTCGAATTAGACAAATCAAGTCCATAAATCTTGTAGTTAAGCTTCCCACGCCTTTTCGGAAGAGACACAACTTTAGGCTCCTCCTCTGCACCAACACTGTCCTGCTCCACGGCCATGGCCCCAATACCACCATATGAGCTCCCTTCTTGAGCTGATTTTTCTTCCTCTTCCTTAAGACGTTCAAGACTCTGATAAAACTCACTCTCCTCCATCTTCTCACGTGCCCATTTGAACCTATACTCCCTAAGCATGTCTCCACGTATACCCACTTCACCAGCAAACCTACACATCTCCTTAACTTCCTCAGCTTGAAGAAAGTTCTTCATTTTCTCCTTCCTTTTTGCTTTCTCCATATCTTCCAACACCACATTGCTCACCTCCCACACTGTCTTCCATAAATCCTCACTAAAATCTTCTGACGCCGCCACTGCAGACCCCATCATCTGATCAAAACCACCCTTTTCCAGCTCAGATACAACCTTCCCTACAATAACCAAAAGCATCCCATCAATTGTTTTCTTCTCAAAATCTGGATACACTTCAACCAGCTTTCCACGCATTATCCAAACGAATCTCGACAGGAAATCGTTCATTGTGGCATCATCCTCTGACTCGGTTTCTGACTCGCTTACCATTTCTTCAGCTGTGTGAACGAATCTTTTATTGCCCCAATATTCCATTTTTCGAAATTTTGGATTTTGGGGTTGGAAAAGATCAGTGCGATACTTCGTCGAACAGATGGAAGGTGTAATGGAGGATGTAGTGATTGGAGCATTCTGGTGAAAATGGGGGTATTGAGATAGAATTCTTATGTTACCATTGAGTTTTGACAGATTGTTGATAGTTTGTTTGGAAATTAAGTGCTTCATATTCATTTCTGATTTTCAGAAAGAAAATTTGGATTGGGGAAGTGAGAACTAGGGTTTTGTGAAATAATAAACCCTGATACAAAGAAAAGCTTGCCAAGAGGGCTGTTGGGCGGCTTTCAGAACCCGCGCGACTTTTGATTAAAGCAAACTTAAAAAAGGAAAACAATACTAATAATTCAAAAACAAAAAAAAATGATTTTTATCTGAAGATCTAAATCGCCAAGTTAGGTATCACTTTGATTCTTTTACATCTTATGATATTCTTTCGAAACGAAAAAATACCTTTTATTTGCTTTTTTACCATGTGAATTTAGTTTAGGTAATCCAAGTTGTTTTGGGTATATTTTATTATGTTTAGAGGTGTAATTAATAATATGGAGGCCTGCTCTATAGGTTTGTGAAGTAAAGAGTTGTCAATTGAATTGAATTTTAGTAAAAAAAGGTCAAATATTAAAATTATTAAAATAAAAAGAAACATCTGGAACATAATCTATCGGAGCTTTAAACTTAACAACTAAACTCGGGAGCCAAACAGCCAATACAAGCTTTATGACCACAACTTGTGCCTGCCGTGTAATCGTGAAATATATATTTATTTATACTCGATATTTATATTAAATTAATGAATGATATTTTTTATTATTTAATTATAATTAATTAATACATACTTTTACCTCAATTTATCACTTAGTCGGGCGGGATCTAGAGCATCGATATAGGTTCATTGGAATCCAATATTTTTTATGCGGAGTATAATTTTTTTATGTGGAAGCGTACAAAAATAAACTACTCGATCTGAAGCATAATTTTAAATTTTATTATGAGTTGATGTGATGACCCGATAGGTCATTGTAATGACCCAACCGGTCATTTTGACTTTTAGAACCTCGTTCCTTAAAAATAAAATTTTTCGTATGTGCTTTTAATGATTTATGACTTGCGGGGATGGTTGGTTCGGGATTTGGAAGTGTTTGGGTTGAAATCAGAACACTTGGTTCCTTAAGTTGGCTTTAAAAGGCCAAGTTTGACTTCGGTCAACATTTTGAGAAAACGACCCCGGAATAGAATTTTGACGATTCCAACAGCTCCGTATGGTAATTTTGGACTTAGGAGCGTGTTCGAAATTTTATTTGAAAGCCCGTAGTTAAATTAGGCTTGAAATGGCTAAAATAAGAATTTAAGTTTTGGAAGTTTGACCGGGGAATTGACTTTTTGATATCCGAGTCGGAATCCAGTTCTGAAAATTTTTATAGTTTCGTTATGCCATTTATGACTTGTGTGCAAAATTTGAGGTCAATCGGACTTGATTTGATAGGTTTCGACATCGAAAGTAGAAGTTGGAAATTTTAAGTTTCCTTAAGCTTGAATTGGAGCATGATTCATGGTTTTAGCGTCGTTTTATGTGATTTGAGGTTTCAAATAAGTTCGTATGATGTTTAAGGACTTGTTGGTATATTTGGTTGAGGTTCCGAGGGCCGAGGGTGAGTTTCGGATGGTTAACGGATCAAAAGTTGGACTTAAAACAGCTGCTGCATTTTTTCTCTTCTGCTAGAAATTCTGGGCTGTGATCGAGCCCAAGATCGAGGCCTAAGATCGAGGCCCATGATCGAGACCCAAGATCGAGGCCATGATCGAGAGTCATGATCGAAGGCAGGGCTCGAGGGTCATGATCGAAGGCAAAGGCTCGAGGGCCATGATCGAAGCCACGATCAAGGCTGAGGATCGAGGCCATGATCGAGGGCCATGATCGAACCACGATCGAGGCCGAGGATCGAGGTCATGATCGAGAGCTGCCTGGGCAGAATTATAAAGGAGAGCATTTGTCCCATTCACCATTTTTGACAAATTGGAGCTTGAGGAGAGGCGAGTTTTGATAGATTTTCAAGGAAAGACATTGGGGTAAGTGATTCTAACTCGGATTTGGTCATTATACACGAATATATCATTGTTTTCACCATTTAATTAGTGTTTTGAGATTGAAATTTGGGAAATTTTTGAAATCTCATAGAAACAAATTTTTGAGATTTCGGTATCGATTCGGAGTCGGATTTGAGTGAAACTGGTATGGTTGGACTCGTAATTGAATGAAAAGGGTAATTCTTGTGAATGGAAATCATTGGACTCATAAACTGGTATATATTGTGAATTGTTAGATAAAAATATTAAAGGATGAAAATCTCATATGCTTGATTTTCTGTTTAAATTAATTAATTGTTAAGAGAAATTGTTCTTCCTCCCGAATTTATCTTATAATAAATATACTCTCCTTCCGGAGGTACATAAGAAAATGTCCTCCTTTCTTGTAGAGCGGGCCGAATGCCTCGGCAGATAGATGCATCTATGGATCGCGCCGGACGTCCCTCGACAATGTACACGATACTCTGGATCGGGACGTACGACCTCGGCAGAAATCGTGCCTAATAATAATAATTACACGATACTTGGATAGTTTATTGCAGCTTGTAAAGCTAATTGATAAATTGAAATTTTATTGGAATTGAAGGAATTCAATTAATATGTTGAGAATTGTTGCATTCGAGGGAATTTAATTATTTCTGCTGATTAAATAAAATTATTGTTGACTTTGTGAATCATGCTGAGTTAAATAAATTCTGTTTTATTCTATTTAATATTGTTGACCCTTAGTGAGTGTCAAAGTCGACCATCTCGTCTGTACCACTTCGAGATTAGGCTTGATACTTACTGGGTACAGATATTTACGTACTCATACTATACTTGCTGCACTTTTTGTGCAAGATCTGAGACATGCACTAGTGAAGGACCTATCATCGCACATCCACGTTATCTAGAGGCGTAGTGGTGAGCTGCCTTTCTGAGCCGTTCTGCAGCTGCCAGTGCCTCTTCTTGCATTTTATTCTGTCTATTTTTATTTCAGACATTATTTGGAGTTTTGTATAATCTACTAGATGCTCATATACTTGTGACACCAGGTCTTGGCATACACATTGGTAGAATTTGAAATTGTATTATTTTTTTGGATTTAAGTTAATTAGTATCTTTTCAAATTTCTTTAATATTTCTAGAAAAATAATAAAATTACTTAGAAAATTATTCTGAAAATAATTGATATATGTTTAATTTATTTGTTGGCTTGCCTAGCTGTAGTGTTGGGCGCCATCATGATCTATAGGTGAAATTGGATTGTGTAAGTCATCTTATGATTTAAAACCTAATTCTCTGATCTGAAACCTTAAAAATCTCATTTTTACCCTCCTCGAGTAGCGTGAAAAGTCCGGGCGTGTTTTCGAAAAGCTTTTATGTTAAAAACTGTAAAACAAATTATGAAATTTTGCTTTGAAAATGATTTGAGTTGACTTTGATCAAGGTTTAGAGTAAACAGACCCGGATCTATGTTTTGACGGTCCCGGTAGGTCCGTATCATAATTTGGGACCTCGGCGTATGTCCGGAATCGAATTCCGAGGTCCCTAGCTCGAGATATGGAATTTTGATGGAAAATTAAAAGTTGAAAGTTTAATGATTTTAAGAATTTACTGATATTTGGTTTTGTTAATACCGGGTCCGTGTTTTGGTTCTGCAGCCCGGTACATGTTCATTATTATATTTATGACTTGTGTGTGAAATTTGGTGAAAAACATAGTTGGTTTGACGTGATTCGGACGTCCGGTTGTGAAAATAGAAGTTTTAAAGCTTTCTTCAAAATTTCATTTGATTTGATATTCAATTCGTAGTTCTAGGTGTTATTTTGACGATTTGATCATGCGAGCAAGTTCGTATGATGTTCTAGGATTTGTGTGCATGTTTGGTTTGGAGCTCCGAGGGCTCGGGTGAGTTTTAGATAGGCTACAGGATGATTTGAACTTAGAAAATCTGGTTTTTGTGCTTCAGCTGATATCTGGTGTGTTCTTCTTCGCGTTCGCGAAGGTACTCTCGCGAACACGAAGAGTAAACTAGGGCAGGGTGATTTTCTTAACCGTGAACGCGGTAGCAAGGTCGCGAACGCGAAGCAATGGGGGCCTTACCCTTCGCGAACGCGAAGCTTTAAGGACCAAGGGGAGGGGTCAGTCATTCTTCTACGCGAACGCGAAGGCCAGGGGGGAGCAGCCTTCGCGAACGCGAAAGCCACTCGGTCTGCTGCTCATCGCGAACACGGCAGGCCCTTCGCGAACGCGAAGAAGGCCTGACGCCTGTGACTTAAAACAGAACAGTAGCGGGATTTTTCCCAAAATTCCATAACCCTTCCATTAGAACTCGGCCTAGAAGCGATTTTGAAGGGAAAACTCAACATCAATTCATAGGTTTGTACTCTTTAACTCATTTTCTTCCATTTCTAACATCACCCATTAAATTTCTAGCCCTAATCTTTGTTCTTTCATCGTAGAAAACTAGGGATTTAGGAAGAATTGGGGGTTTTTTGCAAATTGGGGATTTAGACCTCAATTTGGGGTCGAATTCCGAAACTAATTATATAATCGGGCTCGGGGGTGAACGGGTAAATAGATTTTGGTCCGAACCTCGGGTTTTGACCAAGCGGGCCCGAGGTCAATTTTTGACTTTTTGGGAGAAAGTTTGCGGAATCTAAATTTATGCAATGTAATTGATTTCTTTAGCAATATTTAATATTATTGAGTTGTTTGTGAATAGATACGATTAGTTTGGAGGTGGATTCTAGAGGAAAAGCGGTAATTGAGCACTAAGTGGCCTTTGGAGCGAGGTAAGTGTTGTGTCTAACTTTGACTTGAGGGAATAAGACTTGATTGTCTATTTGCTACATGTTTAGATGTTGGGGAACAACATATATATGAGGTGACAAGTACTTATGCGTTATAGTCGGGTTAAAGCATGCGGGTGGGGGGCTTGGTTTCTTGAAATTATATCTTCCTTGTTCATGTTATCCATGTTTAGACTAGTATTGTTAAATTGATCGTTCTTGTCATGTTTACGGATCTTCTGGTGATAACTGAATATTGATTTCGAAGTTGAGGTTGATATTGTGGAACCAAATATTGAAATAAATCTTGTACTTGTTATTTTATCTCCCTGTTGTTATTTGTTCATTGCATTATGGTAAGGGAGAGTGTTAATGCGCGAAGGGTGATGCGGTGCCATATTGTGAGTGTTAATGCACGAAGGGTGATGCCGTGCCATATTATGAGTGTTAATGCACAAAGGGTGATGCGGTGCCATATTGTGAGTGTTAATGCACGAAGGGTGATGCCGTGCCGTATTGTGAGTGTTAATGCACGAAGGGTGATGTCGTGCTATGTTATGAGTGATGCTGTGCATTGTTTCTTTTACTGTGTTTAATGGTTCTTGTTGGTTCATAGTACATTGACTGTTCAAGTTACCATTCTGCTGCAGTTCTCTATCTCGTATTTCCCTCAGCATGTTTCCCCTCCCAATAGTACATGTTTAGTTGTTATTGTTGTTTTCTTGTACATATACTGTTATCTGCACAGGTTTATTATGTGAGTGTCTTGTCATAGCCTCGTCACTACTTCATCGAGGTTAGGCTCGACACTTACCAGTACATGGGATCGGTTGTACTGATACGGCACTCTGCACTTCTTGTGCAGATTTTGGTACCGGTCCCTATCCGATCGTGAGGCTTAGCAGCTTGGATTCACTGTCAGAAGACCCAAGGTAGATCTGCAGGCGTCCACAGACCCTGGAGTCTCTCCCTAGTTTTATCATTTACTGTTTCCTTACTTCAAAATAATGTATATTTCCTTTTCAGACTGTGTTTGTAGTAAATCACAGTAGCTCGTGAGTTGTGACTCCAGATCCGGGTGGGTAGTAATTAATGAAGTTTTTATATTATTTCGCACTCGTTGTATTCCATTTTAGCTTATTTGTTGTTATTTTCTGAATTGAATAAGGATTGGCTTAATAAATATCGGCTTGCCTAGCAAGTGAATGTTAGGCGCCATCACGGTCCCGACAGTGGGAATTCTGGGTCGTGACATGTTTGTATCAGAGCACTAGGTTGCCTAGGTCTGACAATTCACGAGTAGGCTTAGTAGAGTCTGGAGGATCGGTAAAGAGACGTCTGTACTTATCTTCCAGAGGCTATGAAGTTTAGGAACAAATTTCACTTCTATTCTTCTCTGTCGTGCGATTTTGTTCTCACAATGCTAATTGAACTCTTCTACTCTTAGTCTCTCGCAGATGGCGAGAACATGTACGCATATTCAGCCGAGCAGCAGCCAGAGCCTCCAGTGGCACCTCTTACGAGGGGCAGAGGTCGAGGTCGAGGCCGTGCCAGAGACCGAGGCAAGGGCAGGGCTCAGCCCAGAGCTCGAGCATCGGCACCAGCGGTGGAGCCTCAGGTAGAGTTTGATGAGGAGGTTCCAACCCAGGTTGTGCCTATCGGACCAGCTCAGGTTCCGGAGGGGTTCATTGCCACCCCAGTGCTTCAAGACGCTTTGGTTCGTTTGGTGGGCCTTATGGAGAGTATGGCCCAGACTGGCACATTTCCCATGGCACCAGCCATCTCTCAGGCTAGAGGAGGAGCCCAGACCCCTGCTACTCACACTCCGGAGTAGGTGGCTCCACAGTATCAGACTCCAGCCGCTCATCCAGTCGGAGTAGTTTAGCCGTTTGTTGTGGCACAGACCGGTGATGGGTCAATTATGTCTTCTGAGACTTTATGGAGATTGGACAAGTTTACCAAGCCCTTTCCAGTTCACTTCAGTAGTGCTCCTTCAGAGGATCCCCATGAGTATCTTGACAGCTGTCATGAGGTGCTACGGAACATGGGTATAGTGGAGACCAATGGGGTCGATTTTGCTGCATTTCAGATGACTGGTTCCGCCAAGAAATGGTGGAGAGATTATTTGTTGACCAGACCACAGGGGTCGCCTGCTCTTACTTTGGACCAGTTCTCTCAGCTCTTTCTAGGGAAGTTTCTCCCTATCACATTGAGAGAGGAGCACCGTCATCAGTTCGAGCGTCTCCAGTAGGGCAGTATGACTGTTACTCAGTATGAGACCCGTTTTGTGGATTTGGCCCGTCATGTTCTTCTTCTGCTTCCTACCGAGAGAGAGAGAGAGAGAGAGAGAGAGAGAGGGTGAGGAGGTTTATTGACAGACTTGCTCAACCTATCAGATTGCAGATGGCAAAGGAGACCGGGAGTGAAATTTCTTTTCAAGCGGCTGCCAATGTCGCCAGGCAAGTCGAGATGGTTCTTGCTCAGGGAGGTCAGGGGTCTGACAAGAGACCACGTCATTCCGGGGGGTTCAGCGGTTCCTCATCTGGAGGCAGGGGTACTTTTGGTAGAGGCCATCCTCCCAGGCCGTTTCATTCAGCACTCTAGGCATCTCATGGTGCCTCAAGTGGTTGTGGCCCTCATATGCCTTATTCCGACCAGCTAGCCTATAGTGCACAACCGGCTCCTGTTAGTGCACCTCCGCTCCAGAGTTTTCACGGTGGTTACCCAGGTCGACACGGTCAGTTTCAGGGTGAGCAGTCACATCAGCCGAGTTCTTGTTATACTTGTGGTGATCCGAGGCACATTGCTAGATTTTGCCCTCGGGCATCGGGCAGCTCACAGCATTAGGGTTCTCGTGCCGTGGTTCCGGCACCAGTTGATGCACCACCTGCTCAGCCAGCCAGAGGCAGGGGTCAGGCAGCCAGAGGTAGAGGCCAGACTATTAGAGGTGGAGGTCAGGCCATTAGAGGTGGAGGCCAGCCAGCTAGAGGCCGTCCCAGGGATGTAGTTTAGGGTGGTGGGGCCCAGCCCCGATGTTATGCTTTTCCAGCCAGGCCTGAGGCTGAGTCATCCAATGCTGTTATTACAGGTACTGTTTCAGTTTGCAGTAGAGATGCTTCAGTTCTATTTAATTCGGGATCTACTTACTCTTATGTGTCATCCTATTTTGCTTCATATTTGGTTGTGCCTCGTGATTCTTTGGGTGCTCCTGTGTATGTGTCCATACTTGTGGGAGATGCTATTATTGTAGATCATGTTTATCGTTCATGTGTAGTCACCATTGGTAGTCTTGAGACTAGTGTAGACCTTCTACTTCTCGATATAGTTGATTTTGATGTCATTTTGGGTATGGATTGACTGTCACCTTATCATGCTATATTGGATTGTCACGCCAAGACGGTGACCTTGGCCTTGCCGGGGTTACCTCGATTAGAGTGGAGAGGGACTTCTAGCCATTCTACCAACATGGTTATCTCTTATGTGAAGGCTCGACATATGGCCGAGAAGGGGTGTCTAGCTTATTTGGCTTATGTCTGCGATTCTAGTGCGGAGGTTCCTTCCATGGATTCAGTGACAGTTGTTCGTGAGTTTCCAGAGGTGTTTCCTGCAGACCTGCCGGGGATGCCACCCGACAGGGATATTGATTTTTGGATTGACTTGGCTCCGGGCACTCAGCCCATTTCTATTCTGCCATACCGTATGGCCCCACCAGAGTTGAAAGAATTGAAGGAATAGTTGCAACACTTGCTTGATAAGGGCTTCATTAGATCTAGTGTCTCACCATGGGGTGCAGCTGTGTTGTTTGTAAGGAAGAAGGATGGATCGATGAGGATGTGCATAGATTATCGGCAGTTGAACAAAGTCACCATCAAGAACAAGTATCCATTGTCGAGGTTTTACTCAGTACATGATTCAGTGATTCAGTATTTTATTTCCGGCGGAGGAAAAGCAATGGGCTGCGTATGCTCAGGTTTGGGTCAATGGGGTAACGAGACTTGATATCTTCGAGCATGGTAGAGTTTTCATCTGTGATGTGGTGTCATTGTCCTTGGTGAATGCGTTAAGTTCGCCGATGTTATGGTCTTCTTCCAATCGCCTTTGGGGAAGGGTATTGTGAATGGTGCCGGGAAAGCGGCTGTCAGAGGTCGCAGTGTGCTATGGTCCTGAATCGAATCAGTGATCCTAATGTTGATGGCTCAAGGAAGGTGATCTTCGGAGAGGTTTATTTGTAATTTTCATTCAATCCTAGTGTCATATTTCGTGATTGTTGAATATTTAGCTTCTACAAGAGTATACTATTTGGTAAAGCATGTCTTATATGTCGTCATGGGCTCCATGCGTCTATATTATCTTTTGGACCATTTCAACACCCACATAAATAAATAAAAGAAGAATATGATCTTCCTCTTTCCAAGTTGAGTCAACAACTAGAGATCTTTAAACAAGATGAGTTTTCCTTTTGGATTTATTCAAAAATACCATCTTTAGTGCTTCTCAAGCTTCTAGTAGCACATCCTGGACAAATATTGTTAAAATGCCTGGTGTCTTCTAATAATAAGAACTTGCCAAGTTGACTAGAGTGCATAAAGCATTTTAATCTCCATGCTTAGGTTAACCATGGCAAGATAATTTACATGAATGATTATATTGCGGAGGTGTAACGACTCGGCCGGTGTGACAGATCCTCATAGTACTTCCGAAACATGGAAACATGAAATATCAGAATGAACTCCCGATAAGCTGGGTGGAAAATCAAGTCTGTAGGCTACCTCACCAACTCTCTCCAACACCTCAAAAGGACCAATATTCATCACGCCCTTCATAGGTGAAACTCCAAGAAAAACTTTCTCACCCTCCATGAAAGCTACATTCCGAACTTTCCTATCAACATAACTATTTTGTGTAGATTGTGTTGAACGAAGCCACTCATGAATCAATTTCACCTTCTCTAATGCATCACGAACCAAATATGTGCTTAATATTCTAGCCTCCCCAGGCTCAAACCGACCAACCGGAGAACAACATTGCCTCCTATATAATGCCTCATACGGAGCCATATGGATGCTAAACTGGTAGCTATTGTTGTATGCAAAATCCACTAATGGAAGAACCTGGTTCCACTGGCCTACGAAATCTATGACATAGTCCTCAACATATCCTCCAAAATCTGAATGGTCTGCTTGAACTGTCCATATGTTTGAGGGTTAAATGCGATGCTCAATTCGACCTATATGCCCAAATCACATTGAACAGCTCTCCGAAAATGTGAAGTAAACTGAGTACCTCAATTCGACATGATAGAAACAGGTACACCATGCAAGCGAACAATTTCACGGATGTAGATCTTAGCCAACTGCTCCAAAGTATAGGAAGTCATGATTGGGATGAAATGTATAGACTTGGTTAGTCCTCTCACAATAACCCAAACAACATCAAATCTCCTCAATGTCCGTGGCAAACCTACCACAAATTCCATAGTGATGCACTCCTACTTCTACTCCAGCATCTCGATCTTCTTAAACAAACCACCAGGTCTCTGATGCTCATACTTGTCCTGCTGACAATTTAAACACCGAGCAACATAATTAATAATATCTTTCTTCATTCTCCACCACCAATAGTGCTACTTCAAATCACGGTACATCTTTGTAGCTCCCGGAAGAATAGAATACCGCGAACTATGAGCCTCCTCAAGGATCAACTCCCTCAAACCATCCACATTAGGAACACAAATCCAGTCCTGAAGCCGCAACACACTATCATCACCAATAGTCACTTCCTTAGCACCACCTTACTGCACTGTGTCCTTAAGGATAAGCAAATAGGATGTTACACCTCATATTTTCGTATGTGAGAGTATTCGTAAGTCAATTGATGTAAGCTCAAAAATGAGATCGTCTTTGAAAGTACATACAATAATTTAATTATGTTACCTTGGAGGTTACAAATCTTTAAGATCATGAATACCAAGTACCAAAAGGGTTGGAAGTCTTAGAAGCTAAACGAAAAATAAGTTTCGTCGAAAGTCGATAAGTTTGGAATGCTATAACATGCACTTTGGGGTGAGACTAGGGTTCTTAACATGATAAAGAGGTTATGTTATGAGTTATTTTAGTCTTATGATAGTTGTGTATTATGTTTTGAAGTCAAGCGAGTTGTGGAACAAAAGTTGGCAAAGGTCATCACAAGTTACATTCATAAATATGCTGAACATTAGGTCAAATGTAGCAGAGCTTTTCTCCCAATATACTTGGAATTACGGGATGATCCACATATCAAATTGAATATCTATGAGTCTATTTTCTAATTCATTAAACCATTTGTCAATACGACATCAGAGTAGAGAGATATTATAGTTTTGAGAGACTGCGCAGACTGCATAGGTGACAAGTAGGTGTGTCACTGAAGCTTTTTGAGCAATACATTTCGTGTGTTATATGTGGTATTTTTGGGACATATTATATACCAAATTTAAGGTCTTGGAATATAGTTTCCAACTCTCATAACTGTTCATTCATACAACATCTGGATAAAAAGATATAAGCATTGGAAGATGGGCCAATGCTAGGGTGCCAAGCTAGTACCTATTTGACTTTTCAAAAGTTGATATATATAGGTCTTGGGTCGTCTTTATCTTAATTTTCCCACAGTACACGACCAGAGAATACCTATAAACATATCCTTAAGCTCTCTTATAGGGTTTCAAAGAAGATTAACATCCCGGGTACGAAATCAAGAAGCGATAACATTTGAATGATCCCTACGACGTAAGTATCGCTATATCACCTCTCTTTTTCTTTGTAGTTTGAGTTTTGGAAAGTACTTTATAGTTAAGAAAATGTCTACTTTCCATATTTAAGCTTTTAAATATCAAGGAAGGCTGATAAATTCATTTCCAAATAGTTAGAACTCACGGGACGGTGATCAGAAGCCGTGAGTTTGATTTATTTCACTTTTAGTGGACTGTTTTGTAGTCCACTCATGTTGGCCTATTGTGCTGCTGATTTATGGAGTTTGGAAGGATGAAGTACATGGAGAAATGCACATGTGCTAGGGTAGTAGGCTGGTTGCTCGTCATTGCAATTTTAGGCTAATTGATAACTTATTGATTGGGTGTGTTATGCTATATTTGGGGATTTTGTTGTATTGAAGGTCCCGAATTGTAGTTGGGTTGTTTTTGAGTTGCTGATTGTACTGTGTTTATATCTAGCCTATAGTAGGCTTGAGGGAGCCATAAAATCAGGGGAAATGCTGCCCGTTTTATTTTAGAATCGAGTTATCATTTGAGATACGTGATATACTAGCACCATCTAAGTTGTACATGTATTTCTTTGTTATAGGGTTGGCGCACTAGTTGTCATAAGTTTGTTGTTGAGTTGCATTGACGACTTGAGGTATGTTAAGGCTATCCCTTCTTTCCTTTTGGCATGATCCATATGATACAACGAAACGAGCAAGCATGCAACTTTCACAAATGATTCTATTCTTAGAAGTACTAGGGTTGCTTATGTTCTTGATTTCCCATATGTCCTACTATCATATCGTCTGTTCATGGGTCTCATGACATTACGAGAGATCGTATCGACTTACTAAATTATGCATTGCATTCATCTATATATGTACATTGACCCATGACCAGATGGCGTTATATACGCGTATATTATATGTATATGGGGTATGAGGAAAGGTTATGGCGTTATATATGCACCACCACCTAATCAACTAGTATACGTTGATGATTTCGCCCACAGAGGCCGAGATGATATGATGGGATGCCTTTAGAGGCTTGATGATGTTATGCATGCATATACCTATGCATGGTATGACATTTATACACATATGCATGACATTATAAATGTTTCATGATTCACAGAGCTATTCAGACTTACAGGTTGAGTTCTTTACTCCATATTTCTTTCATGTCTTTTATATACTGCTTTTCATGCCTTACATACTCGGTACTTTATTTGTACAAACGTCCCTTTTGCCTGGGGACACTACGTTTCATGCCCGAAGGTCCTGATAGACAGGTTGACAGTCGTCCTAGTAGGCTATCAACTTAGCGGAAGGTGTTGGTACACTCCATTTGCTCCGAAGTTACTTATTTGGTCAGTATGCTTTGGACATGTATTTATTGGTATGGCAGGGCCCTGTCCCGACCTTTATGACGTTTATATACTCTTAGAGGCTTGTAGACAGATGTCATGTATATGAAAGATTGTATGGCCTTGTCGGCCTACGTTTTGAGTATACAAATGATCATGTAGGCCTTATAGGCCCGTATATTACAAGTATAAGTTTCTCTATCATGTTGGGTCATCCTATGTCTAGTATTCCCTTATGTTTTTTTTTCTGGTTATCTCATGATGACCCTTCTGGCCCATTTACCCATGATGGTATGATAAGAAAAAAATACGTTACGTTGGTACTCAGTTAGGTAAGGCACCAGGTGCCCGTCGCGGCCCATCGGTTTGGGTCGTGACATGGGAATCATCATACTGGCGAGCCTTAATGTGCTCAAACAAAGATGCTTGGGATACTAGGACTCTGATAGGCTCCAAAATATCCAACCTCACAAATGTGTTGGCCAAAGCCTGAAAATCCATAGCCAAAGGCCTCTCCCCAGTTGGAATAAATGCTAAACTCCCCATATTCTGGCTTTCTACTCAAGGCATCTGCTACTACAATGGCCTTCCCCGGATGATAAAGCATGGTGATATCATAATCCTTCAACAGCTTCAACCTTCTTCGTTGCCTCAAATTCAAATCTTTCTGTTTAAATAGATGCTGGAGACTCAGATGATCCGTATACACCTCATAAGACACTCCATATAAGTAATGCCTCCAAATCTTGAGCGTGTGTACAATAGCTACTAACTTCAAATCATGCACTGGAAAGTTCTTCTCATATGGGATTTAACTGGTGCGACGCGTAGTCTATCACCCTACTATCCTACATCAACATACACCCAATGCCAACCCGCGAAGAATCACAATAAACTGTGCATGACTTCGATCCCAAAGGCAAAACCAACACTAGAGTTGTAGTCAAAGCTATCTTGAGCTTTTGAAAGCTCTCCTTACACTCATCCGACCACCTGCACTGAGCACCCTTTTGAGTCAATTTAGTCAATGGGGCTACAATAGATGAAATTCCCTCTACAAAGCCACGATAATAACATGCCAAACCTAAAAAGCTCCTGATCTCTATAGTGGTAGAAGGTTTGGACAAAATCTGAACTACCTCAATCTTCTTCGGGTCCACCTTGATCCCACCACTAGATACCATATGAACCATGAATGACACCGAGTCCAACCAAAACTCGCACTTGGAGAACTTAGCATGCAACTTCTTCTCCCTTAAAGTCTGGAGAGCGATCCTCAAATGCTGCTCATGCTCCTCCCTGCTATTTGAATACACCAATATATTATCAATGAACACAATGACAAAAGAATCCAAATAGATCTAGAACACACTATTCATCAAATAGATGAATGCTGCTGGGGCATTAGTCAAACGAAAAGACATCACCAAAAACTCATAATGACCATAACAAGTCCTGAAAGCAGTCTTAGGAATGTCTGAAGCCTTGATCTTCAATTGGTGATACCCCGAACTCAAGTGAATCTTTGAGAACACCATGGCACCCTAAACCTGGTCAAATAAATCATCAATGCATGGCAGTGGATACTTGTTCTTAATGGTTACCTTGTTCAACTACCGATAGTTAATATACATTCTTGTAGAACCATCCTTCTTCTTAACAAAAAACACTGGTGCATCCCAAGATGACACACTAGGCTGATGAACCCCTTATCTAGAAACCTTGCAACCTTTCCTTCAATTCTTTCAACTCCGCTGGAGCCATACGATACAGAGGAATATAATAGTGTGTGAGCCCGGTGCCAAATCAATTTCCCTATCAGGTGGCATACCCGGTAGATCTACATGAAACACATATGGAAACTCCCTTACTACCCGAACTGACTCAACAATAAGAGTATTAGAACTAACATCACAGACAAAATCTAGATACACCGAACATCCCTTCTCAACCATCCGTTGAGCCTTTAGGAATGAAATCATTCTGCTAGGAATGCAACTAAGAGAACCCTTCCACTCCAACCTCGGCAACCCCAGCATCGCCAACGTCACGGTCTTAGCGTGGCAATCAAGAATAACATAGTACAGAGATAACCAATCCATCCCCAAGATCACATCAAAATCCACCATATCTAATAATAGAAATCCTACCCTCGTCTCAAAACCACAAATAGTGATCACACATAATAGATAAACCCGATCCACCATAATAGAATCAACAATAGGTGTAGACACATGCACAAGAGCATCACCACGAGGCATATCCAGAAAAGAAGTAAAGTATAATGGAACATATGAATAAGTAGAACCAGGATCAAACAATACTGAAGCATCCTTGTGGCACCCTGAGACAATACCTATAATCAATACATCAGAAAAAATGACCTCAGTCCTCCCTTGGAACGTATAACATCTGTGATGACCTCCACTAGACTAAGCTCCCCCTCTAGGACGTCCTCGTCCTGGATGACCCCCACGCGAGCTTGGGTGGTGTAGCAATCGCTGTGGGAATCATAGTCTGAACTCCCTACTGCACTTGACCTTTGGTAAGATGGGGGAAGTATTTCCTAACATGCCCCAACTCTCCACGTACATAGCAACCTCTGATCGAAAATGACTGCGGGGCTTGAGTCGGACCCCGTAAACTAGAATACCCATTATAAGAACCCGGTACCGACGAACCTTGAACTGATAGAGCGTGATATGAACTCTGTGCGGGAAGTGCACTGAATGAAGACTGCACAAAAGCTCCCCTACTGGTGGTGGTGGATGATAAACTGGCCTGCTAGAATGGCCTCATCCTCGGCCTCTAGACGAGGCACCACCGATGCTACCTGAATATTAGGACCTCTTGTCCTAACCCTGCATCATCTCTCTAGTCTCACTTTGAATGCTCTCAACACGACACACTATCCCTACTACCTGGTAAAATGAAGTCCCTGTCTCGATCTCTCTAGCCATAGCAAGGTGAATAATATAGTTAAGACCCTCAATGAATCTCCTTACTCTCTCCTCCTATGTGGGAATCAAAGCAGTAGCATGACAAGACAGCTTTGTAAACCTTATCTCATACTCAGTAACTAACATCTGACCCAACTGAAGGTACTAAAACTGCCTCCTCAGCTTCTCCCTCTCGGTGTATGGCACAAACACCAAAAGACCCTAGAGAACTGAGCACAGGAGGTGATCCTGCTGGCCAACCCAACTCATAAACCTGCCACCACCTCTTGGTTGGACCCTGCATCTGGAAGGTGGTGAAGTCAACTCCATTGGCCTCAACTAGTCCCAAATTATGCAGAATCTCATGGCAACGATAATTGACTGAGAATCCTATGAAGGGGTACATCTGAAGTGAGGAGGATGCAACTTTGTGAACTTATTCGGTCTCTTCAGCTCATCGACTGACATCGTAGGCCTATCCTCAGGCTGTGCGGCAGTAGTAGACTAAACTCCCCAAACTGGTAACCCTACGGGAGTCTGATACCAATGGGCCACCTACTTTACGGTACGATTAGTTGGAGTCTGCGCTTTGCCCCCTGCCTGGGATGCAGCTGGTACAGTAGGAAATGCCCCAGCCTGAGCCAAACCCTTGAACAAACCAACCATGTGGATCAAAGCATCCTGAACAGTTGGAAAAACAAATAAACCCTCGGGAACCTGAGCTGGTACGTCCGGCTCAACATAATCATGAACCTGCTCCTCAATAGGAGCTATTGGTGGATCCACAACAATTGTATGAGTAGGGGCTCTATCTAGGACGCGTGCTCCACCCTACTTCGGCCTCGACCCAGGCCTCTCACGGCCCTGGCCTGGGGTATCTGCGCTTGCTTAGCTACACTTGAT
Source organism: Nicotiana tabacum (assembly GCF_000715075.1). Classification (NCBI taxonomy): domain Eukaryota; kingdom Viridiplantae; phylum Streptophyta; class Magnoliopsida; order Solanales; family Solanaceae; genus Nicotiana; species Nicotiana tabacum. The sequence continues at coordinate 54,872,971 of NC_134088.1, forward strand.
GATTGTGTCCTCACCATCTGTGAGAGATTAAAAAATCAAGATTCAGGCTTAGGGATAAACAAATCTGCAGGACAAAGAAAGAAAGAAAGAAAGAGAAGTTTTCCTAACAGCCCTATAGCCTCTCGATGATAAGTATAGACGTCTTTGTACTAATCCTCAAGACTTCACTAAACTTTCTCATGACTCGTGAGTCCTAAGCAACCTATTGCTCTGATACCAACTTGTAATCCAAAATCCCTCCGAAGCCGTGATGGTGCCTAACACTGCTTTCTATGCAAGTCAACAATCAATAAGTAGAAACAAACTTAAATAACAATATTAAATAATCTCAATAGTGAAATAACATGAAAAGCTGAAGTCAATAATAACAATGCAACTGAAAACCATCCTACGACCCGGTGTCATCGAGCACATGAGCGCTACGAAATTTAAATGCAGAGTTTGATGTCACAAAAAATATAGCACTGTCTGAAAGATAAAATAATAATAATATGAACTAAGAGAAAACGGGCTTCAAGGCTTGTGAATGCAAATAGCAGCTACCTCGAAATCTCCAAGACCGGTATCGGTGCCACTCTCTAGCAATTACCCCTCTTAGCAACACCTGGATTTGCACATAAAGTATAGAGTGTAGTATGAGTACAACCGACCCCATGTACTCAATAGGTAGCAAGCGTAACCTCAGCTGAAAGTAGTGATGAGCTCAGCAAGGTTCAATGTTCAATTCCAATAGCCAATAACAACAATAACGACAGAATAACGACAAAAAGAAAAGTAGCTCAAGTTATAACAAGTTCAACCCTTTTAAAAATAAGAAGAGAAATAAGCATGCTTTTCAAGATTAATGGTTAACATGGTTTTATCAATTTAACTGTGATTCCAAGTTCAAGGCAGACATTAAGTACCAAAGTTATTAGGAAAGAAACACAACCCTATACCTGCATGACAAGTATACATGCCATAATCAAAAGTAGCGCAACTAAATCATCAAGCATATAAGATCCCAACACATGTATAGTGCCTGGCACAATTGCCCTTTAATCATCACAGACAATGATACTCAGCACTATACGGGTTCCTAACACAAGTCCCTCACCAAGCACATAAATGACCCGTGTGCCTGCACCTACAGGTTATTACCTGACTCTGGAGGGGCGGGTCCTAGCCTAGGCACTGATTAGATCTAAGTCAACAATCAATATCACCTAACCCAATATGGGGCTTGGAGCATGCGTCACCTCATAATCAATACCACTTAGCCCAATGTGGGGCATGGCGTACATATCAACTCACTATCAGTATCAAATCGGCTCTATGGTCCAAGATCAGTCATCAACTGCTTAGGTCTCAAATCCTCAATTCTCACAGTACTTAGTTCAAACTGTGTCACACATATAAGAGCATTAACAGCATGCGATATAACATATAAAGAATGCATAAAAAAGAAATATAATACGCGGATTAACTACATGACTAAGAATCATGACTACAATTAAGGTAATCAACTCAATATCGCAAGAATAGCCCTGTCATATCTCAAACAAATAAGCACATAGCCTAAACATGATTTCTAATATGAATAATAGCTCAAGTAGTCGTACAAGTGAAGGAAACACAGAAACAACAAGGAATGATAGCAAAACAAAGCACATAATAGACTAAGGTCTACTCGGATCATGAATAACCACGGTGTACGCACATACGCCTGTCACCTAGCATGTGCGTCACCCCAAGATGTATCAAATATCATAGCTAATGGAAAATTATCCTCAAACCAAGTTTAGACAAGTTACTTACCTCAACGAGCCAAGTCAGTACTCCAAGAACGCCTTCCCTCATGAATCGATCTCCGAACTACTTTAATCTAGTCAAATAACACACCACAATGTCATATAATGCTAAATTAAATAATATCGGAGCATAAAGGCTTGATATTTAATAAAAAACAAAAGTCAACCAAAACGTCAACCCGGAACTTGACCAAACTCACAAATCTGGATCATCCATTCCAGCACGAGTCCAAATATGTACGTCTCATCCAAATCCGACTCCGACTCGAGGTTCAAATCTTAAACATTCCTTTTTAAAAATTTCATACAAACACCCCAATTTTTTCAATTAGCTTCCATCAACCAAAATCCAAAATAAATGATAAAATCATGAATAATAATCAAATTCGAGTTAAAAACACTTATCCAATCCAAGTGGGTTAAAATCACCTAAAACAATCGCCCAATCCGAGCTCCCAATCTCAAAATATAATAAATGAAGCCAAACCCTCGAATAAAAATGTTCTACCTATTGATTCTCACTTTTGTGGCCTGACTGTCGCTTCTGTGACATCGCATGTATGAAAAAATATTCGCAGATGCACACCTGACTAAAGCATATGACTAAGCGCACATGCGACAAAGAGTTCGCTTTTGCGGGAGTGCCCCTGCAACTTGCGATCGTACCTGCACCCAAAGATCTGCATTGGAGGACACCGCTACCCTCTGCCATCCTTCGACATCTGCGGACTCTCACTTGCGCACCATACCTTGCAGGTGCAAAACTCCAAAACCAGAACTGTCATTCTAAGCTCCAATGATCCGAAATCTATCCAGAATACTCTCGAGCCCCTCGGGACCCCATCTAATCGTACCAACCAGTTTCAAAATATAACACGGACCTACTCGAGGTCTCAGATCATACAAAGTAACATCAAAACTACAAATTGCATCTCAATTCAAGCTTAATAAACTAATCAAGCTTCCAACTTCCAAATTCATGTCGAACCACGTCTAACCAACTCGGAATGAACTCAAATTTTTTACACAAGTCATAAATCACCCCACGAAACTATTCCAAGGCTCGAAATCCCAAACAGGCCTTGATAACCACAAAGTCAACAATGAGTCAAACTTATCTATTCTCCAAACCTTTAAATTTCTAACTTTCGATAATTAGAGTCAAAACATATTTGGAACCTTCAAATCCAAATACGGACATACACATAAGTCCAAAATTATCATACAAACCTATTGGAACCATCAAAATACGAATCCGAGGTCATTTACACAGAAGTAAAACCTCAGTCAACTCTTATAACTTAAGCTTCTAACAATGGAACTAAGAGCCTATTTGGCCAAGCTTCTAGGAGGTCAAAAGTAATTTTTTTATCAAAAAAGTAATTTTTGAAAAATTTAAGGTGTTTGGCCAAAATAAAAAATATGTGCAGCATCAACAACAATTTTTCTGCTTTTGGGGAGGAGCTCAAAAAAATTAATTTGTTCAAGACAAAAATAACCTTACAATAAATTTATATTTTTCAAATTATCTCTCATTAATTTAATACTTTTTTTTATCTTTTTATTTCTACTATATATTTCTTATCTTTTTTATTTCAATCATATTTTTATTCTCTTTCTCCTATTACTAAGAGTATATTTTAAATCTATATTGGATAGTGTATTTTGATATATTTAAATTATTATGTAGACAATAAGCAATACCAAACACTCAATGTTATTGCTTTGAAATAACTATATTTTATATTTATTGAAATTTTTAATTTATATTTTTACTTTACGTTTATATTTTAATTGAATTCTTTTCTGATAAATATTTTAATTTATTTTTCTTTTCTAAATAATAGTAATCGTAAATTGAACCTTTATTGTCCTTTTTCGCAATTTGATACTTAAAAGTGCTTTTTTAAACTATTGGCCAAACACAATGAACTTGCAAAAATCACTACTCAAACAAATTGGCCAAACACAAACTCCTATTTTGCAAAAGTACTTTTTCAAAAAGCATTTTTGAACAAAGACACTTTTCAAAATAAGCAGTTTTTGGCAGCTTGGCCAAACGGGCTCTAAATATTTCAATTCATTCCAAAACCTTCCCGCAATAAAACTAACAATCTCCGCAAGTCATAAAACAACAAACAAGCATACAGGAAGCATCAAACAGGGGAATGAGGTTTAAATACACAAAATAACTGGCCGTGTCATTACATGGAATTTCAATTATTAGATATGACAGATTTTGATATGATCTTGGGTATGCATTGGCTATCTCCATATCATGATATTCTTTATAGTCACGCTAAGACCATGACACTGGCGATGCCCAGGTTGCCGTGGTTGGATTAGAAAGGTTCTATTGGTTGCACTCCTAATAGAGTGATCTCATTTCTGAAGGCTCAATGGATGATTAGGAAGGGGTGGTTGGCGTATCTGGCTTTTGTTCGAGATTTTAGTGTTGATAATCCTACTGTTGATTCGGTCTTGATAATGAGAGAGTTTTCAGATGTGTTCATTGCAAACCTACCAGGCATGCCACTTGATAGGGATATTGATTTTGGTATTGATATGGTGCTGGGCACACAACCCATATCAATTCCTCTATATCGCATGGTTCCATCGGAGTTGAAGGAATTGAAGAAAGAGTCACAAAAGTTGCTAGATAAGGGATTTATCATGCTTAGTGTATCACCGTGGGATGCGCCAGTGTTATTTGTAAAGAAGAAGGATGGGTCTATGAGGATGTGTATTGACTACCGACAATTGAACAAGGTTACCATCAAGAAGAAGTATCCGTTGCTGCACATTGGTGATTTATTTGATCAGCTTCAAAGCGCAGAGTGTTCTTGAATATTGACTTGAGATCGGGGTATTACTAGTTGGAGATTAGGACTGCAGACATTCCTAAGATGACTTTCAGGACTCGTTACGAGTATTATGAGTTTTTGGTGATGTATTTTGGTTTGACTAATGCTCCAACAACTTTCATGCATTTGATGAACAATGTGTTCCAACCTTATTTGGATTCTTTTGTCATTGTGTTCATTGATGATATCTTGGCGTATTCTCGTAGCGTTGAGGAGCACGAGCAACATTCAAGCATTGTGCTTCAGACTTTGAGGGTGAAGAAGCTGTATCTAAGCTCTCCAAGTGCGAGTTTTGGTTGGACTCGGTGGCATTCTTGGTTCATGTGGCATCTAGTGAGGGGATCAAGGTGGACCCAAAGAAGATTGAGGCAGTTAAGAGTTGGCCCAGACCTTCTACCGCTACAAAGATTAGGAGTTTTTTTTAGGTTTGGCTGGTTACTACCGTCACTTCGTAAAGGGATTTTCATCTATTCCATCCCCATTGACTAAGTTGACTCAGAAGGGCACTCAGTTCAGGTGGTTGGATGAGTGTGATGAGAGCTTTCAAAAGCTCAAAACATCTTTGACTATGGCTCCATTTTGGTTTTGCCTTCAGGGTTGGGGTCGTATATGGTTTATTATAATGTTTTGTAGGTTGGCATTAAGTGTGTGTTGATGCAGGACTATAGGGTGATTGCCTATGCATCACGCCAGTTGAGGCCCTGTGAGAAGAACTACCCCGTACATGATTTGGAGTTAGCAGCTATTGTGCACGCGCTAAAGATTTGGAGGCATTACCTAAATGGTGTGTCTTGTGAGGTGTATACGAGTCATCACAGTTTCCATCATCTGTTTCAATAGAAAGATTTGAACTTGAGGGAGCAGAGATGGTTGGAGTTGTTGAAGGATTATGATATCACTATCTTTTATCATTTCGGGGAAGGCTAATATGGTACCAGACTCCTTGAGAAGAAATGTGCAGAGTATGGAGAGTTTAGCATTCATTCAAACCGAGAAGAGGCCTTTAGCATGGATGTTTAGGCGTTGGCCAATAGATTGGTGAGATTGGATATTTCTGAGTCGAGCAGAGTCCTTGTATGTGTTGTTTCATAGTCATCCTTGTTTGAGCGCATTAAGGCTCGCCAGTATGATGATCCCTATTTGATTGTCCTTAAGGACATGGTGTAGCGAGGTGTTGCTAATGAGGTGACTATTGGTGATGATGGTGTAATGCGATTTTAGGGTTGAGTTTGTTTTCCCAATGTCGATGGCTTGAGAGAGTTGATCCTTGAGGAGGCTCATGTTCATGGTAATTCATTCACCCAGGTGCTACAAAGATGTACCGTGATTTGAAGCAACATTATTAGTGGCAGAGGATGAAGAAGGACATCGTTGGATATGTTAAGCGTTGTTTGAAATGTCAGCAGGTCAAGTATGAGCATTAGAGACCGAGTGGTTTGCTTTAGAAGATTGAGGTATCGGAGTGGAAGTGGGAGTGCATCACTATGGACTTTTTGGTAGGATTGCCACGGATATTGAGGAGATTGATGCTGTTTGGGTCATTGTGGACAACCTGACCAAGTTTATGCATTTCTTTCTAATCATAACTTCCTACACTTCAGAGCAGTTGGCTAAGATCTACATTAGAGAGATTGTCCTCTTGCATGGTGTGCTTGTGTCTATCATATCGGATCGAGGCAATCAATTTATTTCGCACTTTTGGAGAGACGTTTATCGTGAGTTGGGCATGCAGTTTGAGTTGAGTACTGCATTTCACCCTCAGATGGATGGGCAGTTCGAGCTGGCCATTTAGAGTTTAGAGGATATGTTGAGGGCCTATGTCATAGATTTTGGTGGCTAATGGGATCAATTTCTTCCATTAGAGGAGTTTGCATACAAAATTTGCTATCAGTCGAGCATCCAGATGGCTCCGTATGAGGCCTAATATGGGAGGCATGTTCGAGTATTACCTGGGAAAGGCGTGATGAGATTTGGGAAGAAGGGCAAGTTGATCCCTCGTTATATTAGTCCATTTGAGGTGTTAGAGAGCGTGGATGAGGTGGCCTACAGACTTCCCTTGCCACCGAGCTTTTCTAGAGTTCACCCGGTGTTTCATGTTTCCATGCTTCGGAAGTATTATGAGGTTCAGCCACATATGTTGGATTTTAGTTCAATGCAGTTGGATGAGAATCTAGCTTACGAGGAAGAGCCGGTGGCCATTTTGGATAGGTAGGTTCAGAAGCTGAGGTCTAAGGATATTGCACCAGTGAAGGTTTAGTGGAGAGGTCAACCGATCGAGGAGGCAACATGGGAGATCAAGCATGATATGCGGAACATATATCCTCATCTTTTTGATGTCTCAGGTATGATTCTATACCCATTCGAGGATGAACATTCATTCTAGAGGAGGATAATGTAACGACCCGATCAGTCATTTTATGTATTTGAGGCCCGTTCTCCTATTTGATGCTTACTAATGTTTGTGTATTGTTTTTTGACTTGCCGGGATGGTTTGTTAGGTTTCGAAAAAGTTTTGGAGTGAATTGGCACTTAGTTCCATTGTTGGAAGCTTAAGTTGTAAGAGTTGACCAGGGTTTGACTTTCAAGTGGATGACCTGGGATTGGTGATTTGATGGTTGCAATATGTTCCTATGGTGATATTGGACATAGGAGTAAGTTCAGATTTGGAGGTTCCTAGGGTGCTTTGGCTCTGTCTAAAGTCGAAGGTTTAGAAGGTTCATAGGTTTGATCGGGAGTTGGTTTTGATGATATCGGGTTAAAATTTTCAATCTGGGACTTAGATAAGATTCGTTATGTCATTTTCGATTAGTGTGCAGTGTTTGGATGTAGAACGGATTGGTTAGGCATGAATCAGGCGCTTGGTTAGAAGCTTAGAAGCTTATGAACTTAAGAGAAGTTCAATTTGTGGTTTGATCATTGATTCGTAGATATGATGTTATCGTATGTATTTGGAGGCTTTGGATAGGTTTGGGTAGTGTTTATGGACTTGTTGGTGTGATTGGATGGGGTCCTGAGTAGCTAGGGTGAGTTTCGGATCACCTGGAGCTTGAGTGATGTTGATGATTTTCTGCTAGTGTCTGGTGTGCTTCGCAATGGCGGAGCATGTATCATGATCGCGGGGGCTTATTTGGAGGTGGGCTATTTTTTCTCTTAACGTTCGTGAACATCAGGTCATGTTCGTGATGGTTTGTACTCGCTGATATTCGCGTTCGTGGATAGGACGTTGCATTTGCGATGGGTTGTGATCAGTGCCTTCACGTTCACACTCGATGTGTCGCGTTCGCATAGAGGTGAGTGAGGCTGGGGGTCGACCGAAGGTTGGTTTTGTAAGCCCCCCTACAATTTTACCAAGTACATGAGGTTTCATGGTGCCGACGTAGGCTAACGTGTTCGAAGGTTGTAGATATTAAGCTCACCGCGGTACGGACTTTTTGGGTTGTGCAATACATTGGGGAGTTAGAAGGAAAATTATTGCAGAACATGGCATTTCTGTGGTCCATTATGCGATCACAGAACTACTCCACGGATCGCAGATCCGCCGGGAGTGGAGCAGAAGCAAAATCCAATTTATGCGACCGCATAATCATTTCGCCGAGCGCACATCCATCGCATATTTAACATGAAGAATTCTGGAGGGAGACTTTTGCGGTGCGTTATGCGACCACATAACTGGTCTGCGGACCGCAGACCTGCCGCAGACCTGACCCGATCAGCCCAATTTTGAAGGATGAATTCTCGGTCCCTTATGCGGACCACATACCTATTCTGCGGTCTACTCTGCGACCGCAGAGTTTGGTTCGGAGGGTCCAATTTTTATTTTTATAACTTGACCCCATTTTGGTCAAAAGCCATTCTCGTTTAGAAGGCAAAAATATGGTATTTTAGAGAGAGGGGAAGGGTGCTAGAGAGAGAAGGAAGGGCACTAACATCTCCATACTTCAAATTCTTGCTCAAGCTTTGGGAATTCAAGGGAGGAACTCACAAGGTCTTCATCTAAGAGGTAAGATTCCACCCCCTAGCCCTCAATTTCGGGATTGGACTGAAAGTAGGTAATGAGAAGCATGACTCTTGGGTGTAGGAGTTGTTCCTTGTGCATGCATGTACCAACAAGGGTTGTGGGGAGGTTGTTGAACTACAATGGGTGAATGATTGTAGTGGGATGAAGGAAATCCTCCATAGGAATCTTGTAGTCGAATTGCACACCTAGTGCTTGCTAAAATTCCTAGGTGAGCTGAACCCATGAATCTCTTTCTAATTATGGTTCAATTTTTCATGTCTCTAATAGATTGAAGTTGCTAGGATTTTTGGATCATTATAGTAGTTTAAGGAAAGCTCAAGCGACGTATGTTGGCTAAACTTCTCTCATAGAATCGAATTCCATGATGTCCTCGTATGTTTCAAGCGTGGTTGGCCCAACTTCTTATTTCCTCATGATCCAAGCCATTCCTATTATATTCAGTTATTCCAAATAAGCATTGTGTCGGAAATTATATGCTCAAAATGTGTTTCAATTGCTCATATCACATTATGCTCTCCTTCGGGAATGTATTCAAGTATGGTTTATGTATCAAAATATTATGACTTCAATTCATGTTTTCAATGAAAGTTTATTATGCTTAATTTTAGAAAGAAAACTCAATGTGCTTATGACTCTTATTGCTCATATACATATTTAAGGTCTTGATCCCAGATTCTCTTATTGTTGATAACCTATGATGATGCTTGAAAGTGAAAGAAGCGAGTATGACATATAAAAATGTGGCCATCGTGCCAATAATGAAAACTACATTTGTGGTCAATAGTGCCAATGAAATGAAAGAATGTGTGAAAGATTATGAAATAAGTTTTAACTCCTTTGTATAATAAGTGTTTTGGGAGTACCATTAGTCATCGAGGAAGGGTATGTTGAAATAACGTAGCCCCGAAACTACACGTGCCGCTGTAGGAGTGATTGAGAGGTAAATCCCCGTATTGATATGTTGAGATTATTCCCCTTAAATGGGATGAGATTGATGTGTTGAGATTATTCCTCCTAATTGGGATGAGATGATTTTTAGCGGAAGGTGATGTCGACCCACAAGACATTATGGTGAGACTGCTTAGCCGATCGGGTCGAGATCGGATGCCATGCCGCGCACATGGTGGTGTTATAATTGGATGTCTTTGGGTGAGACGACTTAGATGATCGGGCCGAGAATGGACTCTGTGGTAAACGTACGGGGCTGTATCGGTACTAAAGATCTCCCAACCTAAAAATATTGATATTTACTTGAAAGCCTATCTTGCTCTTAACTTGAAACTTTAATATTATTTGAGGCTCTCATTGATTCCATGTTTCTTTCTCCTTGTACTATTACTCATTTCAATAAGATTGTGTTTAAGCCTACATACTAGTACTATTCCATATGTACTAATGTCCCTTTTTCCGGGGGCGCTGTATCTTTAATGGATGTAGGTGGTTCCACATCATGCAACATCAATTAGTGATTGCAGTACACCCTCTTCTCAGCTGACTTAGTGAGCCCCACTTCATATCAGGTCTTGTATCTTTTGTTCCTTATGCATAGTACTTTTAGGTATAGCTGGGGCCTTGTTATCGGCACCATCATATTACTCTTTTGTACCCATTAGAGGCTCCGTAGACATAGTGCGGGTCAGATCTTGACTTTGGAAAGTCAAACTAGAAATGTTGTATATGGATCATATTTTCCACTTCTAAACTATGAATGTGTAATGTATTTTTGGGAAATGTAAATAAAGTAACTAATGCTAATGAATTGGTATTTTTCATGAAAACTTCTCATTGTCTAACGAATGGTATGCATCTTCACTTTATTCATGGGTAAGGTCGGGTAGAAGGCATCAAGTAGGCTTGCTTGACTGGGATATCTTGATTGAGCGCCGGTCGCGCTCCCCAAAGTCGGCGCATGATATGTTTTTGCGATCGTGTGAAGGGTAACGTATGTATTTGGAGGCTTGGATAGGTTCGGGTAGTATTTATCGACTTGTTGGTGTGATTGGATGGGGTCCCGATGAGCTAGGGTGAGTTTTGGATCACCTGGAGCTTGAGTGATGCTGATGATTTTATGCTAGTGTCTGGTGTGATTCACGATCATGGAGCAGGTACCATGAACGCGCGGGCTTATTTGGAGGCGGGCTATTTTTTCTCTTCACGTTCGTGGATAGCAGGTCATGTTCGCGATGGTTTGTAGCTGTTGATATTCGCGTTTGTGTATAGAACGTCGCATTTGCGATGGGTTGTGGTTAGTGCCTTAGCGTTCACACTCGATGTGTCGCGTTCGCATAGAGGTGAGTCAAGCTGGGGGTCAACCGGAGGTTGGTTTTGTGAGGCCCCATAAAATTTTACCAAGAACCCGGGGTTTCATGGTGCCGAGGTAGGCTAACTTGTTCGAAGGTCGTAGATAATAAGCTCGCTGCGGTACAGACCTTTTAGGTTGTGCAATGCGTTGGGGAGTTAGAAGGAAAACTGTTGCAGAACATGGCATTTTTACGGTCTATTATGCGACCATAGAACTACTCTGCGGACCGTAGATCCGCCGTGGAGTGTAGCAGGAGTAAAAGCCAATATTTGGAGCTTGTTTTTCGGTCAACTATGCGACCGCATAATCATTTCGCAGGCCGCACATCCATCGCAGATTCAACATGAAGAATTCCGGATGGAGACGTTTGCGGTGCGTTATACGATCGCATAACTGGTCTGCGAACCGCAGACCTGAAATGAGCATCCCAGTTTTGAAGGATGAATTCGTGGTCCCTTATACGGACCGCATACCTGTTCTGCGGTCTACTCTGCGACAACAGAGTTGAGTTCGGAGGGTTCATTTTCTATTTTTTTTTAACCCGACCCCATTTTTATTAAAAGCCATTCTTGTTTAGAAGGCAAAAATATGGTATTTTAGAGAGAGAGGAAGGGAGCTAGAGAGAGAAGGAAGGCACTAACATCTCCATACTTTAAATTCTTGCTCAAGCTTTGGGAATTCAAGGGAGAAACTCACAAGGTCTTCATATAAGAGGTAAGATTCTACTCCCTAGCCCTCAATTTCGGGATTGGATTGAAAGTAGGTAATGAGAAGCATGATTCTTGGGTGTAGGAGTTGTTCGCCAACTAGGGTTGTGGGGAGGTTGTTGAAATAAAGGGGTGAACGAGTGTTGTGGGATGAAGGAAATCCGCCATAGGAACCTTGTAGTCAAATTGCACACCTAGTGCTTGATAAAATTCCCAGGTGAGCTGAACCCATGAATCTCATCCTAATTATGGTTTAGTTGCTAGGATTTTCGGAATATTGTAATAGTTTAAGAAAAGCTCAAGCGACGTATGTTGGCTAAACTTCTCTCATATAATCGAATTCCATGATGTCCTCGTATGTTTCAAATATGGTTGGCCCAAGTTCTTATTTCCTCAAGATCCGGGCCATTCCTAATATATTCAGTTATTCCAAATAAGCATTGTGTCGAAAATTATATGTTCAAAATGTGTTTCAATTGCTCCTATCACATTATGCTCTCCTTCGGTAATGTATTCAAGTATGGTTTATGTATCAAAATGTTATGACTTCAATTCATGTTTTCAATGCAAGTTAATTATGCTTAATTATAGAAAGAAAACTCAATGTGCTTAAGACTCCTATTGTAAATATACATATTTAAGGTCTTGATCCCAGATGCTCTTATTGTTGATAGCCTATGATGATGCTTGAAAGTGAAAGAAGCGAGTATGACATATAAAAATGTGGCCATCATGCCAAGAATGAAAACTACACTTGTGGTCAATAGTGCCAATGAAATGAAAGGATGTGTGAAAGATTATGAAATAAGTTTTAACTCCTTTGTATAATAAATGTTTTGGGAGTACCATTAGTCATCGAGGAAGGATAGGTTGAAATAACCTAGCCCCAAAACTACACGTGCCGGTGTAGGAGTGATTGGGGGGTAAATTCTCGTATTGATGTGTTGAGATTATTCCCCTTAAATGGGATGAGATTGATGTGTTGAGATTATTCCCCCTAGTTGGGATGAGATGATTTCTAGCGGAAGGTGATGTCGACCCACAAGACATTATGGTGAGACGGCTTAGCTGATCGGATGCCATGCCGCGCACATGGTGGTGTTGTGATTGGATGTCTTTAGGTGAGACGGCTTAGACGATCGGGCCGAGATCGGACTCCATGCTAAAGGTACGGTGGTGTATCGGTACTAAAGATCTCCCAACCTAAAAATATTGATATTTACTTGAAAACCTATCTTGCTCTTAACTTGACACTTTAATATTGTTTGAGGCACTCATTGATTCCATATTTCTTTCTCCTTGTACTGTTACTTGTTTCATTGAGAGGGTGTTTAGTCTTATATACTAGTACTATTCCATATGTACTAACGTCCCTTTTTCCGGAGCCGCTGTATCTTTAATGGATGTAGGTGGTTCCACATCAGGCGGCATCGATCAGTGATAGCGGTACACCCTCTTCTCAGCTGACTTGGTGAGCCCCACTTCATATCAGGGTCTTGTATCTTTTGTTCCTTATGTATAGTATTTTTAGGTATAGCTGGGGCCTTATTGTCGGCACCATCATATTACTCTTTTGTACCCATTAGAGGCTCCGTAGATATAGTGTGGGTCAAATCTTGACTTTGGAGAGTCAAACTAGAAATGTTGTATATGCATCATATGTTTCCACTTCTAAACTATGAATGTGTACTGTATTTTTGGGAAATGTAAGTGAAGTAACTAATGGTAATGAAATTGGTATTGTTCATGAAACCCTCTCATTGTCTATCGAAAGGTATGCATCTTCACTTTATTCATGGGTAAGGTTGGGTCATCAAATAGGCTTGCTTGACTGGGATATCTCGATTGAGCGCCAGTCGCGCTCCCCAAGGTTGGGGCGTGACATGTTTTTGCGATAGCATGAAGGTTAACGTATGTATTTGGAGGCTTGGATAGGTTCGGGTAGTGTTTATGGACTTGTTGGTGTGATTGGATGGGGTCCCGAGTAGCTAGGGTGAGTTTCGGATCACCTGGAGCTTGAGTGATGTTGATGATTTTCTGCTAGTGTCTTGTGTGCTTCAAGATCGCGGAGCAGGTACCGTGATTACGGGAGCTTATTTGGAGGCGGGCTATTTTTGCTCTTTACGTTTGTGGACAGCAGGTCATGTTCGTGATGGTTTGTAGCTGTTGATATTCGCGTTTGTGTATAGGATGTCGCATTTGTGATGGGTTGTCGTTAGTGCCTTCGCATTCACACTCGATGTGTCGCGTTCGCATAGAGGTGAGTCAGGCTGGGGGTGGACTGGAGGTTGGCTTTGTAAGGCCCCATAAAATTTTACCAAGAACCCGGGGTTTCATGGTGCCGAGGTAGGCTAACTTGTTCGAAGGTCGTAGATAATAAGCTTGCCGTGGTATGGACTTTTTTGGTTGTGCAATGCGTTGAGGAGTTGGAAGGAAAATTGTTGCAGAACATGGCATTTCTGCGATCCATTATGTGACCACATAACTATCCGTGGACCGCAGATCCGCTACGGAGTGGAGCAGAAGCAAAAGCCAATTTTTGGAGGTTATTTTGCGGTCAACTATGCGACCGCATAATCATTTTGCCAGCCGCACATCCATCGCAGATTCAGCATGAAGAATTCCGGAGGGAGACCTTTGCGGTGCATTATGCGACCACATAACTGGTCTGCGGACCACAAACTTGCCGCAGACTTGACCCGATCAGCCAGTTTTGAAGGATGAATTCGCGGTCCCTTATGCGGACCACATACCTGTTCTGCGGTCTACTATGCAACAATAGAGTTGTCTTCGGAGGGTCCATTTTCTATTTTTATAACCCGACCACATTTTGATTAATAGCCATTCTCGTTTATAAGGCAAAAATCTGGTATTTTAGAGAGAGGGAAGGGATATAGAGAGAGAAGGAAGGGCACTAACATCTCTATTCTTCAAATTCTTGCTCAAGCTTTGGAAATTCAAGGGAGGAACTCACAAGGTTTTCATCTAAGAGGTAATATTCTACTCCCTAAACCTCAATTTCGGGATTGGACTAAAAGTAGGTAATGTGATGTATGATTCTTGGGCGTGGGAGTTATTCCCTGTGAATGTATGTACCAACAAGGGTTCTGGGGAGGTTGTTGAACTAAAATGTGTGAACGATGGGTTGTGGGATGAAGGAAATCCGACATAGGAACCTTGTAATCGAATTGCACACCTAGTGCTTTATAAAATGCCTAGGTGAGATGAACCCATGAATCTCTTCCTACTTATGGTTCAATTATGTCATGTCTCTAATAGATTGAAGTCACTAGGATTTTCAAAATGTTGTTGTAGTTTAAGGAAAGCACAAGCGAGGTATGTTGGCTAAACTTCTCTCATAGAATCGAATTCCATGATTTCCTCGTATTTTCAAGCGTGGATGGCCCAAGTTCTTATTTCCTTATGATTCGGGCCATTCCTAATATATTCTGTTAGTCCAAATAAGCATTGTGTCAGAAATTATATGCTCAAAATGTGTTTCAATTTCTCCTATCACATTATACTCTCATTCGGAAATGTATTCAAGTATGGTTTATGTATCAAAATATTATGACTTCAACTCATGTTTTCAATGCAAGTTTATTATGCTTAATTTTCTAAAGAAAACTCAATGTGCTTAAGACTCTTATTGCTCATATACATATTTAAAGTCTTGATCCCAAATGCTTTTATTGTTGATAACCTATGATGATGCTTGAAAATGAAAGAAGTGAGCATGAGATAAAAAAATGTGGCCATCGTGCCAACAATGAAAACTACACTTGTGGTCAAAGTGCCAATGAAATGAAAGGATGTGTGAAAGATTATGAAATAAGTTTCAACTCCTTTGTATAATAAATGTTTTGGCTTATCTAGCTTATGTTTGAGATACTACCGCAGAGACTCCAGCGATTGATTCGGTGCCAATAGTCTGGGAGTTCTCAGATGTGTTTCCTTCTGATCTTCCAGGCATGCCACCAGATTGTGATATCGATTTTTGTTTTGACTTGGCTTCAGGTACCCAACCTATATCTATCCTACCGTACCATATAGCTCCGAAAGAATTGAAGGAACAACTTGATGAGTTGCTAGCAAAGGGGTTCGTCAGACCCAGTGTATCTTCTTGGGGTGCACCAGTTTTATTTGTGAAGAAGTAAGATGGAACTATGCGGATGTGCATTGATTACCGCCAGTTGAACAAGGTCACCATCAAGAACAAGTACCCGTTTCCGTGTATTGATGATTTGTTTGACCAGTTGCAGGGTGCTAGGGTGTTCTATAAGATCGACTTGAGATTAGGGTACCGTTAGTTGACGATTCGGGACTCAGATGTTCCGAAGACAGCTTTTCGTACTAGATATGGCCATTATGTGTTTCTAGTGATGTCCTTCGACTTGACTAACCCCCCAGCGGCGTTTATGGATTTGCTGAACAGGGTGTTCAGGCCATATATTGATTCGTTTGTCATTGTCTCCATCGATGACATTTTGATATACTCGCGTAGCATGGAGGATTACGGACAACATTTGAGAGTTGTGCTTCAGACCTTGCGGGAACAGAAGCTATATACTAAGTTCTCCAAGTGTGAGTTTTGGCTAGATTCTGTAGCATTCTTGGGGCATGTTGTATCAGGCGAGGTTATTAAGGTGGATCCCAAGAAGATTGAGGTAGTTCAGATTTGGCCTCGTCCTACTACGGTGACTGAGATCAGGAGCTTCTTGGGGTTAGCAGGTTATTATCATCGATTTGTGGAGGGATTCTCATCTATTGCAGCACCTTTGACTAGATTGACCCAGAAGGGGGCTCTGTTCCATTGGTTCGATGATTGTGAGGTGAGCTTCCAGAAGCTCAAGACAACTTTGACTACAACACCAGTTCTAGTATTACCTTCCGGCTCAGGGATGTATACTGTCTATTACGATGCTTCACGTGTTAGTTTGGGTTGTGTATTGATGTAGGAGGGGCGAGTTATTGCATATGCTTCACGTCAGCTGAAGCCCTATGAGAAGAATTATGATGTGCACTATTTGGAGTTGGCCACGATTGTTCATGCTCTTAAGATTTGGAGGCATTATCTTTATGGGGTGTCCTGTGAGGTTTACACTGATCATCGCAGCTTGCAGCATTTGTTCAAACAAAGGGATCTCAATTTGAGGAAGCGCATATGGTTTGAGTTACTGAAGGACTATGACATCACCATTCTTTATCATCCAGGCAAGGCGAATGTAGTCGCGGATGCCTTGAGCAGAAAGGCAGAGAGTATGGGTAGCTTGGCCTTCATTTTAGCAGAGGAGCGACCACTAGCTTTGGACATTTAGTCCTTGGCTAACAAACTTGTGAGGTTGGATATTTCAGAGCCCAGCCGAGTTCTTGCATGCGTCGTTGTCTAGTCTTCACTATTGGAGCAGATCAAGGCTCGACATCTTGATGATCCGCACTTGTTAGTCCTCAGAGAGACGGTACTACAGGGTGGTGCCAAAGAGGTTACTATCGGCGAGGATGGTGTTCTGCGACTCCAGGGTTGTCTATGTGTTCCTAATGTCGATGGCTTGAGGGAGAAGATTTTAGAGGAGGAACACAGTTCTCGATATTCGATTCACCCAGGTGCTACGACGATGTATCGCAACCTGAGGCAGCATTATTGGTGGCGGCGGATGAAGAAAGACATTGTTGAGTATGTAGCTAGGTGCCCAAATTGCCAGCAGGTTAAGTATGAGCACCAAAGGCCAGGTGGCCTACTCCAACAGATGACTATACCTGAGTGGAAGTGGGAGCGCATTACTATGGATTTCGTAGTTGGGTTGCCGCGGACCTTGCAGAAGTTCGATGCAGTGTGGGTCATTATTGACAGATTGACCAAGTCGGCAAACTTCATTCCGATTGTGGCTACGTATACTTTAGAGAGGTTGGCCCAGATTTATATTCAAGAGATAGTTAGGTTGCACGGTGTGCCAATTTCCATCATATCAGATAGAGGCCCTCAGTTTACTTCACATTTATGGAGAGCAGTACAGAGTGAATTGGGGACCCGTGTAGAGCTCAACACAACCTTTCATCCGCATACCGACGGGCAGTATGAGCGGACAGTTCAGATTTTGGAGGATATGCTCAGGGCATGTGTGATTGACTTCGGAGGTCAGTGGAATCATTTCTTGCCTTTGGCCGAATTTGTTTATAACAATAGTTACCAATCCAGCATTGAGATGGATCCATTTGAGGCTTTGTATGGTCGGCGATGTCGTTCGCCCGTCAGATGGTTTGAGCCCGGTGAGGCTAAGTTATATGGTACTGAATTGGTGAAGTATGCCTTAGAAAAAGTAAAGTTGACTTAGGAGCGACTTCGTACAGCACAGTCCAGACAAAAGAGTTACGCGGATCAGAAAGCGCGTGATTTTTCATTTATGGTGGGTGAGAAAGTTCTCTTGAAGGTTTTGCCAATGAAGGGAATCATGAGATTCAGGAAGAAGGGAAAGTTGAGCCCAAGGTTTATAGGCCCATTTGAGGTGTTGAGACGAGTTGAGGAGGTTGCTTACGAGCTTTCCTTGCCTCCCAGTCTATCGGGAGTTCATCCGGTTTTCCACGTGTCTATGCTCCGAAGGTATCATGCCGACTTGTCATATGTGTTAGACTTCAGCACAGTTCAGCTAGATAAGAGCTTGGGTTATGAAGAGGAACCAGTTGCCATTGTTGATAGACAGATTTGCCAGTTGATGTCCAAGGGGATTTCTGCGGTTAAGGTTCAGTGGAGGGGCCAACCAGTCGAGGAGGCGACTCGGGAGTCCGAGGAAGACATGCGGAGCCGATATCCACACTTATTCAGTACTCCAGGTATGATTCTAAACCCGTTCGAGGATGAATGTTTGTTTAAGAGGTGGAGAATGTAACGACCAAACCGGTCATTTTGCTTTCTAGAACCCCGTTCCCCTAAATAAGACTTGCCGTACATGCTTTTACTATTTTATGACTTGCGGGGATGGTTAGCTCGGGATTTGGAAGGGTTCAGATTGAAATCGGAACACTTGATTCTGTAAGGTTGGCTTAAAAGGGTAAGTTTGACTTCGGTCAATGTTTTGAGTAAACGACCTTGGAATCGGGATTTGACGGTTCCAATAGGTTCGTATGTTGATTTCGGACTTGGGTGTATGCTCGGGTCGGGTTTTGGATGACCCAGGAGCGTTTCAGTGCCTAATAGTGAAAGTTGGCATTTTAGGTGAATTTCACAAGTTTAGATTGAAGTGGATCTTTACATTATAGACGTCAATTTGGGATTCCGAGCCTGGGAATAGCTCCATATGGTGATTCTGGACTTAGGGGCGCGTCCGGAAGTGGATTTGGAAGTTCGTAGGTTTTGGCTTGAGATATAAATTGTTAAATGATGAAAAATAAATTTGGGACTTAATATTGGTGCAATGATTATTTACTGTTTCCTGTTATTGGGTTTTTCAGTACTCTTCATGTAATCCATGCTTAATTAAAATTTTGACATATTATTGTTAGTCCATAGTAAGTGTCAAAGTCGATCCCTCGTTACTATTATTTCGAGGTTAGACCGGATACTTACTGAGTACATGGTGTTTATGTACTCACGCTACACTTCTGCACTTAAATGTGCAAGATCTGAGGCAGATGCATCTGGATATCAGTCCGACGCGCACACTTGATTACCACTTTGAGGCTTCATGGTGAGCTGCCTTCTAAGTCGTTCTGCAGCAGCCAGAGTCTTTCTTCAGATTGTATTTTTTTGTCTATTTCACTTGGGACAGTAGACTAGTATTCTTTTGTACCTTCTACTAGATGCTCATACACTTGTGACCCCATGTCTTGGCACAAAGTAGTAGACTTGCGGTTTTGGTTTTATTCTGTGGTTATGATTGCACATAGTTTCTTTCGTGTTATTTATTTTAGATCTGTTATTTCTCAAATCCCTTTTAATTTAAAGAAAGTTTAATTACTTGGAAAAGAATTTGGTAAAAAGAGAAAATCACGTGACTATTCACAGTTGGCTTGCCTAGCGGCGGCGTTAGGCGCCATCATGGCCTATTATGAAATTCGGTTGTGACAGCCGCGCTCCCTAAGGTCGAGGCGTGACAGGTTTTTGCTATCGCGTGAAGGGTAACGTGTTCCTTGTAGGCTTGTGGCCGCCTTTGCATCGCATTCGCGATGGTTTCACCATGCTCGTATACGGTCCTTTTGAGGTAGCATCACGTTGTGCTTTGCAAATGTGAGGCGTGGGCCACATTCGCGAAGGGTAATGCTGGGCAGACACATTTAAGTTTTAATTACGGGAATCTAGCCCATTCTCTCATATTTAGAACCCTACACTTGGAGAAGGGTGATTTTTGAAGGAGACTTTCATACAAGACTTTGGGGTAAGTGATTTCTACTCATTTTTTTTGTATTATTTCAAGAATATACATGTATTATTAACACCTAGAATATGGAATTTTGAGGAAAATTTGTGGGTTTTTCCATCAACTTAAGAGAGTGGAAATTGGGAATTTGGGTGTCAATTTGGACTCGATTTTGAAATCTAATCTCATATTTGGACTCGTGGGGGTTATGGGTAGTCGGGATCTACTCCTTGGCTCATGTTTTGACCATGTGGGCCAGGGTTGACTTTTTGGAGATTGAATAAAGATTGAACCTTTATTGTTTGGAATTGATTCCTATGACCCTCGTTATTTAGTTATTTTTGTCTAGATTTGACCCGTTCGGAGGCCGATTTGAGAGGCAAGGGATTTTTAGAATATTTATTCTTGTGCGTTTGAGGTAACTATCTTGCCTATGCTTGGTTTGACGGTAATTTCCCTATTGGTTATGGTATTCGATATGTTGGGATAACATACGTGCAAGGTGACAAGCGTATATGCGTACACCGTGGCTACATGATCCAGGTAGACTTTAGGCTATTATGTGCCTTGTTTTGATATCATGCCTCCTTGTTACCGTGTTTTCTCTACTTGTACTTGAGCTATTGTTCATGCTAAAAATCATGTCTAGGCTATGAGCTTATTCGTTTGAGAAATAATAGAGCTATTTTGCTATGTTGAGCTATTTGACTTGATTGTAGTCATAATTTTTAGTCACGATATTATATCCGCATGTTATATCACCATCTTTGTACACTTATTTTATGTTATCTCACATGTTGTTAATGTACTTACTTGTGTGATACAGGTTTGTGCGAATTTGTGGCCCGTTGGCTAAATACGCGTGATACATTGATTTTGATACTGTGAGATGTTGGCATATTGAGATTTGAGCTAATTAATGACTAAACTTGGGCTATACAACTGTGTTGATATTGATAGTGAGGTGACGCATATGCCAGGACCTATTTTGGGATGAGTGATATCGATAGTGAGGTGACACATGTGCTAGGTCCCATATTGGGCTAAGTGCATGTCTGATGATCAAGGGCTATTTGTGCTAGGTACTACGTATATGTTGAGATTATGTTTACTTGAAAATTTAAACTTTGATGATGATGATTTGGCTGAAATACTTATCATGCAGGCATAGAGTTGTATTTCTTATGCTATTTTATATTTGATGTCTTTAAAGTTGATGCCTTGACTGATATATTTGGAAAGGATGCTTATTTTACTCTTATTGTGATAAAGACAAAACTGATATAATTGAGCCACCTTTCCTTTTACCATTATTATGTCATTATTATTGTTGTTGACTGTTGAAAGAGAGTAATGGGCCTTGCCAAATCTCGTCATTGCTTTTAGACCGAGGTTAGGCTTGTTACATAGTGAGTACATTGGGTCGGTTGTACTCATACTATAGTCTGTACTTTATGTGCAGATCCAGATATTGCTGATAGCGGCGATTTGCTATAGAGTTGTTATTCGTGTTGACATGGAGATTTCGAGGTAGCACTGTTGTTCCATTTGCATGCCTTGAATTCCCTTTTCTTATTTCATGTTATTACTGTTTAGTCATCCAGACAATATTGTATTCTGTTCAAATTTTGTACTTAATACTCTATCGAGCTCATGTACTTGATGACACCGGATTTTGGGATGAGTTTTAGTTGTTTCTCTTTTTTGACTTCAGTTATTTATATTATTCCTCATTTGAGACTGTTTCATATGGTTATTGAAGATTATTTATGCACATTGGTTATTAGCTTGCCTAGCAAACAGTATTAGGCTTCATCACGGCTCCGGTGGGATTCTAGGTCGTGACAGCAGATTTCAAATATTTTCCTGAGTAAGTTAAATATATACTCTTATTCAGTGAGTAAGGTCAAGGTCCAATGGAGCCTATGTGCTTGCTAGGTCTTTTAGTGTATTAGTTTAAGAATATGAGATTGCTCACCTGATGATTTACATGTACGTCTAGTCAAGAGATTTCCTTAGAAAAGATGGCTTAAATCTAAGTGACTCAATCTTTTTGTTGGTTTTTTTGGTTTTTCAGAACCTGAAAGTATCTGACTATATGGTATCATAAAGTGCTTGATATAAAAATTACTGCTCCATGATTATTGATCAGAGTAAAGGAGGAACCTGTACCTAAAAATAGTACTCCTTTAATTTTGGAGAAATTCTGATTAAAGGGATTCTCTTGTATCAACGATTGTGTTGTATATCAAAAAAGATCCTCAGTGTAACCCTTAATAGAATATTACCTATGATATTTAAGAATTAGCACCCTTCACTTCCTCCATATTGTCGGGTAGTATATCAGAGCAGAAAGAACTCCACGCAATTTGTTTAAATGGGATATTCTCCATATATTTTTGTATTTTTTGAGGCTTTTGGAACACCAAATAAACAACTTGACACTGAGGTATGTGACGTACAGAATGATTGGAACTTCACAACATGGCCTCGATTGGATCTTAGTTTTTCGTTTTAACCAAGAGGGAAATCTAGTATACCTAAAAATAAAACAAGCAACATGGCTCTAAATATTTTGGTCGTGCCTCTGATTAAGAGTGCCTAGAATTATCTTATCTCAAAGTTTAATGACATGAGTGGCTGCAATTTAGGCAATGTTGCTTTATAAGGAAAACTTTCTCTGGAAACTAAGAGCATGCAAGCGGCACAAATAAAGATGGTGACTGGCTAATTTGAATAAATTATACCCCTTCCATTTGGAAATTCAGACTATTGATCTTAGCTTGAGAATTTTTTTTATATTTCTTCAATAAAGTTGCTAGCTAATTCAAAGTAGCAAATAATGATTATATTTTTTTGTCATGACCCGAATCCCACCATAGGAGTCGTGATGGCACCTTATCTCTTAAACTAGGTAAGCCAATCACTTAACAACATTAAAACACCCAAGACATGATATAATAAGATTAGATTTAACATAACAACAGAAATAACGTTAACATAACCAAAAACCTAGAACTAGGTAATACAGAATCATGAGCTCTAATTGAATACATAAGGATATCTCAGAATACAAAACTGTTCGAATGTAAAATTAACAACATCAACATAAAATATGAGACTCCAAGTGACTGCGACAATCATGCAGCTTTACCATGAATCCTCGCGATCAATATGCTCTCACTCCCTAGGTCCGCTGCCTCCAACACCTGGATCTACAAAACAATGTACAAAAGTATAGTATGAGTACACCATAATCAGTACCCACTAAGTAGCAAGACTAACCTCAGTGAAGTAGTGACGAGTTTCAAGTCATATGATACTTACTAGTCAAATAACCTGTGCAATATATCAATAACGACAACAAGATCGACAATCTCTTTAGAACATGTGATAACAACTCAACAAAAGAAAGGACTAACTTGACAACAAATCATCATATAGAAACACAAACATATTACACCTCTTACCCATATTTTTGTCACAATAACAATATTCACCCTTATCACTCGTACCCCGACACAATATCAATATCCACCCTTATTACTCCGGAATATCAATATCTACCCTTATTGCTCTGTAACCAACACAATTGCAATATCCACCCTTATCGTTCTACACCTCAACACAAAAGCAATATCTACCCTTATTGCTCGGGAATGACATTAATTACTCTTATCGCTCCGAAATGTCAATATCCACCCTTATCGCTCTATACCCCGATAATAATAACAATATCAATCATAATCTCATGGCAAAAACTTCGTTCCAACACCCAACAATCTGTCCAACATGTCCACATGTGCTAGAATCACAACAATGCAATAAGTAAAATCATCAAGAAAGACATACACATAATTCGTCAACAAAGGGCACAAGGACATGATGATAATAAAATATGAAGTACAATATATAAAGCATGACTACGACTAAATCAATTTGTAACAATCAAATTCATGTGGTCACAAAGTGATTAAGCATGTTTCATATAAGACATATCATCAAATTAAGGCATATTAATAACCTAAGGTCTCATCCGGTTATAAACCACACATAGCACCCGTGCACGCTCGTCACCTCGCGTACACATCACTTTTCATATAACACAAATAGGCATATAGGGCCAACTCCTAAAGGGTATTCCCTACACAAGGTTAGGCAAGATATTTACCTCAACAAGCCAAATCAATACACCAAAAATGCCTTTTCTTTAAAAATTACCTCTGCCTGGCTCAAATCTATCCAAAGACGATTCAATAACATCAAACAATAGTAAAGGAATCAATTCCATACAATAAAGTCCCAATCTTTACCCAATTCTAAAAAGGTCAACGAAAGTCAACCCCTAGCCCACATGGTTAAAACTCGAGTCAAGGAGTAGATCTTGACTATCAAAAACCCCACGAGTCCAAATATGTGATTAGTTTCTAAAACTGAGTCCAAATCGACTCTCTAATCCCCAATTTTTATTTTTCAAAACATAGTAAAAATAACCCCAAAATTTCCCTTCCAAATTCCCTGATTTAGGTATAAATTCCATGAGAAATCAAGATATAATATAGAAACCATGTAAAAATCACTTACCTAATAGCTTTGTGTGAAAGTCCTCTTCAAAAATCGCCCCTCTCCAAGTCTAGGGCTCAAAATATGATAAAATGGGTCTAAGTCCCGAAATGACATAAATTATAATAGCTACAGATGTCACATTTTCAACTAGGGGTTCGCAAATGCGACCCTTGAAATTGCAAAACAGGGCTTGCAAAAGCGAACTTGGCCCATGTGCAGCAGACATCGCAATTGCGACCAACAGTTGCAAATGCGAAGCACCCTTCGCAAATGTAGGCATCACAATTGTGATACCAGCTTCTCAAATGGGAAGCTGGTCCTTTGAGCCACACATCACAAATGCGATCAACTGTCTGCAAACATGGACTTCACAAATGCGAGCAGATCTTCTCAAATGCGAGGTCTGTAGCACCAGAAAACTAAAGTGTTTACCAAACTCATCTGAAAATAATCAAAAACTCACCCAAGCTCCTCAAGAACCATACCAAAAGTCTACACAAGTACATAAACCTCATACGAGCTCTCTCACAAGCTCGGAACATCAAAATAACATACAAAACCACGAATTGAGCACCAAAATGCATCATGCAAGCTTTGAAACTTAAGAACTTCAATATTCACAACCAAGCATCTGATTCCAATAAAACCAACTCGGAATGAGACCAACTTTGCACACAAGTTTCAAAAGACAAATCGGACAAATTCCAAGTCCCAGAACAACGATCCGAACCCGATAGCCACAACGTTAGCTCCTGGTCAAACTTTTGAAATTTCTTAACCTTCAAATTTTTAACTTTCGGCAAAAGACCCAAATCATCCAAGAACCTCCAAATCAATTTTCAGGCATATGCCTAAGTCCAAAATCACTATACGAACCTATTGGAACCATCAAAACACAAATCCGAGGCCGTTAACACAAAAGTCAAACCTTGGTTAACTCTTATTACTTAAGCTTCCAACCATAGAACTAGTGTTCCAATTAACTCCAAAATATTATGAGACCAAACCAACCATCCATGCAAGTAACATAACAACAAATACACATACAAGGAGTATCCAATGGGGAAATAGGGCTCAAATATACAAAACAACCGGTCGGGTCATTACATTCTCCCCCTCTTAAACAAACATTCGTGCTCGAACGAGTTTAGAGTCATACCTGAAGTGCCAATAAGATGAGGATATCTGCTCTGTATATCATGCTCAGCCTCCCAAGTTGCCTCATTGACTGATTGACCTTTCCACTGCACCTTTCCCAATGCAATATCTTTTGAACCTATCAATCCAAAATGGCCACCGGCTCCTCCTCATAAACCATATTTCCATCCATCTACACTGTGCTGAAGTCCAAAATATGAGAGTTATCTTCATGATACTTCCAAGCATAGAAACATGAAATACCGGATGAACTTCCAAAGGACTAGGAGGCAAAGCAAGTCTATAAGCCACCTTACCATCCCTCTCCAACACCTCAAAAGGACCAATATATAGAGGGCTCAACTTGCCCCTCTTCCCAAACCTTATCACGCCCTTCATAGGAGAAACTCGAAGAAGAACCTTCTAACCCTCGATGAATTCCACATCACGAACCTTCTGATCAACATAAATCTTTTGTCTGGACTGAGCTGTGCGAAGCCTCTCTTGGATCAACTTTACCTTCTCCAAAGCATCACAAACCAAGTCTGTGCCCAATAACGTAGCCTCGCCAGGCTCAAGCTAACCCACCGGAGAACGAGAATGCATCCCATATAAGGCCTTATATAGAGCGGTCTGGATACTCGACGTGTAGCTATTATTGTAGGCAAACTACGCTAGATGTAGAAATTGCTTCCATTGACCTCCAAAATCAATAGTGCATGCCCTCAACATATCCTCCAAGATCTGAATGGTCTGTCCGGACTGTCCATCCGTCTGAGGGTGAAATGTGATACTCAACTCAAATTGCATGCCCAACTCACACTGAACCACTCTCTAGAAATGCAAAGTAAACTGAGTGCCATGATTCGAGATGATGGAAACAGGTACACCATGCAAGCGAACAAATCTCTCGACTGTAGATCTTAGCCAACTGCCCCGAAGTGTGAGAAGTCATGACTTGAATAAAATATGCACACTTGGTCAGTCTGTCAACAATGACCCAAACAACATCAAATCTCCTCAATGTTCATGGCAAACCTACCACAAAGTCCATAGTGATGTGCTCCCACTTCCACTCCATTATCTTAATCTTCCGTAGTAACCAACTAGGTCTCTGATGCTCATACTTGACCTGCTGAAAATTCAAACACCGAGAAACAAATCCAACAATGTGTTTCTTCATCCTTCGCCACCAATAATGCTGCTTCAAATCACGGTACATCTTCGCAACACATAGATGAAAAGAATAACACAAACTATAAGCCTCATCAAGAATCAACTCTCTTAAGCCATCGACGTTAGGAACACAAACTCGACCCTGAATTTGCAATAACCCATCATCACTAATAGCCACCTCTTAAGCATCACCGTTCTGCATGTGGCCTTAAGGACAAGCAGATGGGGTTCATCATACGGGCGATCCTTAATGCGCTCAAACAATGACGGCCGAGACATAACACAAGCAAAGACTCTACTCGGCTCTGAAATATCCAACCTCACCAACCTATTGGCCAATGCCTGAACATCCATAACTAACAACCTCTCCCCAGCTAGAATAAATGCTAAACTTCCTATGCTTTCCGCCTTTCTACTCAAGGGGTCTCCTACCACATTAGCCTTCATCGAATGATAGATTATAGTGATGTCATAATCCTTTTACAGCTCCAACCACCTCCGCTACCTCAAATTCAAATCTTTCTATTTAAACAGATGTTGTATACTCTCGTGATCCGTATACACCTTATAAGGCACACCATATAAATAATGCCTCCAAATCTTAAGCGTGTGTACAATACCTGCTAACCCCAAATCATGCACCGAATAGTTCTTCTCATGGGTCTTCAACTAAGGCAAGGCATAGGAAATCACCCCAACACGTGAAGCATCACAATAGACTGTATATGAACCCGATGCCGAAGGCAAAACTAGAACTTGAGTTGTAGTCAGAGCAGTCTTGAGCTTATGAAAGCTCTCCTCACACCCATCAAACCACCTAAATGGGGAACCTTTTTGAGTCAACTTAGTCAAGGGACTGCAATGGACGAAAACCCCTCCACAAAGTGGCGACAATACCCAACCAACCCTAGAGAACTCTGGATCTCCGTAGCAGTAGAAGGTCTGGGCTAACTCTAAACTGCTTCAATTTTCTATACCCAACCAACCCTCACTGGACACCACATGACCCAAGAATGCCAACGAGTCTAAACAAAACTTACACTTAAAGAACTTGGCATATAGCTTCTTCTCCCTCAAAACATGGACTACGATCCTCAAATGTGTCTCATGCTCCTCCCTACTAAGGGAATACACCAATATATCATCAATGAACACAATAACAAATGAATCTAAATAAGGCTGGAACACACTGTTCATCAAGTTAATGAAAGTTGCCGGGGCATTAGTCAACCCAAACGACATCACCAAAAACTCATCATGCCCATAACGAGTCCGGAAAGCAGTCTTAGGGATGTCTGAAGCCATGATCTTCAACTAATGATACCGTGACCTCAAGTCAATCTTCGAGAACACCCTGTCACCTTGAAGCTGACCGAATAAATTATCAATGCACGACAGTGGATACTCGTTCTTGATTGTCACCTTGTTCAAATACCAATAGTCAATACACAATCTCATAGACGCGTCATTCTTCTTAACAAACAACATAGACGCACCCTAAGGCTAAAACTAGGCATGATGAAAACTTTATCTAGAAATTCCTGCAATTATTCCATTAATTCCTTCAACTCTGTTGGAGCCATACGATACAATGGAATAGAAATAGGATGAACGCCTG
Source organism: Nicotiana tabacum (assembly GCF_000715075.1). Classification (NCBI taxonomy): domain Eukaryota; kingdom Viridiplantae; phylum Streptophyta; class Magnoliopsida; order Solanales; family Solanaceae; genus Nicotiana; species Nicotiana tabacum. Next base: position 54,901,500 of record NC_134088.1, read on the forward strand.
GTGCCAAATCAATACCAAAATCAATATCCCTATTGGGCGGCATGCCTAGTAGGTCTGCAGGGAACACATTTGGAAACTCTCCACCATGGGGACTGAGTCAACTGTGGGAGTATCAGCACTGGCATCTCTGACAAAGGCTAAGTACACCAAAATCCCCTTCTCAACCATCCGTTGAGCCTTCAAAAAGGAAATCACTCTATTAGAAATATCACCCAAAGAACCTCTCCATTCCAACCTTGGGAACCCCGTCATAACCAATGTCACAGTCTTAGTGTGAAAATCAAGAATAGCATGGTACAGATATAACCAATCCATACCCAAGATCACATCAAAATCCACCATATTAAGTAACAGAAGGTCAACCCTAGTCTCGTAAACCCCAACAGTGACCAAATAAGAGCGATAGACACGATCCATCATAATAGAATGCCCAACGGGTGTAGACACATAAATAAGAGTATCCATAGAATCACGATACATATATGAAGGAAAGTAGGATGACATATACAAATAAGTAGAACTCATATCAAATAAAACTAAATCATCTTTATGATAGACCGGAACAATACCTGTAATGACTACTTCTGATGCGACTGCCTCAGACCTACTAGGGAAAGCATAACAACGGGCCTGGTCCCCCTCTAGGACGACCTCTACCCGCATGTCCTCCACCTCTAGTTGCCTGTGCAGGTGGAGTAGCATCTGGAGTGGGAACCATAGCTTGAGTACCCTGATGAGGTCCACCCATCCGAAGGAGCTGCATGGCAAGATAACTCTGTATCATAACATACCGACTCATCGTCATACCCTCCTGGTGTAAGTGCTCGAACTTGCTGCGTAACTTGTCTCGACGGGTCTGTGGGATAAACTCCCCCAAGAAAAGATCTGAAAACTAGGACCATGTTAGTGGTGCTGCGCCAGCTGGCCTACTCGCTTCATAAGTCTTCCACCATCTATATGGCGGCCCTATCAACTGAAAAGTAATAAAGTCAACTCCACCAAACCTAGAGTACACAAAATATAATGACACTGATCCAAGAAAACGTGTGCATCCTAAGAAGCCTCTCCACTAACTAGGGAGGACGAAGTTTTTGAAACCTCTCCAAAGTCTTCTGCTCCTCTGCAGGCATGAATGGCCCTACCTTGGGCTGAACTGTAACTACTGGCTGCACCAGCATAACACCCGGTGTCTGATAAGCAAGAGCTAGTTGCTCTGGTGTACAAGATGGAGTCTGAGATCCTCCCCTAGTATGTGAAGTAGCTGGTGCGATCGGAATCAACCCTGCCTGGGCCAAATGTCCAAACATACTCACGAAGTGAGCCAGAGTCTCCTGAAGACATGGTGTAGTCATAGGTCCCTCAAGTGCCCAAACGGGTCCTATCTGCTCAACATGATCAATCTCCTGCTCCTCAATTGGAGCTACTGGTGGCTCCACAATTGCTGCTCTAGTAAGGGCTCTAGCTGCAGTGCGTGCCCTATCTCCACCTCTACTGCTGTCCCGGCCTCTCGCAGCTCTAATAGGGGCTGCTGGTGCCTACCCAGCCAGTACCGCAGAACGTATCTTCATCATCTGTGAGAGAATGGAAGAGTAAGGTTCAAACTTGGGATACAAAATTCGCACGATAAAGAATGAAAGAAAGTGAAGTTTCCTAATAGCCCGACAACCTCTCGTAGATAAGTATAGACGTCTCCATACCGATCAGTAAGACTCTACTAGAGTTGCTCATGACTCGTCACCTATGAACCTAGAGCTTTGATACCAACTTGTCATGACTTGAATCCCACCATAGGAGTCGTGATGACACCTAATCTCTAAGACTAGGTAAGCCAATCACTTAACAACATTTAAACACCTAAAACATGATATAATAAGATTAGATTTAATATAACAATGAAAATAGCATTAACATAAGCCAAAAATAGCAAAACACAAAACAACATCCCCAGAACTAGGTAGTACAGAGTCATGAACTCTAACTGAATACATAAGTATTTCTCAGAATACAATACTATTCGAATGTAAAATTAACAGCATCAACATAAAGGATGAGACTCCAAGGGACTGCGACGGTCATGTAGCTTTACCTTGAATCCTCGCGATCAATGTATGCTCTCACTCCCTAGGTCTATTGCCTCTAATACCTGGATTTGAAAAACAATGTACAAAAGTGTAGTATGAGTACACCATAATCGGTACCCCTTAAGTAGCAAGACTAACCTCAGTGAAGTAGTGACGAGTTTCAAGTCATATGATACTCACTAGTCAAATAACCTGTACAATATATCAATAACTAACAACAAATTATGTAATGGAAAATAAGATCGACAATCTCTTTAGAACATGTGATAACAACTCAACATAAGAAAAGTCCAGTTTGACAATGAACATCATATTGAAACATAAACATATGACACCTCGTACCCAAATTTTGTCACAATAACAATATTTACCCTTATCACTCCGTGACCTACCACAATAGCAATATCCACACTTATCGTTCCAGAATATCAATATCCATCCTTATTAATCCGTACCCCAATGCAATAGCAATATCCACCCTTATTGCGTCGTACCCCGACACAATGTCAATATCCACCCTTATCGCTCTAGAATGACATCATTCCCTCTTATTGCTCCGGAATGTCAATATCTACCCTTATCACTCCGTACTCGGACAATAATACAAAAATCAATTACAATCGCACGGCAAAAAACTCATGCCAACACCCAAACAATCCGCCCAACATGTCCACATATGCCAGAATCACAACAATGTAATAAGAGTCATCAACAAAGATATACGCTCATAATTCTTCAACAAGGGGTACAAGGACATAATGATCATAATATGCAAATGGGGGTACAATATATAAAGCATTACTACGACTAAATCAATTTATAACAATCTAGTTCATGTAGTCACGGAGTGATTAAGCATGTTTCAATAAGGCTTATCATCAAATTAAGGCATATTAATAACCTAAGGTCTCATCCGGTCATAAACCACACATAGCATCTGCACACACGCTCGTCACTTCGCGTCACGTTTCATTTCATATAGCACAAATGGGCAAATAGGGCCAAATCCTAATGGGTATTCCCCCACACAAGCTCAGGCAAGATACTTACCTCAAAAGCTAAATCAATACTCAAAAATGCCTTTCCTTTAAAAATTACCTTCGTTCGCCTCAAATATATTAAAAAATAACTTAATAACATCAAACAATGCTAAAGGAATTAATTTCAAACAATAAAGTCTCAATCTTTACCCAATTCCCAAAAAGTCAAAAAAAGTCAATCCTAGGTCCACACGGTCAAAACCTGAGTCGAGGAGTAAATCCAGACTACCCAAAATCCCACGAGTACAAATATGTAATTAGTTTCTAAAACCGACTCCAAATCAACTCTCAAATCCCCAATTTTCATTTTTTTTATAAATATAGTCATAGCCCCCCAGAAATATCCTTTCAAATCCCATAATTTAGGTGTAAGAATTCATGAGAAAGCAAGATATAATCCAAAATCAAGTGAAAATCACTTACCCAAGTAAAAGTCCTCTTCAAAAATCGCCCCTCTCCAAGTCTGGGACTCAAAATATGATAAAATGGGTCTAAGTCCCGAAATGGCATAAATTATAACAGCTACGGATGTCGCATTTATGATCAGGGGTTCGCAAATGCCACCCTTGCAATTGTGAAATAGGGATCGTAAAAGCGAACTTGGCCCCTGACAGCAGACATCATAATTGCGACAATGAATCTTGCAATTGCGACCAATTATCGCAAATGCGAAGCACCCTTCGCAAATGTGGGCATCACAATTGCAATACTAGCTTTGCAAATGCGAAGCTGGCCTTCTGAGCCACACATCATATATGCAATCAGTTGTCCGCAAATGTAGACTTTACAAATTCAAGCAGACCTTCGCAAATGCGAGGTCTGTAGCACCAGCAAACTGAAGTTTTTCCCAAACTCATCCGAAACTCACCTGAGCCCCTCGGGCCTAACACCAAATATCCACACAAGTAAATACACCTCCTACAAACTCGCTCTCAAGCTCAGAACATAAAAAAGCATACCAAATCATGAATCGAGCACCAAAATACATCATGCAAGCTTTGAAACTCAAGAACATCAATATTGACAACCAAGCGTCTGATTCCTATCAAACCAACTCGGAATGAGATTAAACTTTGCATACAAGTTCTAAATTACAAAGCGAACATATTCCAAGTCCCGGAACAATGATATGAACCCGATAGCCACAAGTAAACTCAGGGTCAAACTAATGAAATTTCTAAACCTTCAAATTGTCAACTTTCAGCAAAAAGATCCGAATCATTCTAGGAACCCCCGAATCCAATTCTGGGCATATGCCTAAGTCCAAAATCATTATACAAATCTATTGGAACAATCAAACATGAATCCGAGGTTGTTAACACACCTTGATCAATTCTTATACCTCAAGCTTCCAACCATAGAACTAAGTATTCTAATTCACTCAAAAACCTTTCTAAGACCAAACCAACCATCCTCACAAGTCAAATAACGACAAATTCACATACAAGGAGTATCCCATTGGGAAATAAGGCTCAAATACGCAAAACGACCGACCGGATTGTTACTTTTTTGCAGTCATTGCCACGTATAGTTGTAACAATCCTAATGGGAGGTAATTAATACTTAAGAACAAGAAAATAAAGTTAACGAATAATTATTATATGAATTTTGAAGATGTACATACTCAAATTAATGAAAGGTTATTATCATTGTAGCTGAACATAGCTTATTTCATTAGAGAAACTTGGATGTGCTCTTATTATCCCTATTATATAAAAATTCTAGGTAAAATTTTTGATTTTCCTTGAGTATATTACTTTAATTTTATTTTCCTAGTCAAAGTCATTAGATCAACTTACAAGAGCGGGTAATACAATTAGTAGCAAAGTAGTATGTCATTTCAGTTAGCTCAACCTCCTGATAAAACTAAAAAAATGTGTTACCACATCAAAGAACTTATGCATCTATAAAATAATAGTTAACACATAATGTTTTCACTTAAAAGGACCCATTTTGATTCTGAACAGCTGTAATAGGTGACTAATTTCTGGTATATTTTGTCTTACCCCGACTACTTGTGCGGAATAATGATATGGCATGTAATTGTATGTACACTTTTATTACTTAAGTAGTGCTGATTAATATGTAATTTAACCTCAATTTTATCACATAATAATAGTAAAAGATAACATAGTTTGGTGTAAATACTAGGCGTAAGTAAAATTATCTCCTTTGAACTAGGATGCTAATATTAGGTTTATGATCGCCTAATAGCTAGATGGTAATTATTGCAAAAGATCGTGGGTTAACTAGCACACAATCACACACAAAGCAAATAGAAAAAAATAACAAGAATTTAATGAGGTTCGATTAAGCGTAGTCCTTGGGTCAGAAGCAATGATAGTTTTCCCTTATGAATGAGAAGAAAAATACAGTAAAATCCATAGAATTTCCAACTACAACTCGTATATATAGATCCCAAATAAATCCAAACCTATAGGAATTTTTTTTCTTCCAATATGATAAGGACAATAAGTTTTTCTTTCCCAATCTATTGGCACAATGGGTTTTCAAACCTATAGGGATTATTGGTTTTCTAAAAATACAAGAAAACAATTCAAGACATAAATAATAAATCTTACTCTTGTCTTGAATTATCTTCATCAATAGGAATAAGATCTCTCTACCTTGCCCTCGTCCCTTGCAAAGGTCTCTATCCATTGCCGCACACATCAACCAAGTCTAGGTGATGCCTAAACCTGTTAAGAGACTCAATCTCTTCACCCATAGCACCAATCTGTCGATCTATTTTTGTACTCAAAATAGATTCTTGATAACTATTACACTCAAGTACATCAACAGTCTCAGCAAATGACAAAGCAAATCTCACAAGAGTTGTATATCCAAGAAGATTTTCATCAACTACGTTCGCAAACCTTTGCGGTCGATTGATCACTCTCTTTTCTCTGTCTGTTGCAATGCTATACAGCTGATGTTGCACAGATGCATCAAATTTATCATCTGATAAATATTTTGTACTACCTCCACTTCCTCTGCTTCTAAACTATTAGGTTGAGCTAGTAGAGATTCAATTTCTAGATCTATACGGTCACTGACATCATAATCTGTTTCGCTAATACTTTCTCCCTCTAACTGTCAAGTGAGGTAGATTCATTGAATATCGCAACCCTACTGATAATAACCCTGGACTCTTTCAGCACAACCTATAACCTTTCTCTCCAGTTTCATACCATAGAAATATGCATTTATTTTTTGCCAGCTCAAGTTTTCTATCCCTCACATGAGCATAAGCAAGACAACCAAATATTCTCAAATTTGAATAATCAACAGGCGAACTGGATTATACCTCAAAAGTAGTTTTAAACTCAATATCTGTGGATGGAGATCTATTGACAAAATAACAAGCTGTATTGATTACTTTAGCCTAATAATCATTTCTAGCACATGAGTGTGAAAGCACGCTTCATGCCCTATTACAAAGCGTTTTGTTTATACATTCTGCAACACCATTATGTTGTGATATTCCGACACAAGTGCGATGTCTTTCTATGCCTTCTTTGTTGAGAAATTATTGAACTCTAAATTATAACATTCTAACCTATTGGCAGTCCAAAGATGCTTAACTTTTCTTTCCGTCTGCCTCTCAACCTTCATCTTCCATTTAACAAATATCGGAAATGCCTCATCCTTTATTTTCAAAAAATATACCCACAGCATTCTTGAGTAATCATCAATCAAAGCCATAAATATAATGACCCGATAGGTTGTTTTGTTATTTGAGCCATGTTTGACCTTTTGAAGCTTCTTGTATGTGTATTTTTGGTTTCATGTCTTGCGGGGATGGTTTATTTTGTTTCGAAAATATTTTGGATTAATTTGGAATAATTGGTTCTTAGTTTGGAAGCTTTAGTTGAAAATGTTGACCGAGGTTTGGCTTTTATGAAAACGACCCTAGAACGGTATTTTGATGGTTTCAATAGGTTCGTATGGTGATTTTGTACGTAGGCGTATGCCCGAAATTGAATTCGAAAGTTCCTAGATTGAATTGGCTCATTTACCGAAAATTGACAATTTAAAGGTTTTGAAATTTCCTATGTTTGACCATAGAGGTTGACTTTTTGTCCATCGGGTTTGAATTTTGGTTTTAGGACTTGGATCAGGTCTGTTTTATCATTTGAAACTTGTATGCAAAGTTTGATGTCATCCAGAATTGGTTTGATGGGAATCAGACGCTTGGTTGTGATTTTAGCGATTTTTGAGTTTTATTGTGAATTCTAGGTGTTTTGGTATCCAATTCACGGTTATGGATGTTATCTTAGTATTTTTAGCTCGCCAGTGAGTTCGTATGATATTTTTATAATTGTGTGGATGTTTGGAGTGGAGCCCTGGGGGCTCGGGTGAGTTTTAGACGCGTTTCGAAGTGTTTTGAGTGAGTTTAAGATTGCTGGTGTTGCAGGTCTTGCAAATGCGAGAACCTATTCGCATTTGCAGACCTTGCATTTGTGAGGAGGGTTTCACATTTGCAAGGTGGGCTAGGGGCTGGAATGTTCGCTTTTGCAAACTTTAGGATTGCATTTACGATTGGCATCTGGGCATTCCGGAGGGTATGTCATCGTATTTGCGAAGAGTTTGTCGCATTTGCGACATTCTCAGGGCTGCTCAAGCGTCACTTTTGTGATCACATTTTTGCATTTGTGAACTCCATGTCACATTTGCGACATCCGCAGCTGAACAAAAGGATGGGATTTCAGGACTTAGTCGAATTTTATCATATTTTGGAGCCCTAGACTCGGTGGGAGGCGATATTAGGAGGAAATTTTCATACAAAGCTTTTGGGTAATGATTTTGACTTAATTTTGATTATATCATATGATTGTTTATGAATTTTAACATCTATATCATGAGACTTGAAGAGAAATTTTGGGAATTTCTTAATATGTTTCGAAAAATGAAAATTTAGGTTTTGAGAGTCGAACTGGATTCAGATTTGAAAACAAAACATATATATGGACTCCTGGAGTTATGGGTAGTTGAGATCTACCATTCAACTCGAGTTTTGATCGGGCAAGCTTGGGGTTGACTTTTGTTGACTTTTGAAAATTGTGTAAAGATCTTAACTTTACTAATCGAAATTGGTTTCTCTTACATTATTTGATATTATGAAGTGTTTTTAGTTAGATTTGAGCCGAGTGGAGGTGAATTTTAAAGGAAAAATATTTTTTTAAGTATTGAATTGGCCTAATTGAGGTAAGTAGCTAATCCAACTTTGTGTGAGGGAATTACCCCTTAAGGTTTGGTCTAATTTGCATTATTTTTACTATGTAAAATGACGTCTACATAAGGTGACACGTGTGTATACGGGCATATGTGTGGTAATTGACCGGATTAGACCTTAGGCTATTAATATGCCTTGACTTGGAGTTGTTTGTTATATGAATCATATTTTATTGTTGTTCACTCCCCGCACCCTTGTGTTATTGTTATTATTCTTTTACATATTATTGTTGAACCGTGGGAAATATATTGTTGTAGCTTTGGTATTGTTATTTGGGCGATGTTGTGGTATATGTGCACATTTGGTGCGAGTTGATTGTTGTGTTGTGAATGAGATGCACATGCGGCGATATAAAGGTGGTGTTATTGATGCGCATGTGATGAGATAAGGGGGTTTATGCGTGTGTTGCAAGTAAGGAGAAATAATACATTGTGATGCACATGCGGCGAGATAAGGGGGATTATGCGCGCGAAGCTATATAGGGAAAATGTTTCAATGTGAAGCTCACACGACATCATAAGGGTGATTTATGATTATGCCAAGTGGTACTTCGGAATGACTCTTATTGTTATTCTTGTGTTGGAATGGGTTGATGATTTGAACATGTCATTATTTTCCTTAAATGATTTCATGTTCTATTTTACGAGTTTTGATTGATTTGTCGTGTTATCACATGTCTACCTTTTGTCTATTTATTTGGTTATGCTTTCCGTTGTTAGTTTTGTATTGATATTCTGCACAGGTTATTGTCTGCTGAGTAGCGACTTGAATCTCATCACTACTCCACTGAGGTTAGTCTTGATACTTACCGGGTACCGATTGAGGTGTACTTATACTATGCTTCTGCACATTTTTGTGCAGATCCAGGTACCTCAGAGCATGCCAGTTATTAGTGAGTTGATTCCGAGTTGATGTGGAGATTTCAAGGTATACCTGCTATTTCGCTAGCAGGCCTCAGAGTTACCTTCTATTGTTTCCTTAATATTGTTTATTGTATACCAAACAATGATGTACTTTGAGATGCATTATGTACTTCTTGTAGAGCTTAGGACTCTATATTACCGGGTTTTGGGATTGTGATTGTTGTATTACCATATTGGCTATGATTTGATCCATTTTCTCAGCTTTATTTAACATTAAGTTGTTATATTCTGTCTGATGTTGTTGTGTGATAGGCTTACCTAGTCTTAGAGACTAGATGCCATCACGATCTTTAAGCTAGGATTTTGGGTTGTGACGAGTTGGTATCAGGGCTTTAGGTTCATAGGTTCTACAAGTCATAAGCAGGTTTAGTACAGTCTTGTAGATCGGTACGGAAACATCTGTACTTGTCTTCGAGAGGCTACGAATCTATTAGGAAATGTCGCTTCTTTCATTCCATTTCGTGCGGATTTATTGATTTTTGAATTTGAGCCTTTGTTTTTCTAATATCTCTCGCATATGGTGAAGATACGAGCTTTAGTTACTGATGATGCTGCCCCCGGTGCCGGTGTTGCTAGAGGCCGGGGCAGAGGCCGATACGGAGGGAGACCACGTGCGGCAGCGAGGGCCGTGGTTGAGGAGCGACCAGTAGCTTTGGTTGGGGAGTAGGCACCTGAGGTGGCCGTTGCTGCCCCTGAACTTTAGGAGACTTTGGAGCATTATCTGAGCATATTTGGTGCCTTGGCTAAGGCTGGATTGATCCCAATTGCACCAGCTACTTCTCAGGCCGGGGGAGGAGCTCAGACTCCCGCCACCCGTAATCCAGAGTAGTGAGCTCATGTTTATCAAGATCTGAGTGTTATGCCGGTGGGGCATGTGATTGCAGTTCAACCCGAGGTTAGTCCAGTGGCGTTAGAGGAGGCGCAGAAGAGGTTAGAGAGTTTCAAGAGTTATTTTCCTTGTACTTTCGGTGGTGCAACTTCTGAGGATGCTCATGATTTTCTAGACCAGTGTCACCGTATTCTGCACACTATGGGCGTAGTGGAGTTGAGCGGGATCAACCTTACTACTTTTCAGCTGAAGGGGCATGCATATAGATGGTGGCAAGCATATGAGGAGAGTAGGCCAACTGGCACAACACCACTCACTTTGGCTCAGTTCACTGACCCTTTCTTGAGGGAGTTTGTTCCATAAATCCTCAGGGATGCGTTGCACACCGAGTTCGAACAATTGCGCCAGGGGACTATGACAGTTTCCGAGTATTCTATGAGGTTTAGTGAGTTATCTCGTCATGTACCCACTTTAGTTTCATTATTAGAAAGAGAGTCCGTAGATTTATTGAGAGACTCAATTACGATCTCAGATTTGGGATGGCATGGGAGTTGGAGACTGATACTCCATTTCAACAAGTGGTGGAGATCGCTAGGAGGTTGGAGCGTAATCATAGCCAGGAGAGGAAGGATAGGGAGGCCAAGATGCCTCGATATTCTGGAGGATTTAGTGGTTCCTGCTCTGCAGTTTCAGCTCATCATAACAGAGGTTATATCAGTCGACCAGTTCAGTCTGCACTTTAGGTTACTTGAAGTGCTCCAGCTATTTAGGGACCTCATAGTACTCATTTTGGACAACCAACTTCCAGTCCACCTTCTGCACGGGGTTTCTACAGCAGTTATTCCAGCCGTCTAGGTCAGACTCAATACCAACAGCTATGCCCGCATAGAGGTTGTTTTGAGTATGGTGATACTAGGCACATGGTGAGAGATTGTCCTAGGTTTCAGATGAGTGGACCTCCGAAGGGTACTCAGGCTGTAGTTTCTGCTCCAGTTGCTACTCTACCTGCACAACTAGCTAGGGGTGGAGGACATGCAGGTAGAGGATGTCCTAGAGGGGGAGGCTAGACCCGTTGTTATACTTTTTCGGGTATGAATGAGGCTGTTGCATCAGATGTTGTCATCACATGTATTTATCCGGTCTGTCATAGTGATGCATCGGTTTTATTTGATCCAGGTTCAACTTATTCGTATGTGTCATCCTATTTTGCTTCATATTTAGATCTGTCTCGTGATTCTTTGAGTACTCTTGTTTATGTGTCTATGCCTGTTAGGGACTCTGTTGTGGTAGACCATGTCTATTGTTCTTGTTTGGTTTATGAGACTAGGGTTGAACTTCTGTTACTCAATATAGTCGATTTTGATGTGATTTTAGGCATGGATTGGTTATCACCATATCACGTTATTCTTGATTGTCACGTTAAAATTGTGACGTTGGCTATGCCGGGGTTGCCAAGGTTGGAGTGGAGAGTTTTGTTGGGTCATGTTCCTAGTAGGATGATTTCTTTCCTGAAGGTACAACATATGGTTGAGAAGGGGTGCTAGGCATATTTAGCCTTTGTGAGGGATGTTAGTGCTGATACTCCTACTGTAGAGTTAGTTACGATAGTGAGAGAGTTTCTAGATGTGTTTGCAGCAGACCTACCGAGTATGCCACCTGATAAGGATATCGATTTTGGTATCGACTTGGTGTCGGGCACTCAGCCCATCTTTATTCCACCATATCACACGTCGCCAGTGGAGTTGAAGATGTTAAAGGAACAACTCCAGGAGTTGCTTGATAGGGGTTTCATCAGATCGAGTGTCTCACCTTAGGGTGCTTCAGTTCTATTTGTGAAGAAGAAAAATGATTCTATGAGGATGTACATTGACTACATGCATTTAAATAAGGTTACTATCAAGAAAAAGTACTCACTACTGCGTATTGATATTTGTTTAATCAGCTTCAGGGTGCTAGGGTATTCTTAAAGGTTGATTTGAGATCGGGGTACCATCAGCTGAAGATCCGGGCATAAGTTATTCCGAAGACGACTAGTAGGACCTGATATGTCCACTATAAGTGTTTGGTGATGTCTTTTGGGTTGACCAATGCCCCAGCAGCCTTTAGGCACTTGATGAACGTGTTCCATCCATATCTGGATTCCTTTGTCATCGTGTTCATTGATGATATATGGTGTATTCTCGCAGCCGAGAGGATCACGAGTAACACTTGAGGCTCGTGCTCCAGACTTTGAGGGAGAAGAAACTATATGCTAAATTCTCCAAGTGCGAGTTTTGGCTTGATTCAGTGGCATTCTTGGGCCACGTGGTGTCCAATAAGGGGATTAAGGTTGATTCAAAGAAGATTGAGGCAGTTCAGAGTTGGCCTTGACCTTCTACTACTACTGAGATCTTAATGTTTTCACTTAAAAGGGCCCATTTTGATTCTGAACAGCTGTAATAGGTGACTAATTTCTGGTATATTTTGTCTTACCCCGACTACTATTCAAGTGATCTGACGAGTTTGAGGAGAGCTTTCAGAAGCTCAAGACCGCCTTGACTACAACTCCTTTTCTTGTTTTGCCTTCAGCATCTGATTCTTATACTGTTTATTGTGATGCTTCACGGATTGACATTGGATGTGTGTTGATGCGGGAGGGTAGAGTGATTGCTTATGCTTCGCGTAAGTTGAAGCCCCATGAGAAGAACTACCCAGAGCATGATTTTGGAGTTGGAATCCATTGTTCTTGCTCTTAAGATTTGGAGGCACTTTCTTTATGGCGTGTCTTATGAGGTGTTCACGGATCACAGAAATCTACAACACCTATTCAGGCAAAAGGATTTGAACTGGAGGCAATGGAGGTGGTTAGAGCTACTAAAGGACTATGATATCACCATTCTTTATCATCCTAGGAAGGCCAATGTGGTGTCCGACTCTTTGAGTAGGAAAGCTGAGAGCATGGGTAGTCTTGCTTTTATTCCAGTTGGGGAGAGACCTTTAGCTTTGGATGTTCAGGCTATGGCCAACAGGTTCGTGAGGTTGGATGTTTCAGAGCCTAACCAGGTTTTTGCTTGCGTGGTTTCACGGTCGACTTTGTTGGAGCGCATCAAGGTGAGTCAGTATGATGATCCCCACTTACTTGTCTTTAAGGATACAAGGCAGCACAGTGATGCCAAGGAGGTGACTATTGGTGATTATGGGGTATTGAGGCATTAGGGACGGATTTGTTTGCCCAATGTTGATGGGTTATGAGAGCTGATTCTTTAGGAGGCCCATAGTTCGCGATATTCCATTCATCCAGGTGTCGCGAACTGTACCATGATTTGAAGCATCACTACTGGTGAAGAAGAATGAAGAAAGATATTGTAGAGTATGTGGCTCAGTGTTTGAACTATCAGCAGGTTGAGTGCGAGCATCACAGAACAAGTGATTTGCTTTAGAGGTTTGACATTCCAGAGTGGAAGTCGGAGTCCATCACTATGGATTTTGTAGTTGGATTTCCACAGAGTTTGAGGAGATACGACATTGTGTGGGTCATTGAGGACAAACTGACCAAGCCGACACACTTCATTCCAGTCATGACTACCTACTGTTTAGAGCAGCTAGCTCAGATTTATTTTTGTGAGATTGTTCGCCTTCATGGAAGCCATTTTACATCGCATTTTTGGAGGGTCCTGCAGTGTGAGTTGGGCACACATGTCGAACTGAGTACGACATTTCATCCATAGACGGACGGGCAGTCCGAGAGCACTATTCAGGTTATGGAGAACATGTTACGTGCATGTGTTATTGATTTTGGTGGTTCATGGGATCAGTTTCTAATGCTAGTAGAGTTTTCCTACATAAAAACCCATCAGTCAAGCATCCAGATGGCTCCGTACGAGGCCTTATATGGGTGGCGATGTCTTTCTCTGGTTGGTTGGTTTGAGCCTAGAGAGGCTAGGTTGTTGGGCACTAATTTGGTCTGTGATTCTTTGGAGAAGGTAAAGTTGATTCAGGATTCGCTTCATACCACGCAGTCCAGGTAGAAGAGTTATGCTGAACGGAGGGCTCGTGAAGTGGCATTCATGGTGGGTGAGAGGGTTCTACTCAAAGTCCTTTTGAGATTCTTGACAGAGTTGGTGAAGTGGCCTACAAACTCTAATTGCCACCCAGCTTATCGGAAGTTCACTTGGTGTTCCAGCTTATCGGATTTGACCTATGTTGAGGAGCGGTGGCTATTTTGGACAGGCAGGTTTGGAAGTTGAGGTCGAAGAACATTGCATCAGTGAAGGTTCAGTGGAGAGGTCAACCGGTCAAGGAGGTGATTTGGGAGATCAAGAATGATATGCGGAGCCGTTATCCTCATCTTTTTGGCACTTTAGGTATGTCACTATACTCGTTCGAGGACAAACATTTATTTAAGAAGGGGATAATGTAACGACCCGATTGGTCATTTTATGTATTTGAGCCATGTTTCCCCTTTTGAAGCTTCCCGTATGTGCATTTGTGGTTTCATGACTTGTGGGGGTGGTTGGTTTCATTTCGGGGAGGCTTTGGATTGATTTCGAACAATTGGTTTTTAGTTTGGAAGCATTAGATGGAAATGTTGACCGAGATTTAACTTTTGTGAAAACAAACCTGAAACTATATTTTGATGGTTTCAATAGGTTCGTATGATGATTTTTGACTTAGGCGTATGCCCGAAATTGGATTTTGATGTTCCTAGTTTGAATTAGCTCTTTTTGTCGGAAATTGACAATTTAAAGGTTTAGAAATATCCTAAGTTTGGCCATAAGTTGAATTTCTGGCTATCGGGTTTGTATTTTGGTTTTGGGACTTGGATTAGGCCCATTTTGTCATCTGGAATTTGTACGCAAAGTTTGGTGTCATCCTGAGTTAGTTTGGTGGGAATCAGATGCTTGATTGTGATTTTAGCGATTCTTAAGTTTCATTGTGAATTCTAGGTATTTTGGCATCCAATTCGTGGTTCTGGATGTTATTTTGGTGTTTTGAGATTGCGAGCTAGTTCGTATGATGTTTTAAGACTTACGTGTATGTTTGGTGTGGAACCCCAGGGGCTCGGGTGAGTTTCGGACGTGTTTCAGAGTGTTTTGAGTGAGTTTCAGATTGCTGGTGTTGGGCTGGTGCTGCAAGTCTCGCAAATGCGAGATCCAGTTCGCATTTTCGGACCTTGCATTTGCGAAGGGTGTCACATCAGTGAAGTGGGCTGGGGCTGGAATGTTCGCTTTTGCGAACTTTAGGATCGCATTTGCGATGGGCATTTGGGCAAGGGGTGACCCCAATTGCGATCAAAAGGTCACTTTTGCGGAGGGTCTGTCTTCGCATTTGCAAAGAGTTTGTCACTTTTGAGAGATTCTCAAGGATGCTCAAGATTCGCTTTTGTGATGCCTTTTCCGCATTTGCGAGGGTTCGCATTTTCGAACCCCATGTCGCATTTGCGACATCCGCATCTGTACAAAAAGATGCGATTTCAGATTTACTCTCATTTTCTCACATTTTGGAGCCCTAGACTCGGTGGGAGGAGATTTTCTTACAAAGATATTAGGTAAGTGATTTTGACTCAATTTTGATTATATAACATGATTTTATGAATTTTAACGTCTAAATCATGAGATTTGAAGAGAAATTTTGTGGATATTTTTCTATGATTTGAAAAATGAAAATTTGATATTTGAGAGTCGAATTGAACTCGGATCTGAAAACTAGAAACATATATATGGACTCGTGGGGTTATGGATAGTCGAGATCTACACTTCGACTCAGATTTTGACCGGGGGGCCCTAGGTTGACTTTTGTTGAATTTTGGAGAATTATGTAAAGATCTGAACTTTATTAATCGAAATTGGTTTCTCTTGCATTGTTTGATATTATTACGTCAGTTTTGGTTAGATTTGAGTTGAGCGGAGGTGAATTTTTAAGGAAAACGAGTTTTTGAGTATTGAATTGGCCTAATTGAGGTAAGTATCTTGCCTAACTTTGTGTGAGAGAATTATCCCTTAGGATTTGGTCTAATTTTGATTATTTGTACCATGTAAAATGACGTGTACATAAGGTGAAGAGTGTGTACATGGCCATATATGTGGTAATTGACCGGATTAGACCTTAAGCTATTAATATGCCTAGACTTGGAGTTGTTTGTTATATAAAGCATGTTTTATTGTAGTTCACTCCACACACCCTTGTTCTATTATTATTATTCTTTTACATATTGTTGTTGAGTCTTGGACTATAAATTTTTGTGGCTTTGGTATTGTTGTTTGGCGATATTGTGGCATATGTGCATGTGTGGTGCGGATTGATTATTTTGTTGTGGATGAGATGCGCATACGGCGACATAAGGGTTGTGTTATTGATGCACATGCGGCGACAAAAGAGGGTTTATGCACGTGTTGCAAGTAAGGGAAAATACTTCATTGTGATGCACACACAACGTGATAAGGGGGCTTATGCGCATGATGCTATATAGGGGAAATGTTTCAATGTGAAGCTCACGCGGCGTCATAAGGGTGATTTGTGATTATGCCATGTGGTACGTCAGGGTGATTCTTATTGTTATTCTTATGTTGGAATGGGTTGATGATTTGAACATTTCATTGTTTTCCTTAAATGATTTCATGTTCTATTTTATGAGTTTTGATTGATTTGTCGTGCTATCACATGTTTACCTTTTGTCTATTTAGTTGGTTATGCTTTCCGTTGTTAGTTTTGTATTGATATTCTGCACAGGCTATTGTCTAGTGAGTGTCTTGACTTGAATCTCATTACTACTCCACCGAGGTTAGTCTTGATAATTACTGGGTACCCGATTATGGTGTACTCATACTACGCTTCTGCACAGTTTTGTGCAGATACAGGTACCTCTGAGCGTGCCAGTTGTTAGTGAGCTGATTCCGAGTTGTTGTGGAGACTTCAAGGTATACCTGATGTTCCGCTCGCAGGTCTCGGAGTCACCTTCTATTGTTTCATTACTACTGTTTATTGTATCCCAAATAGTGCTGTATTTTGAGACTCATTATGTACTTCTCGTAGAGCTTATGACTCCGTATTATCGGGTTTTGGGATTGTGATTATTGTATTACCATCTTTGGCTATGATTTGGGCCATTTTCTCAACTTTATTTAATATTAAGTTGTTATATTCTGTCCGATGTTGTTGTGCAATAGGCTTACTTAGTCTTAGACACTATGTGCCATCACGATCCTTAAGGTGAGATTTTGGGTTGTGATAATAGAATACCTGACAACACTCTTGGATGGAACCCTGTTTGCCCCACAAGTCTGAATGTATGTAATCTAACTTGTCTCTGGTCTTGTGCTCTGCTGTCTTGCTGAATTTTATCCTTGTCTGTTTACCAGATATACAATGCTCACAAAAATTTAAAGCTTAATTTCTATGTCAATCCAGCAAATTTTGCTGGCTCAACAAAGATAATCCCTTGTCACTCATATGATCAAGTCGCAAGTTCCAAACCTGAAACTCATTCAAATTACTTTTTCCAGATGCTACACCAGTGTAACGCCCCGATAGATGTTTTCGAGTTCTAGCTTTCTATTTTGTGATTTGAGACCGTAAATAGCTCTATTTGATCATTTATGATGTCACACCCCAACCTCGGGAGGTGCAACCGGCACACGACGCCCAAAGGCCCGTGCGAACCAACATCCATAGTTAGATCCTTTGACATGAAATTTGGGTCAACAAGGCCTCCAAGTATAATACCAAAATTAGAAATGTCCACAACTATTAATGGAGGAAACTTCAACACTTTATATATATATATATATATATATATGTATATACTGTTATCAACAGAGTCATAACCAACATTTATAGGCATTGAACACTAGTCTGCAGGCCTCTAAGAGTGCCATAATACATATATACATATATATATATATATATACACACACACACTCAACTGTTATCAACGGAGTCATAACCAATATTTATATGCACTCGAACACTGGTCTGTAAGCCTCTAAGAGTGCCATAACACATAACTTGGTCGAGACAGGGCCCCACCATACCCAAAATAACCGAAACATATACTTCGGTACCTATCGACTTCTGTACAGCTACTCTGGAGAAGTGGAGTACGACAACCAATAGCTGAAACGTGCATCCTACTAGGGAGGAACATCATCAGGTCTATATGTATATGTGGGCATGAACACAACGCCCAGAAAAAAGAGGCTTCAATACTGAATATGTAAGGCTGATAATGTATGTAAACTAAAGGCATAACATAAGAGATACCAATACAAAATTTTAACCTAAATACCGAAGACAAGCCACTGGTGGCGTACACTGTTGTAACCATGAATCATAAGTGTATGCAAGTTTTGTAAAAGTCAGGCCACTCATTGGGGCTATGCATTAAATATTATATAATATTATTCAACCGCTCTTTGGGGCATATCATCTCATATAATGTTCAACCATTCTTTGGGGTGTATCGTATCATATCGTTTTCAAACACTCTTTGGAACATAACATATCCTATCGTACCCAGCCTCGGAGAGGACTCGGTAAAGTCTCATCTCTTCATCATATCGTACCTGGCCTCAAGGGGTCTCGGTTGTACCCGGCCTCAACAGAACTCGGCGTAACCGATCACAAGAAGACTCGGTAAATCCACGACTGGTCAATGGTTACACAATAGGTTCCCTACCTGGCCGACTATAGCGTGACTCGGTAAATTAAAATAGATATATATAAGTAAGTTCAATGCAAGATCAATTTCAAGATATATCAAGATTAAACTCAGAATGAATTACATTCCCCGACCTTAAGATACTATCCGGGAAAATCTAAAACTTGAAAGAAAATGCCACTGGTACAGAAGGTACAAGAACATGAACAAAATTACCAAGAAAGGTTGAGAACAGTTCTGTCTTACAACATAAGGATCATGTAGAAAGCAACATTCACATCAAGTCATGCCAAGAAAGAAAACTACCTTACATACCTTTTTGAAGGACTAACTACGCTTTATGAGTTTTTACACTTCTATGGTTATTATCTTCACTTCCAAGGAATATCAAAAATCAGTATAACAAGAAGAGAGACGATACCGTGATGATCACTAGATTCTTTACGTTAAATCTTTTGAGGTTCGCCTTTGATTTAGTCTTGAATCGTTAAAAGTTCTTAGAGATAGTTTGAGAGCATTTTTAGGTGAGCTACCACTGGTAATATTTTGTAGAATCAAAATAATAAAGTTGTACTAGTTTATATATCAGCTAGAAACTCCACCACCTCAAACGTCAAACGTCAAATGGGCAGCCCCGCACCAGCCATTGCACCCAGTAGGGCAGCTGGCGCAAATCTGATGAAGCATAATCACACCCTTGGTCCCATAATGTGTTGTCGGCCGATTGATTATGCTATAATCCAAACTTATCAATCTCCAACTTCATGGGTGGATAAAGAGTGTGGGGGTGTAACATCATCCCCCCTTCGTAATATTCGTCCTTGAATGTTGAATTTCAGTCAATCTTTCAGAATTCATCAATCATCCTCCGTGGTATTTTGAGTTGTGCTTGCTATAGTAGTTTCAACATTGGCTCTTATAGTATGAAATAAATGAGTGTATCTGGATTTCATATCCTCTTCTGCTTTCCATGTCATTTCTTCTTTATTGTTGTTTCTCCAACATACTTTAACTGAAGCTATCTCTTTGGTTCGCGACTTGCGAACTTGACGATCTAGGATAGACACCGGGATTTCCTCATAAGATAGGTCCTCTATAACTTGGACATATTTAATGGGGGTAATACGATATGGATCACCCCAAGTACTTATGAAGCATGGACACATGGAACACCGGGTTCACTGCTCATATTTCTAGTGACAACTCAAGCTAGTAGGCCACTTGACCGATTTTCTAGGTAATATGATATGGTCCGATGTATCGGGGGCTAAATTTTCCTTTCTTTCCAAACCTCATTACGACTTTCAAGGACGACACTTTAAGGAATACCCAGTCTCCTATAGCGAACTCTAAATCTCAATGCCGATTATCTGAGTAGGATTTTTGTCTGCTTTGAGAGGTCAATAATCGATCTTAAATCATTTTAACCTTCTCTACAGCCTGTTGCACCAAACCAAGACCTAATAACTTTGTCTCACCAATGTCGAACCACCCGTTAGGGGATCTGCACTTCCTTCTGTATAGAGCTTCATATGTGCCATCCAAATGCTTGAATGGTTGCTGTTGTTTTAGGAAAACTCGATGAGTGGTAGATGGTCTTCCCAACTTCCTTTGAAGTCTAGTACACAGGCTCCTAGCATGTCCTCGAGTGTCTGAATGATACATTCAGCCTGGCCATCTATCTGCGGGTGGAAAGCCATGCTAAGATTGATCTTTTTACCCAAAACCTTTTGAAAGGATCTCTAGAAGTTAGCTGCAAACTAAGCACCTCTGTCCGATATAGTAGAAATCGGAACTCCATAAAGTCAAACTATTTCCTTAATATATGATTTAGCATAATCTTCAGCCGAGAAGGTAGTCTTGACAGGTAGGAAATAAGCTGACTTTGTGAGTCTATCCACAATAACCCATATGGAATCAAACTTTTGGCGAGTATGTGGTAATTCGGTAACAAAATCCATGTTGATTACCTCCCATTTCTAAATTCTGAAGTAATCCTCCTATCTTTTGGTGTTCAACCTTAACTTGTTGGAAATTTGGACACTAAGTGGTGTATTCAACAATGTTCCTCTTCATGTCGTTCCACCAGTTTAGTTGTCGAAGGTCATGATACATATTAGTAGTCCCCAGATGAATGGAATATCGGTACTGGTGAATCTCCGCCATAATCTGCCCCCGGAGTCCCCCGACACGGGTACACATAACCGGTCATTATATATGGAGATTCCATCCTTGAATAACTCGAATATTGGTTTCTTTCAAAAGGAGATAATTTTCCTTATATTCACCAAGGCTGAATCGTCAAATTGCTGTGCTTTTACTTCTGCTATTAACGAGGATTCAACGGTATTCCGAACTATGAGTTCTCCATTACCTGTGTCAAGCAATCGTACACTCAAATTAGCCAACGTGTACAAGTCTTTAGTAATTTCTAATTTATCGACTTCCACATGTCTCACGCTATCCATAGGTTTTCGACTTAATGCATCAGCCACAATATTTGCCTTATTAGGGTGGTATAGAATATCGACATCATAGTCCCTTAACAACTCAAGCCACCTTCATTGTCTTAGGTTCACTTCTTTTTATTGAATATGTATTGCAAACTCGTATGATCTGTAAATATGTCAACATGAACTCTATACAAATAGTGACACTATATTTTCAAAGAAAATATAACCACCTCTAACTCCAAGTCACGAGTTAGGTAATTCTGCTCGTGTTCCTTAGTTGTCTTGAAGGATAAGCAACAACTCTTCCATGCTGCATTAGAACATTGCCCAGCCCCACTCTAGAAGCATCACAATATATAACGTAATCTTCTGATCCTTCGGGTAAAGCTAGAATGGGTGAGTTTATCTATTCTTTAACTCTTGGAAACTCCTTTCACAAGTATCGGTCCACTGGAATTTAGTTGCCTTATGTGTCAACTTTGTTAACAGAGCGACGATAGAAGAGAAATTCTCTACAAACCTCCGGTAGTAACTAGCTAAGCTTAGGAAACTACGCACCTCCGTAGGAGTTGTGGGTCTTGGCCAGTTCTTAACTGCCTCGATCTTTTGATTATCAACTTGTATTCCCTTATCGGATACTATATTCCCAATAAAAGCCACCGAGTTTAATTGATCAAGCAAATCATCAATCCTAGGAAGCGGATACTTGTTCTTAATTGTTACCTTGTTCATCTGTCGGTAATCAACACACATCCTCAATGAATTATCTTTTTTATGAACAAATAATACCGAGGCACCCCACGAGGAAGTGCTAGGTCGGATGAATCCCTTATCTAGAAGATCTTTCATTTGAAATTTAAATTCCTTAAACTTAGTAGGGGCCATCCTATACGGAAGAATAGATATAAGTTGCGTATCGGGAAGCACGACGATGGCAAACTCGATTCCCTCTCGGTAGGGATAGCCGAGAGCTCATCAGGAGAAATATCAAGAAATTCATTAACAACCAGGACCGATCGAAGGGCTGGAGGTTTTGCCTCGACATTCTGCACTCGCACTAAATGATAGATACATCCTTTTGAAATCATCTTCCAAACTTTAAGGTAAGAAATAAACTTTCCCTTAGGTGCTGCAATATCACCCTTCTATTCAGTGATGGGTTCTTCTAGAAAATTAAAGTGAACAACTTTCATTCAACAATCCATATTAGCATAACACAAAGCCAAAAAATCCATTCCCATAATGACATCAAACTTCACAATACCTAATTCATTCAAATCATCTATGGTGTGGCGATCATAAATCATTACATAACACCCTAGATATATTTGTCTAACTATCACGGACTCACCTACGGGTGTAGATACTTCAAATGACCGACGTAACAATTCAGGTTCCTTACCACATTTACAAGCAAAAAATGGAGCAATATATGACAAGGTAGAACCTAGGTTTATCAAAGCATACACATTTGTGGAGAATATAGATAGTATACCTATAAACACATTCAGTGATGACTCTAGGTCCTGTCGACCTGACAATGCATAGCTGGGATTCTGTTGTCCACCTAAGCTAGAAGCTCCACCTCTACCTCTACCTCTTCCAACTGATGCTTGCGGACCTTGCTCATGAGAACGTACTGATGAAGATGAAGCTATTACCGATCCTATCGACTGCATCATACAGCTCCCACCTCTCACCGGGCCAAAGTGCATAATGTGGCTGAGTTGCCCATACGAATAATATAAGTCTGAACCTTGGCGACACTGCCCAAAATGGGTCTTACCACATCGACCACAATACGACACTAGGGATCTCATCTTACTAGGATATCCACCATATTGTAGGCCTGGTCCCCGGGAATGTTGACCCTGACAAGAATAAATGGTTCGATCATAACGCTGGCCCTGGAACTGCAATGGTGCACTAATCGCCGAATAAGATGGATAATAAGGAAACGAAGGTCTAAATCCACCTCGAGATTCTCCTATATCACCTGTGGACCAGGCTCTATTATACTAGCCCCGATCATGCTCTCGAGCGGCTTGCTACTGCCTCTTTCGATCCTCCAAGTTGTGCATAGTCTTGAATATGAGAAATGCCCATATTCAGATTCAAAGAAGCAGTGGTACATTCATTGATCAAATAAGGTCCCAGACCACCCACAAATCGATGTTCTCTATCACTCATCTCAGCCACAGCTAAAGGGGCGTACCTAGCCAAAGAGTTAAATTGTATACTATCAGACACTCATATTACCCTGCTCCAACCATAATATATATCTTGCATGGATCAGCGAAGCTCAACAGGAAAATACTCCTACAGAAATGACTTAGAAAACTCCCTCCATCCTTCTAGTGGAGCAAGAGGTCCCCTAGACTGTTCCCAAGTCTCATACCAAGCCACAACAATATCCCGCAAATCTTTAAGAAGCAAGCTCGTCTAACTCAGTATCAGTGGCATGCATAACTCATAAAGTCCGCTGCATCTGATCTTAAAATTTCTAAGAATCTACATTTGGATCTGTTCCTGTGAATACCAGAAAGTCTAGGTTAATAAAATCCCGAACCCTTGCGCTGACCATTCTATATAAGGTGCCATTGGTTGACGCTAGGCCTAGGAAGCTACTAATTGAGTTAATAACTGCACAGCACTCCGCATATCTATATCTTGATCAAGAGCAACCAGGGGAGGAATTGGGGGTATGTTAGTTCCTCTATGCCCTTTAAGGGGTAGTGGTGCCTCCTCCAAAGTCTGAGTATCAGCCTTATCGTAAGGCTCATGTTGATCCATATTGGCAGGTGGCACCCAACTGGTACCCTCCCCTGACACATCATCTAATCAATGAACAATCGTCTAACGTCTCGTAGTAAGCATCGGTACGAACATAAATAAGGTATAGATTAGAAGAGAATACTTACGACTCAGCTCTATTGCACGATCTAGATCAGAATGAAAAGTATCCATCCTAAATATCATGTAGCCTCATGTTTATAAATATGGTGCACGACACACCCATAAATATTATTCTACTAGATACCGCTTGTAGACTCCCTAGAACAAACCTATTCTGATACCAAGTTTGTCACACCCCAACATCGGGAGGTACGACCGAAACACGATGCCCGAAGGCCCATGCGAACCAACATCCATACTTAGATCCTTCGACATGAAATTTGGGCCAACAAGGCCTCCAAGTATAATACCAAAATTTAAAATGTTCACAACTATCAGCGGAAGAAACTCAAACACTTTATTTATATATATATATATATATATATATATATATATATATATATATATAAATAAGCTATATTCGATATATTCATAACTAGTGGATCATGGAAGAATCAAATCTCCTTTCTGGAATGGGCTCATCAGTCATCCTATCTTGATCGTCGTCAACTTCGGAGACCTCTGGGTCCAAGGGCTGATTCATGAAAATGGGAGGAAAGTTCTTCTTCAAAGGAATCTTGAGAGTAATTAGTACTTACCTCAGAACTATCCTCTATCGGAACTTCTTGGGTAGAATCATTAGTAAGCTCCTCAGTTTGTTGGGTATCTGACCCTTGAGATGTTACCTCCTCTGAATCACTCTGTGGTTGGGCAATATGGGTTTGGAGGGTAGAGATCTTGAGGTTCTCATGGTTGGCATTTTTTTGAACTTTCTCCTACCTCTCTCTTCTTTTTCGAGTGTCTGTGGGTAGCAAGTGCATCCTTTCTTTCCCAAACTAACTTTGCAATGTCAATTTTAGGTTCTTCAATAGTTTGAGCAAATGGGTTATGAGCAGCTATATGGCTTTTTCTTTGGGGGAGAGAAAAAGCTAGAAAAAGGATAATCTAGCCGAGGAGGGGAATATCTTTGGGATGAGAATGTACTTGTGGGAGGAAGAGAAGTGACCTGGGGACTTCTGGGTTTCTGGGGCACAAAGTGATGACTTTTCAAGAGGAGTATTTGTTCTCTTAGAGACACCATCTCTTTCTGTTGCTGCTGGAAGAAATGGAAAAGAGATGTACCCTGCGGACAAATATCGTACTGCAAGCTTGCTAACCTGTGCTCCAAGGCTTTGATGAGTCCTGCTTGCTGAGAAGACTTCTCTACAACCTGTTCTACCCTGCTAAGCATTTTATTCTGAGTGTGTGCAAAAAGTTTAACAGTGTTATCAATATTGTTCAAGATTCTATTTTGGGAAATAGAATATCTGGACTGCCAGTTGATTGTTGATTCTATGTCACTCGATGGTGGTTTTTCTCCTGAGGGAAAAATAACATTCCTTTTGGGGATCTTGGGGGCATGATCCACACCATCTTTACCGAAATGTTCAAGAGGTGGAAAATTATGGGTATAGTCGGTGCTAACAGGGCTATACATTAGTATTTCAGGATATTTGACCATTCTTCAGGGTTATAGCTGACAAGGTATTCATACTTACCTGGACATCTGAGCGAGCCAACTGATGCGTCGCCTCTTTCATACTTTTCTCGAAGGCATTCTGCAGATGATCTATATTTTTTCTTTCTGTCCTTCTTGTTTTTCTTTCCGGGCACCCCTGTAGTATTTTGCTGGATCCTCAAGGCATTCTTGGCAAGAACATTCAATATCCGGTGGGTAGTGACCTATGTAAGGATTGTTGAACCACCATAAATTTTTACCTTCGATGTTAAAGTGCACAGTCCAATCATGGTCGGACATGATTCCATCCATTCGTTCCGAGAAAAAGTCTGGATCATATCCATAGGGAGAGGGGTGCATGGGCTGTATCATATGGAAAGAAAAAGTAGCCTTTTTTGGCTTCTTAAGGTGAGAGTGGTCAAACCTTATTAAGACACTTTTATCATTTTTTTCTCATAATGGTTGACTTAGTGAATGTGAGGGGTTCTGGGGGCTCTCTCAATTTTTCATAATTTGTTGCCCATGAATATGGAAGAATTTTTACAAGTTCTTCTTTTGTGATATGTCTAAGGATATGGGTACATTGGGTAGTACCTTTTGTGGCATCAACATTAATGAGCAAAGCATCAGCGTCACCGGGAAGAGAGAGATCCATGGCATGATTCTGAACTCTCCATGCAATCTGGTAGTGAAGAGTTGCTTGAATAGAATCCTTGGCAAGCGGGGTTCCTAAGATCTGGACTTGAATCTTCAATGCCTCTATGAGATATGGATCATGTAGAGACATATTTAAATTCGGGAACATAGCCACAAAGATTGTTCCTGCATTCAGAGTAACTTCATTTGTGCAAAGATTAGCATGTTAGTATTCAAGATACGTGGTATCAAGGAGGGAAATCTTTGCAACAGCTGGTTGCCCTTTTCTTCCATGATAAGTCAATGCTATCCGGACAACTCCAAAGTATATGTGAGTGAAACCGTGATTCTTCTATTGCATTGGAAACTCTTCAAGGATCTGCAAAGTAATGAATTGTTCTCCTTGTGTTGCATAAATGGGATGTTGGTCAAGTTTAGAAGCAGCAATATATTCTCTAACACCTTTGGGCCTTTGTTGGACCAAGAGCGAATTTGAGACCGTGGAGACAATTATTTTTTAGCAAAAGCGGAATAAGGATTTATGAGTGGCAAATAGGTAGATGGATTTTTTGATTTTCGTCTAAGACTTCTACTTCATATAAGTAATCATATTTATTTTGCGACGGTTTTTGAAAGGGTAGGAGATATAATGACAGCTGCACTGGAATGTACAAGGCTAGAATATGAAGATGCGTTAGACATAATTTGAGAAGGTTGCTCCCTCCTCCAAAATGATGGGTCTGGCTCTAATACCATATGGGTGAATGTAGTACCGGGAATCGTAATGATTAGTAAAATACTAGTGTAGAAATTGGATTACTAGACTAGAGATTGGATTACTTTTGTAGAGATTAGATTACCTCAGCAGAGATTGGATCACCTTAGCAGTAGTTGAATTAATCGCATGAAAGTCTTCCTACAAGGGGGTGTTGGAGGCTCACAAAAGGCATCCCTCGCCACAACTAAGCCGTCAACAGCGAACTCGAAAAACGTTTGCACTCTTAATGCAACAATTGCTAAAATAATCTTTCTCAACTACTAAAGGAATATTCTTCAACTACGAGGGTAATCTTCCTCAACTACTAGAGCAATCTTCTTCAACTACTAAAGTATTTTGAGACACTACACTCAAATATGAATCAGCCATATCCCCATATTTTGGAGGAAGAAACTATAAGATACTTAGCTAGAAGAAGACATTTTATTACACAAGAGTTTCTATAATAGAACTAGGTTGGGAATAGGATGATATCCAACTACTAAAAAGACTCCTATTTGTAGGCGATGGAAAGCTAGTACATGTACTATCCTTATTTAATCACATAGTACAAGTGGCAAAAAGTAAGTACAACAAACATAAAGTCTTATAGTGTAAGACATTTATTTGGCTAATAGACAAAGCATAAAATAATAATTATGAACTAGAAAACAAATTGCATGGCCTTGGGTTTTGGTATTGGTTTGGATAAGACATGGATTATGGAAAAGGGACCCATGAATAGTATTTGCATGGTATTAGGTTTGGGTAAATTTATGGCTGGACATGGGTGGCTTTTTTTTTTATGACACGAGGGACTCTTGAATAGTTCTTGCATGGCATAGAACTTTGGGAACTTTATGGCAAGACATGGGTAGACAACTTTATTGATATATTTTTGGAATTTTATGGTAACTTTTTGTGGGTCAAAGTGGCAAAAAGGTGAAAGACTTGTGCAGGTTTTTTATTTTTTCATGGTAATTTCTTGTAGGGTAGAGTGGTGAAAAGGATAAAGAATGTGTGCACACTTTTTATTATTTCAAATGGGTATTTACCTGGGGGGGAGGGGAGGGTTAATAGGTGAAAATGGTTTAAGATACTTCCGCAATTTTTTAATTTTAGAAAAAAGGAAAATTATGGAAGGGAAGTTGGCTAAAAAGGTTTAGAAGACTTATACAAGCTATTTTCTAGCTCATGATTACGCATTATGCTTGTCTTTAACCCTTCTACCCTTCGCTTTTCAGCTCTTGTGAAATATCTCTTTGCATGTGGATGATCTTCTTCTATAATTCCATATCTTTTACCTTTCTTCTTATGCGACGAATTTCCGATATCCCCATTTAAATTGATCTTAGTAATTTTTGCTGGATCAATGTCATAAGGGTCTGGTGAGTCTTCGAGCATTTCCATGTATTCCTTAAGTGTTGTCTTAAAATTTTGCCAACGGGGGTGAGTGAAAGAATAATTCCAACTTCCTTCCTCTCCTGGCCATATCTCCTCCGGAAGGCACTTATTTTACTTAAAAATGAGCCTATGAGCTTCAGCATACTCTTTATCCACTGCCAGGATTGTGACTGGATAATGAAACTAAAATGACACCGTAGGCATCACCTTTATAGTTCTTTTGATCACACTAAAAGACCTGTGGAACATGAATATTTTGACTGCACGAGAATGAAAATGATGAACCCAATAATTTTGAGGTTTGAACCACAATAAAAATATTTTTAGGAAAGGTTCAAGATTGTCAAAGTCACAGAAATCATGGCACTTGAATTCTATGAGAATGTGGTATTGATGGCCGAGTTACCAAAAGAACCATAAGAGCTCCTACAAAAAATTCTTGGTATGTGCTATGAATACCTGGCAAAATGGATATTCCAGATTAACACCAAAGGTTTTTAGTATGGAACCTCCGTAGCTTTGAAAAACCTGAAAATCATAAACTACCCTCCGCCTTAATAATATGGACTGATGAAGAGGATCCGAAAAATCAAATTACTCCAGTGTGTGATGTAATGATGAAGAACCTGGTCGTGGCACATGTGAGAACATAAACATTTGAACTACAGATTTATTCTTCTTCTTGTGCTTTTGTTGCAGAAACCTTTTGAAAAATTCACCTGGCCTTGAAAGGAAATCTGCAAGAAAATTATCTTTTCCTTTCAAGTGCTTGACCTGAAACTTATAGGGAGAGAACCACTAAGCCCATCTGAGAATTTGTGGCTTTAGAATTGTCTTTGGATTCAACTGGATCATCCTAGGAAAAGCCTTCATATCTATATCAATAAGAAACTCTGAGTGAATTAGGAAAAAAATGAACTTTTTAATCCCATTTTCACTGCAAGAATCTCCTTGAAAGTGGAATGATAGTATTTTTCAGCATCCTTGAATCAACCACTGGCGTAACCACATATTTTTCTCTGACCATTTTCTCTCTCAAATAAAATCGCTCTGCAATATTCATTGCTGGAATCTGTCTGCAATGTTTTCTTTCCATTGGAGGGAATATGTAAAGATTTGACACTTTGAGACACCTCTTTTACTTTTCTAACTGCATCACTTTGTTCCTTTCCCCATGGCTGGGCATTTTTCTTCAACATTTTTGTGAGAGGATAAAGATATGCGAAAATATTAGAAATAAAATCTCTCACATAATTTATTATTCCCAAAAACTGTTGGATTCACTTCGTCGCAAAGCCAGTATCGGGGATCTTGAGAAGTTCCTGAGAAATATGAGGACCTGGGGTGTATTCTCCATGGGAAAAAGGCATGCCCAAAAACTCAATTTCATTTTTTGCAAAAATAACTTTTTTTGGCTGAAAGCATGATGCCATTTTTTTGCACCAAGGATGCAAAATGATTGAGAAAATTTATGTGCTCCTCCCAAGTATCATTGAATAATAAAATATTATCAATATAAATAAGTGATATGTGGAGGATGGGCTGAAATATTTTTATCATGCACTTTTGAAACAAAGATGGAGCAGCTTTTAAACTGAAAAGCATGGCTTTCCACTGAATATGGTGACCGAGAATGCAAAAAACTAGTTTTTTTCCTATCATCCGGGTGGATTCCCAATTGCCAAAAACCTAATTTGAGATCAAACTTAGAAAAATATTTTTCCTTGGCAAGTTGGGAGAAAAGGGTGAGCTTATTTGGGATGGGAAACTTATCTTCAAAAAGAAAATGATTGAGTGGTTGGTAATTAATTACCAATCTCAATTTACCTGTTGTTTGCTCGGCTCTTTTGTTGATATAAAATGCTTCGCACGCCCATTGTGAATTTGATGGCTCAATGAGATCAAAATCCACTGGCTCTTGGCACTCCTTTTTTGCAAGCTGAAGGTGGTCGGGGTTCATACCTGAGTGACTTGCCTTTGTAGGATTGATATTCTCATTTTTCTTGAAAGGCAGCTTGATGAAGAACTCTTCTTTTTTCCATAAAGGATTGTCAAATTTGGTTAAGAATCATTGTGAGATTCTGCACAGGAGTGTTGTGTGATTTGTGCTTCAATTTCCCTGACTTGGTCTCCTTCTGTGAGCTGGAACAATCTCGGGACTACACAATATGGCTTGAACTGCTTTTTGAATGCTATCCCATTGGCTTTGATCTGTAGTTTGTCCTACAAACCCCTGTAAATATCAAAATCAATAATTAAATCCTTACCTGGGACATCTGACCTAATCAATTTGGTACTATACTTCAGTCCTGGGAAGAATTCGATAGTGATCGGGTGCTTGGTAATGACGGTTATGATCAAAATTCCATTTGAGGCTGTGTTGAAATTCTTGAAGTACGACACCCAATACTCATCTGGAAAGACCACAGAATAAATGAGTGAGGAGGCGGCTCCCATGTCAAATAAATCTATGACATGTGATGGTTTGTCCCACTTGGGTGCATAGACTTTGATTTCTGCTTGCGGGATCATAGTGATGCTGTGGATATCTTATTTCACCTTTGGCTTTGGTTCTGAAATTAGGTAATGATCATCACCATATTCCTCATAAACATCCAGGGAAAAGAGAGTCTCTTTTGTGGGCTCATCTTCAAGTGAGAAAACTGATTCTAGGTCGTCATCCTCACTAAAATAAACGCCTGTGTAATCTGCAATTTCAGAGAGTAGTCTAATAGACTACTTGGACTGCGGGCATTTCCTCGCAGAAGGTCCTATTTTATTGCAAATAAAACAGGCTTTATTTCTCCTTCCATTGCCCGGCCTTCTTCTTCTGAAGTATTTTGTTTTCTATCTGAACGTGGACCTGTCGCCTGAGAATTTTAGCAACCTGAACCTTTTGAACTTCTTCCTTGGTGCCTGGCTGAGCAATCTTTCTTTCCTTTGATTAAATCTGACCTGCGGCAAGCTCTATCAAGTGCTAGATCATTCTTCATTATCTGTTTTAGAACAGATCATTTTGCACACATATCATCAATAGCATAAACAATGGCTTGCCTAATATAACTAATATTCGAAGTAGTTATTGACTGGTATTTATCTTGTATGATGGTCATGGTTCGACCATCCAACATCTTCGGTAGGCTTGAAATAAATGCTTGTTTTAGATTGATATCTCTATCTAAAGACAAGCACTTCATTTCAAAGAGTTGTCTTCGTAATATTTCATGCCTTTGGCCAGCATCGCCGCAGAAAACTTCTTGCAAGATTCTAATGTTAAAAGAAAAATCTTAGGAAGTAAGGAAAACATTTGTATCCTGCAACCCAAGTGAATTCCACCAGTCTCAAAGAATACCTGAGAGGCGAGAAGTGAATTCTGATAGGATTACGTACTTTTCTCGCTCTGCCAAATTCTTGGTCACCATCCAAGTGTAGATATCTTTGATTCTTTGAGGCCATCTTGAGACATTTATATCATCTAAGGCAAAGGTATGGAAAACTACCATAAAAGTTCCATAACACATAACTTGGTCGGGACAGGGCCCCACCATACCCAAAATAACCGAAACATATACTTCGGTACCTATCGACTTCTGTACAGCTATTCTGGAGAAGTGGAGTGTGACAACCAACAGCTGAAATGTGCACCTTACTGGGGAGGAATGTCGCCGGGTCTATCTGTACATGTAGGCATGAACACATCGCCCAGAATAAAGGGGCGTCAATAAAAATGATGTACCGAATATGTAAGGCTGATAATGTACGTAAACCAAAGGCATAACATAAGAGATATGAATACAAAATTTCAACCTGAATACAGAAGAAAAGCCAACGGAGACGTACACTACTATAACCATGAACCATAAGTGTATGCAAGTTTTGTAAAAGTCAGGCCACTCATTAGGGCTATGCATTAAATATAATATAATATTATTCTACCGCTCTTTGGGGAATATCACCTCATATCGTGTTCAACCACTCTTTGGGGCATATCGTATCATATCGTGTTCAACCACTCCTTAGGGAATATCGTATCATATCATACACAACCTCAGAGAGAACTCGGTAAAGTCTCATGTCTTCATCATATTGTACTCAACCTCAAGAGGTCTCCGTTGTACTCGGCCTCAATAGGACTCGGCGTAACTGCCCTCGAGAGGACTCGATAAATTCCCGACTGGTCAGTGGTTGAACAATAGGTGTCATTCCCGGCCGACTATAGCATGGCTCGGTAAAGTAAAATAGATATATATAAGTAAGTGCAATGCATGATCAATTTCAAGAGATATCAAGATTAAACTCAGAATGAATTACATTCCCCGACCTCAAGATACTATCCAGGAACATCTCAAACTTGAAAGAAAATGCCACCAGCACAGAAGGTACAAGAATACGAACAACATTATCAAGAAAGGTTTCGAACAGTTCTGTGTTACAACATAAGGATTGTGTAGAAAGTAACGCTCACATCAAGTCATGCCAAGAAAGAAAACTACCTTACATACCTTTTTGAAGGACTAACTACACTTTTTGAGTTTTTACACTTCTATGGTGATTATATACAGTGATGATCACGAGGTTTTTTATGTTAAATCTTTCTAGGTTTGCCTTCATTTGGTTTTTAATCGTTAAGAGTTCTTAGAGAGAGTTTGGGAATGGTCTTGGGTGAGCTACAACTGGTAATATTTTGTAGAATCAAACTAAAAAAGTTGGACTACTTTTTATATCAGGTCTAGAAACTCCATCGCCTCAAACGTTAAATGGGTCACCCCGCACCGGCCACTGCATCCAGTGGGGCAGCTGGCGCATATATGAAAAAGCATAATCACACCCTCGTTCCCATAACGTGTCGCCAGCCGATTTGTTGTACTAAAACCCAAACTTATCAATCTTCAACTCCATGGGTGGATAAAGAGTGTGGGGTATAACATATGACTTATGTGCATGGTTCGTTTTATTTTTCGGAAAATTTAGATGTACTTTGATAGAAAGATCTTGATTCTAAAGCTTATATATTGTTGGAGTTAAGAACAATCAACTTTCTTGGTAAATGACCTCGGATCAGTGTTTTGACAATTTTGTTAGGTTTGTATAATGATTTTGGACTTTTACCTATGTTTGGTTTGGGTACCGGGTGACCTGAAGTCGTGTCGACACTTGTTGTTGAGTGTTCAAAAAATGAGTTTATGAATATTGAAATCTTTGAGTTTGATGTTGATTCTTGATTCTTGGTGTTGTTTTGATGTTTTGAGTTTACGAGTGAATTTGTGTGAGGTTTATATACTAGTTTGAATGTTTGGATGGGGTCATGAGGGGCTCGAGTGAGTTTCGTTTTAATTTCGGGCACTTTTGGTAAGTCTTGGGATTGCTAGTGCTGCATTTACCGCGATTGCGATGATCTACTCAGAAATGCGAGTTTCATATTTGCAAAGTATAACTCGCATTTGCGAAGTTTGGGAAGGGGAGGCCAGCTTCGCAATTGTGAAGCTGGGATTGCATTTGCGATGCTTGCAATTACGAAGCGAGTGTTGCATTTTTTACTTTAGTGGCTCATGCACCTCTTTGCAATTGCGACCACTGGCTCTCATTTGTGAGCTGTGCAATTGCGAATAATAGTTCGCAATTGCGACATCTAAAGCTGGGATAAAAATCTGAGATTTCAGGATTAGCTCATTTTTTTCATTTTTGAGACCTAGACAAAGCAAGAAGGCAATTTTGGAGAATGTTTTTCTTTCAAATTTCAAGGTTAGTAACTTTAAATTGTTTTTGATTAACTTTTATTATTCCCCATAGATTTTCATCCCTAAATCTAGCATTTCATAGAGCAGGAATAGGATTTTTGAGTAGTAGCTTAAGATATGAACTTTTAGAGATTTAGACCTCAATATTGGAGGTCGGATCTAGAAACAAATCATATATTTGGACTCATGAATGAATGGATAATCGGGATTTGATCTTTATTTCTTTTCGACCAAGTGAGCCCGGGTTAACTTTTTGTTGATTTTTTCAAATATGTTAAAGATCAAATCTTTTTTATACTAGGTTAGTTTCTAAATATTATTTTGACTTATTTAGGTATTAATTGACTCGATTCGAGTTGTTTGGAGGCTTATTTTTAAAAGGAATGAGGTATTGGAGGGTTGATTTGTTTCGGAAAGATGTAAATTTCTTGGTTAACCTTGATTTGAGTGAATATGGTTGTAATTAAGTTTATTTTCTTCGTGCTATATATGTTGGAGGTGGAGTATATGCAAAGTGAGAAGTTTATATTCGTTTTCCACATATTAATCATGCAGGTAGAATTAGCCTTATTCATGACTTGTTGCTTCATGTATTGATTCTTCTATGCTCTAAATAGATTGTGAAACTTTTTGATTATTCTTATTCATGTTAATAGCTATGTTGATGTTGGTTGGCTATAGGTGCAAAAGTGACAGTTAATTCTCATGTGGTGTGTTATGTTTAATCACTCTTCTTGATGTTGTTTGTGTTTTCCAACTTGCTCGATGCTGTTTTTTATATATATTTTTGGTGAGGAAGAGTGAATTGCATGAAGGTCCTTCCCATGCTTGTGAGGAAGAGTGATTATGCATGAAGGGTGTTCCCGTGCTTCTTAACACTATTGCTATTGAAGGGTGTTTTCGTGCTTGTGATGAAGAGTGAACATGCACAAAGGGCGTTTTCCATTCTTGTAAGGATGAGAGTAAAATGCATGAAGGGTGTTGTCGTGCTATTTAATATGATATCTATTATTCCTTGCTTTTACTATGGGAATTCATAACTTGGCTATATTATTTCATGGTTGTCTTGTCGAAAGCTTAAGTTGAAAGAGTTGACCAGAGTTTGACTTTTATGTAGACGACTCCGAAATGGAGATTTGATGATTCCAATAGCTTCGTATGGTGATTTTGGACTTGGGCGTATGTCCGGATATTGATTTGGAGGTCCGTAAGTCATTTTTGCTTGAATTGGTGAAAGTTAGAAAGTTAAAGGTTTGGAAGGTTAAGAGGTTTGGCCGAGAGTTGACTTTATTGATATTGGGTTCAGATTTTGGTTCTGGGAGTAGGATTAGGTCCGTTGTTTCATTTGGACTATTGTTCAAAATTTGAGGTCATTCAGAGTTGATTTGATACGGTTCGACCTTAGTTTTAGAAGTTAGGGTGCTATTCGTGATTTTAATTTTTTTATGTGATGTGAGGCTTCGACTAAGTTTGTATCGTGTTTTAGGACTTGTTGGTATATTTGGATGGGGTCCCGAGGGCCTTGGGTGTGATTCGGATCAAGTTCGGCTTCATTTTGGTATTGAAGAACCGCTAATATGATGTCGGTGTATCCTTCTTCACGATCTCGACATAGTGGTCGCATTCACAAAGTGTTATTCGGAGGCAGGTAGTTTTGTTCTTCGTGTTCGCAAAAGTTTAGAGGGGTTGTGCATCACGATCACGAGAGTGAAGCTGTGTTTGCGTAGAAGAGAGAGGTCGGCTTGGGCACCAGGCCTTAAGCCTTTGTGTTTGCAGATAGGGGTACGCGTTCGAGCAGGCGTAGCTTTGTGAGGCATCGTGTTCACAGCCTGGGCATCACATTCACGTAGGAGGTTTTGGCAGCTAGTGTGTTTTGTGCTTCGCGAGCACGAGGAAGCTTCCGCGTTCGCGAAGAGGAATAACTGGGCAGACTATATTAAATCCCATTTCGAGGGTTAGAGTTATTATATTATATTTTGAGTTGTAGAGCTCGGTTTTAGGCGATATTGGAGGAGATTTTCACATCTTGGATCGGGGTAAGTGTTTTTGACTCGGATTTGTTCATTTATCATGATTCCATCCTAGTTTTTATCATTTATTTCTTGATTTGGAGTAGAGAAATTGGGGATATTGTAGATACTTTTCAAAAAATGAAAAATGGAGATTTGAAGGTCGATTTGAGGTCAGAATTGAATGATTTTGGTGTGGTTGGACTCGTAATCGAATGAGTATTCAGAATTTGTGAATTTTATCAGGTTTCGAGGTACGAGCTAGTGGTTGACTTTTTGATTTTGACAAAGAGTGAAACTTTATTTTTTTGAAGTTGTTCCCTACGACATTATTTGTTGATATTGAGTTGTTTGTGACTAGATTCGAGTCGTTTGGGGGCCGATACGCGTGGGAAGGGCTTGTTGGAGTATTGATTCGTGCATTTTGAGGTAACTAACATTTCTTAACTTTGAATTGAGGGTAATTATCCCTGGAAACGTGTTATTTGTGTTGTGTTGGGGTGACACACATGCTAGGTGATAGGCGTGTAGGCGTGCACCATGGTAATCATGATCCGGGTTGATGTTTGTACTGTGTTGATATCAAGTCTTGTTTTATCCGTGTAACCCCTACGTGTTAGAGTAGTTGAGCTATGATTTATGTTAGAAATCATGTTTAGGATGTGTGCTTATTCAGTTGAGACCTAATGAGGTTAATTCTGTTGTTTTGAGTTAACCACTTTAACTGTAATTATATACCCAGTCATGATTCTTTATTTGCATATCATATCTCAGTCTATGTTTATCATTTACTGTTACATCACATGTTATAATTGTTTGGGCTGAGTGGTACAAGATTGTGAGCCCTTGAGACTTGAGAGATTGATGACGGAGGTGGGCCTGAGAGCCGAGTTGTGTGTGTTATTGTGGATTGGGATGCACGCCACAGATATTGGCTTTTTATTATTATTATTATTATTATTATTATTATTATTATTATTATTATTATTATTATTATTATTATTATTATTATTATTATTATGTGGATCGGGCTGCACGTCGCAGCATGCCTTATTGGCTTTATATTAGCGCTTGGGCAAGATCCGCTCCTCTGAAGTCTGACATACCAGCAGTGAGTGCAGGCACATTGATATATATACGTGCTTTAGTGAGGGGCATTGATGATAGGCACCCGTTGAATGCTGAGTGATTGTGTGTATTGAGTGAGAATTTGGCAGACAGATTGAGTATTCTGAGAGCGTGAGTACTTGGGAATATCACCGTGAAATCATTCATTTGACATGCATATCTAACATGTAGGCATAGAGATGTACCATTCCTCATGCTAGCTGTAATTGACATGTTCCTATCAGTATTGGGCTTTAATTGTTGAATTTGAAAGCATGTCTAAATTTCTGTAACATGAACAAGCATGTCTATATTGTTATTGCCATCATTATACCTGTGTTATCATTATATTGGACTATGACTGTCTTCTTCTAAGCTCGTCACTTCTTTCCGCCCAAGGTTAGTTCTGTTACTTATTTAGTACATGGGGTCGGTTGTACTCATACAATACTTTGTACTTCGTGTGCAGATCCAGGTACATCTGGACATGGTGATTTCTAGATCCGTGCTAGTACCTGCTTGGAGATTGCAAGGTAGTTGTTATGACGTCCGCATACGATTTATGTTTTGATACTCAGTAGTGCTCATGTACTCATTGACAAAAGATTTTGGGGTGGTTGTAGTAGTATTTCAGTTATTTATGAGATTTCTGTGGTTGAGTTTGTTAATACATTTTTATTCAAATATTTAGTTGTTATGTAATTGTCGGCTTACCTAACAAGTATGTTAGGCGCCATCACGACGGTTGGGATTCTTGGGTCGTGATAGAATGTTGGGTATGAATGTAGTCCATGATGCCTTAGATAAGGTGAAGATTGATTCAGGTTCACTTTCGGACAACAAAAAATAGGCAGAAACATTATGCAGACAAGAAGGTCCATAATGTGGCTTTTATGGAGGGCGAGAAAGTACTTTTTAAAGTCTCATCTATGAATGGTGTAATGAAATTTGGGAAGAAGGACAAGTTGAGCTCGGCATTCATTGGCCATTTGTGGTGTTAGAGAAAATTGGGGAGATCGTGTACCGGCTTGTTTTGCCTCCCAGCCTAGCAGGGGTACATACGGTATTTCATATTTGCATGCTTCGAAAATATCATGAAGATAAGCTGCATGTTTTAGAGTCTAGCACAGTGCAAACTGATGAGAATTTGACTTATGAAGAATAGTCGATAGCATTGTAGGTCGGCATGTTAGAAAGTTGAGATTTAAGGATATCTCTTATGTGAAAGTGCTTTAGAAAGGGTATCCAGTGGAGGAGACTACTTAGGAGTCTGAGTCCGATATGAAGAGTAGATATCCGCATCTCTTACCAGTTCAGATACATTTCTATGTCCGTTCAAGGACGAACATTTCTTTTAGAAGTGGAGAATTTAATGACCAGATATGTCATTTTGAGTTCTATCTTTCTGTTTCATGATTTGAGACCTTAAATAGCTCTATTTGATTATTTATGACTTGTGTGCATGGTTCGTTTAAATATTTGAAAAGTTTAGATGTGTTTTGGTAGAGAAATCTTGATTCTAAAGTGTTGTTGGAGTTGACCACAGTTAACATTCTTGGTAAACGACCTCAGATTAGTTTTTTGAAGATTCATGTAGGTTCGTATGATGAATTTGGACTTTCATATATTTGGTTTGGGTCCCCGATGATCCGAGGCCGTTTCACCGCTTTTTGTTGAAAGTTGGAAAAATGAGTTTATGAACATTGAAATCTTTGAGTTTCATGCTTAATTCTTGATTCTTGATGCGGTTTCGATATTATGAGCCTACGAGTGAGTTCGCCTGAGGTTTATATAATTGTTTGAATGTTTAGATGGGGTTCTGAGGGGCTCGAATGAGTTTCAGATTGGTAAGTCTTGGAATTAATGGTGCTACAGCTTCACAATTGCGAAGAGGGTCACATTTGCGACCTTAGTGGCTCGGGCGCCTCTTCACAATTGCGACAATCGGTTCACATTTGTGAGCTTTCCAATTGCGAACAATAGTTTGCAACTGTGACATCTGCAACTGACATAAAAATTAGGGATTTGGGGATTAGCTCATTTTAATTCATTTTTGAGACCTAGACTAAGCAAGGATGCAATTTTGGAGAAACCTTTCTTCCCAACTTTAAGGGTTAGTAATTTTAGCTTATTTTTTATTTATTTTCATTATTTTCATAGATTTTTATCCCTAAATCTAGGATTTCATATAGTAGAAATAGGATTTTTGGGTAGTAACTTAAGATATAGATTTTTAGAGATTTATACCTCGATTTGAGGTCAAATCTCGAAACAAATTATATATTTGGACTCGGGGGTAAATGGATAATCGAGATTTGTTCTTGATTTCGGATTTGACCAAATGGGTCTGGGTTGACTTTTTGTTGACCTTTTCAAATATGTGAAAGATTGAACCTTTTAATACTAGAGTGGTTTCTAAAGCTTGTTTTGACTTATTTAAGCTTTAATTGACTAGATTCGAATTGTTTGGAGGCTTGTTCTAAAGGGAAGGCAGTATTTGAGAATTAATTTGTATCATAAAGAGGTAAGTATCTTGGTTAACTTTGAATTGAGGGAATTAGGTTTTAATTGAGTCTATTTTGATGCGTGCTATATTTGTTGGGAGTGGCATATATTCAAGGAGACGAGTCGATATGGCGTTTGCCATGGGTTAATCATACGAGTAGAATTAACCTTATAAATGACTTGTTGCTTCATGTATTATTTCTTCTATCCTCTAAATAGATTGTGAAACTTCTATATTGTTCTTATTCATGTTAATAGCTATGTTGAGTTTGTTGAGATATCAGACGTTACGATTCTCGAAATATTGGCTTGGGTATTCATGTGAAAGTGACGGTTAATTCTTATGCACTTAATCATTCTTCTTGATATTGTTTGTGCTTCTCACCTTGCTTGGTAATGTTTGATATATATATATATATATATATATATATATATGGTATTTCCGAAGGGTATTTCTGTACTTATGAGGAAGAGTGATTATGCATGAAGGGTGTTTCTGCGCTATTCATATTATTACTATTGGACGAAGGATGTTTCCGTGCTTGTGAGGAAGAATGAATATGTACGAAGGGTGTTTCTGTGCTTGTGTCACAACCACATCTTCCCACCTTAGGATGTCGTGATGGCACCTAGTCTCTAAGACTAGGTAAGCCTAGTGTTTAATAATAACTTAACAAGAACAATCAACATGAATACTAAAATAGAACTAACAAAACTCATATAATCTTCCATAACAGAATCTCAACGATAACTTTTCCAAAACCAGTGGAAAAAAGTCATAAGCTCTACAGAGTATACTAGAATATCTACTACAACTCTGTCTGAATGGAAGATACAACAGAAAATAAAGATAAGGGAATGTGACTTCGAGGCTTGTGGATGCCGAGCAGGTATACCTTGAAGTCTTTGGAAAGTATCTAACAATCGATAACTAACGTCGGCACGAGCAGACGTACCTGGATCTGCTAAAGAATATGTGCAAAAGCATAGTATGAGTACACTACAATGGTACCCAGTAAGTATCAAGCCTAACCTCGGTAGAGTAGTGATGAGGCCAGGTCAAGACACCTACTCGGGTATAAATAAACAGTATGAAAATATAATAACGATAAATAATGGAAGGCGGAGAAATAACTGATACAAAATAAGTTAATAACATAAACTAATACCGGAATTAATAAGCATAGAGATAACATAAAGGAAGCAATTAAAGGGAACCACCAAAGTCAAATACGGATCCAAACTGATAAGACAAGGAAGAATAAAAGCAACAAGGAGTATTTCACCAATAACTCTTTACAACATGAGATAAACAACAAGAATCACGGATGAGGTACCGCCTGGTACACAACAAGAATTACAACCGAGGTACTACCTCGTATACAAAAAGAATCACAACCGAGGTACTACCTCGTATTCACATTTCTCAATTTCAATCACGATGTTTCCTTATACCGTCGCGTGAGCCTTACATTTAAATAGTTTTGAAAACATTTTCCCCTAAATAGCTACACGCACGTTAGCCAACCTTATGACGCCATGTGGCTTCAAGTAATTCCCTTACAAGCAACACACACATAAGTACCGCCTTATGCTGTCGCATGTACACCAACCCCTATCCTTATACCACCGCATGCGCATCAATATCACATCACAATAACAACTCTCACCACAAGTGCCCATATGTCATAATTTGGCAATAATCAACAATATCAATGTTTCCACAACAATAGCCCATGTCTCAACCACAATGTGTACAAAAGTATCAACAGTAACAATGAATGTAAATTTCTTAACAAGAAGGATATCTCAACAATAAACAACTTCGCCTCAACGTGATAATTGGTTTCACAACTTCAATACCAATAACTCAACAATGATAAAGATAATGTGTAACCACGATATTGAAAAAGAATAACTCACAATGGAAAAGATAACGTGTAACAATGACTTCAGATAATGATAATCAATAATGAAAGAGATAAGATGTAACAATAAATTCAAATAATGATAGATCACAATGGAAGAGGCAACATGTAACGATGACTTCAAATAATGGCAAATCAATAATGGAAAAGACAACATGTAAGGATGACTTCAAATAATTATAAATCAATAATGGAAGAGACAACATGTAACGATGAAAGAGGCAACAAGTTCAACTGAAGCAAAAGAGCAAAATATCAAGTAGGATATAGAACAAGTTTTAACAAAGTCATTTAAGACATGTAAGGATAGACTAACACAAGTAAGAGTAAATTGACAATGAGAATTTAGAACATGACATGACAATTCAATTAGAGCATGGAAAGCGTCTAAGTAGCCTAAACCAGACAAATACCACATATAACCCGTATACCAACTCATCACCTTCTGTACACGGCTTTCACATAGCATAAATGACACAATCAATTCTAAATCCTAAGGGATAGTTCCCCCACATAAATACATACCTCAGCTAGACCAATTCAACCCTCAGAAATAGCTTTTCCCCTAAAATTTGCCTCCACATGGCTCAAATCTAACCAAAATCGACTTAATATCATCAAACAATGCAAAGAAAATCAATTACAATAGATAAAGCTATGATCTTTATACTTTTCCCAAAAAGTCAACAAAAATCAACCTGGAGCTCGCCCGGTCGAAACCCGGGTCCAAAGGTAGATTTCGGCTACCCATAATCTCACGAGTCCATATGTATGATTAGCTTCAAAATCCGAGTCCAAATCGGCTCTCAAAACTCAAATTCTTATTTTTCAAAAACTTGACAAAGTTTCACAAATTTTCACTTTGATTCACATGATTTTTAT
Source organism: Nicotiana tabacum (assembly GCF_000715075.1). Taxonomy (NCBI): domain Eukaryota; kingdom Viridiplantae; phylum Streptophyta; class Magnoliopsida; order Solanales; family Solanaceae; genus Nicotiana; species Nicotiana tabacum. The sequence continues at coordinate 54,944,056 of NC_134088.1, forward strand.
GTTAGAATCTAAGATATACTGATGAAATATAGTTGGAAATAGATTAGAATCACTTAGTCAATGTTTGTAGATGAAAATCCCCTTCTGAATCGCCTCCTACCGAGTCTAGGGTTCTAAAATGAGAGAATATGATGTAAAATCCCGTCTCCTAGCCCTTTTGATCAGTTGCAAATGTCGCATTTGCGACAAAGGGTTCACATTTGCGAACCCTCGCAATAGCGAATCAGGGTCGCATTTGCGAATCTTGATAGCCTTAAGATAAGTCGCAATTGATGTCGCACCACGTTTTCTCGGGAAAGCAGGTTTAGACGTGTGACAACTCTTTGAAATGGGTATTAAAAGGGAAGAGTCACCACATGACGATTTTAAGGTGCGTTAGGGAACCTATTTGCAAATAACTCTGTTTAACTAGTTCACGTTACCAAAGATCAGGTAAGATGTCAAATTATCTCAAAGAGAAGGGGTTAGTCACTCTTCGAGGTCCAAAACTATGGGTTTTGTCCGAATTTTATGCTATGTGGGATTATTGAATTATAGTTACTCTATGTGGTCATATAAGTCAAATAAGGGTAGAGAATCTAAATTTACAAGAGAAAATAAATTTCACATAAGAACAGAAAGCAGATAATACATTAATAAATAATTGATACAATCTTTGAAGATTACAAGATATGGTCTAATTTAATCTAAGTTCACACAAGCGTATAAACAATAACTGCAGAGGGGTCCTATGCTTTTTTAGCCTAAAGGATCACCCCGTGCAACAAAAATAATACTTCGCAACTCCCTTAAAGGTAAGGGTTGCTCATATTATTCAGCGGGCACATACTATCATCTCCTGCTACCTAATTACTACCTTAAAGTTATTTTACCTAAAGGCGTTCTAGTTCAGTTCTAAACTGCATCCTATGCGTGCCTTACCCGTCACATGCCTATGGTCCAGGAGGCTTTGGACCTACTACTTTGGTAGTTCTAGACTTCCCTTAGGATGCTCAAAAATGATAAAACTAGGTGCACAATCAAAAATAGTTAGGACTTCACATAGTTAACAATTATGGGCTCAAATTGGCCTCCTCATATAGACACAAATGCACATAAAAAATTATAAGTTTATGCTAACAGTGTTCCGAATTATTAAGTAGACGATTGTAGGTGGGCAGATTTGAAATCGGAGCATATTGAATGGCGCAAGACCTATAGACATGATTTCTATGTGATTGATCGATTCAGGGATTGACATTAGAGTTCTACAAGCAGTGTTTCTAGGTAGACTGTTTCGACAAAGCTGTTGATTTTAATACATGGCTTATTAAGACCCTATAGGCATGGTTTATGGGTGACTCACGACTAGGCAGTGAGATCATGAAAGCTCATAGTTATTCGTTTTTGACCCTATAGACATGATTTCTAAACGAGTGGTAACATCCTATAGGCCTGAAATCTCGACAATGATGTCCGGGCAGCAAAGTAATTGAGAATATGCACTTATTTTATTTTATTCCTATAGGCATAACATCTAAGTGAAATCAAGTCTTATTCAAGATCCTTAATAGACAAACAAATCAGCATATGATGCAGATAAATATCAAATAAACAAATTAAGGTCCTATAGACATATTTTCTACCCTTTCATGCAAAGAATAGAATATCCCTGTTCTCCCATTTCACTAATTCCCCAGCTATTTGTTTACAAATTATTACAGACCCAAAATAAAAGAATATGGGTTCAAATATTGCAAACTGAAATGACTACAGGCCCAATAAATAGAGCAGGCCCAAAGGAAAATAACCCAGTAAAGCTTGGGCCTTCAGTAGGCAAATTCTTCACACAAATAGTAGACCAAGATCAAAATACATTCCAAACATTAGAGCATATCAAATTACACGACTCTAATTCATACATGGACTCATGTTGGGCCCAAATGGAGGACTCCCTTACCCATCAATTGCAACTTAACCACAGAAGTTAACGAATCACACATGGTAATCAATTAAACAACTCTGAAGCCTACAAACAACAATTCCCCATAAGTATAGAATTATATGACATATTGGCAGGATTCGCATAAAGCATATTGGCACTTGCATTTAAGAAGATAGGGTGATAAGATTGGTCAAACAGGGGGCTCAAACATGAAAACTAGGGGAATCAGTAGAGCTCAGTTTCAACATGGTAAGTTTGACATGGAAAACTAACAACATAGGTTCATGATTGAGCAATTATTCAATAGGGGAAAGAGTGTAGCATGCTGAACATAAACATAACATTAGGAGAGTTGGGGAGGCAAGTCACTTGGGTTAATAGGGTAAGCATACAAGACATATACGAGAAAAGCATGCTAAGTTTTCCAGAAAAACAATTCCAAAGTAAAGCATGATCCAAAATTAGTCTAAAAGGGACTTTAGACCTAAAAGTCTTAATAATGAAAATCTGATAGAGCCATAGTCAGGGGAATAGCAATTTTCACATGAGATCCTAATACACATAACAAGTAGGCTAGTAGGCATGATATACAACAGTCAACAAGCAGCCTAACATACTAAGTATAACACAAAGATTCCAAAATCCAAAGAACTCATGGTAGGAAAGAATATCAACTTAAGGTTAATAGAACAAGCAGACTCCAAGGCTTATGCTAGTTGACTAATACATAATAGAAGAAGCTAAGTATATTGGAATTCAACTAGAAGTTTTAGGCAATACTAAAGAGTGCATGATTGAACAAACATAACATTAGAGTTCTCCACAACAGAGAAACATGTTTGGCTAATCATTGAGACAGTAATTGGTACATAAGGTTCATGTAATCATAAAGCAGGGAAAACAGTAGATCATACATAAAGGATTCATCAGAAAGAAGTTTACTCAAGCAAGTTCTATGTAGGAGACAATCCCCTAAGAGTTTCAGTACAAGAATCCAAGGCAAAGCATGAGAGGGGACTCATAAAACACAACATTCTTAAGGTAATCATGAATCATTCTAGTTGCACACATAAAATTGGCAAGCATCGAAGCATAGCGTTCGAGCAGGTTTAGATACCAGAAAAGCACCAGGATACAAAATAATTCTAAGGCAAATAGGAATATGAACAGAGGCAAATAGTAGCATATTGATTCCCGAAGGCCTAAATGACATGAGCATACAAAGCATGAACACAAGCAAAAGAGAATGAATTTGTGAGAGTCTCAGTACTCACCAGTTTGCATAATTAACGAGCAAATAAGGTAGAAACTAAGTGCCAACAACTTACTTATCAGTAACAAGGAGAAAACAGCAGAAACCCCAAAATTATCAGTGTATCAGAGTTCCCAAGGGTCTTAGATGAACCCCGAGCAGTGCTCACACTGAGAGAGGTCAAACAGTCAAATTCTGATGGCCTTGGCTTTCAGCCAGCCAAGAGCTCAAATTTCAGAATAGTGTAGAATGTGTGAGAGTGAGAGAATAACAGTACTTCATGTCCGTTTTTGGGGATTTAGGGGAGGGGTTAATATAGTATTTAAATTTAAATGGACAAATAAGGAAAAATAGTTAATCAAAAGAATAGCATGCAAAGTCAATTTAGAATCGGATTAGGAGAAAACCAGGTAAACTCTAGTTTAACAGGAATCAAAGATTGACCGAAGATCTTGATGAATGAGACCTATATACTTTGGCCATGAACGTATACAAATGAAATATCATCTAGATCGAAACGAATGAATCTTGATTCCCTTGATTCGGAGCATGGTACTTGCCAAAAATAGGCAAATACTAAGTTATACCATAATCGCGTGAGTAACAATAAGATAGAGCACATAAGGTAAGGGATTCATGGAATGATTCCATATCAAGGTCGGAATAGAGAGGGATAAAGGGAGGTGGCTGCTAGGGTTTTACAGACGAGAGAAGAGGAGGATAGGGAGTGTTTGGGGGTGGCGGCTTAGGAGAAATGGGTAGGGTTTCGGGAGGTTTGGTTAATTAAAAGGGGTGGGGTGATTGTGGGTCGTTGATCTTGAGAGACCAACGGATAGGATTTAAAGAATAGGCTGGGCGGGTTTGTTTAATGGGTCGCGATCGGGTCTTAAAGCGGGTCATTTGGTTTGGGCCAAGGGTCGTTGGGCTAAGGGCCAGGGGTCTTTTAGGCCGCTAATTTGGTCCAAAAAAGGGCCTAATGTGGACCAGCTTTTAAAATACCCAAAATTAATTTTAAAAAAATTATTAAAATGTCTAATAAATAATAAAAAATATTATTTATGAAATAAAATGCTTAAAAATAATAACTCAACATTATAAAAATATAGAATGCTATTTTGGCATAACTAATATATGTTGATACCCAATATTGCCCTAAAATTTTATAAAGTATTTCATATACTTTTAAAAAATCATTTTTGCATTATTACCCAATTTACAAAAGTCATATAAGTATTTTCTATATTTTTCTATGTTTTTTAAAGATTTAAAAGTGATTTTCTCGCATTTAATATTTTTAAATATTTATTAATTACCTCTTTATATCCTTTTAAGGTAATTTAATCACCCAAATTTATCATTTTATACCCCCATGCATTTTATAATATTTCATTCCATTTTTATATAATTATAAGTACATTTTCTCTATTTTATCTATACTATTTATAATAATAGCATATATTATATACATAATTGTAGTTATTATGTTATTTGTGCTAAACTAATATTTTTATATTTTTATTAGCTTAAGCTATTATTTGTAAGCATTTTATTGCATAAATAATATTTTTATTATTTATTAAATCATTTTTTACAAATTATTTTTAATAAATTGCATGTGTTTAAATTATAGCCCAATTTTGAAGCAATTATGAACCAAAATCAAGCCCCAAAACATTTACCCCAGCTTTTGGCCCAAATCAAACGACCCCTTTTAAATTCGGTCGCGACCCATTCTAATTAACCCGCCCCGCTTCCTATTCGATCTTGGTCATTGATCTTAAATGATCAACGACCCATAATAAACCAGCCCCTTCTCCTTATAACCCCTCACCCTAACCCTAGAGACCACTTTTCTCAATCAGTCGCCTCTATACTCTCTCGAACCTTCTCCCCTCTTCTGCAAACCCTAGCAACCATTGCCTAATTTCTCTCCGATTCCGACCTAGAAATGGAATCCATCTATGATCTACTTACCTTATTAGCCTTCTCCCATTATTGGTCATCCGTTTATAGTATTACTTAGGTAATTGCCTAACTTTGGCAAGTACCACTTCCATGATCGGACTAGAATGACTCGAATCTTTGGATTTTGGGTAGTATCCCGTCTGTATACACGCTCAACAAGGAGCGATTTGCAACTTTGGTTTGGTTTTCAAACGATTGAACCCAACTAGGTTTTGAGATTCTCCATCTCTTCTACTGATTCTGATTTGCATGAGATATTTTCTTGCCTTATTTGTGTTTGGTTGATTGTTTCCCATGTTTTTGTGTTCAAATCGTTCTCTATATAAACCCCTTTCCTCGTTCCCCTTCTAAGACTGAACTACTGCTATTACTCTCTCACTCTCACTTATTCTACTATTTTGAAATTTGAGACTTTGGCCAGCTGAAAGTCAAGGCCAACGAAATTCAATTGTTGCTCCTTTCTCACTGTGAGCACTACCCGAGGTTCATTTGAAACCCTTATGAACTCTGACGCACTGAGATTCTGGGAGTCCTCATGTTCTCCCCTTAATATTGCTAATTGAGTTGCTGCTGGAACTTAATTTTCTTGTTCGTTTAATTTGCAACTGGTGAGTACCTTGACTCTTGCAATTTTATTTTATTTGTGGTCATACTCTGAATATCTATGCTTGTTCAAATTTTGTGAACCAATAAGACTTCAATATGTTGTTACCTTTGTTTGAAATCCTATCTGCCTTGAAGTTAACCTATAGTCATGTATTCTTTAGCATCTAAACTTGCTTAAATCCTGTACTTAGATGTCTGTTCACTATGTATGACTTTGAGCATCTTGAATTTGCTGAGTCTACTATGTTTATGCACACATGAGTTTCCTATGTTTGTTGCTTGCCCTTATTCATGCCTTGCTCTGAATTCTTGTATTAAAACTCTTAGGATACTTATTCATGCCCATAATTTGCTCGACTGTACTTCTCTATGCTAAGCCATTCAGGCATAACTTGCTACTTGATCATGTCTATATAAATTTTGAACTCTTCAGACAAGCATGCTACTCTACCATTTGTAAACCCCCAATCCTCACTATAGTTTCCTACTTTACTACCATCCTATTTTGTAGACTCATGCCTGCTAATACTAGGTTTGCTCGGGTTTAATGCCTAGGGAATCTTTGATGTGCATAACTGAACTTGTTATATGTGATGACCCGGCCAATCGTTTTAAGTATTGTAGCCCCGTTTCCCTATTTATTGCTTATTCTATTCTCATTTGTTGTTATGTAACTTGCCAGGATGGTTGGTTGGGTCCCGGGGATATTTCAGAATAAATTTGGACACTTAGTCCTAAGGTAGGAAACCTAAGTTGAAAGAGTTGACTTGATGTTGACTTAAGTGTAAATGACTCCGGAATGGAGTTTTGATGGTTCTGATAGCTCCTTGTGGTGATTTTGGACGTAGGAGCATGTCCGAATGTTGATTTGGAAGTCCGTAGGTATTTTGGCTTGAATTGGCGAAAGTTGGAAAAATAGAAATTTGAAAAGTTGAGAAGTTTGACCGAATGTTGACTTTGTGGTTACCGGGCTCGGATTTTGGTTCCAAAAGTTGGAATAGGTACATTGTATCATTTATGACTTGTCTGCAAATTTTGGAGTCAATCGGAGTTGGTTTGATAGGTTTCGGCATCGATTGTAGAAGTTAGAAATTCATTAGTTGTAATAGACTTTAATTCAGGTGTGATTCATGTTTTTGATATTGTTTGATGTGATTTGAGGCCTTGAATAAGTTTGTATCGTATTTTAGGACTTATTGGTATGTTTGGTTGAGGTCTCGGGGGCCTCGGGTGGATTTCGGATGGTTAACAGATCAAAATTTGGACTTGAAGCACTGTTGAGATTGTTGAACTTCTAGTGTGATCGCACCTGCGGTGGGAGTGACTGCAGGTGCGGATGTGAGTGGGGAACGCTGGGACCGCAGAAGCGGGTAGGTCTCCGCAGAAGCGAAGTCACTTCTGTGATGAAGGGAAGCGCGGGAGCGGGCGTAGTCGTAGGTGCGACATTTCTTCCGAAGGCGCGCGTGCGCAGATGCGGGTGTGTTTTCGCAGAAGCGCAGGAACTGGTCTTGAGTGGGATGCGCATGTACGCTCCTTTTTCCGCAGAAGCGGACCTCCTGGTCGCGGAAGCGGAAATCGCTGGGCAGTTAAGGTGTGTTCGAGGGTTTGAGTTTATTTTCATCTTTTGGACCTAGAGAGCTCGGTTTGTGGTGATGTTTTGAGGGATCCTCAAGGAAATCATTGGGGTAAGTGATCCTAACTCGGATTTGGCTATTATACATGAATCCATCATTATTTTTGTCATTTAATTAGTGATTTAAGTTGGAAAATTTGGGAAAATATTGTGAAACTTCATAGACTGAATTTTGAGGATTTGAGAGGCGATTTGAGATCAGATTTGAATAATTTTAGTATGGTTGGACTCGTTATTGGATGAGTGTTTGGATTTTGTAACTTTTGTTGGATTCCGAGACATGGGCCCGGGGTTGACTTTTGGGTTTACTTTTTGACTTTGGTTAAAGATCTTATCTTTATCATTTGGAGTCAATTCCTATAGCTTTTATTGATATTATTACGTTATTGTTGGCTAGATTTGAGCCTTCTGGAGGTCGATACGCGTGGGAAGGGCTTGCTAGCAGAGTGATTTGATTTATTTGAGGAAAGTATCTTATTTAAACTCGGTTGAGGCACTAGTTGCCTGAATTTTTGTGATAGCTACGTGCTATTAGGTGCGCACATGCATAGGGATGAACCCATGTGCGGGCACCGGGAATATTTATTCATGTTCGGGTTGTGCTCGGGCTTTTATAAGCCTAGAATTTGACTGTTAAACCTTAAGTTATGATGCTTTGCACATTTGTGACATTGTTGTGAACTATTAGAGCCATGATTGAGGGTACATAGGGGCTTAATCCCTAAATGAACTGATAAATGTTATTCTTCGCTGAAATTGCCGATTTAAGCTATGATAGTACATGTGCACATGCCTACACTTTAGCTTGTCGTTATACCAGTCCAAGAGCATGAGATTTGATATTCACTCATTTTATACATGTATACTTGTTTAATTGCTCCTGTATGATATGTTTGGACTGGAGGCATGTGACCACATCGGGCGGATTGTGTTGTTGTGCCTGTGACCATACCAGGCGGATTGTGTTATTGGCACGTGAGTTGTCTGTGCAATACATGAGTTATCCGTGCGGGTTCTATTACTACCACATGAGTTGTCTGTACAGCACGTGAGTTATCCGTGCAACGTGTGGATACAGATCCATCTCCCTAGGGTCACCCTCTCATGTTTCTTTGTTGATAGTGTACATGCAGATATTGGAAATATTGATCAGCGATTTGGAACGGATATGGAAAAGTGAGGGAATCTGGCCATTGTGTTATTGGATTTTGCATTTCATCTTTACTTGCAAATTTCCTTGATTATTTATCTAATTTAATTGTATATCACCTCTATATGCCAAGAAATCATCTGAGCAGAGTATTTTAGAAATTGTACACATACAAACACGGATGTCTTCTTACTAAACTTGAGGATTTGATTTCAATATTGTTATGTACCGGTTTAAAAGATGAAACTACATAGGTAATAGATAGTATCATTAATAATTTATGCTTCTTTTACCTTGCCGTATTTATTTACGATACTTATGGAGTACATTGGGTCGGATGTACTCATACGATACTCTGCACTTAATTGTGCAGATCCAGGTGTGGGGACCAATAATAAGCAGTAGGTTACTATTTGGACTATCTGCTAGAGGCGAGGTAGAGATGCATCCTTGGAGCCAGTCTGACTTGTCTTTTCCTTTCATGCTATTGTTATTGTTCAAACATTGTATTTATTGCTCATTTCAGACTTGTATTCCGTTGTAGTAGCTCATGACTTCGTACTTACCAGTTTCTAGGGGGATTTACATTGTATTAGCAGTTTTTATTGTATTGAGACCTCAGGTTTATGCTATTTCTATGAATTTCATTATTGTGTTACATTGGTTATCATGTTTCGGCTTGCCTAGTCGGTGTGTTAGGCGCCATCACGACTGGTTGGAATTTTGGGTCGTGACACTATAGGTGATCGATTTGTATTAAGTACTTGTTTACTAATTAGTTGTGGTGTTGAGTTTGTGATACTGTTGACCCTAAGCTTCTTTAATAGGTTTCCTTAGTAACACTTCTACTTGCCCTTAATTAGCCTACAATTCTTAGTTATGTCCCGCCTTGTATTCTTATGTTATTCTTGGGAAGGTTGTTGTGGTATCTACCCTAAAGGGGAGTATTTTGAGCATGTCATTTTCACATGTTAATCTCTTTAGAACCAATTCATGATTAGTTTCTTGCTTTGTGGATTCATGTTTCCTATAACTAATCTGGTGCATCTTAAGAAATGTGTGCTTTGAACTTATTTGCTAGTTTGAAAGCCCTACATATGTCCTAATGATGTGTATTATAAGGTCGTTGTACATGTGTGTCCTCCCACCTGTTACACATCACCCCTAATGTGATAATTAGAAAATCTTTCTGCTGATGATTGTAATAATAGGAATCCATGTATCTATGCTTGAACTTTGAGTTATTTGAATGACATGTTTTATGTCCCCATGTTCCTGTTGTTTGTTAATGGGCAAGCAAGACAATTGTCTTCATGTTTGGGGCCTGTCTTATTGGGTCGTGTGTGTTAGTGGATCTGAGCATTGGTCAGACATGCTTGCGAGCCTGGGTATTGGCCCTGTTGGATATGCAAAACTATGGTTGGTGAAGGCTCATAAGGGCACTGCTGGGTTACTTTGTACTTGTGCTGGACCTGTAATTGTTGTATTTGGGCCTATAATCACCCTATTAAGTTTGTATTATTTGTATTATTCTAACTGGGCCTGTAATAATCTGTAATAACAAATGACGGGGAAGATTAGTGAATATGGGGTTGTGGTATCCTAATTCTTGCATGAATGGGTAAAAACCCTATCCACGTGATTTAATTGCCTTGCTTGCTATTTGTTTGACATGCTACACATAGAAATCATGCCTATAGGAAATCACACACTTCACTTGACTTGTCTAATACCCGTACATTATCCAAAAGCATATTTGTTTGAGTAAATGCTTTACTTGCTCTCATAGCTATTAGACAGCATGTCTATAGGAATCAAATGTCAATAACTATTTGCTTAGTTATGTAATTGCAATATGATTATTAGATAACATGCCTATGAGATCGCACTAATACATGCCTTTGCTAATACTCATCTAGATACCATGTCTATATGGCTTTAATTAATTAACTAGTCGACTGCTTCTGTTGTTCCTATTACACTGCCCGCCTAGATAACATGTCTATAGGAATATGCATGACGAATCTGTGTTTAAATACCAACTATTAGAGAATCAGCCTATAGGATACTGTTACTTGCTTAGAAAGCATGCCTTTAGGACCAAACAAAAATAATTCCGAGCTCTCTAATAGCTTTCACTACTCCATGGCACGAATAACTTAGAGATCATGTCTATAGGTTTAATAATACCTGTAATCTACAAATTCGATAGTCTAAAACAACAGCACTGCCTGTAGGACATCATTGAACTGGGATCACATATAAGCCATGTCTATAGGACTTAACGACTCTAATACGCCTTAATTCTGAAACTGTCTACTCCTAATGCAAAATCTGCCCGCGTGCATTTGTTGCTTATGTATGGAGGCTAACTTGAGCCGCTTATTGGTTTTATGTGTAGTCCTATATGTTTTGAATGCGAGCCTAGTTTTATCTTTTGATCACCCTAAGTAACGTCTAGAACCACCCAAATAGTAGGTCCAAAGCTTCCTGGACCACAAGCATGGGGCGGGTAGTGCATGCATAGGACACGGTTTAGATTTGAATTAGAGCGCTTTAGGTAAATAACAGTAACATAGTAATTGGGTAGCAGGAGATGATAGTTTGTGCTCGCTGAATTATATGAGCAACTCCTACCATAAGGAGGTTGCGAAGTATTATTTACGTTCCATGGGGTGATCCTTTAAGCTAAAGAACTTAGGAACCCCCCCCCTTTTATATGTTTATTGTTCGCGCCTCGTCTCTTTGAACTTAGAATAATTAAGTTGTATCCTGTAACCTCTAAAGACTTGTACTGGTCATTTATATATAGTTTACTTCCTTCACATGTGCGATTTTCTTTACACTTGTTTACATTATAGTTGAACTTTTAAATTCCCTGTCTTCTTCACTTACATTATTACATAAGATAATCAAATAATCCCACATAGCGTGAATTTCAGCCGGGACCCACAGTTGTTGACATCGAAGAGTGCCTAACACCTTTTCTTCGAGGTAATCTGAGCCCTTACCCGATCTTTGGTGATATGGACTAATTAAACAGAGTTATTTGCAAATAGGTGCCCTAACGCACCTTAAAAATCGTTTGTTGGCGACTCTTCTCTTTTAATATCCATTTAAAGAGTTGTCAAATGTCAAAACCTGCTTCCGAGAGAAAAATGGGCGCGACAATATAATAAACGCAATTATTTGTAGAATATAGGCTACTATTGCAACTAATATAGATAATAGGTAAAAAAAAATACAAATCTAATTATCTAAAAATGGGATAAAATATTATAAAATGCATGTGGTTACAAATAATAAATTTGGATGATTAAGTCACCAAAAAAATAATTTCAAGGTATAATCAATGAATATTTGAAAATTTTGAATGCAGAAAATCAATTTTAAATCTTTAAAAATTATAAAATGCTTATATTACTCCTATAAATTGGATAATGGTGCAAAGTGATATTTTGAAAGCATATGGAATACTTTATAAACTATGAGGGAAAAATTAGGTATCAACAACTGTCCCTCTTTATCGGGAATGATGAAAGAGTTATCGGGTAAAGAAAATGATGACCAATTTTATCCGAATAAACGAGGATGAGGTATTTTGAAAAATAGGGGCCAAACCCTATTTCTTTAGTTGTCTACATATCCCTTGTGTTACGGAAATGAGGTCGTGTGTAGTTTTGGATCCAACGGTGAACGGAGCCGGTGGAGTTATTGTAAACATGGTTGTATGTTTCGAAGAAGGACCCTTTCTTTGTAGAGTAGTGTTATAAGTAACGGATAGTTTCAAGTGGAGCTATGAAGGTGAATTTGAACGTTATGGATGTACAAGACAAATGTTTGAGCGGTTACGGGATAGAATCGATCATTGCTGGTTATCGGTTACATTCGAGATAATAAAAGGGTGTGAGCATTGTGAATGGAAACCGGAGCGAGAATTGCTCCTGTTTGTTGAACAGTTACCTCACAAGTTACCTACAAACCTTAAAACATGATGCATGTAAATATTTGTAGTTATTGCAGAAATTTAAACATGATGCAAATTCTCTTTGGACCATGAGAGTTATCTTTCGTACGATGAGGATGATGTCCTTAGACCATGACATCCTGGGTCATAAAGAGTATGATAAGGGATTCGCAGGCCATGAAATGGTGTCCTCTAGCCATGAAGATGGTGCCTCTAGACTATGACGCCTTTGGATAATGATATGCAATTTTCAAGAGATCCTGAGGCCATGGCATGATGTCTTCGGGCTATGAGGATGATGCCTTCAGACTATGATGCCTTCGAACAATGTGGCAATGTTTCATCCCATGAAATGCACGGATGCAATGATATTGATTACTCGATAGAGGGAATAGGTGATGCTTAGTCATATAACGAGATAAGGCAGTGCTTAGCCTTGTTTGAGATAAGGGCATTGCTTGGCCCTATGCAGAGAAAGGCAGTGTTTAGCCTTATGCAATGATGGAGGCAGCGTTTAGCCCCATGCAAAGTAATAGAGACAGTGCTTAGTCTCATGCAAAGAAAGGAATCGTTTAGCCTTATGCAATGATGGAGGAAGTGCTTAGCCTCATGAAATGTGATGAGGGCAGTGCTTAGACCTATGCAGAGGAAGGCAGTGCTTTAGCCTTATGCAGTAATGGAGGTGGTGCTTAGCCTTATGCAAAGTAATGGAGACAGTGCTTAGTCTCATGCAAAGAAAGGCAGTGTTTAGCCTTATGCAATAGTGGAGACAGTGCTTAGCCTTATGCAATAATAGAGGCAGCGCCTAGCCTCATACAAAGTAATGGAGACAGTGCTCAGTCTCATGCAAAGAAATGCAGCGTTTAACCTTATGCAATGATGGAGGTAGTGCTTAGCCTCATGCAATGTAATGAAGGCAGTGCTTAGCCATATGCAGAGGAAGGCAGTGCTTTAGCCTTTTGCAATAATGGAGACAATGCTTAGCTTCATGCAAAGTAAAGAAGACAGTGCTTAGTCTCATGCAAAGAAAGGTAGCGTTTAGCCTTATGCAATTATGGAGGCAATGCTTAGCCTCATGCAAATTAATGGAGATAGTGCTTAGTCTCGTGCAAAGAAAGGAAGTGTTTAGCCTTATGCAATATTGGAGGAAATGCTTAGCCTCATGCAAAGTAATGGAGACAGTGCTTAGTCTCGTGCAATGAAAGGCAGCGTTCAGCCTCATGCAACAATGGAGGCAATGCCTAGCCTCATGCAAAGTAATAGAGACAATGCTTAGTCTCATGCAAAGAAAGGCATCTTTCAACCTTATGCAACAATGGAGACAGTTCTTAGCCTCATGCGATGTAATGAGGGTAGTGATTAGCCCTATGCAGAGGAATGTAGTGCTTATCCTTATGCAAGTGATGGAGCAGTGCTTAGCCTCATGCAGTATAATGAGGTAAGTGCTTAGTCTTATGCAGAGAAAGCGACGACTAATATGAGGAAGAAAAATGGTTCTTAGCTTGACGCATTTGTGCTTGGCGACTTCTGTCGATGTGAAGATAGTAGTCTGGCTGTATTTATTTGTGGACGTGCTTGTTATGTCTGTTATGCCTGCATCCAAAGAAAAATCATGAGTTTGGGGGAAGGTCGGTTCGTGCTCTTGATTCCTCATTTCGCCTCCGCTCCTGTCTTGACGCGTTGTTTGAGTCACCCTGGGTAATATCTAGCTATTACAAAAATGAAGTTTTGAAAATGTGTATTCATGGCAAATCATTTATAAATAATGCAAGTGTTTTAAAGATAATGTACAAAGGTAAATAATTTGGTCGAATCATGGGCCGTGACATTCTTTGAGACATTGCGACCTTCTTAACTAGGAATTTTGAGGACCCCTTCAAAATAGTGCCCCAGTTTAATGTATGGTTCCGGCGGTACTCTTCTTGGCAATACTTGACGTATTGAGATTGACGAAAACTAGAAATCTTGCCATGGTTTCTGACTGTAGAAGGGAATGAAGATTTTATTATAATATGACCGAACCCACAGGGCTTCTTACGTATCCCCTCTTAAACGTGAATCAGGTCAAGCATAGTTCATGTTATATCAAAAGAAAGTGAAAATACATTCTCAAACATAATATCTCTTGACGGCGTCCGAATTGATAGGTTTTGGCCATAATATCTACAAGTGTGAATGCTCCGCCGGTCAGTACTCGGTGAACCATGTAAGGACATTTCCAGTTAGGTGAGAATTTTCCTTTTGCTTCGTCCTGGCGCGGGAAGATCCGCTTCAACACCAATTGCCCCGATATGAATTGCCTTAGTCTAACCTTCTTGTTAAAATCCCTTGCCATTCTATCCTGGTAGAGTTGCCCATGACACGCCGCGTTCATCCTTTTATCGTCAATGAGAGCCAATTGCTCGTACTGGCTCTGTATCCATTCTGCATCGTTGAGCTTGACTTCCTGTATGATTCTTAAGGAAGGAATCTCCACCTCGGCGGGTATGACAGCTTTAGTACCGTAGATCAGAAGATAGGAGGTTGCCCTAGTTGATGTTCGGACTATAGTGCGATACTCGAGCATAGCAAACGGTAGCTTCTCGTGCCACTGCTTGTAATTGTCCACCATCTTCCTTAATATCTTCTTGATATTCTTTTTGGCGGCTTCTACGGCTCCATTCATTTGTTCCCTATATGTTGTAGAGTTCTGGTGCTTGATTTTGAATGTTTCACACATGGATTTCATCAGATCACTGTTAAGATTGGCAGCATTGTCGGTAATGATTGATTCGTGTACTCCAAATCGGCAAACAATACGATCCCGGACAAAGTCGGGTACAACCTTCTTAGTCACAGCTTTATAGGAAGCAACTTCGACCCATTTTGTAAAGTAATCTATGGCCACTAAAATGAATCTGTGTCCGTTGGAAGTGGCACGTTCAATCAGTTCGATGACATCCATGCCCCAGGTAGAGAAAGGCCAAGGTGAACTCATTGCATTGAGTTTATTGGGTGGTACCCGTATCATATCAGCATGTACCTAACATTGGTGGCACTCATATCAGTCCGTCTCCATAGTCATCCAGAAATACCCTGCCCTTAATATCTTCTTGGCTAGAACAAACACATTCATGTGAGGTCCGCAGGTTCCGGCATGTATCTCTTCGCGCAACCTAGATGCCTCCTTGGCATCGACACATCATAGCAGACCCAAGTCAGGAGTCCTTCTATACAGAATTCCTCCGCTCTAAAAGAAATGGTTGGCCAATATCTGAAGCGTGCGCTTCTAAGTTTATGTAGCATTTTCTGGGTATTCTCCTTTTTCCAAATACTCCTTGATATCGTGAAACCACGGATTTTCATTGAACTCTTCTTCAACATGAGCACAATAAGCTGGATGCTTACGGATTTCTATTGAGATGGGATCAATATAGTTCTTGTTTGGATGTTGTATCATGGAAGACAAGGTAGCCAGCACGTCTGCAAACTCGTTTTGGATTCTAGGAACATGTTCGAACTCTATCTTTGTGAACCTCTTGATCAAATCTTGTACATAGTGTAGGTACGACAAGATCTTAGTGTTTTTGGTCGCCTATTCTCTGAGTACCTGATGTACTAGCAAATCTGAATCTCCGATTACCAGCAATTCTTGAATATTCATGTCGATGACCAATCTGAGTCCCAAGATGCAAGCCTCGTATTCTGCCTTATTGTTGGTGCACAGGAATCTGAGCTTGGCAGATACCCGGTAATATTGACCGGTTTCTAATACCAGGACAACTTTGATGCCAGCTCCTTTGAAGTTTGCGGCTCAATCAAAAAACATCCTCCAACCACCATATGCTTCGGCAGTGTCTTCCCTTATAAAAGACACTTCCTCGTCGGGAAAATACATATTCAATGTTTTGTATTTTCCATCTACGGTGTTCTCTGCCAGGTGATCAGCCAATGCTTTCCCCTTGATTGCTTTCTGGGTCACATAGATGATGTCGAACTCACTCAGTAATATTTGCCATTTTGCTATCTTACCCGTAGGTATGGGCTTCTGAAACATGTATTTTACCAGATCCATTCTTGATATGAGGTATGTGGTATATGCGCAAAAGTAATGTCTCAATTTCGAGGCTATCCATGTTAAGGCACAACAGGTACATTCCAACAAAGAGTACCGAGCTTCACAAGGTGTGAACTTCTTAGTCAAATAATATATTGCTTGCTCATTCCTTCCGGTCTCATCATGCTGCCCCAAAACGCATCTAAATGCTCCATCCAGCATGGATATGTACAGCAGTAAAGGTCTCCCGGGCTCCGATAGGACCAACACAAGCGGTTTGGATAGATACTCTTTGAATTTATCGAAAGTCTTTTGACTCTCTTCAGTCCAACTCGTCATAGCATCTTTCTTCAGCATCTTGAAGATTGGCTTACAGATTACCGTCGACTGTGCTATAAAGCGGCTGATATAATTGAGACGGCCCAAGAAACTCATTACGTCCTTCTTGTTCTTTAGTGGCGGCAGATCCTGGATAGCTTTGATCTTTGATGGATCCAACTCAATGCCGTGGCAACTGACAATGAAACATAGAAACTTCTCAACAGGGACTCCGAAAGCACATTTTACAGGATTCAATTTCAGATTGTACTTTCGTAGTCGGTCAAAAATCTTTCTTAGGTCTACTATTTGATCCAAACTCCTCCTAAACTTAATGATGACATCATCCACGTATACATGTATTTCCTTGTGTATCATATCATGGAAGAGAGTAGCCATGGCCCTTATGTAGGTTGCCCCGGTGTTCTTCAAACCAAATGGCATCATCTTGTAATAGTATATTCCCCATGGTGTGATGAAGGTTGTCTTTCCTGCATCCTCTTCGTCCATCCAAATCTGGTGGTATCCTGTGAAGCAATCCATGAAGGATTGAAGTTCATGCTTGGCGCACTTATCGATCAATATGTGTATGTGGGGTAGCAGGAAATCATCCTTAGGACATGCTCGGTTCAGATCTCGGCAGTTGACGCACACCTTGACTTTCCCATCCTTCTTTAGGACTGGCACAATGTTGTCTAGCCGGGTTGGGTACTCGACAACCCGGAGGACCTTGGCTTTGATTTGCTTGGTAACTTCCTCTTTTATCTTCAAACTCATGTCTGGCTTGAATTTTCTGAGTTTCTACTTTACTGGTGGACACATAGGATTGGTAGGTCGCTTGCGAACTACTATGGATGTGCTAAATCTTGTCATGTCATCATAGGACCATGCAAAAATATCCTCATACTCTTTTATGAATATAATATACTCTTCTTTCTCTGATGGTGATAGATGAATGCAAATGCGAGTTTCTTTGACTGTTTCAGAATTTCCCAAGTTAACTGCCTCAGTTTCTTCCAGATTGGACTTTGGTTGTTCTCAAAATCCTCTTCTTCTTTGACGATTTCCTCAGGTATTATATCATTTTCCCAATCTTCCGAATCACTCTCCTCATGTTGCGTTGTTTTATTATATGTCATAGTCATAGATTCAATATGATAGGTAATAATTATACTGAAAAGAATGTAGAAAGATAATAATATATATAAACAAAAAGCAACGATGCATTAATTAAAACATAAAAACCGTCAAACAAGTACGACTCGATGTCTCGAGTAATTATTTCAAAACAAAACATGAAAATGTCTTAAATGCCAAAAACAATTATTAATGAAATCATGCTAGTTCTGCCAAGGCTACCTAGGTGCTCGGCGAGCCCGAGATGGTGCAGCAGTCCAGTTCCTGAGAACAGCTACATCTCCTAATGTCTGAATGGTAAGGTCTTCCTCCTCATCCAAGATTACACGACAATCTATATCTTCCTCGTACAGAAACAGGATCCTCATGCCGGCCAAAACCCGTCCTTCTTAGATCCCCAAATCACATTAGTCTGGCAGAATGTCTGGTGTAACGGTGGTATGGGTTGTTCCAGTGGATAGTAGAAGTCACGCCACAGTGGTGTCCAATCATTATATTCCTGCACAGTGTATTCATATCTTAGATCGAAGGTTGTGCCATGATATTGTGGTCGTATCGGTTCTGTGATCCCTTGAAGCTTAGGACCAAGACCCTTGCCCGGTTCATATCCTGTACACAACAAGATGCTCATGACCTTGTAACTCCACCATTGCCCTTTCTCGACTGTGTTTACCTGATCAATAATGTGGAATGTTTCCCTTCCCAACTTCCTTTTATTATCAATGGCTGGCACAGTCTGGTTGGTGTAGATAGGGTTACTTCCATCCCCGTGGATAATCACCTTCTGATGATTCCACTCGAACTTCATGGCCTGGTGCAAAGTAGAAGCAACTGCCCCAACCGCGTGTATCCATGGTCGTCCCAACAATAGGTTATAGGTGGCGGATATATCCAGCACCTGGAATTCGACATCGAATCAGGTTGGTCCCATCTTCATATTCAGGTTAATCTCTCCAATAGTAGCTCTTTCAGACCCGTCGAATGCTTTCACATTCATGCTTCCCATCTGTATTTCATGCAGACCTATACCCAATCTTTTCGGAGTAGTCAGCGAGCATATGTTCAGACTTGAACCCCATCGATCAAAACCCTAGCAATGAACTTATCTTCATATTGCACAGTGATGTGCAATGCTTTGTTATGACTCAAACCTTCTGGCGGTAGCTCATCTTCATGGAAAGGAATCTTGTGACTCTCTAGTACCTGCCCACCATGTTCGCCATTTCTCCACTAATGATATTGGTAGGTACGTAAGCTTCATCAAGGTGTTCTTCTGTGTATTTGAGTTTTGTAATAGTGACAGGATGGACATTTGGGTGGGAGTATTGTTTAGGTGATCAACAACAGAGCATCCCCTTGCATGTACCTTCCTCCAAAGATCATCAGTACATGTCTCCATAACAGGTGGTTTGGCGCATTCTCCTTACTTGTTCCTCCAAGATTCTTTGGTGTGTAAACGCTGCCGGTTCTGGTCATCCCCTGGGCGGTTCCCGTCTCTTCCATCTTGACTTTTCCTTTTCTCCTTGCTTCCGCTACATAACCCTATGGAACATCATCAGACTTGTAGGATGGTGATGGGGCTACCATCACAGTGAAGGGTGTAGCTACCTCTATCACGCCCCAAAACCGAGGAGCGCGATCGGCGCCCAACTGAGTGAACCCGACCGAGCAAGCCTGTTAGATGTCCTTCTACCCAAACTCATCCAGGAATGAAGATAATACATACTTTCATTAATTAGACAAAAACGTGATCATGTCTACAATACCAATTCATTACAAATCATTTTCATCATTTTTAAAGTCTCAAATGGGACAAGTAATACAACTACAACATAACATAGTTTGTCTTTCCTAGCACCAATACACAAAGCACACTATGTCTACAGAGCCTCTATAGATAAGGAAGAGTATAATGAAAATGCCGGCAACAAGGCCCCAACTATACCTCAAATAGAATACACAAAGAACAAAAGATACATGACCCCGGGATGAAGTGTGGCTCACCAAGTCAGCTGGGAAGAAGGTGTACTGCTATCATTAATCAATATCTGCTGTTGTGGAACCACCTGCATCTATTTAAAGATGCACCGCCCCTGGCAAAAGGGACGTTAGTACTATCGAATAGTACTAGTATGAAAACCAATTTAAGAATTCAAAAATACAATATGAATA
This sequence comes from Nicotiana tabacum, assembly GCF_000715075.1. Taxonomy (NCBI): domain Eukaryota; kingdom Viridiplantae; phylum Streptophyta; class Magnoliopsida; order Solanales; family Solanaceae; genus Nicotiana; species Nicotiana tabacum. Next base: position 54,964,216 of record NC_134088.1, read on the forward strand.
TGATGAATCAGGATGGCAATAGAATAATATAGATAACCGGTTGAACTAGATCAAGCTTATTAAGAGCTATCAATAACATTTATAGGACCTAAGATGAGATCCTGTGTAACCATCTTTACACAAAGCGGCCCCGCTGCCTCACCCGATTAATGCAGGTGGAGGTGTAAGTACAATACCACAACTCTACTCAAGCGGCCCTGCCGCCTCACCCCAATGTATGCGTGTTACATCTCGCATTTTTGTACATTAAAATTTCATCTTCAGTTAATCGACGTAGACTCGGGGATGATATTATCTAGAGGTTAACGTATTTATGCTATTTATAACAAGTGATAAGTAAGTGCCATGAAGGATAAAGGGTAAACGAATTAAATAAAATGAGTTTCGTCGAAGGTGGTCAATTTGGGATATAATACGATCCGAGCCATAATACCCGGTGTTTATGGACTAGTACATACAAGGTACCATATGACCATGATAGTATGATGTATAAGGTGTATTAAAAATAAGTAGTATTTTAAGTAATTTGAGATAATTTTTAATTATATGGGTAATTAGTTAATTATCGGGTAACGGGATATTACCTAATTAACTAATGAGCTATGGGATAACATTACAGCCCTCACCCCCACCCCCACCCCCACGTGGAAGCAAGCCACTATCAAAAAAAATGACTCTTAGTCATTAGGGGTAGGTGGCAACCAATTCATGACTCTTAGTCATTAGGGGTAGGTGGCAACCAATTCAAGCATAAGGAATTTTTAAATCAAAGAAGGCTACATATCTTTGGACAATTCAAAGATAAGTTTTGTAATTCAAAGCAGCTACATATATTTTAGCAATTAAAATATACACATCTTTCACCATTTAAAAGAATAGCAACGTAGAAGGCAATCTGAAGCAACGCATAAGGGTACGGACCTTCAAATATTTAAATAGAGATTTCATAATATCTTAAGCAACGTGAGATTTTGCAATTTTAAGGAAGTAAGGTGTAACCCTTCTCAAGAATATCACACAGATTTTTCCCTATTCCAGGTATGTTAAGGCTATCCCTTCTTTCTTTTGGCATGATCCATACGATACAAACGAAATGAGTAAACGCACAATTTTCATAAATGACTCTATTCATAAAAGTATTAGGGGTGTCTATGTTATTGATTCTCTATGAGAATTATTATTATATCTTCTGTTCATGGGTCTCAGAAAAATACGTATTTGATAAAGTTTATCCAAAAGGCATATTGATTTTGTGACAATCCAAGAAATCTTATTAACGTAATTCTTATGCATTTATACATGTACATTGACCCATGACCAGATGACATTATATACGCATATATTATATGTATATGGGATATGGAAAAAGGTTATGGCGTTATATACGCACCACCACCTGATCAGCTGGTATACATTGATAATTTTGCCTACAGTGACCGAGATGATATGATGGGATGCCCTTAGAGGCCTGATGATGTTATGAAACATGTACCCATTCATGGTATGACATTTATATGCATATGCATGACATTATAATATTAAATGATTCACGGATTTATTCATATATACATGTTGAGTCTTTTACTCCATGTTTGTCTCATGTCTATTGTTTACTGATTTTTATTCCTTACATACTCGGTACATTATTTGTACTGACATCCCTTTTGCCTGGGGACGCTGCGCTTCATGCCCGCAAGTGCAGGTAGGCAAGCTGACGGTTCCCCTTCTTAGGATCCTTGGTCAGCGAGAGTTGGCGTGCTCGACTTGATTCGGAGCTACTTTTGATTTTGGTACGATAAGCTTGTATACATATATGGGTATGACGTGGCCCAGTCCCATCCTTGTACAGTTGTATTTTCTATTAGAGGTCTGTAGACAGTTATGTATAGTTGGGTAGTATGTGGCCTTGCCGGCTTCCAGTTTTGGGTATATAGTTGTCTATAGCAGCCTTGTCGGCTCGCCCTACGTATTCTGCACGTATATGTACGTATATGTACATATGTCTTTTGGGCAGATTTCCCTCATGTATGTTATTCTCGTAATTCAGCAGATGTTATTCATGTTTATATCTTATACGCATGCTCAGGGGTGTTCGACAGGTAGGACTCGGGCACCCGTCGCGGCCCATCGATTTGGGTCGTGACAAAAGTGGTATCAGAGCAGTTCTGTCCTAGGGTTGTCTACAGACCGTGTCTAGCAGAGTCCTTATTATGGGTGTGTTGTGCACTACACTTATAAACAGGAGGCTACAGGACATATAGGATGTTATTCTCTCTTTTTATCTTAGATCGTGCGATATAAGAATTCATGTTCCTAACGATATGTTACGTTTTCAGCGATGCCTCCGAAGACTACAGCCGCTAGCGCGGGTCATAAGGCTACGAAGGTGTTAGAAGGAAATATAAGTTACACTATGGAGTCAGATCCATCAGAGATCATGGGTTCTATCGAAGGGCTCTGAGGGGCACCAGCTCCAGTGCCCGCCCCTGTATGTTTAGCCCCTCAGCCAGATGCACCGGGTCAGGAGATGAGAGATGCTATTAAGCTATTAACTCGATTGGTAGCCGCACTGGCTCAGCATCAGGAAGTAGGTATTGGTCATGCAGATAGGTCCGTCAGTGCGAGGGTTCGTGATTTCATTAATTTAGACCCTCCGGTATTCACGGGGGCAGATCCAAATGAGGACCCTTAATTATTTATTGATAGAATGTAGAGGACGTTAAGGGTGATGAAGGCCACTGCGAGTGAGTCAGTTGAGCTAGCTTCCTATAGACTCCAAGATGTTGCAGTTAATTAGTACGAGTCTTGGGAATTATCCAGAGGTGAGGATGCCCCTCCAGCGGTATGGCTGGAGTTTACATAAGCTTTTCTTCATCATTATCTGCCACCAGAGCTTAGACGGGCCATAGTTGATAGGTTCTTAACCTTTTGACAGGGTAACATAAGTGTTCGGGAGTACAGTCTTCAGTTTGATTCGTTGGCTAGGTATGCTCCCATTATTGTATCTAAGATGGAGGATCGGGTTCACCAGTTTGTGATGGGGTTAGATCCGCATTTGCTTAACAATTGTATGTCGATCTCACTTCAAGCGGACATGGATATTTCTTGTATTCAGGCATACGCTCAGGGTGTAGAGGAGCGTAAGCAGAAACAGAGGGCCGATCATGAGCATGATAGGGCCCAAAATAAGAGAGCGAGGTCTTCAGGTCCTTCTGGTGAGTTTCGAGGTGGTCAAAGGTAGCAATACTTGAGGTATCCAGCCCAGCCATCGACTAGCGCGCCCCCTCAGTTTGGCAGTAAGAGATTTGATCGTTCCACATATTCAGGGCCTGGTCAGAATCCTAGGGCCTCAGGTTCTCAGTATAGGAGTGAGTCAAGTCAGATGAGGCCGCCCTTGCCACGATGTGCTCAGTGTGGTAAGCAGCATGCCGGGTAGTGCCGTATGGGGTTGGATGTTTGTTATACTTGTGGTTATCCAGGCCACATTATGTGGGATTGTCCGACGAGAGGTGATGCAAGCATAGCTCAGCCAGTAGGATCTGTAGCTGGTTTGTCATCATCAGTAAGCACCAATAAGTCGTGGTAGAGGCGGAGCATTTAGCTCGAGCAGTCCTCAAAACCGCATTTATGCGTTGGCAGGACAACAGGATCAGAAGTCATCGCCTGATGTTATAACAGGTATATTATCAGTCTCCTCATATGATGTATATGCACTGATTGACCCAGGTTCCACCTTATCATATGTTACTCTGTTGGTTGCTAGTAAGTTTGGAATTAAACCTAAATTGGTTAAACCTTTTGAGGTGTCTACACCTGTTGGGGACTCAGTAATAGCTAAGCGAGTATATAGAGGTTGTATAATAGTAGCTCATAGTCGATCTACCATAGCGGACCTAATCGGGTTAGATATGGTAGAATTTGATATTATAATGGGTATGGATTGGTTGGCTTCTTATCATGCCAACGTTGATTGTAGATCGAAGATAGTCAGATTTCAATTCCCAGGGAAGCATGTTTTGGAATGGAAAGGTAATACGTCATCGCCGAGACGTAAATTTATTTCCTATCTCAAGGCAAGGAAGATGATCAGAAAGGGCTATATTTATCACTTAGTTTGGGTTCGGGATGTGAAAGTAAAGTCACCAACCATTCAGTCCATCCCTGTGGTTAATGAGTTTCCCGATGTTTTTCCCAATGAGCTTCCGGGTCTTCCGCCAGAGCGAGAAATTGAGTTTGCTATTGACTTACTACCAGATACTCATCCAATATCTATTCCTCCTTATAGAATGGTCCCCGTAGAGCTAAAAGAGTTGAAGGAACAACTAAAGGACTTGCTTCAAAAAGGCTTTATCAGACCTAATGCATCACCATGGGGAGCACCTGTGTTATTTGTGAGGAAGAAAAATGGTTCTTTACGGATGTATATTGATTATAGACAGTTGAATAAGGTGACGATCAAGAATAAGTACCCACTCTTGAGGATTGATGATTTATTTGATCAGTTACAAGGTGCCAAGTGTTTCTCAAAGATAGACTTAAGGTTCGGCTACCATCGGGTAAGGGTTAAGGAGAAAGATATTCTGAAGACAGCATTCAGGACCAGATACGGGCACTTTGAGTTTCGTGTTATGTTGTTCAGTTTGACCAATGCCCCAGCGGTATTCATGGACTTCATGAATCGTGTGTTCAAACCCTTTTTAGATTTGTTCTTAATTGTATTTATAGATGATATATTGGTGTATTCTCGTTCAGAAACTGAGTATGCAGATCATTTGCGTACTGTGCTCAGAGTTCTACAAAAAGGAAAGTTGTATGCAAAATTCTCTAAGTGTGAATTCTGGTTGAGTTCTGTAGCTTTCCTTGGGCATGTTATTTCAAGTGAAGGTATCCAGGTTGATACACAAAAGATTGAGGCAGTAAAGACTTGGCCTAGACCCACAACACCGACAGAGGTTCGTAGCTTTCTCGGTTTCGCAAGTTATTATAGGAGATTTGTAGAGGGATTCTATTCCCTTTTAGCACCTTTGACAAAGTTGACTCAGAAGGGAGCAAAGTTTCAATGGACTGATGCTTGCGAATGGAGTTTTCAAGCATTAAAGGACAGATTAACTTCAGCACCGGTTCTAATGCTCCCAGAAGGGACCAATGGTTATGTTATCTACTGTGACACCTCGAGAGTTGGATTGGGTTGTGTACTGATGCAGCATGGTAAGGTTGTAGCTTATTCTTCTAGACAACTAAGAAAGCACGAGAAGAATTACCCGACCCACGATTTAGAGTTAGCCGCAGTGATTCATGCACTAAAGATGTGGAGGCACTGCTTGTATGGCATTCATATTGATATCTATACGGATCATAAGAGCCTCCAGTATATCTTCAAGCAAAAGGAATTGAATTTACGTCAAAAGAGATGGTTGGAGCTACTTAATGATTATGACGTTGATATTTTATACCATCCAAGGAAGGCAAACGTAGTAGCCGACGCCCTCAGCCGTAGATCTATGGGTAGCATGTCATATTTATAGCCAGAAAAGAGGGGAATAACCCATGAGCTTCATCAGCTAGCTAGTCTTGGAGTTCGGTTACTGGACTCAGGTGATATTGGAATTACTATTCAGGATACGACAACATCCTCGTTAGTAACTGAAGTGAAGGAACGCCAGTACAGGGATCATGTGTTAGTTCATTATAGGCATACCACGCCTCAGAAGGAGCAACATCCTCTTTAGTAACTGAAGTAAAGGAACGCCAGACTCAGATATTGAGGAAAAGTATGTGTCCCTAATGTCACAGGGCTGCGTCGGCAGGTTATGGGAGAAACTCACTATTCTCATTATTCTATCCATCCAGGAGCAACAAAGATGTATCATGATATCAGGGTATATTGGTGGGATAGAATAAAAAAGGATATAGCGGAGTTTGTTTCTCAGTGCCCTAACTGTCAGCAGGTCAAGATTGAGCATCAAAAACCCGGTGGATTATTGCAGGCTATAGAGATTCCGACTTGGAAGTGGGAAATAATAAATATGGATTTCATCGTAGGATTACCTCGTGCCCAGCGTAAGTTCAATTCTATATGGGTGATTGTTGATAGGCTTACAAAATCAGCCCATTTTCTGCCCGTTAGGACTACATATTCCGCAGAGGATTATGCAAGGCTTTATATTAAGGAGATAGTATGACTGCATGGTGTCCCTATATCTATTATCTCGGATAGAGGAGCTCAATTTACAGCTAACTTCTAGAGGTCCTTCCAAAAAGGATTGGGGCTTCAGGTAAGTCTTAGTACAGCATTTCATCCCCAGACAGACGGATAGGTTGAGCATACTATTCAGACACTTGAGGATATATTACAAGCTTGTGTGATAGACTTCAAGGTAGCTGGGATGATCATCTGCCACTTATTGAGTTCGCATATAATAATAGCTACCATTCGAGTATTCAGATGGCTCCATACGAAGCTCTTTACGGATGAAAGTGTAGGTCGCCTATAGGGTGGTTAGATGTTGGGGAAACTACGTTAGTAGGACTAGAATTGGTGCAATAGGCAATCGAGAAAATTAAGCTTATACAGGAAAGGCTATTAGCAGCTCAAAGCTGTCAGAAGTCTTATGCGAATAATCGACGTCGAGACTTGGAGTTTCAGGTCGATGACTGGGTATTCCTAAAGGTATCTCCGATGAAAGGTGTTATGAGGTTCAGTAAGAAAGGAAAACTTAGCCCTCGGTACATTGGAACATATAGGAGCATACGCAAGGTAGGCCAAGTAGCATATGAGTTAGACTTGCCTTTGGACTTGGAGTCTGTACATCCAGTCTTTCATGATTCTATGCTCCGTAAATGTATCGGAAATCCTTCCAGAATCGTGTCAGTAAATGACGTTCAGGTCACAGAGCAGCTATCATATGAAGAAACTCCCATTGCTATATTAGACAGACAGGTTCGGAGATTGAGAACTAAAGACGTAGCTTCGGTGAAAGTACTTTGGAGAAACAACAATGTGGAAGAAATGACTTAGGAGGCCGAGGAAGACATGAAGTCTAGATATCCCTACTTATTTCCTCCTCCAAAAATGGGTCTGACTGAGACATCACAACCTTAAGGTACGTGTATGAATTCTTGTGTTAGTTATTGTCATTGGTCATGTGAGGCCATTATCGTTATTAATGATTGTGGTCCTATGTGGCGTTGAATTATTGAGTTTCTACAGGAATAGTTGGTAGTAGTATTGTCACAAAGGTGACTCTGCCAATGTTAAATAGATCCCGGGGAGTTAAACATTCGAGGACGAATGTTTCTAAGGGGGAAGGATGTTACATCTCGCATTTTCGTACGTTAAAATTTCGTCTTCAGTTAATTGAAGTAGACTGGGGGGTGATATTATCTTGAGATTAACGTATTTATGCTATTTATAACAAACGATAAGTAAGTGCCGTGAAGGATAAAGGGTAAACGAATTAAATAAAATGAGTTTCATCGAAGGTGGTCAATTTGGGATATAATATGATTCGAGCCATAATACCCGGTGTTTATAGACTAGTACCATACAAGGTACCATATGACCATGATAGTATGATGTATAAAGTGTATTAAAAATAAGTAGTATTTTAAGTAATTTGAGATAATTCTTAATTATGTGGGTAATTGATTAATTATCAGGTAATGGGATATTACCTAATTAACTAATGAGTTACGGGATAAGATTAAACCCCCCACCCCCACCCCCCACGTGGCAGCAAGCCACTATCAAAACAAATGCCTCTTAGTCATTAGGGGTAGGTGGCAACCAATTCATGACTCTTAGTCATTAGGGGTAGGTGGCAACCAATTCAAGCATAAGGAATTTTTAAATCAAAGAAGGCTACATATCTTTGGACAATTCAAAGATAAGCTTTGTAATTCAAAGTAGCTACATATCTTTTAGCAATTAAAAGATACACATCTTTCACCATTTAAAACAATAGCAACGTAGAAGGCAATCTAAAGCAACGCAGAAGGGTACGGACCTTCAAATATTTAAATAGAGATTTCATAGTATCTTAAGCAACGTGAGATTTTGAAATTTTAAGGAAGTACGGTGTAACCCTTCTCAAGAATATCACACAGATTTTTCCCTACTCCAGGTATGTTAAGGCCATCCCTTCTTTCTTTTGGCATGATCTATACGATACAAACGAAACGAGTAAATGCACAATTTTCATAAATGACTCTATTCATAGAGGTATTAGGGGTGTCTATGTTATTGATTCCCCATGTGAATTATTATTATATCTTCTATTCATGGGTCTCAGAAAAATACGTATTTGATAAAGTTTATCCGAAAGGCATATTGATTTTGTGACAATCCAAGAAATCTTATTAACGTAATTCTTATGCATTTATACATGTACATTGACCCATGACCAGATGGCATTATATACGTATATATTATATGTATATGGGATATGGGAAAAGGTTATGGAGTTATATATGCACCACCATCTAATCAGCTGGTATACGTTGATGATTTTGCCCACAGTGGTCGAGATGATATGATGGGATGCCCTCAGAGGCTTGATAATATTATGAACACATATACCCATGCATGGTATGACATTTATATGCATATGCATGACATTATAATATTAAATGATTCACAGAGCTATTCATATATACATGCTGAGTCTTTTACTTCATGTTTCTCTCATGTCTATTGTTTACTGATTTTCATTCCTTACATACTCGGTACATTATTTGTACTGACGTCCCTTTTGCCTGGGGACGCTGCGTTTCATGCCCGCAGGTGCAGGTAGGCAAGCTGACGGTCCCCCTTCTTAGGATCCTTAGTCAGCTAGAGTTGGCATGCTCCAGTTGATTCAGAGCTACTTTTGATTTTGGTACGATAAGCTTGTACACATATATGGATATGACGTGGCCCAATCCCGTCCTTGTACAGTTGTATTTTCTATTAGAGGTCTATAGACAGTTATGTATAGTTGGGTAGTATGTGACCTTGCCGGCTTCCAGTTTTTGGTATATAGTTGTCTATTGTAGCCTTGTCGGCTCGCCCTACGTATTCTATACATATATGTACATATGTCTTTTGGGCAGATTTCCCCCATATATGTTATTCTCGTAATTCAGCAGATGTTATTCATGTTTATATCTTTTAGTCGCATGCTCAGGGGTGTTCGACAGGTAGGACTCGGGCACCCGTCGCGGCCCATCGGTTTGGGTCGTGACAATGCAGGTGAATGTATAACCATAGTACCAAGAACATACACAAAGTGGCTATGCTGCCTTATCCCAATGTATGCAGGTGGATATGCATCAACGATACCAATACCAATACAAAGCGGCTATGCCGCCTCACCCTAATGTATGCAGGTGGAAATGCATCAACAATACCAACACAAAGCGGCTATGCCGCCTCACCCCCAATATATATATATATATGTGGGTGGTGGTGCCACAACAATACCAAAACTTTACACAAAGCGGTCGTACCGCTTCACCCCAATGTATGCGGGTGGACGTGCAGTCCCACAATATCATAATTCCCACACAAAGCGGTCATGCCACCTCACCCCAATATATGCGGGTGGAGGTGTATCATAATTACAATCTCTACACAACTTGGCATAATAACTTTCACATAAATCACGACTTGAAATTATAACATGCGGATACACAATCCATAGTTTGGGACACATCCTCAATTTATAATGCAATATGATAAGAGCATTTGAATCACGAATTGAACATATATCTTTATCACAAAACTTATCGGAATACTCGATTTGTAATCAACATCTTGGAACTTACAAGGATAATAGGAATTCCAATTCTTAAAGAAGAGTTTAGCCAGCAAACCTCACTTGAGCTTCCTTACACTCTAAATGTTCCGAAATTCTTAGCAACTTCAATCTATTTTAGAAATATAACAAATTGAACCAAAAATTAGGAAGATGATCATGGTTTAAGCCCATTTGAGCATTTTATCAAATACTAGGTGTGCATAAGGTTTCAAAGTCCTTTTATGTAGAATTTTATCATCCCACAACCCCCAAAAATTATCTTGCTAATTACCCATTTTCAGATAATTTCAAAATTGAGGGTTAGGGTGTAGAATCTTACCTCTAGGATGAAGACCTAGTGAGTTTCCCTTCTTAATCTTCCAAAACTTGAGCAAAAATTGAAGAACAATTATTGAAGAACACCTTCTCACTCTAGGGCACTCTCTCTCACTCTAAAATGTCAGATTATATCTTAAAAATGGCCCAAGGAGTGTATTTAACGAAATAGGGTCGGGTTTTAAAAACCCAAAATAAAGCTCCGGAACAGGTTTTGTGATCACATATACGATCGCATAATCAATATGTGGACCGCATATCGGTCGCATAATTACTTACCAAAATGACCAAAAATTTGTCTGTGTTTACGGTCACCATGCGGTTCGCATAACTATTCTACGGTCGCATAATGAATCGCAGAACAGTTATGCGGTCGCATAGTCGACCGCATAATTGCATCCAAGCTGACCCTCTTCTGCCTCACTTCTTCGGCCATTATGCGGCCCGCAAAGTTATTCTGCGGTCGCATAATGGACCGCAGAAATGCGTTCTTCCGCCAAAAAAATTTTTTTACTTTCCGGTGCATTGTTCAACCCTAAAGGTCCGAGCCACGAAACATTATTTTCTTTTGCAAAATTTTACGGGGCCTTATAACTTCGACCTCGAATGGTGCCTTGGTCTTCACCACAATCGGAGAGAGGGTGACAGGAGATATTTTGGGAGTGTCTCCCTCTCGGATAAGCCCGATGGATACTTCCTGGTCCCATTCTTCATCAATTTCTATCATATTCACTCTCTCACCCCTGTGTTCAGGAAGAGGGTTATTACGGATATTCGGTGCGAACTTCTTTGCTTATATAACCTTGGTGTCAATCACTGCCTGGATTTTTTCTTTCAACATGTGGCATTCCTCGATAGTATGTCCCTTCATGACTGAGTGATAGGCATAAGTCTTGTTGGGGTTGACCCACTGAGAAGGGTTTTCAATAGTAGTTGCAGGAATAGGAGTGACATAGCCAGCAACCTTCAGTCTCTCATATAATTGGGCTATGGGCTCGATGATAGGGGTTAATTGTCTAGGAGTTCTTCGATCGAAGTTTGGTCATGGTTTTGGGTAGTTTTGGCAGGCGAGAGGAGATGAATGGCAGTATGCTGGCTGGGTATTGTAGGTGTGGTAGGTGGTGGAAGAGTAATGGTATTTTGGAGGTGAGGGTTGGTATGTTGGTTGAGGTGTCCGATAGGTAAGGGGAGACTTAGGGCCCTGGGCTACGATCACGACACCCATTTCCTTCTTCTTAGAAATGCCCCCAGACTATAAGGCTTTATTGGTAGCTTGTAGCGCCTCAAAGTTAGTAACCATACCACTCTTGATGCCCTCTTCTATTCTTTCTTCCAGCTTGATGATGTCGGAGAACTTGTGATTCTCTATAACCATCAATCTTTCATAGTACTGTGGATCCTGAGCTCTGACAAAGAATTTGTTCATTTGTTCCTCTTATAGTGGATGCCTTACCTTGGTGACCTCTGATCACCAGCGAGTAGCATACTCACAGAAAGTCTCTGTTGGCTTCTTCTTGAGGTTCTGGATATAGAAAATGCCTGGCGTGTTTTCTGTGTTGACCTGAATCTATCCATGAAGTCAGATGCCATACTTACCCAGTTAGATCACTTCTTTGGATTCTGACTAATTTACCAGAATAAAGCATCCTCGATGAGACTTCGCATGAACAACTTCATACGGATTCGTTCGTTCTTTCCACTCTGACGAGCTTATCATAGTAGGTCTTCAAATTCACCTTGGGATTACCGGTGACGTCAAACATCTCAAACTTAGGAGGTTTATAACCCTCCGATAACTCCATGTCTGGCTGGATACACAGATCTTCACAATTCAAACCTTCAACACCTTTTTCCACCCTCGACACTCTAGACTCTTCATGTCAGCTTCTTTAGTTCTTCATCCATAATCTGGATGAGCAGGTCCTTCTCAGTTGGTTAGGGTATGTATAGTATTTGTTGTGGGGTGTGTGATAGGGTTTCCACGTATATCGGGTTTTCTTGGTGTGTTCCTGGGACTTGAGTATATGGGTGATCATTGATTGATTCTGAGGTGGATCAGGGGTAGGTTGTGGCATGTTCTGAGGGGTATAATAGGTAGTGTTTTTCGGGTACTGGGTCATGTGATGGTGGTGTTGATGAGGGGTTTGTAATGGTGGATGGTTGAGGCCTTGGGGGTGTAGGGTTGTGATATTGATGCGTTGCGGGAGGATTTTATGGAGCCAGGGGTGGTGGATTTTGGGTTTGTGTGTTTTGGGGTGGCGTTTGATTCTGGGTGGTGGCGTTCTGATGGTTGATGTTGGGGAGATTCAAAGTGAGGGAGAGGTTTGCAAGATTTCTGACCTGCTCAAGCTCGCCTTGTAACTCCAAGATTTTTTGCTCCAACCGCAGAACGAACTCATTTTGTCCTGGCGTACTCCTTCCGTATAAGGTCTCGACATTCTCCGCTATAGTAGTGTTGTCTTTTCGATTACCACCTAAATCGTGCATCTTTCCTTTGCCTTTGCTATTTTTTTGGGGGTCGTTAGGTGGAGGAGCAGGTGGAGGACCTCTGGATCTGGTGTGGTATGCTGACGATGCCAGAAGGCACGAACCAACCTTTGGGAATGGGAATAATTAAAAGAAATAAAAACAAAAGGTAACCAAGTCAGTAAGACGAAATTAACAAGTGTTTGCAATATTTAAGCAAGTAACACGTAAGGTCATGCAATAATTCGCGTCCTAATTTGGGGACTTCATTGTGCCCGAGGTAGGCCTAAGCAAAAAATAGACTTGGAGAAACTTTATGCCAACGTTGCCTTATTCCATTAGTGCGAAATTAAATCAAACCAATCTTTACTAAATTGAAATAATAATATGAAGTTGCTAATGGCATGAAGCCTTATTACATCGAAATCTAACTAGAAAGCAATAAAGAACATTTCCTCCTAATATATTTGGTCCCAGAAGGACCTTCTCCATGTTTTGCTCTTTTGACTCCATCAATCACACTTCCCAGGTCACGCATGTCGAGCAACAAGTAAGCCACTGCTAGCTTCCCTCCTTCTTTGTAGCCCATACCTTGACAATCCCATAGCCGCTTTCTCATCTTCCCCTCCATCTCCATCAACCCTTGCTTTAGATGCTCCAATCTCTCTGTCGACTTGTTCTCGATCTCCTTCCATTCTTTGATCGCCTCCATATCCATCTTATGTTATTCCAGATGCTTGGCCAGGGATTCAAACACTCTTTTTCATAGCCTCTTATATATTACCTGGGCCTCAGCCACCTCATCCATATATATTACTCAAATTGACCCCAACATCCCCGGTTATGTCGTCCTCCAACCATGAAAGGTAGTAATACATATGACCGGCATGGTACCTGTTTGGCTCGATAGTCTCTCCATCCACAATGATCTTTTAGTTCCAAATGTGCTGGGCCTCGAACTTGAATGAAATGCGTCCCCTTTGAAGTCTACCTTATACTTAACCATGTAGGAAACCCGAGGTATGACCTGCTTCCTCCCAGCTTGCCTCATTACCCTTATAGAACCGTAAGGGTAAATGCCTCGTAACCCAATCAACACCAAATGAGTGGTCCCTTTGGACCTGATGATGAACTCTCTATTAGGAAACCACTCGAACATCCAATGCACTTGTTCGCCAGTCAGATTAATGAAGAAACGTACCCAATATTCAGCATTCCTAGGCTTTGCAAACCTATCTGGAGCAAACATCATCTTCTTTGGATGATGACTAGCAATGTAGTCATTCAGTGGTCTATGGAAGAGCTCCTGACGGTAATTTTTCCTCTAAAAATGCTCTAGTAGCCAGACCTGTAGTACAAGATTGCAACCCTCGAAATGTCCAAACCCATGTTTGCACCGATCCAAGGCTCGGTACATCTCTACTGGTATCATAGGGATGATGGTGTATTTCTACCCCTCGATACCTTCCATCACGGTCCTGGCGACCATGGCCATGCGAGTGTGAATTTTTCCTCCTTGTATTGGAAAATTAGCAAACCCAGAAGTAGATTATGAAGATATATTCGGCGGTGAACCCATCCTAAAGAGGTAATAGCCAATTCATCATGATGCAAGCGGTATGACTTGTTGTGCCCATACCGCTTATAGAGAAACTCAAAAGGAATGTAGGATTTCTTCAGGTAACCCAACTCGTCATTCTTCTTTAACCCCAGCATTTTCAAAGAACCGCATGGAGTACAATTTTCTGGCACCAACAGACCCGGACTATCCCATGGCAGTTTGGCTAAACCTCTATCTCTTCTAGAAGAGGAGTCATTTGTACATTTCAAAATCGGAAGACAACTCTCTTTTCATCCGAGAACACAGTGGCTACCTCAATTAATTCTCTGTTTGGCCGGACTTTCAACAAAGATGGCAAATTACCCAACACCCTTCTTACGGGGTTTCTATCACACGGTGCAAGGTCATTCCACCAATCAATCAGCAAGGTGGGATATTCTGAACCATACCAAACCTGGGAATTTCCTGCTTCATTTTCTGTAAATAAATAAAAGTTGGCCCGTTCCCCCTCCTGATTCGATTATTTATGCAATAACAGTCAGCATGCTGGCACATTTTCTCTGAGTAATGCACATAACATGATTGTGTCCTTTGGGATTGTGGAAATCCCTTTGGACTTTGGGCAAGATTTTAACATGATGCATGTGCATTTTAAATCAGAGTGGGGTTTCCAAAAAGGGTCTACACTGATACTCTCAAGCAGACGACTTGAGAAGGATAGGCACAGTACCACTGACTGCACCGCTGATCGACTAGTCTATCGCTAATAAGCTTTTTCCGATTTAAAAAGGTATTTTAGGAAAGCGTAGATACTCATCAAGTGCCGCTATGTTGATAATTGGCACGAGTGGAGTATGATGTTGAAAGTGTGCGTTATGAAAATAATAATAACATGTTGCCAGATATTTTGCATGATGAAAGCATGTAAGGATAGTAAATAATGGGATAAACAAGAGAAAGAAGGGAAAAGGGAAAGACAAAAGAGAGAAGTTAGGATACTTTACAAAAATTCGAGAACATAATTAAATGACGCAAATAGAGGGGATAAGGACGGGAGATCCACGATATAGCAATTTCAAGCAAATAAGGGGGATAGGAAGAGGGATGTACATGAAAGAAGTCAAATAATCCAACAATCCACACAAGCGAAAATTCTTTATGGTAAGAGCCTAAGTATATTCCCAGTAGAGTCGTCATGTTGTCGCTCCCCGTTTTCTCGTAAAAGCGGATTTCTACCTATGACAACTCTTTTAAATGGGTATTCAAAGAGAGGAGTCGCCACCCAATGATGTTAAGGTGCGCTAGGGCACCTATTTGCGAATAACTCTATTTAACTAGTCTACGTCACCAAAGATCGGGTAAGGGCTCAAATTACCTCAAAAAACAGGGGTTAGGCAATCTTCGAGGTCCACAACTTTGGGTCCCAGCCGAATTTTATGCTATGTGGGATTATTGAATTATAATACTCTATGTGGTAATATAAATCAAATAAGGGTAGGGAATCTAAATTTACAAGACAAAACAAATTGCACATAGGAAAAGAAAGTGGATTATACATTAATAAATAATTGATACAATCTTTGAAGATTACAAGATATGGCCTAATTTAATCTAAGTTCAAACAAGCGTACGAACAATAACTGCGGGGGGAGGGGGAGTCCTATATTTTTTAGCCTAAAGGATCACCCCATTCAACATAAATAATACTTCGCAATTCCCTTAAAGGTAAGGGTTGCTCATATTATTCAGCGGGCACAGACTATCATCTCCTGCTACCCAATTACTATCTTAAAGTTGTTTACCTAAAGGCGTTCTAGTTCAATTCTAAATCATGTCATATGCGTGCCTTACCTGTCCCATGCCTATGGTCCATGAGGCTTTAGACCTACTACTTTGGTAGTTCTAGACTTCCTTTAGGATGCTCAAAAATGATAAAACTAGGCGCACAATCAAAAAACAGTTAGGGCTGCATAGAGTTAACAATTAAGGGCTCAAATTGGCCTCCTCATATAGACACAAATACACGCAAACAATTATAAGCTTATGCTAACAGTGTTCCAAATTATTAAGTAGACGGTTGTAGGTGGGCAGATTTGAAATCGAAACATATTGAAGACCTATAGGCATGATTTCTATGTGATTGATCGATTCAGGGATTGACATTAGAGTTATATAAACAGTGTTTCTGGGTAGACTGTTTCGACCAAGCTGCTGATTTTAATATATGGCTTATTAAGACCCTATAGGCATGGTTTCTAGGCGACTTGTGACTAGGCAGTGAGATCATAAAAGCGCATAGTTATTCGTTTTTGACCCTATAGACATGATTTCTAAATGAGTGGTAACATCCTATAGGCCTGATATCTAGATAATGATGTCCGGGCAGCAAAGTAATTGAGAACATGCACCTGTTTTATTTTATTCCTATAGGCATGTTGTCTAAGTGGCAGTGCGAGAGAATAGCAGTAATAACAGCTTGGTTACTCAAGTTGAGAGCCTACAGTCATGATATCTAGGTGAGTAACACAATTCAAAGAAGTAGCCCAAGCATGCATTTTTTAGTTGTTTGTATTGAACTCCCTAGGCATAACATCTAAGTGCAATCAAGTCTCATTTCTGATCCTATAGGTGTGCTAGATAACATTACAAGTCATTATATTAGCCTAAAGTCATGCTTTCTAGGTGAATAGACAAATAAATCAGCATATGACGCAGATAAATAGCAAATAAACAAATTAAGGTCCTATAGACATGTTCTCTACCCTTTCATGCAAAGAATAGAATATCCTCATTCCCCTATTTCACTAATTCCCCAACTGTTTATTTACAAATTATTACAGGCCCAAAATAAAAAGAATACAGGTTAAAATATTGCAAACTGAAATGACTACAGGCCTAATAAACAGAGTAGGCCCAAAGGAAAATAACCCAGTAAATCCTGGCCCTTCAGCAGGCTCATTCTTCAGACGAATAGCAGACCCAGATTCAAATACACTCCAAACATTAGAGTACATCAAATTCCACGGCTCTAATTCACATGTGGACCCATACTGTGCCCAAATGGGATGACTCACTTACCTAGCAATTGCAACTTAACTACATAAGTTAATGAATCACACATGGCAATCAATTAAATAACTTTGAATCTAACTAACAGCAATTCCCCATAGGGACAAGATTACATGACATATTGGAAGGATTCGCATAAAGCATATTGGCACTTGCATTTTAGAATCTAGGGTGACAACATTGGTCAAACAAGGGGCTCGAATATGAAAACTAGGGGAATCAGTAGAGCCCAGTTTCAACATGGTAAGTTTGACATAGAAAACTAACAACATAGGTTCAAGATTGACCAATTATTCAACAGGGGAAAGAGTTTAGCCTGTTTAACATAAACACAACATTAGGAGAGTTAGGGAGGCATGTCACTTGGGTTAACAGGGTAAGCATACAATACATATACGAGATAAGCATGCTAAGTTTTCTAGAAAAATAATTCCAAAGTAAAGCATGATCCAGAATTAGTCTAAAAGGGACTTTAGACCTAGGAGTTTTAATCATGAAAATCTGATAGGGTCATAGTCACGAGAATAGCAATTTTCACATGAGATCCTAATACACATAACAAACATGCTAGTAGGCATGATCTACAATAGTCAACAAGCAGCCTAACATGCTAAGTATAACACAAATATTCCAAAATCTAAAGAACTCATGGTAGGAAAGCATATCAACTTAAGGTTAATAGAACAGGCAGACTCCAGGGCTTATGCCAGTTGACTAATGTATATTAGAATAAGCTAAGTATATTGGAATTTAACTAGAAGTTTTAGGCAATACTAAATAGTGCATGATTGAATAAACACAACATTAGAGTTCTCAACAATAGAGCAACATGTTTGGCTAAACATTGAGACAGTAATTGTCAGATAAGGTTCATGTAAGCATAAAGCAAGGAAAATAGTAGATCATACATAGAGGTTTCATCATAAAGAAGTTTACTCAAGCAAGTTCTGGGCAGGAGATAATCCCATAAGAGTTGCAGTACAAGAATCCAAGGCAAAGCATGAGAGGGGACTCATAACACACAATAGGTGATTAGAACAGCAGAGCAGGCTTAAGGTAATGAGGAATAATTCTAGTTGCACACATAAAATGGGCATGCATCAAAGCCTAGAGTTCAAGCAGGTTCAGTTACCAGAAAAGCATACGGGTACAGAATAATTCTAAGGCAAACAGTAGCATATTGATTCACAAAGGCCTAAATTACATGAGCATACAAAGTATGAACACAAGCAAAAGAGAATGAATTTGCGAGAGTCTCAGTACTCACCAGTTTGCAGAATTAACGAGCAAATAAGGTAGAAACTAAGTGCCAACAGCTTGCTTATCAGTAACAAGGAGAAAATAGCAGAAACCCCGAAATGCTTAGTATGTCAGAGTTCCAAGGTTCTCAAATGAACCTCGGGTAGTGCTTACACTGGGAGGTCAAACAGTCAAATTCTGATGGCCTTGGCTTTCAGCCGGCCAGGAGCTTAAATTTCAGAATAGTGTAGAATGAGTGAGAGTGAGAGAATAACAGTACTTCATGTCCATTTTTGGGGATTTAGGGGAGGGGTTTATATAGTTGTTAAATTAAATAGAAAAACAAGGGGAAACAGTCAATCAAATAAAATAAAGGAAAGAATAACATGCAAAATCAAGTTAGAATCGGATTAGGAGAAAACCAGGTAAACCCTAGTTTGATAGGAATCAAAGATTGGCCGAAGATCTTGATGAATCAGACCCATATAGCCTGGCCATGAACGTATACAGACGAAATATCTTCTAGATCTAAACGAATGAAGCTTGATTCCTTTGATCCGGAGCCTGATACTTGCAAAACATAGGCAAGTACTAGGTAATACCATAATCGCGTGAGTAACAATGAGACAGAGCACATAAGGTAAGGGAATCATAGAATGATTTCATATCAAGGTCGGAATCGAAGGGCATTAAGGGAGGTGGCTACTAGGGTTTTACATACGAGAGAAGAGGAGGATAGGGAGCGTTTGGGGGGGGCTTAGGAGAAATGGGTAGGGTTTTGGGGGGTTCGGCTAATTAAAAGGGGTGGGGTGATTGTGGGTCGTTGATCTTAAGAGACCAACAGATAGGATTTAAAGAATAGGCGGGGCAGGTTTGTTTAATGGGTCGCGACCGGGTCTTAAAGAGGGTCATTTGGTTTAGGCCAAGGGTCGTTGGTCTAACGATCTGGGGTCTTTGGGCCACTAATTTGGTCCAAAAAATGGTCTTATCTGGACCAGCTTTTAAAATACCCAAAATTAATTAAAATAAAATTATTAAAACATCTAATAAATAATAAAAAACATTATTTATGAAATAAAACGCTTAAAAATAATAACGCAACATTATAAAAATCTAGATTGGGATACTATTTTGGCATAACTAATATAATAAACGCAATTATTTGTAGAATATAGGCTACTATTGCAACTAATATAGATAATAGGTAAACAAATACAAATGTAATTATGTAAAAATGGTATAAAATATTATATAATGCATGTGGGTACAAGTAGTAAATCTGGATGATTAAATCACCCAAAAAAATAATTTGAAGGGATAATTAATAAATATTTGAATAATTTGAATGCAGGAAAATCAATTTTAAAGCTTTAACAATTATAAAAATACTTATATGACCCCTATAAATTGGGATAATGGTGCAA
Organism: Nicotiana tabacum; assembly: GCF_000715075.1. NCBI lineage: Eukaryota > Viridiplantae > Streptophyta > Magnoliopsida > Solanales > Solanaceae > Nicotiana > Nicotiana tabacum. Next base: position 54,984,087 of record NC_134088.1, read on the forward strand.
AATAATATTTTTAAGCATATGGAATACTTTATTAAATATGAGGGCAAAATTGGGTATCAACAATTGTGACATAGGCATCGCAATTGCGAAGCTGGTCAATCTCGCAAATGCGACCAAATGATCGCAATTGCAAACTAGCCCTCACACCTGCTGGCTTCGCAAATGCGAAGGGGAAGTCACATTTGTGACATCAGAGCCCCCACTGTCACCTTCGCAATTGCGAGGCTGGTGCTCGTAATTGCGATAATAGAGCACCAGCAACACCAGCAATGCAATTTCAGTTCAATCCATTCTGAATCATGTCTGAAACTCATCCGAGCCCTCAAGGCTCCAAACCAAAAACCCACACAAGTCTAAGAATATCATACGAACTCGCTAGCATGATCAAAACACAAAAAATAACATCTAGAACTATGAATCAAACTCCAAAACGCATGAATTTCAAAGTAAAGTTCAAGAACTACTAGAATTGCAACTAAGCGTCCGAATACTATCAATTCAACTCCAAAAGATACCAAATTTTGCAGACAAGTTCTAAATAGCATAACAGACCTTTTCCAAGTCCCAAAATTAAATTTTGAACTCGATAGCTAAATGTCAACCTGTAGTCAAACTTTTCAACTTCAAATTGCCAAATTTTGGCAAAATAACATAATTCAACCTACGAACTTCCGAATTCAATTTTGGACATACGCCCAAGTCCAAAATCACGATACAAAGCTATCAGAGCCATCAAAATACCGTTCCGTTGTCTTTTTCACAAAAGTCAAAGTTTGGTCAACATTTTTAACTTAAGCTTCTAAGCCAAGAATCAAATGGTCCAAAACAACCCGAAATCTTCCCGAAACAAAACTAACCAACCACGTAAGTCATAAAACCATAAACACACATGTGCGAAGCATCAAAAGGGGAAACGGGATGCAATTACACAAAACGACCGATCGGGTCGTTACATTCTTCCCCTCTTAAAATAAACGTTCGTCCTCGAACGTGCATAAGGACATACCTAATGTGATGAATTGTTACGTCCCGCATTATTACGTCGATGTTACGCTCCACAGTATTATATTACGACGATGTTACGCTTCGCAGTAATTTATTACGACGATGTTACACCCTGTAGTATTGTACGTTGCATTTGTCGTAAGATAATTGACATCCGTTCAAGGACAAGATTATTTGGAGATTTTAAGTATTATGCTATTTCAAACAAATGACGAGTAAATTCGTGAAGGTGAAAGGGTAAACGAATCAAAGAAAATGAGTTTCGTTGAAGGTTGTTGGTGTGGGATAAAATATGGCCCGAGCTAAAATACCCGGTATTTATGGACTAGTACCATATGGCCATGATAGTAAGGTGTACAAGGTATGTTAAAAGTGAGTAGTATTTTAAGTAAGTTGAGATAATTCTTAATTATTGGATAATGGGATATTACCTAATTAATTAGGAAATTATGTGAATAATTGGGTAATTAATAATTTTTAGTGGGAGATTAATTAAAATCTTTGGATAATCAAAGATTTTGGAGGACTTAAGCCATTACATTATGTGGAGGACTTAATCTTTGGATAATAATTGTGACTCTTAAGCCATTACATTATGTGGCAAGATTTGAGATGTGGGATTTGGCATTCTTAAAAAACCGTGAGTCACATATCCACTCTTAAGAAAGAGTAACTTATTCATTCTTAACACATCCATTCTAACATAAGACCTCTTTAACTTAAAAGAGAGAGGCATATTCATTTTATAACGTGAATTTTTTTTAGCATCTTCAACAGTTCAACAAGATCTCATAAGCACCTTCAAGAATTCAAACGTGAATTTTTAGTATCTTAGCAACGTGAGTTTTGCAATTTTAAGGGAATACGGTATAATCTTTCTCAAGAACATCATACGAATTTTTTCCTACTTCGATTTGCCGTTACGTGTTGTTGCAATCAACGGGTGTTAAAGGGATTGTCAAAAGAATCGGCTCAGGTAAATTAAGGCTATCCCTTTTTTCTTTTTGGCATGATCTATACGACACAAACGAAACGAGTAAATGCACAACTTCCATAAATTACTCTATTCGTAGAAATGCTAGAGATGCATATATTCTTATTTTCCCATAAATCTGTTCATGGGTCTCGGAAAATACGTAAGTTGATAAAGTCTATTTTATGATATTAATCAGAGGCATAATGGTCTTATGCCACTCCGAAAGATTTTATTGACATACTTATCATGCATTACATTTATTTATATTTACCCATGACCAGATGGTGTTATATACGCGTATATATATGTATATGGGATATGGGAAAAGGTTACGGTGTTATATACGCACCACCACCTGATCAGCTGGTATACGTTGATGATTTGCCCACAGTGGCCGAGATGATATGATGGGATGCCCTCAGAGGCTTGATGATGTTATGAACGCATATACCTATGCATGGTATGACATTTATATGCATATGCATGACATTATAAATATTAATGATTCACAGAGTTATTCAGACTTACATGTTGAGTCTTTTACTATATGTTTCTCTCATGTCTATTGTTTACTAATTTTTATTTCTTACATACTCAGTACATTATTTGTATTGGCGTCCCTTTTGCCTGGGGACGCTGTGTTTCATGCCGCAGGTCCCGATAGATAGGTCGAGAGTCCTCCAAGTAGGCTATCAGCTCAGCGGAAGGTGTTAGGGCGATCCATTTGCTCCAGAGTTGCTATTTGGTCAGTATGATTAGGACATGTGTTGATTGGTATGGCGGGGCTTTGTCCCGACCTTTATGATATTTACGTATCTTATAGGCTAGTAGACAGATGTCTTGTATACGGATACATGTATGGCCTTGTCGGCCTATGTTTTAAGTATATAATGGATCATATTGGTCTTATAGGCCCGTATGTCTTATGTATGAGTTGGTATTACAGGTTGGGTCATCCTACGACGAGTGTTCCCTCACATTTCATTCTAGTTATTTCATGAAAATCTTTTGGCCCATTTATCAATGATAGTATGATAAGAAAGATATGTTATATTGGTACTCGGTTGAGTAAGGTACCGGGTGCCCGTTGCGGCCCATCGGTTTGGGTCGTGACATGAATAGATAAGGATAACGACTACGATTGTCATGCTCGATCTCCCAAGTTGCCTCCTCAATCGGATGACCCCTCAATTGAACCTTCACTGAAGCAATGTTCTTTGATCTCAACTTTCGGACATGTCTGTCCAAGATAGCCACCGACTCCTCAATATAAGTCAAATCCTCGTCCAATTGGACTAAGCTGAAGTCTAAAACATGAGACATATCACCATAATACTTTCGGAGTATAGAAACATGGAACACCGGATGAACTGTAGATAAGCTAGGTGGAAATGCAAGCTTGTAGGCCACCTCACCAATCCTCTCAAGGATCTCAAAAGGTCTAATATACCTAGGGCTCAACTTTCCCTTCTTTCTGAACCTCATCACACCCTTCATGGGTGAAACTTGGAGCAAGACTCGCTCTCCAAACATAAATGCAACATCATGAACCTTTCGATCCACATAACTCTTCTATCTAGATTGGGATGTGCGAAGCCGATTCTGGATCATCTTGACCTTCGCCAAAGTATCTCGAACCAAAGTTGTGCCCAATAACTTAGCCTCTCCCGGCACAAACCAACCAACTAGGGAACGACACGGTATCCCATATATGGCCTCATAAGGAGCCATCTGAATATTCGATTGGTAGTTGTTGTTGTAGGCAAACTCCGCAAGCAGCAAGAACTGATCCCAAGAACCGTCGAAATCCATAACACAGGCACAAAACATATCCTCCAATATCTAAATGGTGCACTCGGACTGTCCGTCCACCTGGGGGTGAAATGTTGTGCTCAACTAAACATGTGTGCCTAACTCACGCTACACAGCTCTCCAGAATCATGATGTAAACTGTATGCCCCGATCAGAGATGATAGATACCGGCACGCCATGAAGTTGGACAATCTCTCAGATATAGATCTGAGCCAGCTGCTCTAAAGAATAGGTAGTCACTACCAAAATGAAATGAGCCGACTTGGTCAACCTATCCACAATCACCCATACCGCATTAAATTTCTTCTGAGTCTGTGGGAGCCTAATAACGAAGTCCATGGTAACACGCTCCCATTTCCACTCGGGAATCTCAAGTCTTTGAAGCAAACTGCCTGGCCGCTGATGCTCATACTTAACCTGCTGACTATTTAGGCATCGAGCTACATACTCCACTATATCTTTCTTCATCCTCCTGCACCAATAATGTTGCCTCAAATCCTGACACCGGGATGAATGGAGTATTGCGAACTTTGGGCCTCTCTTTCATGACCCCGTATACCCTCTGACCTCTGTGCAATCTCTACCACCTACTGATATAGGGTATCTGTCTCCAAATATCTAGCCATGTTGAACCTAATATCATAGTTGAGCCCCTCGATGAATCAGCGGACTCGCTCTGTAACTGTAGAAACCAAAGTAGGTGCATGTCTTGACAAATCACTAAATCTGACCGCATACTCTAACACTGACATAGTACCCTAGTGCATCTGCTCAAACTCCTTGCGCCATGCATACCAAAGGGTCTGGGGAACAAACTATCTCAAGAACGTCTCTGAAAACTGAGTCCATGTAAGTGAAGCTATATCGGTTGGGCTACCTTCCTCGTAAACTCGCCACCACTAATACGCTGCTCTTGACAACTAGAATGTAGTAAAAGCAACCCCCACTCATCTCCCAATACCCATAGAGCGGAGAATACGGTGGAACTTCTCTAGAAACCCATGTGCATCCTCTAAAGCTAAACCACTGTAAGTAGAATGGTGATACTTCTTGAACCTCTCAAGTCTATGTTGCTCCTCCTCAGATGTTGCTGCCCTAACATCGAGCTGAACTGGAATAATAGGCTGCACTGGTATAATTTTTGGGATATGTTCAACATAGACTCGTTGCTCTGGAGTACTGGCTGTGGGAGTCTGAGATCCTCCCCCAGCCTGAGATGTGGCTGGTGCAAGTGGAATCAACCTCGCCTGAGCTAGAGTACCAAACATGCTCAAAAACTGTGCGAGGGTCACCTGAAGTGCAGGGATGGCAACAGGCGCCTCGTGTGCCTGTCCCCCAACTGGAGCTACTGGTGGCTTCGCTATTGCAGCTCGGACAGGTGCTCTAGCTACACCACGTGCCCCTCCTCAGCCTCTGCCCTGACCCTGGCCTCTCGCGGATCTAGCAGGGGGCGCGGGTGTCTAATCGTCGGATCCAGCAGTGCGTGTCCTCACCATCTGTGAGAGAAAAGAAAGACAAAAATTCAGAATTTTGAAATCAACAAATTCGCACGATAAAGAATCAAAGAAGTGAAGTTTCTAGCAGTTCCGTAGCCTCTAGAAGATAAGTACAGACGTCTCCGTACCGATCCGCAATACTCTACTAAATTTTCTTATGAATCGTATCACCTATGAACCTAGATCTCTGATACCAACTTGTCACGATCCCATCTTCCCATCTTAGGATGTCGTGATGGCACCTAGTCTCTAAGACTAGGAAAGCGTAACATTTAATAATAACTTAACAAGAATAAAAGACAGGAATACTAAAATAGAACTAACAAAACTCACATAATCTTCCAAAATAGAATCTCAACAACAACTTTCCCAAAACTAGTGGAACTGAGTCATATGCTCTACAGAATATACTAGAATATCTACTACAACTCTGTCTGAATGAAAGATACAACAGAAAAGAAAGATAAGGGAAGGTGACTTGAAGGCCTGCGGACGCCGAGCAGTTATACCTTGAAGTTTCCGGAAAGCAGCTAATAGTCGATCACTAACGTCCGGCACGAGCATACGTACTTGGATCTGCAAAAAACGATGTGCAGAAGCATAGTATGAGTACACCACAATGGTACCCAATAAGTATCAAGCCTAACTTCGGTAGAGTAGTGACGAGTCCAGGTCAAGACACCTACTAGGATATAAATAAACAATATGAAAACATAATAACGTTAAATAATGGAAGGCAGAGAAATAACTGATACGAAACAAATTAATAACCTAAACTAATATCGGAACTTGTAAGTATAGAGATAACATAAAGGAAGCAATTAAAGGGAACCACCAAAGTCAAATACGGATCCAAACTGATAAAAAATGAAGAATAAAAGCAACAAGGAGTATTACACCAAACTCTTCACAACATGAGATAAACAACAAGAATCACAACCAAGGTACTGCCTTATATACAACAAGAATCACAACCGAGGTACTGCCTCGTATTCACATTTCTCAATTTCAATCACAATCTTTCTTTATACCACCGTTGAGCCTTACATTTAAATAGTATTGAAAATATTTTTTTTGAAATTCCCTTATAATCAACACGCACATAAGTCTCACCTTATTCCGTCGCATGAACATCAACCCCTATCCTTATACTACCGCATGTGAATCAATATCACATCACAGTAACAACTCGCACAAAAAGTGCTCATATGTCACAACTTGCCAATATTCAACAATATCAATGTTTCCACAACAATAGCCCATGGCTCAACCACAATGCGTACAAGAGTATCAACAATAACAATGAATGTAAATTTCTCAACAAGAAGGATATCTCAACAATAAACAACTTCTCCTCAACGTGATAACGGCTTTCACAACTTCAACACCAATAACTCAACAATGATAAAGATAATGTGTAACTATGATATTAAACAAGAATAACTCACAATGAAAATGATAACGTGTAACAATGACTTAAAATAATGATAATCAACAATGAAAGAGATAACATGTAACAATAACTTCAAATAATGATTGATCACAATGAAAGAGGCAACATGTAACGATGACTTCAAATAATGGTAAATTAACAATGAAAGAGACAATATGTAATGATGAAAGAGGCAACAAGTTCAACTGAAGCATTAGAGCAAATGATCAACTAGGATGTAGAACAAGTGTTAACAAAGTCATTTAAGGCATGCAAGGATAGACTAACACAAGTAAGAGTAAATTGAATAAGTGAATTTAGAACATGATATGACAATTCAATTAGAACATGGAAAGAGTCTAAGTAGCCTAAACCAGACAAATACTATATATAACCCGTGTACCCACTCGTCATCTTACGTACACGGCTTTCACATAGCATAAATGACACAATCAATTCCAAATCCTAAGGGATAGTTCTCCCACACAAAGTTAGGCACGATACTTACCTCAACTAGGCCAATTCAAACATAGGAAATAGCTTTTACCCTAGAATTTGCCTCCACACGGCTCAAATCTAATCAAAATCGACTTAATATAATCAAACAATGCAAGGAAAATCAATTACAATAGATAAAGCTATGATCTTTATACTTTTTTTAAAAAGTCAACCTGAGGCCCGCCAGGTCAAAATCTGGGTCCAAAGGTAGATTCCGACTACCCATAACCCCACGAGTTCATATATATGATTAGTTTCAAAATCCGAGTCCAAATCTGCTCTCAAAACTCAAAATCTTATTTTTCAAAAACTTGACAAAGGTTCACAAATTTTCACTTTGATTCACATGATTTTGATATTAGAATACAAGATATATAATATAGTTGGAAATAGAGTAGAATCACTTTGTAAGGACCCGTAAAAATGTTAATCAAAAACTCGGGGTTTCGTGGTGCCAAGTTAGATTCCTGCGTTATTATAGTAGAAATTCTTCGCAGCGAGCTTGCGAGCCGCGGTTCGGACATTTTGGATTGAACAGTACCCTACGGACTTAGAGAAAATGTTTCACAGAAAAATGCATTTTTGCGGCCCATTATGCGGCCGCATAATCACTCTGCGGACCGTATAATGGCCGCAGAGTGAAGCAGTAAGTTTGGCCAACTTGAGGTCAGTTTTGTGGACGATTATGCGACCGCATAATCGATATGCGGACCGCATAATCGATCGCATAACCCCTCTTGGGTTTTTGCGGAGGGAGTTCTACGGTGCATTATGCGACCGCAGAGCGAGTATGCAGACCGCATACTGGTCGCATACCTGGGCCGTAAGTTTAGGCTTGAGGGCCATTTTTGCGGTCACTTTGCGGACCGCATAACCGTTATGCGGTCGTATATGCGACCGCAGACCTGTGTTGGGGCACCCATTTTCTTAATTTAAAACCCGACCCCCATTCCGTTAAAACACCCCCTTTAGTCTATTTTGAGCTCATTTTTCTGATACTATAGAGTGAGAGAGGGAGCCTTAGAGTGAGAAAGTAATCCTCATCAATTATTCTTCAATTCTTGCTTGAAACTTTGAAGATTATCAAGGAAAGCAATCTAGGCCTCCATCCTAGAGGTAAGAATCTATACCCTAGCCCTAAATTTTTGAAACTTATACTGAAAATGAGTAATTAATAAGATGGTCCATGGGTATGAGGGTGGTTTATATTGCATGCATGTGTGGTAAAAAGAGTGTGGAAAAGGGAACTAGAACCATGAATGTTTTCCTAATTTTGGGTTCAATTTGTATATTGCTAAAATAGATTGAGGTTGCTAAGGGTTCCGGATAATTGTAGAGTCTAAAGAAGCACAATTGAGGTATGTATGGCTAACTCTTTTCTTCCTAGAATCGAACTCCTGGTATCCGAATATTTGGTGTAAGTTCTGACTTGATCATACTAGAATTGTTTGCCTTAGTGTGTTGGGTTGGAATATTCATGTTCCCTAATTATTTTAGATGTTTACCATGGCATCATGCTACTTGAGAATGTAACTATATTTTCCAAGTTCCTTCCCTTATGTGTGAAATGCCTTATGTGATGATACTCATAGACTTGAATTGTAAAATGTGCCAAAGTGCCAAGAACTATTTAATAAATGAGGTTGTATGTGCCATGAAATGAAAGATGGGAAAGAGATGTGAATTGAATGAATACTTGAAAGAGGTTATGTCTCAAGTGAGATGGCTTAGCCGAGATTTGACGCCATGCCGTACATATGGTGGCATTTGTGTTGGAATTATTGATTTACATTGTGGATATGGATATGTGTCACTTGAGATGGCTTAGCCGGTCGGGCCGGGATCGGACTCCGTGTAAAAACACGGTGGCATTGTGAGTTGTGGCTTTGGCACTAAAGATTATTAATCTAAAAAGATGGAAAGATTGGATTGGAAACTATGTGACCCTTACGTGGTGTTTCTTTGTATTTCTATGAAATTCTTATTGATTATTATGACTGTCTTCTCTTGGTTTCACTGTTCATTCTACTAAGATTGGTGTTTGCCTTACATACTAGTATTATTCGATAGTACTAACGTCCCTTTTGCCGGGGGCGCTACATCTTTGAATGGATGTAGGTGGTTCCATCGCAGATAGTGGCGATCGTAGATAGGTGGTGCTCTCTTTCTCTCCCCACAGCAGTCTTGGTGAGCCCCATTTCTCCCAAGGTTTTGGGGGCTTTCTGACAGGTAGTTAGGCCTAAATACAAAGGAAACTCTGGCGAAATTTTCAGAAAGTTAGGAAGTTAGGTAAATTTGGGGCTGATGGTATGTGGTACAAATGAAACTATGTTAAGAAAACCTTGATCCTCATTCGAGGACGAATGATCTTAAGTGGGGAAGGATGTAAGGACCCATAAAAATTTTAACCAAAAACTCGGGGTTTCGTGGTTACAAGTTAGATTCCTGTGTTATTATAGTAGAAATTCTTGGCAGCGAGTTTGCGAGCCGTGGTTCGGACTTTTTGGATTGAACAGTACCCTACTGACTTAGAGAAAATGTTTCGCAGAAAAACGCGTTTGTGCGGCCCATTATGCGGCCGCATAATCACTCTGCGGACCGCATAATGGCCGCAGAGTGAAGCAGTAAGTTTGGCCAACTTGAGGTCAGTTTTGCGGTCGATTATGCAACTGCATAATCGATATGTTGACCGCATATCTATCACATAACCCCTCTTAGGTTTTTGCAGAGGGAGTTCTGCGGTGCATTATGCGACCGCAGAACGAGTATGCGGACCGCATACCTGGGCCATAAGTTCAGGCCTGAGGGCCATTTCTGTGGTCACTTTGCGGACCGCATAACTGTTATGTGGTCGCATATGCGACCGCAGACCTGTGTTGGGGCACCCATTTTCTTAATTTAAAACCCGACCCCCATTTCGTTAAAACACCCCTTTTAGTCTATTTTGAGCTCATTTTTCTGATACTATAGAGTGAGAGAGGGAGCCTTAGAGCGAGAAAGTAATCCTCATCAATTATTCTTCAATTCTTGCTTGAAACTTTGAAGATTATCAAGGAAAGCAATCTAGGCCTCCATCCTAGAGGTAAGAATCTATACCTTAGCCCTAAATTTTTGAAACTTATACTGAAAATGAGTAATTAAGAAGATGGTCCATGGGTATGAGGGTGGTTTATCTTGCATGGATGTGTGGTAAAAAGAGTGTGGAAAAGGGAACTAGAACCATGAATGTTTTCCTAATTTTGGGTTCAATTTGTATATTGCTAAAATAGATTGAGGTTGCTAAGGGTTCCGGATAATTGTAGAGTCTAAAGAAGTGCAATTGAGGTATGTATGGCTAACTCTCTTCTTCCTAGAATCGAACTCCTGGTGTCCGAATATTTGGTGTAAGTTCCGACTTGATCATACTAGAATTGTTTGCCTTAGTGTGTTGGGTTGGAAGATTCATGTTCCCTAATTGTTTTAGATGTTTACCATGTCATCATGCTACTTGAGAACGTAGCTATGATTTTCCAAGCTCCTTCCCTTATGTGTGAAATGTATTATGTGATGGTACTCATAGACTTGAATTGTAAAATGTGCCAAAGTGCCAAGAACTATTTAATAAATGGGGCTGTATGTGCCATGAAATGAAAGATGGGAAAGAGATGTGAATTGAGTGAATACTTGAAAGAGGTTATGTCTCAAGTGAGATGGCTTAGCCGATCGAGCCGAAATCGGACACCATGCCATACACATGGTGGCATTTGTGTTGGAATTATTGATTTACATTGTGGATATGGATATGTCTCACTTGAGATGGCTTAGCCGGTCGGGCCGAGACCGGACTCCGTGTAAAAACATGGTGGCATTGTGAGTTGTGGATTCGGCACTAAAGATTATTAATCTAAAAAGATGGAAAGATTGGATTGGAAACTATGTGACCCTTACGTGGTGTTTCTTTGTATTTCTATGAAATTCTTATTGATTATTATGACTGTCTTCTCTTGGTTTCACTATTCATTCTACTAAGATTGATATTTGCCTTACATACTAGTACTATTCGACAGTACTAACCTCCCTTTTGCCGTGGGCGCTACATCTTTGAATGGATGTAGGTGGTTCTATCGCAGATAGTGTCGATCGCAGATAGGTGATGCTCTCTTTCTCTCCCCACAGTAGTCTTGGTGAGCCCCATTTCTCCCAGGGGTCATGTAGTCCTTCTTTTGTATAAGTTTTCATATTTTGAGGTATAGTCGGGGCCTTGTCGCCGGAATTGTCATGTTGTTCTTTTGTATCCTTAGAGGCTCCGTAGACGTTTTTATGGGTCATGTATGTATGTTGGGGCGGTCGTTGGATCGAGTTGTATTTTAAAAACTCAACTATGGCATAATGTATATAAGGAAAATGAACTAGCAACGTTTATATATTTATATAACTGATCTCTCCCCGATTTTACAAATGGTGATGCGATCCCTTTTTGGGTTATGAATGAGTCGGGTAGGAAAGGTTTAATAGGCTTGCTTGACCGGATTCACTCGGTTGAGCGTCGGTCGTGCTCCCCGAGGTTGGGGTGTGACACACTTACCCAAGGTTTGTAGATTAAAATTCCCTCTCCAAATCGCCTCCTATTGAGTCTAGGATTCTAAAATGAGAGAATATGATGAAAAATCCCGTCTCCCATCCCTTCTTATCAGTTGTAGATGTCGCATTTGTGAACCCTCGTAATTGCGAATCAGGGGTCGCATTTGCGAACCTTGACTGCCTTAAGATAAGTCACAATTGCGACAAAGGCATCGCAATTGCGAAGCTGGTCAATCTCGCAAATGCGACCAAATGATCACAATTGCGCACTAGCCCTCAAGCCTGTTGGCTTCGCAAATGCAAAGGGGTAGTCGTATTTGCGATATCAGAGCCCCATAGTCACCTTCGCAATTGCAAGGCTGGTGCTCGCAATTGCGATAATAGAGCACCAGGAATACTAGCAATGTAATTTCATCTCAATCCATTCTGAATCTTGTCTGAAACTCATCCGAGCCCTCGGGGATTCAAACCAAACATCCACACAAGTCTAAAAAATCATACGAACTCACTCGCGCGATCAACGTATATGTGAGGTGACGAGTACTTATGCGTTGTCATTGGGTTAAAGCATGCGGGTGGAAATTATTTCTTTGTATTATATTGTTCCGTTTATTATGATATCCATGCTTAGGTTAGATTATTACTTCTTTGATTATTCGTTTCGTATTTATTGCTTATTCCAAAGTTGTTGAATATTTTTTAACTTGAAGTTTGATATCATGGCACCACATTTGAAGTTATATTATTCTCCGCATTATTTATTATTCGAATTCATATTATTATTATTACATGGTGAGGAAGAGAGTAAAAGTACGAAGGGTGATGCCATACCATTTCATTCATATTATAATTATTAAATGGTGAGGAAGAGAGTAAAAGCATAAAGGGTGATGCCGAGCCATTTCATTCATATTATCATTATTACATGGTGAGGAAAAGAGTAAAAGCACGAAGGGTGATGCCGTACCATTTCATTCATATTATTATTACATGGTGAGGATGAGAGTAAAAGCACGAAGGGTGATGCCGTACCATTATATTCATGTTATTTCATAGTGAGGACGAGAGTAAAAGTACGAAGGGTGATGCCGTGCCATTTTCATATCATTGATTTGGCTGATTTTCGATTTTGGTGATTTACTTGGTTATTTCGTGATTTCATACTTGTCGTATTTATTATATATTTCCATGTTCACATATTCCCTCCCAGTTAGTATTTTATCATTCTTTATTATTATTACTGCTTTATATACACTTGTACAGGTTTATTTACGTAGGTGTCTTGTCATAGCCTCGTCACTACCTACTCGAGGTTAGGCTCGACACTTACGGAGTATATTGGGTCGGTTGTACTCATACTACACTTCTACACTTGTAGATACTGGTATTAGTCCAAGCTGTGTGTGAGGTGCATCGGCTCGGATCATTATATACGGAGACTCGTGGTAGATCTACTAGCGTCCGCAGACCTTGATGTCACATTCCATTTCCCACTTTACTGTTCATTTATTTCGAAACAGTTGTATTTATTTCAGACTTTGCTTGTAGACTTCTAGTTGCTTGGGTACTCGTGACTTCAGATTTCTGGGAGTAGATATTATTACGTGGTTTATATCTGTGTTGTGTTAAACTTGACTATTATTTCTCGTTGAATATCATTATTGTGTTTCAAACTGTTAAGATTGGTTAAATAATTATTTCACGTCAGCTTGCCTAGCAAGTGGATGTTAGGCGCCAACACGACCCCGAGGTTGGGATTCCGGGTCGTGACAATTTGGTATCAGAGCACTAGGTTGCTTAGGTCTCACGAGTCATGAGCAAGCTTAGTAGATGACGAGCGCAAAACACACACTTAAATTATGCTCGCTAATCAAATATAGTATAGTATAATATTGTATCCACAAGGATTGGATTTAAACAGTATTCTCATAGTTTCTAGCTTGATTGCTATCCAAGATGAGCAACAGTTGAGATTTATAAGATTTCTAACTAAAATTAACTAAGAATCTAAAGCTATTGACTAATGACAATCGCAACAAGAAATAAGCAAAGAAGGTTATCAGTGGAAGAAAATAGGGTTTTGATGGGATAGGTGCAAGAAAATTCTTAGGGATCTAACTCAAGATAATTCACTTCTAATGTTCAAGTGATTCTCTCAAATGCACTCAATTATTAGTTCAAACGTTTAGCAGAAACTCCTTTCTCGATTAAGTCTCAACCTCACAAGATGAACCAATTTAAGCACGTGAAGATATGCAAGAATGCGTAGTGGATTGGTCTTTAGGAAAACCTCTTTCGATTATTCTCCTAACTAGGTTTACTCAATGATTCAACTAGCCTCTTTCAATTACTTACAAGAATCCATGAAATCAACCAACAATATAATGTAAGGATATCATAAGTTATGCCTCTCTCGATTACATGAACAAGTGAATATAGATGCAACAATTAAATCATCCAAGACGTTTCAATACATAAAAACTAGAGTTATAATCCACAAACAATCATCAATACACCAAATCCATCAAACCCTAAAGGGAACTACTCCATATATATGGAGAAATTCATCACAAATATAATGAAAGTAAAGGAAAGCATAAATTCGATCCAAACTTAGGTCTTGAGTGAGGAAGGAATGATGAAGTCCTTGTGCTTTTGCTCCTCCAACTCCTTCTTAGCTTCCTTAGGTCTAAAATATGTCAAAAGTCTAGAAAATAATATTTTTCCATGTATTTATACCAAGTAGGGTCGGGCCCAGACGAAATCACCATTTCCTATCCGAAATAGGACATTTACTCTGTAAAAAATACACCGGCGCGCCGCATGGGGCGATGCGCCATGCGAGGCAGCAGCGGGGAACTTAAGAGAGCTAACACTTTTCAAGTAGCAGGATTTTACACAACCACGGCGCCCCACGCGCCGCGACTGTGGGACTTTCTCAGAGTACGGATCAAACTTCGATTTTTGATGTCCAGACTTGGTCCTAGACCCCCCGAACACGATCCCGTCTTAATTCCTTGGGCTTTTACTCAGACTTTGAAGTTCCAAATAGCTCAAATTAGCTCCACAGCATCTATATAGCTTGGAATCACTCCTATAAGGTATAAAACACACAATAAGTGCAAAACACTACTAAGTAAAGCTCAAACACAAGTAAAGTGCAGTGAATTAGAGTGCAATAAGCGACTAAAACACGTAATAATAGCCTATCATCAACACTCCACACTTAACCCATTGCTCGTCCTCGAGCAATCAAACTACACTTCACATAGACACGACCTTTCTAAACAACTCTCCTAACTCATCACACCAAGAATATTTAAAACATATTAAGCACAATACTGTAACATCCTCATCTCAAGATTTGACTCAAAAGCACCACACATTTTTTACAACCCGCTTACTTACTCTAACACAGAGGTCAAACATTACCTTTCCTTCATGAATCAAGTGCCCTCACATAATAATCGAGAGTAGTTCCACACACGCCAAAATTTAAGAACAATTAGGAACTTAAGATCTCACTCTCAGAAACAACATTCATGTTCCACAAAAGACAGCCCATAGGGTTGCCCGTAGTGTACTAATCAACTAATCGAGCTCATTCAGTCAAGAATCAAATAGGACTTTATTTGGTTGTAATGTAGGCTGCAGGATGGGTATGATACATTTGGATATAAGAGTGACTACACCTCCCTAAGCACTTTAATACATAGAATAAACTATTCAAAACCCCACACTTATGTCAAACCATAACTCCACCTTCTCACCAATGTACATCAACTCCCTACTTCTTTAAGCACAAATACATCAAGAGTACTGCTATCAAAGAATATTTTTCAAAATCATACAATTATCTTTTTTCATTTTTTTTCAATTCAAGTGGCTCTTACTTTTTCAAAACAGTGCACCTTTATCCTTATTTCAATAGTTCAACTCAAAAGCCAAACACCCACCCCACACTTTAACTTTTACAAAGTTCATAACAATTTCAAGTGCTCACGAGAGGTAAAAGGTTCAAATAGATGGTCAATTCAAACAAATGGATAAGGCTTGTAATGTGGTTGCCAAAGAAATAAGATTACAGGCTCAAAGGGGTTAACTAAGATACATAACAATTAGGTGGGTAAAAGCATATAACTGGCTCAACAAAGAAACACCTATATCACTTCCAAGACTGAATAAACTACTATTTCGCTTTGCAAACACACGGGGCAAGTTCTAGACATCAAATGCAATGCACATAATAACACAAAATCTCACACACACATGGCACATAACTTACTCAGGATCGGACTATCACGACACTCTAGTCAAAGCAGTTAAGCAAAGTTAAAGATCATACAATTTAAGGTACTTATACAAGAGTCAAAAACTGAGCCTAGGCATCACACTAAAGCACTCATTATTCTCAAAGTATAATAAATTCAAGAGATATTGCTTTCAATTCAAATCATAGTACAAGGTTTCCTACTCCTAAAAACAAAATAAAAACTAACTACACCCGGTTCAAACAAAACCCTTAAAAAAGAACCACGACACAAATAAAAACCAAGGGGGACTTGTTACACTACCTAACAAAAGAAAATCTTTTGTCTATTTCCTTCGACTTTAATCCCTCAAGAAACCTGTCGATGATATCCATCGTCAAGAAAAATCGAAAAAATTTTATACGATTCTTTCAATTTTTTCTATCTCTAACTACCACAACTAAGCAAAAAGAAAAAACATATACATACAAACATACATACAAATATCCCCCACCCCACACTTTAAGTTGTGACAAGTCCCCATGACATACAATTAAAAAGCATAAGGTAAAGGAAACATCCCTGAACATCTAGTCGGGGTCTGAGTCAAAGTCGGGCTCCATTCCTCGCCTCCAAACTAATGCACACATCCATGAGGACAGCTTCTTCTCGGCCTTCTTGGGGTACACCCCACATTTTTCTTTCTTGCTCACCGCAGCCTTCTCTTTCGAGCCTTTTACTTTCCACTCAACACTCACAGATAGTTTTTCCTTTTGTGCCCCCTTTTCTACATCCATCTTAAAAGTCACAGTCTCCTCACCCAATCTCAGTATGAGTTTTCTCTCGTGTATATCTAATATAGCTCTACCCGTCGCTAAGAATGGTCTTTCTAGAATGAGGGGGACCTCCTTGTTTTCCTCCATATTTACCACTATAAAATCCATAGGAAATACGAATTTATCCACCCGAACTAACACATCTTCCACTATCCCCTCGGGTATTATAGTCATTTGGTTTGTCAGCTGCAAAGATATGGGTGCAGACCTTATCTCTCCAATATCCTTCTCCAGTTTCTTGTAGATAGATAGAGGCATTAAATTAATCGAGGCACCAGAATCATATAAGGACTTATCAAAATGAATAGTTCCTACAGAGCAAGGTATAGTAAAACTCCCTGGATCTCCACACTTTTGTGGGAGTTTATTTTGCAATATCGCGCTGCAATGCTCTGTGAGCTTGACCACTGAAGTCTCCTCTATTTTCCTATTCTTTGTTAGGATCTCTTTCAAGAATTTGGCATAAGAAGGCATCTGTGAGAGCACTTCTGTGAATGGTAAGTTTACATGAACCTGTTTCAGCACATCCAAAAACTTTCCAAACTGTTTGTCCAGCTTTTCTCTACTTTGCTTTTGAGGGAAAGGTATAGCAGGCATATACTTGCTCTCCTTGGGTTCCTCCCTTCTCGAGTTTTCGTCTTTCTTCTTTTTCTTCTCAGCTTTCATCTGGCCTTTCTTCTTCTTATCAGCATCACTTTTCAGCTGCACCTCACTTTCTTTGTCAAGTCTTACCTCTTTTTGGATTGGGGTGAGATCTTTCAACACTTGTCCACTTCTCAAAGCTACAGCATTCACTGTTTTTTTGGGATTTCTTTCAGTATTAGCGGGGAGAGTTCCTGGAATCCTCACAGATAATAGAGTGGCTAGCTACCCAGCCTGTCTTTCTAGGTTTCGAAAACCCGTGTCCAGTTCTTTGATAGCTACTCCATGTTCCCGTATAGCTGCGCTATGAGTTTCAAGCCAATCATCAGTTTTCAAAATGAATGCCTTCATGTGATCTACTATGCTAGACTGAATGGGCTATTGAAACTGATATTTCTGCCTCTGCTGATTTTGGAAGACTGGAGCTCCTTGTCCCTGGGGTCTAGGTTTGTTTTATTGCCATGCATTCGTAGTACCCGCAGATAAACTCCATAAAAAATCGGGGTGCCTCTGACCCATTGCATTAAAATTATAATTTCCCACAGCATTCACTTCCTCAGTTGAGGCTTGACACTCATGAGTAGGGTGCCCTCTTCCACATATATCACACACTGCGCGAGGCTCATTTTGTATCGAGGCTAAGGTCAGCTTTCATATTTCTTTGGCCATAGCATCAAGTTGTACCTGCACAGATGTATTAGCATCAACTTGGTGAACACCAGTTGATCTTCTTCTTTCAGCACTCTCAGAGGGCCACTGATTGGCATCTTCAGATAACTCATCAATAATTGTAACTATCTCTTCTGGAGTCTTCTTCATCAAAGGGCCTCCCACTGCATTGCTCAATGTTCTACGTGAGGCTGGCGTTAATCCTTCCCAAAAGTCCTGGAGTTACATCCAGAGTTCAATTCTGCTATGTTGAAACGTTCTAACTATCTCCTTAAACCTCTCCCATGCTTCAAAAAGAGTTTCAGTCTCTTTCTGGCAAAAGTTATGGATTTCTCTTCTAATCTTGCCTGTCTTAGCTTAGGAGAAATATTTATCAAGGAATTTTCTGGTCATCTCCTCCCAAGTTCTAATCGAGCCACTGGGCAAGCTTCGAAGCCACTAATTATCATCATCTTTAAGTGAAAAGAGGAATGCCCTTAAGTACACTGCATCTTGTGACACCCCATTGTATTGAAAGGTGTTCATAATCTCCTCGAAGTCTATAAGATGAGTGTTTGGATTTTCGTTTGGCTTCCCTCTGAAAACACAACAATTCTGAAGGGTTTGAAGCAACCCGTGATTCAACTCAAAATTGTTTGCTGCAATTGGAGGTGGTCTAACACTTGATAATCCTTCATTGTAGACCGATCTAGAATAATTACCAAGTGGTCTCCCTGGCCTAGGAGCTATATTTCCGAACTAGTCTGCAGTCAAGGGTTGATGTTGATTAATTCTTTGACCCCTCTCTTCTTCATAAACATCCTCTGCAGCTTTAATAGCTACTTCCTCCGCATCTCATGTAGCTTTTTCTCATCGTTGGGCTGCCTCTCTCGCAGCCAAATCTACATTATCATCACCATTTCCAGCCATAGTTTCTTGGGTTAAGGATTCCCCAACATTTTCTAGATTCTCGGTGAGATCACTTTCCTTCCTCAGTTGTCACAGTTTTGTTTCTAACTTTGGCTTGTATGGTACCACTTCTTTTGCAGAAGCTCGAGTCATGCACCAATCTTAACATGTAACCTGCGCACAACCAGAGAACACCAACCGTAAAAAGGGAAAAACAAAATAAAAAGAAAACATTCCTGCATTAGCACGATAAACTATTTCAAACACAGTTGATTTCCAATCCCCGGCAACGACGCCAAAATTTGACGAGTGCAAAAATCATACTTAAATTCTGCTCGCTAATCAAATATAGTATAGTATAATATCGTATCCACAGGGATTCGATATAAATAGTATTCTCATAGTTTCAAGCTTGATCGCTATCCAAGATGATCAACAGTTGAGATTTATAAGATGTCTAACTAAAATTCATTAAGAATATAAAGCTATTGACTAATGACAATCGCAACAAGGAATACGCAAAGAAGGTTATCAATGGGCGAAAATAGGGTTTTTATGGGATATGTGCAAGATAATTGTTTGGGATCTAACTTTAGATAATTCACTTCTAATGTTCAAGTGAGTCTCTCGAATGCACTCAATTATTAGTTCAAACATTTAGCAGAAATTCCTCTCTCAATTAAGTCTCAACCTCACAAGATGAACCAATTTAAGCACGTGAATATATGTAAGAATGCGTAGTGGATTGGTATATAGGAAAACCTTTTTCGATTATTCTCCTAAGTAGGTTTACTCAATGATTCAACTAGCTTATGCATCTCTCGATTACATGAACAAGTGAATATAGATGCAATAATTAAATCATCCAAAACTCTTCAATACATAAAAACTAGAGTTATAATCCACAAACAATCATCAATACACCAAATCCATCAAACCCTAAATGGAACTACTCCATAGATATGGAGAAATTTATTACAAATATAATTAAAGTAAAAGAAAGCATAAATTCGATCCAAACTCGGGTCTTGAATGAGGAAGGAATGATGAAGTCCTTGTGCTTTTGCTCCTTCAACTCCTTCTTAGATTCCTTAGGTCTAAAATATGTCAAAAGTCCAGAAAATAATATTTTTCCATGTATTTATACCAAGTAGGGTCGGAGCCCAGACGAAATCACACTTTCTTAGCCGAAATAGGACATTTACTCTATAAATAATACACAGGCACACAACATGGGGTGACGCACCATGCGAGGAAGCAGTGGGGAACTTAAGAGAGCTAACACTTTTCAAGCAGCGGGAGTATACACAACCGCGGCGCTCCACGCATTGCGGCTGTGGGACTTTCTCAGAGTACGGATCAAATTTCAAGTTTTGATGTCCAGAATTGGTTCTCGACCCCCGAACACAATCCTGGCTTAATCCATTGGGCTTTTACTTAGACTTCGAAGCTCCAAATAGCTCGAATTAGCTCCACAGCATCTACATAGCTCTGAATTACTCCTACAAGGCATAAAACACATAATAAGTACAAAATACTGCCAAGTAAAGCTCAAACACAAGTAAAGTACAGTGAATTAGAGTGCAATAAGCGACTAAAATACGTAATTATAGCCTATCATCAGTAGAGTCTGGAGGATCGGTAGGGAGACGTCTGTACTTATCTTCTACTGGCTATGGTGTTTTAGGAAAAATTTCACTTCTTTCTTTCCCTATCGTATGATTTCGTTCTATCATTGATCTTTGAATTATTCCATTCTTATTTTCTCTCATATGCTAAGAACACTCACAACATCTACAGCTGGGCAGGAGCCGGAGCCCCCTGCTACAACCACTACCAGGGGTAGAGGCCGAAGTCGAGGTCGAGCCATAGGCCAAGGTAGAGGTAGAGCTCAGCCTAGACATCGATCAGTAGCACCCACAGTGGAGCTTCGGATTGATCATGAGGAGGAGATCCCAGCTCAAACCATACCAGTTGGAGAAGCTCAGGTCCCGGAGGGATTTATTGCCACTCTAGTGCTTCAGGATGCTCTAGTCAACTTTGTGGGCCTCATGGAGAGTATGGCCGAGACTTGTACATTTTGGTGGCACCAGCCATCTCTCAGGCTGGGGGAGGAGCACAAACTCCCGCTACTCATACTACGGAGAAAATGGCTCCCATATATCAGACTCCAGCAGTCCATCCAGTTGGGGTAGTTCAGCCTATTGTTACTGCACAGACCGGGGAGAGGTGCGTGATGTCTGCTAAGGGATTCATGAGATTGGACAAGTTCACAAAGCTCTTCCCTATTCACTTTAATGGTACACCTTCTGAGGACCTACAGGATTACTTGGACCATTGCCACGAGGTGTTACGCAATATGGGTATTGTTGAGACCAATGGGGTCAACTTTGGAGTGTTCTAGATGACTGGTTCTGCCAAGAGATGGTGGAGAGATTATGTGTTGACCAGACCAGTTGGTTCACCTTCACTTACCTGGGATCAGTTTTCATAGTTATTCCTAGAGAAGTTTATTTCTTTCACTCTGAGAGAGGAGTATCACAGGCAGTTTGAGTGCCTTCAGCAGGGTAACATGACTGTTACCCAGTATGAGAATCAATTTGTGGACCTAGCTCACCACATAGTTATTTCAATCCCTACTGATAGTGAGAGAGTGAGGAGATTCATTGATGGACTTACTTTCAGTATTAGGCTACAGATGGCCAATGAGATTGGAGATGATATTTCTTTTTAGAGGGCCATAGAGATTGCTAGGCAGATCGAGATGGTTCATAGTCAGGAGAGGGGAGCGATATTTGATAAGAGGCCTCATTATTTCGGTGGTTTTAGTCATGCCTCATCTGGAGGCAGGGATACTTTTGGTAGAGGCCATCCCCCTAGGCCATTTCAGTCAGTGCTTATCCCATGGTGCTTTGGGTAGTCATGGTCCTTATGTATCGCATCCCATGGTGCTTTGGGTAGTCGAGGTCAAGCTGCCAGAGGTAGAAGTCAGGCCATTAGTGGTGGAGGTTAGGCCGTTAGAGGTAGAGGCCAACCAGCTAGAGGCCGTCCGAGAGGTGGAGGTTATAGTGGTAGGCCCCCATTCCCATTTTTATGCATTCCCAGCTAGACCTGAGGTTGAGTCATCTAACGCCGTTATCATAGGTATTGTTCCAGTTTCCCATAGAGATGCTTCAGTTCTATTTGATCCAGGCTCTACTTATTCGTACGTGTCATCCTATTTTGCTTCATATCTAGTTGTGCCTCGTGATTCTTTGAGTGCTCCTGTGTATGTGTCCACGCCTATGGGAGATTCTATTGTTGTAGATCATGTTTATCGCTCTTGTGTGATTATGATTAGGAGTCTTGATACATTGTAGATCTCCTACTTCTTGATATGGTGGACTTTGACGTCATTTTGGTCATGGATTGGCTGTCACATTATCACACTATATTGGACTATCACGCCAAGACGGTGACCTTAGTCATGCTGGGGTTGCCTCTATTAGAGTGGAGAGGGGCTCCTGGCCATTCTACCAGCAGGGTTATTTCCTCTGTGAAGGCTCGGCGTATGGTCAAGAAGGGATGTCTAGCTTATTTGGCCTATATTCGTGATTCTAGTGTGGAGGTTCCTTTCATGGATTCAGTACCAGTTGTGCATGGGTTTCTCAAGGTGTTTCCTGCAGATCTGCTAGGGATGCCACCCGACAGAGATATCGACTTATGTATTGACTTGGCTCCGGGCACTTAGCCCATTTATATACCACCATACTGTATGGCCCCACCTAAGTTAAAGGAACTGAAGGAGCAGCTGCAGGATTTTCTTGATAATGGATTCATTAGACCTAGTGTCTCACCCTGGGAAGCACCAGTGTTGTTCGTGAAGAAGAAGGATGGTTTGATGAGGATGTGTATAGACTATCGGCAATTGAACAAAGTCACCAACAATAACAAGTATTCGCTACCGAGGATCGATGACTTATTTGACCAGCTACAGGGTGCCAAAATAATTTCGAAGATTGATTTGAGATCTGGCTACAATCAGTTGAATATTAGGGGATCATATGTCCCTAAGACAGCTCTTCGAACTCGGTATGGGCATTAGGAGTTCCTAGTGATGTCATTTGCATTGAAAAATTCCCCAATAGCATTTATGGATTTGATGAATCGGGTATTTAAGCCCTATTTTGATTCTTTTGTGATCGTCTTCATTGATGATATTTTGATCTACTCCCGCATTCGAGAGGAACTTTGAGTTGTACTTCAGACTTTGAGAGATAGTCAGTTATATGCCATGTTTTCAAAGTGTGAGTTTTTGTTGGATTCGGTTGCCTTTTTAGGGCATGTTACATCAGCCGAGAGAATTAAAGTGGACCCTAAGAAGATTGAGGCAGTTCAGAACAGGCCTAGACCTACTTCAGCTACAGAGATTCGGAGCTTCCTGGGTTAGGAAGGCAAATCACCGGTTCGTGGAGGGATTTTCATCCATTGCAACCCCATTGACTAGATTGACCTAGAAGGGTGCCCCATTCAGGTGGTCTGATGAGTGTGAGTTGAGCTTTCAAAAGCTCAAGACTGCTTTGACTACAGCTGATAAGTGTGAATTTTAACCTCTTATTAGTACCTTCTTACTTTAGTTTTAGTCTGAAAGTATTGATTTTTGTTCCCAAAAACAATGAAATTGTGTTAATTGTAGGAATGTTGAAGAATTAGACCCCAACAAAGAAATCTAACTCAGAAAGGAGTGTTCCGGCTCATAAAGCAAGAAGGAGTGCAGCAGGCCAAAGTGTGGTCTGCAGAAGGAATTCTGCAGCCACAGAAGAAAGTGCGGACTACAAAATTACCTCTGCGGCCACAAATCTAGTGCTTGAAGCTCAGAGGATGATTGGAAAAATGCGGACCACACACAATTTGTGTGGCCGCAAACATGGTCGCACTGACAAGAATTCAAAAAGTTCAGAGAGTGTGCAAAACGACCAAGTGTGAACCCTTGCCAAAAGTGCAGTCGCAGAAGGAAAAGTGCAGCCGTAGAAAGCTGAAGTGCGGCCACAGACTAAATTGTACGGCTACAGAAATCCTCCACCTACAGAGCCAAGAAAAATGCGGACGCACATAGAATTGTGCGGCCGCAGAACCTCTCGACGGGCATTTTTGTCAGCGAATTTTGAGCCACTACAAATAGACGGGAAACACTTTTTCAGGGCAAGTTTTTATAGTTTTTTGTGTTGTAGCCGTTATAGTTTACTACATTGGGTAATTTGTGACTATTTTGGGTGAAGAAACATTATTTTTATCAATTTAATCGTGTATTGTGGCTTTAATTAGTTCTTCTTCTTTGTTTTCTTAAATTTCTATTATGAGTAGCTAGATTTTCTCTAGGGTTGTGACCCAACCCTAGTGTATAAACCTTATGGGTAATTAATCTAATGCTTGTTTATGATTGGGTATTTATTATTTAGCCTTGTTCATGCATTATTTCTAGAATTAATGATTGCAAACATTGATTCATGCCTATTTGACTTGGTTCTTACTTGAGAAAGGGGGACTTAGTCTAGGAAAACTTGGCTAACAAGAAATTGGGCTAGTTAAGGTTTTGGCTAGCCTAATTAAAGGGTTTGAATTAGAGATTGGGAAAACCTAATTTGAGCACATATCAACTATTTGAATTGATACCCAATTGGGCTTGAGAAAGCCAATTTGGGAAAAATCACTATATAACTGAGAGGTATTGAGTGGGTAAATTAGAGTTGATAGTTATAATACCCCCCCTCCCCCCAGATCACTAAAACAAGCATTAACATAATTTACCCATTAGGCTAACACATGGGTGAAGGTTACATCCCTAGGCCTTTTACCCATTTGATAAAAACAACAAAAACAATTACTCGTTTTCTAGTCTCTTTCCCTTTAGTTGATAATTACTAGTGTAAATTCTTAGAAGTAGAAAAAAATCCCTTGTTTGGAAGAGTAATTGAGCTATTTCTTCTACGCTCATCAAGTGTACACCCTAACACCCATATTTAACTCCCTGTGGAAATCGACCCCAACTCGTGTTGGATACTATTCTTCCAACGACCGTTTCCACTCACTATTGCATGTGGATTGGGTGTGGATATATATCCCCAATGTTTGTGTTACCCACAGGTTCAGGATCCTACACGGTGTATTGTGATGCATCGCGTATTGGGCTTTGTGCAGTATTGATGCAGGATGGCAAGGTGATTGCATACGCATTGAGGCAGTTGAAGGTTCATGAGAAAAATTACCTTGTTCATGACTTAAATTGGTAGTCATTGTTCATGCATTGAAGATTTGGAGGAATTACCTCTACGGCGTGTCGTGTGAGGTATTCACAGATCATCGAAGCCTACAGTATTTGTTCAAGCAAAAGGATCTCAACTTGAGGCAGCGGAGGTGGTTGGAGTTGTTGAAAGACTATTATATTACCATTTTGTATTATCCCGGGAAGGCCAATATGGTGGAAGATGCCTTGAGTAGAAAGGTTGTGAGTATGGGTAGCCTTGCATATATTCCAGTTGGTAAGAGACCGCTAGCATCAGATGTTCAGGCTTTGGCCATTCAGATCGTGAGGTTAGATGTTTGAGTCTAGTCGGGTTCTAGCTTGTACGATTACTCGGTCTTCTTTGTATGAGCACATTAGAGAACGTCAGTATGATGACCCCCAATTGCTTGTCTTTAAGGATAAGGTGCAGCACGGTGATGCTAAGACGGTTTCTATTGGAGGTGGCGGTGTGTTGCAGATGTAGGGGAGGATTTGTGTTCCCAATATGGATGGGCTTCGTGAGTTGATTCTTGAGGAGGCCCATAGTTTGCGGTATTCCATTCATCCGGGTGCCGCCAAGAAGTATCAAGATTTGAGGCAGCATTATTGGTGGAGAAGAATGAAGAAAGACATAGTTGCACATGTGGCTCGGTGCTTGAATTGCCAGCATGTAAAGAATGAGCATCAGAGGCCTGGCGGTTTGCTTCAGAGACTTGAGATTCTCGAGTGGAAGTGGGAGTGTATTAACATAGATTTCATTGTTGGGCTCACACAGACTTCGAAGAAATTTGATGCAGTATGGGTCATTATGGACAGGTTGACCAAGTCGGCACATTTCATTCCAATGGCAGTTACTTATTCTTCATAGCGGTTGGCTGAGATCTATATCCGCGAGATTGTTCATCTTCATAGTGTGTCGGTATTCATTATTTCTGATCAGGGCACGCAGTTCACATCGCACTTTTGGAGGGCCATACAGTGTCAGTTAGGCACACAGTTTGAGTTGAGTACAACATTTCACACCCAGACGGACGGGCAGTCCAAGCGCACCATTTAGATATTGGAGGATATGCTTCACGCCTGCGTTATGGATTTTGGGGGTTCTTGGGATCAGTTCTTCCCGCTTGCAGAGTTTGCCTACAACAACAACTACCAATCGAGTATTCAGATGGCTCCTTATAAGGCCTCATATAGGAGGCGGTGTCATTCTCTAGTTGTTTAATTTGAGTCGGGTGAGGCTCGGTTGTTGGGTATCGATTTAGTTCAGGATGCCTTGGAAAAAGTCAAGATAATTCAGGACCGACTTTGTCCAGCTCAGTTTAGGTAGAAGAGTTATGCCGATCGGAGAGTTTGTGATGTTGCATTCATGGTTGGAGAGAAGGTTTTGCTCCGGGTTTCACCCATGAAGGGTGTGATGAGGTTCAGGAAGAAGGGCAAGTTGAGGCCTAGGTATATCGGACCTTTTGAGATTCTTGAGAGAGTTGGTGAGGTGGCCTACAAGCTTCTATTGCCACCTAGCATATTAGTCGTCAACCTGGTGTTCCATGTATCCATGCTACGGAAGTATCACGGTGATCCGTCCCATGTATTAGATTTCAGCTCAGTCCAATTGGACAAGGATTTGACTTACGAGGAGGAGTCGGTGGCCATTCTAGCACGATAAGTCCGGAAGTTGAGGTCTAAGATTTATCCTTCTGTTAGAGTTCAGTGGAGAGGTCAGCCGATCGAGGCAGCTACGTGGGAGTCTGAGTCCGATATGCAGAGTAGATACCCACACCTTTTTACCAATCCAAGTACCTTTTTATGTCCATTCGAGGACGAACGTTTGTTTTAGAGGTGGAGAATATGATGACACAATAGGTCATTTTGAGTTTTAGCCTTTATTTTCGTATTCTGGGATCTCGATTAGCTCCGTTTAATATTTCTCGATTTGTGTGCAGTCTGTGTCTTATTCCGGTAAGTTTTTATGTGGAAAGAAACTGAAAAGAAATATGAATTTTAGTCTTAAATATGATTTGGGTTGACTACGATTAATATTTTATGTAAACGGACCCGGATCGGTATTTTAATGATTCCGGTGGATCCGTATCGTGATTTTGGATTTGGGTGTATGCCCGAAATTGAATTCGAAAGTCCTAACTTGTTTTGACGTGATTTATTGAAAACTAGTAATTTGAAGGTTTAAAGAATTCTGAAGTTTGACTGTAGGTTGACTTTATTGCTACCGGTTTCGGATTTCAATTCCGGCACTTGGTATAGGTTCATTTTACTATTTAAGACTTGTTTGCAAAATTTGGTGCAAAACGGAGTTGATTTGATATGATTCGAATGCTCGGTTGAGAATTTGAAAGTTCTTGAGTTTCTTTGAAAATTTCATACATTTTGATGTCCGATTCATAGTACTAGGTGTTATTTTGATGTTTTGATCGTGCGAGCTAGTTCTTATGATGTTATTACACTTGTGTACATGTTTGGTTTGGAGCTCGAGGGGCTCAGGTAATTTTCGGATAAGCTACGGATCAATTTTGGACTTAGAGGATCTGCTGGTTCAGCTGTTGCTTGTGTCTGAGAATTTGTGCTTCGCGATCGCGAAGGAAAACAGGGGCAGGGGAGGAATTCATTCTTCACGAATGCGAAGGGCAGGTCCCGAATGCGAAGTAGTGTAGGGTTAACCCTTCGCGAACTTGATCTCACCTCTCGCGAACACGTAGTGTAGGGAGGGACCTGGGGGAAGTTAGTCAGTTGTTCTACGCGAACGCGAGCCTAGGCTCTCGAACGCGAAGGCCAGGTGCGACAGGTCATCGCGAACACGTACAACATCTCGTGAACGCAAAGGCCAGTAGGTCGTAATGCTTTGCGAACGCGATGAACACTTGACGCCCAGTCTTTAAAACTTCTAAAAATCGGGAATCATCCCACTTTTCACCATTTTCAAGTTGTGCTCGGTCTAGAGGCGATTTTGAAGAGGTTTTTCATCTCAACTTCATAGGTTAGTAGATTTTAACTTGTTTCCTTACATTTTCATAAACACTCATTGATTTTGACCTTTAATCAATGTTTTTTCATGGTAGAAATTAGGGATTTAGGTAGAAATTGGAAATTTTGAGAAATTGTGATTTAGACCTCAAATTGAGGTCGGATTTCGAAACTAATCACATAATCGGGCTCGGAGGTGAATGGGTAATTGGGTTTTGGTTCGAATCTCAGGTTTTGAACAAGCGATCCCGTGGTTGACTTTTGTTGACTTTTTTCAAAAATATTAAGGATTGAATTGTTTTCACTCGTGGGTAGTTTCTAAAGCTTATTTTGAATTATTTGAACTATATTTAGTTAGATTTGATTAGTTTGGAGGCTAATTATAGAGGAAAAAAGTCGTGGTTGAGCATTGATTTGGTTACAGAGTGAGGTATGTGTCATGGTTAACCTTGACTTAAGAGATTGGGACTTGTTGGTCTATTTGCTATGTGTTTTATTTTTGAGGACAACGTATATGTGAGGTGACGAGTACTTATGCGTTGTCATCGGGTTAAAGCATGCGGGTAAAAATTATTTCTTTGTATTATATTATTCCGTTAATTATGATATACATGCTTAGGTTAGATTATTACTTCTTTGATTATTTGTTTCGTATTTATTGCTTATTCCAAAGTTGTTGAATATTTTTGGAAGTAGAAGTTTGATATCATGCCACCACATTTGAAGTTAAATTATTCTCCGTATTGTTTATTATTCGAATTCATATTATTATTATTATTACATGGTGAAGAAGAGAGTAAAAGCACGAAGGGTGATGTTGTGCTATTTCATTCATATTATCATTATTACATGGTGAGGAAGAGAGTAAAAGCACGAAGGATGATGCCGTGCAATTTCATTCATATTATCATTATCACATGGTAAGGAGAAGAGTAAAAGCACAAAGGGTGATATCGTGCCATTTCATTCATATTATTATTACATGGTGAGGACGAGAGTAAAAGCACGAAGGGTGATGCCGTGTCATTTTATTCATGTTATTGCATGGTGAGGACGAGAGTAAAAGCACGAAGGGTGATGCCGTGCCATTTTCATATCATTGATTTGACTGATTTTTCGATTTTGATGATTTACTTGGTTATTTCGTGATTTCATACTTGCCGTATTTATTATATCATGTCCCCTCCCAATTAGTATATTATCATTCTTTGTTATTATTGTTGCTTTATATATACTGTACAGGTTTATTTACGTAGGTGTCTTGTCATAGCCCTGTCACTACCTCGTCGAGGTTAGGCTCGACATTTACGGAGTATATTGGGTCGGTTATACTCATACTATACTTCTGCACTTCTTGTACAGATACTGGTATTGGTCCCCGCAGTGCGTGAGGTGAGTCAGCTCGGATCATTGCATACGGAGATTCGAGGTAGATCTGTTGGCATCCGCATACCTTGAAGTCCCCTTCCATTTTCCACTTTACTGTCCTTTCGAAACAATTATATTTATTTTAGACTTTGCTTGTAGACTTCTAGTTGCTCGGGTACTCGTGACTCCGAATTTTTGGGAGTAAATATTATCACGTGGTTTATATTAGTATTGTGTTAGACTTGGCTTTTATTTCTCGTTGAATATCATTATTGTGTTTCTAACTGTTAAAATTTATTAATTAATTATTTCACATCAGCTTGCCTAGCAAGTGGATGTTAAGCGCCATTACGACCCCGAGGTTGGGATTCCGGGTCGTGACAAATATCAAAAGTAACTAATTGTAGTATATTGGTATTCATATCTTATTTATAATATCACATCAAAATTAGTGCTTTAATATTTTAATTATTTATTTTGTTAAGGCCATTTCTATTTTAATAGTATTTCGAATTCTCCTACACATGAAAAATAAAGTAAAAACTATTAAAGTGATTTTTTAGCATGCTTTCAAGCTAAGAAAATAGAAGAAAGCTTTGGAATCTAATTTTTATAGCCATATGACAAATATTATTTCTAATAATTTATCCGTTCCTATCTATATAAATATTATTTAAAAAGTATTAAAATAAATATTTCTAATTAAATAATAAACTACTTACACTCAATTTAAAAAATTTATCTTTCAAATAAAATTCAAAAAATAAACACACTCAATTAAGAACTTAACTACATTTTATATCATTATTCTTATTAACATAATATCTCTACATTCTAGAAATTAAATTGAATTCTTCTTCCCTCAACAAAAAACATGAGCTTTACCCATTTTTGAAATTCTTCTTCGTTATTTCTTTCTCCTTAATTAAGCTGGTGATTTTAGAACTAAATTTATGAAAAATACTTAAGATGATAAAAGCGCAATGTTTGTGGCGCAAGGACCTTCGTAATTAGTGTATCGAGAACCTCTTTGAACTATATTTATCCAACGGTTTCTTGAAGAACTGAAAATAAAATAAAAAGGAGCAAAAGTTTGTTTCCTTTTCTTTTTCCATATGAATAATAAAATTTAAGAAAATAAATATTTCTTCGGGGAACTTTAGTTTTTCACTTTTTATGATGGGATATCTTCATCTTCCTAATCCTTTTTTGGAACCCCTATGACCAAAATTTTCTACTTAGGCAATTAGTTGGTGATTTCACGATAAAGAATCAAACTATGGTCATAACGTGTTCAAATTTTAAGGCAAAAAATTTTGAATAAAAACCTCATAAAGAATTAATAATATTTTTGAGAATTATTGAGTCTTTTTCTAATTTTATCCTTTAACTACGATAAAGTAGGGAAGCTGAAACCATCTCCAAAACGAAAATATTAAATTCAAATTTTAAACCCTTATCTTTTAATTTTTTTAATATCGGTGTTTCATTAAAATAATAACTCTTTTTATAAAACGTATCCTTGAATTTAAAAACTCCTATAATTACGATAAAGTAAAAAATTATAACCGTCTCCAAAACTATAAGTATTAAGTTCAAATTCTAAAACTTTAACTATCAATTATTATTTTTTTACGTTTAAATATAAAAGTCTTATTTTTAAACCCAAGTACAAATGTTGATAAGAAGTTGTTATTATTTAAAATTAAAATTTTAACCTCCACTGCATAATATGTTATAAAATTAAAGGTTTGAGTTGATTTGGTTTAATATTAAAGTATAAAATAGAATATTTAAAAATATAATTATACAACAACAACAACAACAACCCAGTATAATCTCACTAGTAGGGTTTGGGGAGGGTAGTGTGTACGCAGACCTTACCCCAACCCTGATGTAGAAAGATTGTTTCCTATATCCCCTCGGCTCCCTCCCTCCAAGAACTCCCCACCTTACTATTGGGGTGACTCAAACTCACAACCTCTTGGTTGGAAGTTGTAATTATACGTCAACTCAAATTTAAAAAGAAAGTCAAAACAGAGAAAGGAAAATAAAGTAAGATAGATTCATCCTTCAAAAATTAACAAATAACGTATGTTTATTTTTCATTTAAAAAATTTTAATATTTCATTTATTAATTTTATCTTCCAATTATAAATTTAAATTTTAAATTTTATCTTCCAATATTTTAAACTTATATAAATTATACTCTAATTGTTTTTGGAGCTTTATCCTAAAAAAGTGACACTTGCCTTTTTGTGGTTAAGTCACTTCGGTTAGTATGGTGGCTTTCCAAATCTTTTGGAGTTTTGTCCTAAAAAAGTGACACTTGTCTTTTTGTGATTATTTCATTTGGCTTAATATGATATTTTTGGCTCTCCTTTTATTATATATACGTATTTGTTTTTATGTTTAAATATAAAAGTCTTATTTTTAAACCCAAGTACATATGCTAATAAGAAGTTGTTATTATTTAAAATTAAAATTTTAACCTCTATTGTATAATATGTTATAAAATTAAAGGTTTGAGTTGATTTGGTTTTAGATTAAAGTATAAAATAGAATATTTAAAAATATAATTATACATCAACTCAAATTTAAAAAGAAAGTCAAAACGGGAGAAAGGAAAATAAAGTAGGTTTCAAGATAGATTAATCCTTCAAAAATTAACAAATAACGCAGGTTTATTTTTCAATTAAAAATTTTAAATATTTTATTTATTAAATTTTATCTTCCAATTATCATTCTAAATTCTAAATTTTATCTTCCAATATTTTAAATTTTTATAAATTAAACTCCAATTTTTTTGAAGCTTTGTCCTAAAAATGTGACACTTGCCTTTATGTGGTTATGTCACTTGGCTTAATAGGGTAACTTTCCAAATTTTTTGGAGCTTTGTCTAAAAAAAGTGACACTTATCTTTTTATGGTTATGTCAATTGACTTAATATGATGGCTTTGACTTTCCTTTTATTAATAGAGATTTTCTGACCAATGACTCCTAAAATCCTATGACATCCCCTTTTATTTTCAGGGTAAAAAAGACGGTAGATTCTGTATAGCTCAAAGTTCCTGTTGTGATTTGCCTTTTGCCATCCATTTTATTATCACAACCTAGAAAAAGTAGGAAAATAAAATTCCATTGATCAAAATTATATTTGACAATACTGTTAAATACCTACCTGAAAAGACAAATATTCCAATTCTCAGCAAATCACACACATTTAACTCCGGAAAGATGAGAATATCTAGACTAGTGGAATATTATATGACCACTGATCTTGCTTTAACTGATGTCTTTTATCATTTCCTTCAAAGTATGAGAAAAACTTTAAACTGGTGTCCAATCTAGTCAAGAATATGTCTGATAGGGGCGGATCTACATTAGGTCAGGCGGTGTCACGTGACACCGCTCGGTCGAAAAATTTTACTAAATAAGTATATCTAATAAAAATTACAGGAGAAATAAAGATAAATATAATAAAGTGACACCACTTGATAATAACAGATGAGTAACACATCTGGTTAGGTGGTTCAATTTTTTTAAAAATGTCACTAGTTCGAGTCTCTGTAGCTTCCTCTTTGTTTTAAATTATTTGGGCCTCATTTTGTTTTAAATTCTTTGTGCCTCATCTAGAAATAAAAACAAAATGTGGAGGTTTGAACTATTGATTAAGCATTAACATGAAGCTAAACCAATGGTCAATGGATCAAGAATCACATTAGCATGTTTTACGCAACAATAAATTATTTGTCTTGTATTATTTGTTGTTCGATTATTTTTTCCTGTTTATCTTCTTTATCAATATTGAAATTGATTAAGAACAATTTGCATAATCGAATAAATGGTGAGTTTTTGTGTGATTATTTGGTGTTCTATATTTAAACAAGTATTTTGTATTATTTCTAACGAGGTCATATGAAAATATTTTTAAAAAATAAAAATTCATATTTAGTAAGGTACTTGAGTTGTGTTCTATAAAATAATTCGAATTATATTTTTTTTTAATATGGTGTTATAGTAAATTATTATTTGTTTACTGTTTAAGATCGTTACACCGCGATGTCTGATGTGTCTTCTTTGGGCTAATGCATTTATCTCATCATTTGGAAAAAAGAAGAAGAAATATTTCATCTTTAATGTTGATTCAACCACTAGAAATCCTTTCTTTAACCAAACTGGGAATTTCTTTTATGGATCTATCATAACTGTTTTAGTGGAAAAATATTAAAAATATCTGTGTCTCCTCTAATCAATGTCATCTAGGCTTGATTAGGTATCTGTGAGGGTCTAAAATAACGGTTTTGTTTTCATCATAAGACCTACTTTATTCCAGATGATTTAAATAAAATATTAAATTGTCTTTGCTTCGGTTGTTGATGTCTTAAATCTGCTCTGCAGAGAGTTTCCCATAGCAAAGAAGACAAACATTATGCTTCAGTAAGTTTTTATCTTGCTTTTGGCTCCACAAAGTGTCCTTTAGACTCCACTGTTTTATAAAGGGCTTGACATGCTCCATAATTTCTAATATAGGAAAGGAGGATCTCCGAGCCAATGAACACATTTTCTAGGGGGAAATGTGGTAATTTTGAATAATTTCAGATAACAAGAATATTTAAAAGTCAGGATATTTTGTTGTCTATATATCAACACAGAATGATTACCTGTTCAACTTAAGTACTCATTGGTTTGGCTTGAATTATGTACATATATGGGAAAAGTTTTTAAAAATGATATAATATGATAAGATCACAATAATTTGGAACCCATTGACTCTAGATGATGGATTCACCACCGCTGCACATCCTGGACAAATGTTAAAATGTCTGGTCTCTTCTGAAATTGACTAGAGTTTATAAGTGAAATTTCTAACCTTATTGAGTGAGTAAGATCGCTCGATAGACCTACATCCGTATCTAGTAAAGTTAGTTTGATGTTGCTTCGGGTTTTTCAGAACCTGACAGTATTTGACTCCACAATATCATAGAGTGCTTGATATAAAAATGCTGCTCCATGATTACCAAACAGAGGAGGTATTCTGATGATAAGGATTCTTATGTATCAAGATTCTGTGGTATATCAAATAGATTCTCAATACTCCACTGCAACTTTTACTTCTGTGATATTTGAGAATTCCATATTAGCAGGCAGTATCTCAGAATAGAAAGATCTACAAGCAAGTTGTTTAAAGGCGATACTCTCCCCATTTCGTAATTTTGGGAAGCTTTCAGAATACCAAAACTCAACATCTTGCCACTGAATTGTTTCATTTTCAGAATAACATGAACTTTACAACATGGTCCTAACTGGACCTAAGCCCTCTGGTAGAAATTATAGGTTAAATTTTCTCCTTTAACCAAGAGAGAAACTCGAAGAGCAAAATAGCTAGAAATATTTTGGTACTGCTACTGATTAAGATCTGTAATCTCAAAGAGTTAATGCCATGATCACCTGTAGTTTTATACAAAAAGATGAAATTATTCAGGAAACTGGCTAAGCTCTCATACGAAAACTCAGATAATTGATCCTGGTTTGAAAAGAGCTTTTATGTTATCTGGTATAAAGTTGCTTACTAATTCAAAGTTGCAACTTAGAACTTTTTGCAGCCATTTGCTACATAATCGTTTACCCGTAAAACGGTACAGTTGAATTTGTTCGTGGTTTCTAGACAAAGTGAATTAATTTGATCCTAAAATAAAGAAATAACTGAAAAAATATATAATACTTAGCCTTAAAATGTAGAGGAAATAACAGAGCTGATGAATGCGGGAACAAGGTTTTCGGACACAATAATGATGAAATCAAAAGGCAAGAGTAAAATTGTATTTAAGTTCTGTATAGAATGTAGTATAAGTTAGCTAGAGAATTCGTGTCATTTACATTGATAATCGAACTCTCTATTTATAGTTGTGTCTAGGGAAGGAGGTCCAAGGATCATGCCCTTCTTTAATGTCAATTATGAGGATCATTGATGAAGATGTAACGATGGACATAAATGTCAAATTCCTTGTAACGGGCCATGGCTCTTAATGCTGCAGAATATTCTTTATTAAATGCTACCGGGCGCAAAGTATTTAATACACCTTTATGATCGTTACTCCTTCCGGTAACAAGCAGAATAGCTATGTTCGGTGGCCATCACCGTCTTGGGTTCCACGTGTCCTTCCTTTAAATGACCACGTGTCATGTCATATTTTACCCTATACAGATAGTTCCCCTGCTTTCCGGTGACATAACTTTGTGTTACCGGGAAGCTGGTAGAAACACTCTTTTGGCGGGAATTACTATAACTCCCTCTGAAAACTTCTGACGGTTGATTAGACGCACGTCTTTTCGCATTTAATGCCCCGAACACGCGTCATCCCATGATTCAGCATAGCTTTTGCCGATTATCGAGGTAATCATGGCCATAATTTTAGCCGCCAAAATTTTACTTATACGCAATATTCTTTTCCTTTGCATTTCATAATTTCTTGAGCTTTAGATTTGCATCGTTGTTTTCCAACTTTTCTCTAACTCTCTTCAAACAAAAAATCTTTTCCTTCTTCTTAATCAGTGGCTTCTTTTTCCAAACGCATTGGTTCTTCAAAGAACAAGAACAAGGTTGAGGACTCTGCTCTTCCAACGGTGGGTTCCATCATCCCAAGAAGACTCAGCACCACAAAGGATTTTGAAGAGAAATTCCCTACTGCTAACCCTCGTACTTGGTCTATTAGTAGGTATCCTTCTTCCATTCGTCCTTCCAGTATTCCTACTGTGAAGGAAGACTGTCGCTGCCATGAGTTGGACATCATTACTCTTGATCTATCGGAGAGAGTGACCCTTCCCAGGGAAGGTTTTATATATTTTTACACGTATCTCTTTACTTTGTGTGCGTTTTCTTTAAGCGGAGAGCTTGATTCCGTGATTGCAGAGTTTTGCCTTCGCTACCAAGTGTGCTTGGCACAGGTAAGCCCTTCAGTATGGAGGACGGTTTCCTGTCTTCGACGCCTCTGCCAGAAAACTGGAGAAGAGCTAACATTAGCTCGTATGATGAACATTTACTCCCCCAAGATTTTTCGAGGTGTGGGGTATGATAAACCTCTACAAATGTGGCCACCATGCTCTGTTGACTATCATGGATGATGATAACGACTGTGAATGGACGGAATGGTTCGTTGTAGTTGCCACCAATAATATCATTCTGTCAACGACATCATCCTTTCCGGCCGCTTGGAACCGTACTCGTAAGACCTCTTATTTAGTATATTTTCTTTCACTAAATATTCTTCCATGCCCGTATTGATTCTTCATCTTTCGTATGTTTCAGCAACTCGACCCACCGGTGGTGGAAGGCTTAGGCAGGTGGGTTCAGAAGATCATGGACGTTACGACGCCTGAAATTCTCTTGTGGAAAGAACTGGCCCTTAAGTACGGGTGGAGGGCCAAAAATCATGGTAATTTAAACTTACCTTGCCTCCATTTTTATGTGAAGAAATTGGTTGAACCCTTTTGACTTTATTCATGAAATTAGGTCTGCCTGCGAGCTCGGTTGTTGTCCCCGAGGAGGACATCTTGGCTGACCCTGCTGATGCAGCGAGGCTGCTTCAGGAGGCACTTACTCGAATAGGTATCTCTGGGCCTGCTTCGGGCACGAACACTTCTTTACGGAGTCCCTGGCCGGAGGACAAACAACCAAAGAGAAGATGTTCCTCTGCGGTCGGTGAGAAGAATAAGAGGGCAAAGACTGATGCTCCTGAATCATTTCCGGTTGTGATGGTGACTGGTTCTCCTTTCGGGCCGGTCATAGACACCATAATGATTGATGATGATGAAAAAGCTAGTGGTGAGCGAGCTTCTCTACATAGAAGGAGACAATCCTCATCGTCTCAACAGGATGCTCGACCTATTGAGGCAGTTGCACCAACCGAAAACGATGTCTTGCCACTTTGGGGAGAGTTTGATTTGGTAGATAACACTAATTCCCATTTTCGGGCCCTAGTTGTTGCGTCCGGTACTGTAGGGCTGAGTACCGGATCCCTGCGTCTTTGGTTGGCGAGCATCCATCCACCAGCACTGCATTTGATGCCGCTTCTTCTCATCCTTCAACTCCATCAGCTTTATCTCCACCTTCACCAATACCAACAACTGCTACATTATTTCCATCTTCATTCACTCCTCCACCAGCAACTGCTACGTCATCTCTGTCGGCCTCATCCGACCACGGAGAGGGTACTCCTCTTCCCCAGTCCCCAGTTCATGGGAATTTGGGGCAAAATTATGCTGCCCCTTCTGAAGATCCACAAAGGAGGAGGAGTGTTACCATTTCGGTCTCCACCGGGTGCAACCTGCTTTCCCGGCCAGTGCAGCTTGCTAATTATCTTAAGCTTTTGGCTTCAGAGAAAGACTAGGAAAAGATCCAAGCACTCTCGGGAGAATGTTTGTTGAACAATGCCATGCACAATGCCGCAGCGGTGTGTTCCTTTATTCCTTTGTTGTTTCTTCGACTTTTGTATGAATGTATTTTAAGTTTTACTTCTCTTATTTTGTAGGCCAATTTTCTTGCTTCCGAGGGCCTTCAGAGTTTGATTCGCGAGAAAGAGGAACTCACTTCTGAACGGAATCAGCTTTTGGCGGAACGGGACCAGAGTGTTGTCCGCCTCTCGGAACTGGAAACCAAAGCCACTGAGGTTGTCATTTTGGAGGATCGTTTGCAGCAAAGCGAGCAAGAGGTGGTAACCCTTAGCCAATAAATTGGCCCGCTGAGGGTTAGATTTGATGAAGCCAAGGCCAAATGGGCTGAAGTCCAGGACGCATTCTTGCTGGAACCGAGCGCGAGGCTGCTACTGCCAAAAAAGTGACTAAATTAGAAGCAGCCTTGAACTCCAAAATAGAAGAGCTTGATGCTATTGAGGCGAAGTGTGCCCAGTTGGAAGAGAAGTACAGAAAAGCTATCGAGCATAATAGGCTCTTTATTTCAATTGTCCGCTACCTTGATGTTAGCCTCCAATCTGTTAGGTACGCCCGGAAAAGCCTCTCCGATGAGGTAACTCAACTCAAAGAAAAGCTCAAGCGCCGAGTGGCTTCCTTCATTATTGAAACAACTTATGCCATATACAACATGAGGAGAAAAAATATGGAAGAGGCCAAAGCAGGCATCCTTGACTTTGATGCTGAAATTGCTAGGGCCCGAGAGCTTAATTTGGCTGCTAAGAATGGACTCCCCGCGCAGTCTGATGCTTCTGGTTCTTCTAGTTCCGGTTCCGATTCCGAATTTTCGGGAACTGAAGAGGAATCGTAGGATGATGATGCTGAAGACCAAACTGGGGAAAATATTGAGCCATCGGTGGACCCACCTACTTCTCCCGGGGATGAGGACACTTCTCTTCCTCCTGGTTCCGGAGACGCTGTAGTTTAGCTTTTCTTTTCTTTTTCCCATTCTGTACTTTTTCGCATGTTCTTGTGAATAAAAACATTTTTCTTCTCAAGTATTATTTGAGTCTTACTTTCGTCTTACTTTTGTTTGAATATCCATGCAAGCCTTTAACCTTTGTATTTGCTTAAGAATTTTGCGCACGTTTTCATTTCGCGCTTTGCTATGTGTAGTCTCGGATGCACTCTCCTTGAAGTACTTTGATTCCGATCATTATCCCTTTTACATGAGGGTTTCTATAAGTATTTGCGCAATTTTACTTTTTGCGTCCTTTCTTATACGTCTTCGGGTGCATTTTCCCCGAAGGCATTTTGATTCCGAGCACAAATTCTTCCGAAACCAACCCTTTAACATGAGGGATTTCATAAGAGAGGGACCTCTTATGTTTATGGTGCTTTTGAAGAGGACGTCTCATGTTCATTATGGCACTAACATTTGAAGTAATTATTTAACTTTCAAATAACAAAGTTAATTCATCGTTCAGACAAGAAACAAGATAAAAACAAAAGGATTTCACTTTATTTAATTTCTTCTATTTTCAGAAGTACATAAGCATTTGCTATGCTGAAAAGAAATTGCATTACTTGTGGCTATCTTGTACACCTTGATTCTACGAGGCTGACTGCACAGTCCCTGGTCCCGATGATGTATTTTTTATCCAGATTTTTGTTCCTCGGTTGACGTGGCAGTCAGTGTTGCTGTATCCTCATATCATTCCCCCCCCCCCCCCAGTGTTCGAATGTGAAGAATGGGAATTGAAACACTGGAAGTCTTGTGCCTTCAAAAATCCCACCAATGAATTGCTAGAGAATTCCTTAACTCGGCAACATAACTTACTTCCCTTTAGGAATCCATGTTATCGAGCGAAAGATTATCTAACAATCCTCTAGTGGTTTGTTCTCGTGAACGGTCGGGTAACCTTTGTCCAATAGCAAACTTAACTTCCCAGTGAGAATTTTCTATCGAGCCAAAGATTATCTAACCGTCCCCGAGTGGAAGTCTGTTTGTTTGCCTTGCTATCGAAGGTCTCTTGCTGATGTCTTCGTAGTATGCTTTCTATCGCTGTCTCATTAAAAACCTTTCCAGAAAAACCCAATTGGGACAAAATTTGAACGAAGGAAAAAAAGAGTGCAGCACATACATTCTGCTCGGATAATGTTCATCAGCAATAATATCTTATGAGGTGTGCCACGTTCCAGTTGCTAGGCAACTTTTCTCCATTCTGGTTCTCCTACTCGTACGAACCTTTCCCAGTGATAGCTGAAATTCGGTAGGGACCTTCCCACATTGGATCTAGCTTCCCTGCGTTGAGATCTCGGGTATTTTGAGTTACTTTCCTCAGAACCAAATTTCCTACTTTGAAATAACGGAAACTGGCCCTTCGATTATAATATCTCTCCATTCTCTGCTTTTGAGCTGCCATTCTTACACGCGCCAAGTCCCTGCATTCCTCGAGCAGCTCCAAGTTGATTAACATTGCTTCGTTATTCGATTCTTCATTTGCCTGGAAATATCTCAAGGTGGGTTCCCCTACTTCCTCCGGAATTAGAGCTTCTACGCCGTACACAAGGGAAAAAGGAGTCTCTCATGTGCTTGACTTGGCCGTTGTTCGGTAGGCCCATAGAACTCCGGGTAATTCTTCGGGCCAATTGCCTTTTGCCGCTTCCAACCTTTTCTTGAGGTTTTGAATAATCACTTTGTTTGTTGACTCTGCTTGACCGTTTGCACTCGGATGATAAGGTGAAGAGGTGATCCTCTTTATCTTCAAATCTTTAAGGAACTTTGTAATTTCTGCGCCGATAAACTACGGCACATTGTCGCATACTATCTCTTTTGGTATTCTGAACCTGCAAATTATATTTTTCCACAGGAAGTCGACCACTTCGCGTTCTCCAATCTTCTGATAAGGACTTGTTTCCACCCATTTAGAAAAATAGTCAGTCAAAATTAAAAGAATCCTTACCTTTCCAAGAGCCGGTGGTAGCGGTCCGACGATGTCCATCCCCCATTTCATGAATGGCCATGGGGACAGAACTAAATGTAAGGGTTCTGCCAGTTGATGTACTAGTGGTGCGTAGCGTTGTCACTTATCACATTTTCATACGAAGTCTTTGGCATCTTATTCCATGCGGGGCCAGTAATATCCTGCCCGAACTAATTTCGGCACCAAAGAATCTGCGTCCGAGTGGTTGCCGCATATCCGTTCATGGACCTCTCTCATGACATAGTTAGCTTATGATGCTCCTAAGCACCGAGCCAGCGGGCCTTGGAAGGATTTTCTATACATTTGGCCTTTCTTGAAGCTATAACGTGCAGCTTTGGCACGTAACGCTCGTGATGCTTTGGGGTCTTTAGGCAACTTCCCATACTTGAGATAGTCGATTATTTCGTTTCTCCAGTCCCAGACCAAACTAGTCGAATTCACCTCATAGTAATCATCTGTATCCAGGACTGAATTCATCAGCTGTACTACCGTCCCTGATTCCAATCCCTTGATTTCTGTCGATGAGCCCAAGTTTGCCAATGCATCTGCTTCCGTGTTATCGTCCCTCGGGATATGAGTAATTGACCACTCCCGGAATCGTGCCAACAAAGCCTGGACCTTTACCATATTTTATTGCATACGAACTCTTTGGTGTCAAAGATCCTGTAGACCTGATTTACCACCAACTGCGAATCACATTTGATTTCGATGACCTCAGAGTCAAGTCCCTGGGCCAATTCGAGCCCTGCAATCAAAGCTTCATACTCTGCTTCATTGTCAGTTAAAGGGATTATTCTGATGCTTGCCTTAAGGTTTCCCCCGAAGGCGTGATTAAGACTATTCCGAGTTTGGACCATTTTACGTTGGTAGCTCTATCCATAAACAAGTTCCAAACCCTCGATGTCGATTCCGACACCGTTATTGCCTCCTTGGTTGCCATAGGCAATAGTCCCAGACTAAAATCAGCCATGAAGTCAGCCAAGACTTGCGACTTAATTGCAGTCCTTGGTTTATACTCTATGTCAAACTCGCTCATTTCGACTGCCCATTTGGCCAATCTACCTGAGAGCTCGGGTTTATGGAGGATATTCTGCAAAGGGAAAGTAGTCATCACAGCTATCATGTGGCATTGGAAGTAGGGCCTCAGCTTCCGAGCAGAAACTATGAGAGCTAAAGCCAGTTTTTTCGAATGCGGGTAGCGAGTCTCTGCTCCCGTTAAATTTTTGCTAACGTAATAAATGGGAGATTGCGTACCTTCGCCCTCTCGGACTAAAACTGTACTTACCGCAACTTCAGAAATCGTGAGGTAGACTAGCAATGTTTCACCTTCTTTTGGTTTTGAGAGCAATGGAGGGATTGATAAGTATTTCTTCAAATCCTTCAAGGCTTGTTGATACTCCGATGTCCATTAGAAATTGTTTTTCTTTTTGAGCAGTACGAAGAAGCGATGATATTTTTCTGACGATCGGGAAATGAACCTGCTCAAAGCTGCTAATCTCCCTGTGAGCCTCTGGACTTCTTTTATGTTAGACAATTGATCTGGGATATCCTCTATGGCTTTGATTTATTCAGGATTTACCTCAATTCCCCTTTGTGAGACCAGTAATCCCAAGAAATTACCAGAACTGACCCCGAACGCGCACTTCTCGGGGTTAAGTTTCATATTATGCTTCCTCAGGATGTCGAATGTTTCTTGCAAGTGCTTAAGGTGATCTTCTGCATTCAAATACTTAACGAGCATATAATCTATATATACTTCCATAGTCTTTCCTATTTTCTTTACGAACATCTTATTCACGAGTCGTTGATAAGTGGCTCCAACGTTTTTCAACCCGAAAGGCATCACATTGTAACAATATGTACCGAAATTCATTATAAACAAAGTCTTTTCCTAATCTCCTAAGTTCATCTTGATTTGATTGTACCCAGAATAAGCATCGAGGAAACTCATTAACTTGTGCCCGGACGTGGCATCAATCATTTGATCGATACTTGGCAATGGGAATGAGTCTTTCAGGCATGCCTTATTAAGATCCTTATAGTCTACGCACATGCAAAATTTATTGTTTTTCTTAGGAACTACTACTACATTAGCTAGCCAATCTGGATACTTACCTCTCAGATTGAACCGATATTGAGTAAGCGGGTTACCTCTTCTTTGACGAATTTACTGTTGGCTTCAGCG
Organism: Nicotiana tabacum; assembly: GCF_000715075.1. NCBI lineage: Eukaryota > Viridiplantae > Streptophyta > Magnoliopsida > Solanales > Solanaceae > Nicotiana > Nicotiana tabacum. The sequence goes on from NC_134088.1 coordinate 55,027,338, forward strand.
ATATGGCACTTCTTTTGTCTTACCGGAGGTATGTTGGGATCCAAGCTTAACTTTTGCATGGCTACCTCCGTCGAGATACCTGTCATGTCCTCGTGCGACCATGCAAAACAATCAGCGTTAATTTTAAGAAATTCAATAAAAGCAGACATGAGCTCTGGGTGCAGTCCTGTTCCCAAATGGAATTTCCTTTCTAGGAATTCATCGAACAATGCAACTTGCTCTAGTTCTTCCGTAGTGGATTTTGTTGCATCCATTTCTTCTGGAACTTGGAAATACCTTGGCACCTGATATTGTTCTGATTCCTCTGTCCCCGGGCTAACTTTCTCTGGTTCGGGGGTAGGTGCCGGTTCATGTAATTGCTATGCCGCGCGCTCCTTTCCTTTGCTACTGGAGACCGAAATTGCATTCATCTCCCTTTTTGCCAGTTGATCGCCCCTTATCTACATGATCCCTTCGGGAGTTGAAAATTTCAACAATTGGTGATACGTTGAAGGCACAACATTCATCTCGTGTAACCATGGCCTTCCCAAGATGATATTATATCCCATGTATACGTCTACAACTTCAAAGAGAGTTATCTTCATTACTCTTTCAGCGTTCATGAGCAGCAAAATCTCTCCCCGAGTTGTCACGCTCGCGAGGTTGAATCCATCGAGGAGCTTTGTTGCCAGAATAATGCTTCCGGTGAGTTTAGCTTGCTCCAGTACTCTCCATTGTATGATATTAGATGAACTTCCTTGATCCACTAGAACATGTTTAATCTTAAAATCTAACACATTTAAAGAAATTACTAGTGCATCATTGTGCGGTAGCAGCAATCCGTCTGCATCTTCTTCTGTAAAAGTGATATCGTCTTCCCGGAGCCTTTTACTATGAGTTATTGATACTTTCATCTTCTTTGATGCCGAAAAGGTGACCCCATTAATCTCATTCCCTCCAAATATCATGTTGATCATTTGGCGTAGGGGTTCTTCTCTTGCTTTTGAGGGTTCCGCGTTGTCCCTGTTCCGACCATAATTGTTCTTAGCTCGGTTACTCAAGAATTCTCTGAGGTGACCATTCTTCAATAGTGTTGCCACTTCTTCCCGGAGGTGTGTCCCATGTTCTGTGGCCGTTCGTCCCATGGTATTCACACCATAAGTTGGGATCCCTCTGGCTGGAATCAGATCTCATAGGTCTCAGGAATCATGACTCTTTGATGTTTCTCATGGCCGATACCAACTCCTCTATTACTGACGTTGAATTTATACTCCGATAACTTGGGGTAAGAAGGATCCCGTGACACCGACGTTTCTTTATCCAGCAGTGATCTGTTGTTCTGGCCACGATCGGTGCTTCTGTCAACGGCGAACTTGTCTGCTGTCAGGAAACATCTGCCACGACCTTCGGTCCGCTCGTAGGGCAAAAATTGGCCCCTCAAAGTCCGTCTATCCGCATCGTAATCATCTTTTGTTTTTTCTCTATTCTTCTCTCGTCCTTTGGTTGACGATGGAAAGCCAATATGATCATCTTCGATCCTTATTTTTGACTCGTACCGGGTGTGGACATCTACCTAAGTCGTTGCTTGAAACTCGAGCAGACTTTCCTTCATCTTCAGGGAAGTGTCTGAACTTCTCAGATTTAAACCTTTGGTGAACGCTTCAGCTGCCTATTCATCCGGGACATCCAGTAATAACATTCTTTCCTTCTAGAACCGGGTGACAAACTCTCATAATAATTCGAATTCTCCCTGCGCGATCCTGAATACATCGGCCTTTCAAGCCTGTACCTTTATGGCACCGGCATGAGCCTTAATGAAAGAATCCGTGAGCATCTCAAAGGAGTCTATGGAATGCTTGGGTAATAATGAATATCACGTTAGGGCTTCCCTCGTGAGAGTCTCTCCAAATTTCTTTAGATACACTGACTCAATTTCGTGAGGAGCTAAATCATTTCCATTTACCGCTGCTATGTGGGTGGTAATATGCTTCTGTGGGTCCGAAGTTCCGTCATACTTTGGCACTTCAGGCATTTTGAGCAGCTTCAGGATTAGTTTCGGTGTCGCGCTCGGTTTATACGGCAACTAAGTATATTTCTTCGAGTCTGGGCCTTTCAATACTGGTGGCGCGCCCGGGATTTGGTCCATGCGGGTGTTTACTTCCCTCATAAATCATAAAAGTTCATTCTTGAATGGGTCATTCTCGTTGTTGAGACCGGATCCGCTTCCTCTAGCCCCGTCAGAGCCGACTTCACCCCTATGAGTATTGTTGTCAACTCTCTGTGTTGTTTGGTTTGTGGGGACACCGAGAGGAATTGGATCTCGCCTGTTTGCATTATTCGAAGCCCCCATAACCTTATCCTACTGTGTGAGGTGGCCTAGAATAATCGTCTGTTACTCTTGCAAGACCCTTACCGCATCAACGACATGCTCTTCATTAGCATCATCGGTAGTTGTCTCCCAAACATGTCAAGGATATTGCCTGTCTTGCACCGGCGTGGCATCATTCCCTTCGTTGTGGGTGTCACTAATTGAATCCTCGAAATGAGGTTGATTCCCTCGAATTTCAGGATTGTACGTGTTGTTAACAGTGTTATCTGCCATTTTTTGTGATATTTTCTAAGACAAAATAATCAAAGTACATTAGTAAAAAAGGCAAGGATCAATTTAATTGCACGACTGTCTTGGCTCCACGGTGGATGCCAAACTGTTTACCCGTAAAATGATACAGTTAAATTTGTTCATGATTTCTAGATAAGTGAATTAATTTGATCATAAAATAAAGAAATAACTGAAGAAATATATAATACTTAGCCTTAAAAATGTAGAGGAAATAGCAGAACTGATGAATTCGGGAACAAGATTCCGGGCACAATAATGATGAAATCAAAAAGCAAGAGAGTAAAATTATATTTAAGTTCTGTATAGAATTCGTGTCCTTACAATGATAATCGAGCTCTCTATTTATAGTTGTGTCTAGGGAAGGAGGTCCTATGATCATGCCCTTATTTAATGTCAATTATGAGGATCATTGATGAAGATGTAACGGTGGACATAAATACCAAATTTCTTGTAACGGGTCGTCGCCCTTAATGCTGCAAAATATTCTTTATTAAATGCTATCGGGTGCAAAGTATTTAATACACTTTGATGATCGTTACTCCTTCCGGTGACAAGCGGAATAACTATGTTCGATGGCCATCCTCGTCTTGGGTTCCACGTGTTCCTCCTTTAGATGAGCACGTGTCATGTTGTATTTTACCCTATACAATAATATAGGTAAAACTCCTATTGTGAGATGATGCATGCTTAAGGAACTCTAATTATATGAATTTTTGAGATTTACAATCTCACGTTAGTGGAAAGTTATACAATCATTAGTGCTTCAAGAAACCTGAATCTTGATCACGCCCAACTACACCTTATAAAAAGACTAAGCGGTCGCTGCAAAATATAATCTGGTCTAAGAGTTTAGAGTCGAATCCTACAGAGAACTAAGGTTTAGCTGCAACTATTCAATATCACTACGAAGATAAGCTCGAACAATTCTTAAGTTATAAAGATTGTGATTCTTGTTTCAAAATTATTAACTAACAACTATTAAAAGCAATAAAAATTATTAACTAAGGGGGATGGAGTTGAAAACAAGAGTAATGAGACCTAGAGTTATGATTTTTTCCGTTGTCAGAATTCTTCCGGCTACGTTTCTTATTATTTTGCCCAAGTATTTTACACTAATCGTGAGCACTTCAGGTGTTGTAATTCTCTCTCGAACAACTACAAAAATTTACTAAATATAATCTCCCTAACTATACCAGCTAACACTATCTTACCGCTCACTATGACCACGCCAAGGCTTTGTTATTCCTAAACCCACCTTTAAACACAACATATTGATTTCTCACATATGTTAGGAAAGACAGTGTTCAACAACCACCTAAATATGTACAATTTCCCAAGCGATACATAATAAATAGGTACAGTCAACCGATGGCCATTCAATCAACTGAAATAAGCACGCAGTTGAACAAGTAGAGAAATCAAAGGGCTCAATTATATAAAACGTAACAAGAATTTATCCTACAAAAGGTTCCATCAAAACCCTAGATGAAGGGTTTAGCTACTCATAATATTACTAAAAAATACATAAACCATTGTCAAACCAATATCCATAGAAATAAAAAAGATAGAAAAGTATTAAAAAAATCTTTGATTCATCTTGTGGAATGGACTTGAGGATTTTCTGGGCTCAAATTTGCTTCAAAAATGGTGTTCCTTGCCTTTTCAGGTCAAGTCTGTGGCTGAAATAAGGGTTAGAAGATTTTATATCACGTCCCTGAGTCAAATGACTAAGTTTTTTTCTCAAGATAAAACGCATGCGAATTTGTACTAGTGCTATAGTTGTGCTTCGCACAGGATCTGGTTGAAATTTCAGATTTTTCTGTACTTTTCCTGTGCTATGGGAAGATACTTCACTGCCTTGGGTCATAATTTTTCTGTGCTTTTCTTGTACTATGGACAGTTACTTCATTGTCTGGGTCATAATATTTGTTTTATTTCTTCAGAAATTGCCATTTAGCTTCTCTCAAATCACATCTATTTTTCACTCTTGGCTTCCTACATAACAAACTTCAACCATTAAGCTCAATTGGTCATATTTCAACCTTCAAAACACCTAAACATACACCAAAGTAGGGGTAAAACATATCATATTACATGTAAATCTAGCATATTATCACCACCCCACACTTAGACTTTTGCTCGTCCTAGAGCAAACACAAAACATCACAGACAAATCACAAAGAAGCAGTCAAGCTCATTCAAACTTCTTGTCAAGCGATTATTCAGAGATATTAAGCACAAGAGTAGAACACCTTTCTTTTGCTTATATTCATATATTAAAACTCGAAACTTTGCTTCTCACAAATCCGTTGTACCTCACAATCAAAGAAATAGCCCCAAAACACACATCTATAGTGGCAAATCATAAACACTAGGGCATATAAAATAAAACACTCACACTAATCAAGGAATTTCACATGCAACACATACAGTACCATAAGCTTTCCCATTTGGTCACTATCCACTAATGTAGGAGTCTCAATCCAGAGTCAAGTATGACTTTTCAAAGCTTGCAATGGTATCTTGGCATAAAGTATGGACATTTTTGGTTATATTGTGACTAAATCTTCCCCTAAACACTTTAAGCATCACTAAGTTCTACTTTTTCTACTCTTTTCTTTTGTAAACACTTCCCACTTTCACTTTTATTTTCCAGCTCAATCATAGAAGTCCCCATTTTATTTTTTCTATCTTCCTCTTATTTTTCCAACTACATTTTTCACTTCTTTTTCTTTTCCTTTTTTTCCCTTTTTGTTTTTAGATGAGAATGGAGATTCAAAAAGGGAATATCAAGGGACTTAACTTTCATTACTTCATTACTCTCATTCTTGGTGCAACTTTGATTTTTCAAGTACATAATATTTTCTCATAATCACAACTTCTGCCAAATCACACAACCCAAGTATTTAAAGGGAAGATGGGTCAACAAGAGAGATTAATAAAAACTGGACATGGCTTGTTACATGGGTTGCCAAAGAAAAGGTTAATAGGCACGAATTGGGACGCTAGGGATATTCATTCATTTGGTAGGCTAATTTAGACACTAGTGGTTTATATCCAAAAAGGCCTAGTATCATTCTAAGGATCAAAACTTCCTAGGATTTCGCCTCAAATAATAGGCAGGGAAAGTTCTAGACTGACATGCATACAACGAAATGCACAACAAAAACTCCTCATACAACTTATATAGAATTTATAAGTCACTCAGTTTCAACCGTCAACGTACAAATATGAGCTCAGAAAGGAGGTTCAAGAACAACTTAGGTGACTCTCACAAAACACAGATTTTCAAGGATTTAATTCTCTTTGATTCAAGTTCTCTCTATTTTTTTTATTACAAAAAAATGCTTTGTTTAAAAAAAAGCTCATTGGGAAAGAACCAAGTCCAGGAAAACTCAATGAGTTTACACTACTAAAAAATCAGGTTTTAGCGACGGGCAAATTCTGTAGCTAAACAGAAGAATCCGTCGCTAATCTCATTTAGCGACGGATTAGTAACGGATTATCAAGAAATTCTACTAGCTACGAGCATTTTAGCGACAGATCAGCGACGACGTTCGTAGCTAATTTTAGTTTTTTTGTAGTGTTACTATGCTAAAAAAATTAAAATACACTATAAATAAGATATCTCTCACCTCACATTTAAAATTGTGCATTATCCCAATGCACGCATAAATAATAAGAGGATAAAGGAAACTCCTTGGAAGGCCAAAGGCCAAAGCATTAACAACTCATGGGATACTCAGATTTCTCCCAGACATAGTCCTTTGTGCTAGCATCCCACACTTAGTTCTAACCATCTATTTTGCTTTGCCTTCTTCCAATGGCTTTGCCTCCCATGCTCATAAACCTACAAAATAGAAACAACACTACAAAAATAATACAATAATAATTAACTAAATAAAAATAAAATAAAATAAAATACAATAAAGTTGGGTTGCCTTCCAATAAGCACCTTAGTTAATGTCGTGGCACGACGTGAATCACTTTTTGCCCCTACCTCGAGCTTATGAATTGGATCCCCAATTTAGACTCAAGCTTATGATTATGCTCTTGGGGTGGTGTAACAAATCTTTGTAAGCTAAAAACTAAATATCGCATTTCGCTCTTCTTGGCCTTCAAACGAGGAATGTTGTTTTTCCTAATGGCATTGCACATTTCAGAATGTATGGCTCGTCTACCTTTCCATTGACTCTATTTTATATTCGTAAGGATCCACTCTCATTTCACCATCCGAACACAATGTAGAAAAGTATTTGGAATAAAGTTTTACGCGCTCAAATACTTGAATTTCAAGCTTGTCAACAATCCTCAACATTAATGAAACTAGAGTCAACTAAATTAGTATCCTCAATGTCCATGGCCGACTCTAGTAGTGCTTTTTCAATATCGGCATCATCAAATTCTAGTTGGTTAGAATATTGGTGTTCTACTCTGAACTCCTCCATTAGCACTTCAATTCCTGCCTCTATTTCATGCTCTTCTTGACTGCTATCCATAATATTAGCTTGTTTAGCATTTAAAGCTTCAACAAGTTGACTCACTTGAGCCTCCAAGTTGTGAATAGTTGTCTCCTACCTTTGCATCTGTAGTTGTTTCTCATTATTTAGTTCCATGAGGCAGTTTAACATATCATTTATCTCCTTCAGGTCCGCATCCCCTGGTTCTTTGTTCCTATTAACTTCATAAGAAAAAGTAGAACCATCATAATAAGGATTTTTGGGGAGGATAAGAAATATAAGCATAACCATAAAAGTGACCATCTTGACCACCACACACATCACACATATTCCAAAAATAAGATTGATTTGGTGCACATAACACGCTCTTGGAAATATTTTGATAATTTTTTCACGGGTGATTTCCTCCACCAAAGCATTAGAAAGATCAAAAGAAGAACTACCAATATCCAAACTCCCATAATTCCAAGATGACATGTTTCTTGTATCACAAATAAAATAAAATGAAATAAAATAAAATTTATATCCCAACTTGAGCCCTAGCAATATTTACACCTACAACTACACCATTATTTCCCCGGCAACAATGTCAAAATTTGATCACGCCCAACTATACCTTATAAAAAGAACTAAGCGGTCGCTGCAATCTGGTCTAAGAGTCCAGAGTCGAATACCACAGAGAACTAAGGTTTAGCTGCAACTGTTCAATATCACTACGAAGACAAGCTCGAACAATTCTTAAGTTATAAAGATTGCGATTTTTGTTTTAAACTAATTAACTAACAACTATTAAAAGCAGTAAAAATTATTAACTAAGGGGGTGGAGTTGAAAAAAAGAGTAAGGAGACATAGAGTTATGATTTTCTCAGTTGTCGGAATCCTTCTAGCTACGTTTCTTATAATTTCGCCCAAGTATTCTATACAGATCGTGATCAATTTGGGTGTCGTAATTCTCTCCCGAGCAACTACAATAATTTAGTAGACATATTCTTCCGAACTATGCGAGTTGGCACTATCTTACCGCTCACTATGACTACGTCAAGGTTTTGTTATTCCTAAACCTACCTTTAAACCCGCCGTATTGATTCCTCACATACGTTAGGAGAGACGTTATTCAACAACCACCTAAATATGTACTCTTTACCAAGAAATATATAATAAATAGGTACAGTCAATCGATGGCCATTCAATCAACTAAAATAAGTCGTAGTTGAACAATTAGAGAAATCAAAGGGCTCAATTATATAAAACGTAACAAGAATTTATGCTACAAAAAGTTTCATCAAAACCCTAGATGAAGGGTCTAGCTACTCATAATACTACTCAAAAATACATAAACTATTGGCAAACCAATATCAATAGAAATAAAGATAGAAAAGTAGGGAAACAAAACTCTTCGATTCGTCTTGTGGAATGAACTTGAGAATCTTCCGGGCTCAAATTTGCTTCAACAATGGTGTTCCTTGCCTTCTCAAGTCAAGTCTGCAACTGAAATAAGGGTTAGAAGTTTTATATCACGTCTCTGAGCCAAATGACTAAGTTTCCCCTCAAGATAAAATACATGCTAATTTGTATTGGTACTATAGTTGTGCTTCGCATAGGATCTGGTTGAAATTCTAGATTTTTCTATGCTTTTCATGTGCTATGGGAAGTTACGTCACTGCTTGAGGTCACAATTTTCCTATGCTATTGGCAATTACTTCACTATATAGGTCACGATTTTCCTTTTATTTCTTCAGAAATTGCCTTGTAGCTTCATTATTGCTCAAATCACCTATATTTTTCACTCTTGACTTCCTACATTATAAACTTCAACAACTAAGCTCAATTGGTCATAATTCAAGCTTCAAAATACCTAAAAACACACCAAAGTAGGGGTAAAACATATCGGATTACACGTGCATAGAGCATATTCTCAAATGTTCTCTTGTGACTCCTTTTATTAGAAACTTTTCAGGTAAATTTGTTGATTTTCCTCGAGTCTATTGAATTAACTTTATTTCCCTAGTCAAGGTCATTAGGTCAACTTACCAAATCAAGAAATACAATTAATAGCAAAATAGTTTGCCATTTCAACTAGTTCAACGCCTCAACCTCCTCATAAAACTAAGAAAAATTGCATTAGATTTTTCTGAACCACCAACCCCACCCCCTCCCTTTTCGATTTTCTGTTTTTTTGCACCATCCACCCCACCCCACGCAAAAAAAATTATTATTTTTTTTTTTTTTTTTGTATTTTCGATTTTCTGTTTTTTCTGCACCACCACCACCACCCCGCCTCCCCCTCGATTTTCAGAAGTTTATGAAATTTGTGGGTTCGGAAGGTTGTTGGTTTGAAAGTTTATGACTTCATATTTATTGTATCTAAATTATCATTTATGACTACTCTTGAGAAGTTATTTTCCTTAATTCGCGTACCAAACACTAGAAAATGAGTAAGATTACTACTTATTTTCCAAGAAAATATTTTTCGCTATACCAAACACACTCATAATATTGTCGTTGAAAAGGATCCATTTTGATTTCGAACAGCTGTAATAGGTGACTAATTTCTAGCATATTTAGTCTTACCCTCACTAGTTGTGCTGAACAATGATATGGCATGTATTTTTATGTACACTTTTATTATTTAACTATTGCTGATTAATACGTACTGTGAGCACGTAATCTTTTCCCGATGAAAATACTCCTACAAAATTCACAAAAATAAATTTTTCCTAATTGTTTTTATTTTATAGAATTTTAGGAATTCCTTTTTAGATTGTTTGTTTGCATTTAGTTGCATTTTGTGCATATGTAATATTTCAAAAATCATAAGAAAACACCAAAAATTGTTCAAGTCTTCATTTCACAACATTTTTTTATCTTAATTGCATTTAGGATTTAATTACATTAATTAAGTGCATTATCAAATGAAAAATCACAAAATACCATAGTCATTTTAATTTAGATTTTGTTTTTTAAATTAATAATTTTATTTTATTAGTCTACATGGTTTAGGTAGTTAATTAAATAATTGATAGACAAAGTAGTAAAAATGTTAATTTGGCAATTTGAGTTCAAAATGCTATTTGAGTTTAAAATGGCTAACATTGCAAAAATTAAAGAAGGAGAAGAAAGGAGGCTGCCTAGTTTTAATAAATTGGGCTGGCCCCAATGGCCCAAATTTGCTCACAATCTCGCCCCAGCCCACATCCCTAATCCGGTCCACACCCAAGTGTCCAAAACGACCTCGTTTTCCCTCCCCCTTAATCCTGGCCCTTCATCTCAGTTAATCCAACGGTCCGAAACTCCCCCACCCCATCCCATAAGACTGTCCTAACCGAACCCCCCTCTCCCAACCCCCAAAACCCCTTTCATTTTTCATCTTCCTCATCCCCATTCCAAAACCTAGCCGCCCTAGTTTCCCCCAAATCTTGTGACCGGCGGCCACCCCCCAATCGCCCCCAAACTCACACCCTATACTCCTCACCTAGCCCTCAGCATTAGTCTGCCATTAGTTTTCCAAAACAAAGCTCCACCAAACTCGCCGATTTCCATATCTAGTAATCACATAAAACTAAGTTCACCCTTATTCTGTTGTTTGTTTCAATTTTGGTCATTTGAGTTCGAAATCGACATCAATCGATTGCTCTTGATAAGAGCAATCGATTGATGGCAGTTTTTAACTCATCACTTGGCCACCGGAGTCCGGTCAGAATTCGTCCCCGCCATTGTTAGCCATTCTTGCTTAAATCGCTGCTTCTTAAGGGTAAAACAGTATATCTTCTCGTTTTTCCCTATTCGTTTGTTGTTTTTGTTTTCTTTTTGATTGTTAATTAAGTTTTAATTTTTGATTGCATGATCAATTAGAATAGTTAATAGGTTGATTTAGTTTAATTAAGAGTCAGCATTTAGTGAAATCTTTGATTATAATTAGAATTCAAAACATGGCAGTTGTTGTGTTGATTTTCTTTTGGGATTTTTCCTATTGAAGCCGGATTTGGTCTGTCTTGGTCCATTTGGCCATGTCATTTGGCCCAGACCTAAGTAGATATTCTACTTCTAGAAGGTAACAGCTGGCAATTTCAGTTACAAAATATTCCCTTCCCCTCTGACATTCCTTAATTTCACGCTGAATATTCCCTCCCCTCTCTCATTTCCCCTGATTTCACGCTGAATATTCCCTCCCCTCACAGACCCTCTCTCATGTGTTAACACCTAGCATATATACACTCCTCTGGACAGAATTATAGGGGGGCATTCATTCACTCTGCATTCTTAGAGAACAAGTCACTCATACTTCCTTTCTCAATTCCACACGCAAAAGAGAAAGAAAAAAGGCTGAAAACTATAAAAAAAAAAAAAAAAAAGAAGGCAGGAGACTGTTTTTAAATTGTTGACTATCTGGTGTTGAGTGAGAAGTTTAATCTTCAGCTACTCTTCTGGTTTTTGAGCTGTTATTCACCTGTTCGAAGTCTGCTGATATCCCTGCTGATTCTGAGGCTTATTTTCTGTTTTTCTGTCGATTTTTGGCACTTAGGTACACCTCTATAATTCTGTACAACTCTGATCTTTAGCATAATCAAATTTTTGTTTTAATATGGAGTTGTGGCTGTTTGTTGCTCTTACATGATTTTATGTCTGTTTTCAAGTTCATTGGACAATACTTGAACTCCTCTCTTTGACGTAGCTTCTGTTTAGGATAGAATGTTGTTAACCTTAATTGGAGTAAGATTGTTAGTTAAGTTTGAGTCCCTGCAACATAAGCATGTCTTACTGCATTGATAAGTTTACTACTTTGTTTAAAATTACCTGCTAAAAGTGAAACTTGTGTGTGGAGTTCATTTGTTAGTTGTGTAATGGTTAGAAGCATCACATGGCAGCCAAAAGAGTATTCTGGAAGGTCGGATTATAGGTGATTCATTTGTTAAAGCTCCAAATGCTTGGAATTGAAATTGTCTGATCCAAAGACATGAGAGGATAGCAGATTAATTTTTATAACACATAAGTCCAGGATCTGTAAAGGATGGTTCACAGTCAGTTGATTATTGTAAATTTGAAGTTATAAGTCTTAGTGCAATGGTTTAATGCTGTAGTTTTATTTGTGAAAAATTTGAACAAACACGTGTTCTTTTTTGAATTAGTTCGCTGTATTTCTTTTGCTTGCACTTAGACATGAAAAATGATGGTTTGTCTAAAATAGTATTGGACTGTTTGGTCACAGGAACTATTGGGCCTGAAAATCTAGCCCATATGAAGCAACACCTTAGATCTTGAGTTTCTTGGACTCTGAACATTAACGCATACCTGGTCCAACAGTTGAGGCCATCAATTTATTACAATAAAATATGATGTCATGGGCCTCAAGTTTAACCCATTTACTATCACAAAGATTTGTAGGTAGTCTGGCAGATGTGCATAACTGAATAGTGTTTCAGTAGGCTTTATCCCTGTTTTAATCCGTGTTAGGATCGGTTGATTAATAAGAGGACAATCAATCGATTCAATAGCTCTTTGCCAATTGTTTGTTTTAACGTGAAATTCCCACCATTCAAAGTGATAATTAGGCTCTTTGCAAACTATGTCATCATTTTGTACCCTTAGCAGGCAGTTTCAATTCAACCTTTCATATATGTGGTCTCCCCAATTTAATTTTTTATTATGCTTTGAATCTATTAGTAAAAAAGGAACAAATTGAACATTGTTTCCCCAAATAATCATTTCCATACGTTCCGGACCTTCCATGTTCAATCTCAAACTTCAGGATCGATTAATATTAACTCTTAAATATAGTAGTTTGCTTTAGGGGTGTAAATGATTATCGTGGTTATGAGTACGGTTTCCGTGGCATAGTCATGATAGTAAACCCCAATTCGAGTGTGTGTTTCACGTTACTCGCTCATAACTTCAAATAATAATAAAATTAATATGTTGTGAATCACGGGTGCGTTTCACGTGACGTGATTTGCGATGTGTACAAAAATAACAAGTGCGCGACACCGCGACTTGTTTAAATAAACTCCATAATTGTTTAAAATAATTAAAAGTGGTATAAAAGCGATAATGCACAAAAGGTTCTAAAACATGTAATAATTCAGATATTTAAGCCAGGTATTAATTGTTATGCGACCGTGCTAAAACTACGGAACTCGGGAGTGCCTCACACCTTCTCCCGTATTAACAGAATTTCTTACCTGATTTTTTGTGTTCGCGGACCATAAATAGAGTCAATTTTCTCGATTTGGGATTTTAAAATAAACCGGTGACTTGGGATACCATAATAATTATTTTAAGTTGCGACTCTGAATTAAACAAATAATCTTATTTCAAATAATGTCACTTTAATTGGAAAAACTCCCCTGTCCCTCGGAAAAAAGGAGGTGTGACACATACTTTACCTCAATTTATCACTTAACTATAATAAATTATCTTCCTTGAACTAGGCAGCAAATAGGCAGCTAACACACGGTTTATGACCACAACTTATGCATATTGTACCATTCCAGTGGAAATGATCACGAGCCGGATTTTGTCATCCAAGTAAGCAAGAATTTTGATTCTGATAAACGAATCATGATTTTTCCATGAATGATCACATTGGAATTTCTCTTTAATCTTTGACCAAGCGAAATTTCAGAAACATTCCAAAAAGAAACAGCATATTTTGCATATCTCAAATTACCTGTTTGGATATGCCTTTTGCCGTCCACTTGCTTATAAGAAGGAAAAGGGAAGAAAATTTCATTCTGAATCAAAATTCGCGTAATTAATAACATTGTTTTATACCTCCCTGAGAAGACAAATATTTCAATTCTCAGCAAATCACACACATTTGACTATGAAAAAGATGACACATATCCAGACAAGAATATTATATGACCACTAATCTTTCATTGGCTAAAGTCCATTCTTTTCCTTCAAAGTATGAGAAAAAGATAGTAATACTTTAAACTGATGTTCAATCTGGTCAAGAATATATCTGATGTGTTTTCACTGGCCTCGTGCATCTCATCTTTTGGAATAACTTATAAAAGAAGTTGATATTCCTCTTTGGTGTTGATTCCATCACTAGTAGAGATCCTCTCTTTAAACAAATTGAAATACCCTTTATGTCTCTACCCATAAATTTCATCCTTACTTTACTTCTCAAGCTTCTTCTATCATGGAAGAGTGTTAAAAATGTATCTCCTTTCATTAAAGTCGTGTAGGCTAGTTAATGCATCTCTCTGAAACAACTGGTCTATCTTCACCATAAGGTCTACTTCTACGATGACCCAAAAGGCAATCTTATGTTTTACAACTCGATTTTGCGCTCTTAAACCTTAAAAATTTTATTTTTATCTTTTTCGATTTGCGTGCGCAGTACGGACATGTTTCCGAAAAGTTTTTATGTTAAAAATTAATGAAAATAAGAATTTATGCCTTAAAAGTTGATTTTAGTTGATTTCGGTCAATATTTTTGGTAAACGGGCCCGAATTCATGTTTTGACGGTCCCGGTGGGTCCGTATCAAATTATGAGACCTGGACGTATGCCCGGAATCGAATTCCGAGGTCCCTAGCTCGAGTTAAAAATTTTTAATGAAAATTAAAAGTCTGAAAATTTATTTGTTTTCAAGAATTGATTGATGTTGGGCATTGTTGGTACCGGATCCGTATTTTGATTTCGGAGCTAGGTACAAGTTCATTATGATATTTAAGACTTGTCTGTGAAATTTGGTGAGAAACGGAGTTGATTTGACGTGATTCGGACGTCCAGTTGAGAAGATAGGAATTTTAAAGTGTTTTTGAGAATTTCATTTGTTTTGGTGCTAAATTCGTAGTTCTAGGTATTATTTTGGCAATTTGATCGCGCGAGCAAGTTCGTATGATATTTTTAGACTTGTGTGCATGTTTGGTTTGGAGCTCCGAGGGCTCAGGTGAGTTTCGGATATGTCACGGGATGTTTTGGACTTTGAAAATCTGGTATTTTGTTGCAGCAGGTTTTCTGGCATATCCTTCTTCGCGTTCGCGAAGGTACCTTCGCGAACGCGAAGAGTAAACTGGTGAGGCCGAAATTTCTTCTTCGCCAACGCGAAGGCCTGGGGGAATTATCCTTCGCGAACGCGACCGGCTCATCGCGAACGCGAACGATGTCCCGCGAACGCGACCACCAGGGGGGTAACCAGCGCAAACGCGAGCCTGGTCTCGCGAACGCGAAGGCTTGGCAGCCAATGCTCTTCGCGAACGCAACAGTGGCCTCGCGAACGCGATGTACACTGTCGCCCAGCACTTAACAGAATCAAAACACTGGATTTTGCCAAAAAATATTATTTTTCTCAAAAACCAAACGGTGAGAGGCGATTTTTCAAGAGCCATTTCTTCTCCAAAGTGTTGGTAAGTGATTCTAAACCATTTTCTTTCAATTACCCATTACATTTCATGAATTATCAACCTAAAATCTAGAGTTTTCATGGTAGAATTAGGGGTTAGGGTAGAAAATAAGGATTTCAAAAATTTGGGGATTTAGACCTCAATTTGAGGTCGGATTCCAAAACTAATTACATATTCGGGCTCGAGGGTGAATGGGTAAATGGATTTTGGTCCGAACCTCAAGTTTTGACCAATCGGGCCCGGGATCAATTTTTTGACTTTTTGGAGAAAAATTTGGGAAATTTAATTTATACAATATAATTAATTCTTTTAGCAATATTTGATATTATTGAGTCACTTTTGAATAGATACTAGTGGTTTGGAGGTGAATTCCAAAGGAAAAGCTGTGATTGAGAATTAAGTGGCCTTCGGAGCGAGGTAAGTGTTGTGTCTAACCCTGACTCGAGGGAATTAGGAATCCCAGATTATTTGCTATGTGAAATTCATGTGAGCGGCGTATATGTGAGGTGACGAGTACTTATGCGCCGCCAATTTACCTATTTTCCCTGTTTTCTCCCGTTTCTTTCTTATATTATCTCTTTCCTATGCCTAATTGTTACGTGTTTAAACTAGTGTTGTTAAGTTGATCGTTCTTATCACGTTTACGGATTTTCTGGTGATAATTGAGTATTTAAATCAAAGTTGAGATTTATATTGTGGAACCAAATATTAAAGTAAGGTTTGTACTTGTTATTATATCTCCCTGTTGTTGTTTATCTATTGCATTATGGTAAGGGAGAGTGTTAATGCACGAAGAGTGATGCTGTGCCATATTGTGAGTGTAAAAGCATGAAGGGTGATATCGTACCATATTGTGAGTGTTAATACACGAAGGGTGATGCCGTGCCATGATATGAGAGTTAATGTACGAAGGGTGATATTGTACCGTTTCTATTGATTTTATGGTGAGATTGAGAGTAAAAGCACGAAGGGTGATGCCGTGTATTTTTCCTTTACTGTATTTGTGCTCTTGTTGATTCATGTTCTATTGGTTGTTCCAGTTCTCATTCTGCTGTAGCTCTTTACTTCGTATTTTTCCCCAGTATGTATTCCCTTCCCGATAATTCTTGTATAGCTCTTCATTACTATTATTTGTATATACATTGTTAAATTGTACAAGTTGATTTGTAGGTGCCTTGCCTTAGCCTCGTCACTACTTCGTCGAGGTTAGGCTCGACACTTACCAGTACATGGGGTCGGTTGTACTGATACTGCACTCTGCACTTTCTGTGCAGATTTTGGTACCCGGCTCGGGTTGATCGAGATTTTAGCTCTTGGACCCGCTATCCGGAGACTCAAGGTAGATCTGTCGGCGTTTACAGACCTTGAAGTCCCCGTCTATCTTTTCAGTTTTACTGTATCTTTAATCCAAACAATTGTATTTCTTTCAGACTATTACTTGTAATGAATTCTAGAATGCTCGTGAATTATGATTCCAGATCCGGGTAGTAGTAATTAATGCAGTTTTTATATTATTCCGCACTAATTATATTTTACCTTAGCTAATTTGCTGTTATTTACTGAATGGGATAAGAATTGGTTTAATGATTCTCTAACGTTGGCTTGCCTAGCAAGTGAAATGTTAGGCGCCATCACGGTCCCGACGGTGAGAATTTCGGGTCGTGATAAGTTGGTATCATAGCACAAGGTTGACTAGGTCTTACGATTCATGAGCAAGCTTAGTAGAGTCTGAAGGATCGGTATAGAGACGTCTGTGCTTATCTTCCAGAGGCTATGAAGTTTAGGAACAAATTTCACTTCTATTTTCCTCTGTCGTGCGATGTTGTTTTCTCAATACTGATTGAACTCTTCTACTCTTATTCTCTCGCAGATGGCGAGAACACATACCGCTTCCTCAGCTGAGCAGAAGCTAGAGCCTCTAGTGGAAGCTCCTACGAGGGGTAGGGGTCGAGGCCGAGGCCATGCCAGAGGCCGAGGCAGGGGCAGGGCTCAGCCCAGAGCCCCAGCAGTAGAGCCTCAGATAGATCTTGATGAGGAAGTTCCCGCCCAGACTGTTCCTGCCGGACCAGCTCAGGTTCCGGAGGGGTTCATTGCCACCCCAGTACTTCAGGACGCTTTGGTCCATTTGGTGGGCCTTGTGGAGAGTGTGGCCCAGACTGGCGCATTTCCCATGGCACCAGTAGTCGCTCAGGCTGGAGGAGGAGCCTAGACTCCAACTACTCCCGTTCTGGAGCAGATAGCTCTCCCGTATCAGGCTCCAACAGCTCAGCCAGTCGGAGTAGTTCAACCGATTGATGCGGCACAGACCGATGATGGGTCAGCTTTGTCTTCTGAGGCTTTGTGGAGATTGGACAGGTTTACCAAGGTCTTCCCAGTTCACTTCAGTGGTGCTACTTCAGAGGATCTCCAGGAGTATCTTGACAGCTGTCACGAGGTTCTACGGAACATGGGTATAGTGGAGACCAATGGGGTCGACTTTGCTGCATTTCAGATGACTGGTTTCGCCAAAAAATGGTGGAGAGATTATTTGTTGACTAGACCAGCTGTGTCGCCTGCTCTTACTTGGGACCAGTTCTCTCAGCTCTTCATAGAGAAGTTTCTGCCTATCACATTGAGAGAGGAGCATCGCCGTCAGTTTGAGCATCTCTAGTAGGGCAGTATGACTGTTACTCAGTATGAGACCCGTTTTGTGGATTTGGCCCGTCATGCTATTCTTCTGCTTCCCACCGAGAGAGAGGGTGAAGAGGTTTATTGATGGACTTGCTCAGTCTATCAGATTGCAGATGGCTAAGGAGACTAGGAGTGAGATTTCTTTTTAGGCGGCTGCTAATGTCGCCAGACGAGTCGAGATGGTTCTTACTCAGGGAGGTCAGGGGTCTGACAAGAGACCTCGTTATTCCGATGAGTTCAGCGGTGCCCCATCTAGAGGCAGGGGTACTTTTGGTAGAGGCCATTCTCCCAGGCCGTTTCATTCAGCACTCCAGGCATTCCACGGTGCCTCAGGTGGTCGTGGTCCTCATATGCCTTATTCCGACCAACTAGCCTATAGTGCACCACCAGCTCCTATTAGTGCACCTCCACTCCAGAGCTATCAGGGTGGTTATTCAGGTCGATAGGGTCAGTTTTAGGGTCAGCAATCACAGCAGCCGAGGTTATATTATACTTGTGGTGATCCGAGGCACATTGCTAGATTTTGCCCTCGGGCAACGGGCAGCTCACAACATCAGAGTTCTCGTGCCATAGTTCCTGCACCAGTTGCTGCACCACCTGCTCAGCCAGCCAGAGGCAGGGGTCAGGCAGCTAGAGGTAGAGGTCAGACTATTAGAGGTGGAGGTCAGGAAGTTAGAGGTGGAAACCAGCCAGTTAGAGGCCGTCCCAAGGACGTAGTTTAGGGTGGTGGGGACCAGCCCCAGTGTTATGCTTTCCCAGCCAGGCCTGAGGCCGAGTCATCTGACGCTGTTATCACAGGTACTGTTTCAGTTTGCAGTAGAGATGCTTCAGTTCTATTTGATCCGGGGTCTACTTACTCCTATGTGTCATCCTATTTTGCTTCCTATTTGGTTGTGCCCTGTGATTATTTGAGTGCTCTTGTGTATGTGTCCACACCAGTAGGAGATGTTATTGTTGTAGATCATATTTATCATTCGTGTGTGGTCACCATTGGGAGTCTTGAGACTCGTGTAGATCTTCTACTTCTCGACATAGTTGATTTTGATGTCATACTGGGTATGGATTGGCTGTCACTTTATCATGCTATATTAGATTGTCACGCCAAGACGACGACCTTGGCCTTGCAGGGGTTGCCTCGATTAGAGTAGAGAGGGAGTATTGGCCATTTTACCAATAGGGTTATCTCTTATGTGAAGGCTCGGCATATGGTTGAGAGGGGGTGTCTAGCTTATTTGGCTTATGTCCGCGATTCTAGTGCGGAGGTTCCTTCCATGGATTCAGTGTCGGTTGTTCATGAGTTTCCAGAGGTGTTTCCTGTAAACCTGCCGGGGATGCCACCCGATAGGGATATTGATTTCTGCATTGACTTGGCTTCGGGCACTCAGCCCATTTCCATTTCGCCATACCGCATGGCCCCGCCAGAGTTGAAAGAATTGAAAGAACAGTTACAAGATTTGCTTGATAAGGGCTTCATTAGACCTAGTGTCTCGCCCTAGGGTGCACCAGTGTTGTTTGTGAAGAAGAAAGATGGATCGATGAGGATGTGTATAGATTATCGGCAGTTGAACAAAGTCACCATCAAGAGCAAGTATCCATTACCGAGGATTGATGATTTATTTGATCAGCTTTAGGGTGCCAAGGTGTTTTCAAAGATTGATTTGAGATCTGGCTACCATCAGTTGAGGATTCGGGCATCCGATGTTCCTAAGACAGCTTTTCGGACTCGGTATGGGCATCATGAGTTTCTAGTGATGTCATTTGGGCTGACCAATGCCCCAACAACATTCATGGATTTGATGAATCAGGTGTTTAAGCCCTACTTGGATTCCTTTGTAATTCTGTTTATTGATGATATCTTGGTTTACTCCCACAGCCGAGAGCAGCATGAGCAGCACCTTCGGATCATTCTTCAGACTCTGAGAGACAGCCAGCTATATGCTAAGTTCTCAAAATGCGAGTTTTGGTTGATTTCAGTTGCTTTCTTGGCTCACGTTGTATCAGCAGAGGGTATTCAGGTGGATCCTAGGAAGATTGAGGCAGTTTAGAACTGGCCTAGACCCATCTCAGCTATAGAGATCCGTAGTTTTTTGGGATTGGCAGGTTATTACCGTCGGTTTGTGGAGGGGTTTTCATCTATAGCAACCCCGTTGACCAGATTGACCCAGAAAGGTGCCCCATTCAGGTGGTCAGACTAGTGTGAGGCGAGCTTCCAGAAGCTCAAGGAAGCTTTGACTACGGCACCGGTATTGATGTTACCCACAGGTTCAAGATCGTATACAGTATATTGTGTCATATCCCGTATTGGTCTTGGTACGGTATTGATGCAGGGTGCCAAGGTTATTGCATATGCTTCGCGGCAGCTGAAGGTTCACGAGAAGAATTATCATGTTCATGATCTAGAGGTGATAGCCATTGTTCATGCGCTGAAGATTTGGAGGCACTATCTTTACGGCATGCCATGTGAGGTATTCATGGATCATCGGAGCTTGCAATATTTGTTCAAGCAGAAGGAACTCAATTTGAGGTAGAGAAGGTGGCTGAAACTATTGAAAGACTATGATATCACCATATTGTATCATCCCGGGAAGGCCAATGTGGTGCCCGATGCTTTGAGTAGAAAGTCAGATAGTATGGGTAGCCTTGCTTATATTCCAGTTGGGGAGAGACCGCTTGCATTGGATGTTCAGGCCCTGGCCAACCAGTTCGTGAGGTTGGATGTTTCTGAGCCCAGCCGTGTTCTAGCTTGTACAGTTGCTCGGTCTTCTTTGTTTTAGCATATCAGAGATCGGTAGGATGACGACCCTCATTTACTTGTCCTTAGAGATATAGTGTGGCACGGTGGTGCCAAGCAGGTTACTGTTGGAGATGACAGAGTTTTGAGGATGCAGGGGCATATTTGTGTGCCTAATGTGGATGGACTTTGTGAGTTTATTATTGAGGAGGCCCACAGTTCCCGGTATTCTATTCATCTGGGCGCCGCCAAGAAGTATCAGGACTTGCAGCGGCATTATTGGTGGAGGAGGATGAAGAAAGACATAGTTGCATGTGTAGCTCGGTGCCTAAATTGCCAGCAAGTAAAGTGTGAGCATCAGAGACCTGGTGGTTTACTTCAGAGGTTAGAGATTCCTGAGTGGAAGTGGGAGCGTATCACTATGGATTTTGTTGTTGGACTCCCACGGACTCAGAGGAAGTTCGATGCAATTTGGGTCATTGTGGACAGGCTGACCAAGTCAGTGCACTTCATTCCTGTGGCAGTTACATATTCTTCGGAGCGGTTGGCAGAGATTTACATTCGTGAGATCGTCCGTCTTCCCTGTGTGCCCATGTCTATCATTTCTGATCGAGGTACGCAGTTCACCTCGCACTTCTGGAGGGCAGTACAACATGAGTTAGTATGCGGGTTGAGTTGAGCACAACATTCCATCCTCAGACGGACGAGCAGTCCGAGCGTACTATTCATATCTTGGAGGATATGCTCCGTGTATGTGTCATAGACTTCGGAGGATCGTGGGATCAGTTCTTTCCCCTTGCAGAGTTCGCCTACAACAACAGCTACCAGTCGAGCATTCAGATGGCTCCCTATGAGGTATTATATGGTAGGCGGTGCCGGTCGCCAGTTGGGTGGTTCGAGCCGGGAGAGGCTCGATTGTCGGGTACAGACTTAGTACAGGATGCCTTGGATAAGGTCAAGATTATTCAGGATCGACTTCGCACCGCTCAGTCCAGGCAAAAGAGTTATGCCGACCGCAGAGTTCGTGATGTTGCATTTATGGTCGGGGAGAGAGTGCTGCTTCGGGTATCACCCATGAAAGGTGTAATAAAGTCCGAAAAGAAGGGCAAGTTGAGCCCTAGGTATATCAGACCTTTTGAGATTCTAGAGAGGGTAGAAGAGGTGGCTTACAGGCTTGCGTTGCCACTTAGTTTAGCAGTTGTTCATCCGGTATTCCATGTGTCCATGCTTCGAAAGTATCAAGGGGATCCGTCCCATGTATTAGATTTCAGCTCTGTCCAGTTGGACAAGGATTTGACTTACGAGGAGGAGCCGGTGGCTATTCTAGCCCGACAAGTTCGCCAGTTGAGATCAAAGAGTTACCCTTCAATTCGAGTGCAATGGAGAGGTCAGCCTATTGAGGCAGCTACTTGAGAGTCCGAGTCCGATATGCGGAGTAGATATCCCCACCTTTTCACCAACCCAGGTACTTTTCTATGTCCGTTCGAGGAAGAACGGTTGTTTTAGAGGTGGAGAATGTGATGACCCAAAAGGTCATCTTATGTTTTAGAACTCGATTTTGCGCTCTTAAGCCTTAAAAATTTCATTTTTACCCTTCTCGATTTGTGTGCACAGTCCGGGCATGTTTCCGAAAAACTTTTATGTTGAAAATTGATGAAAATAAAAATTTATACCTTAAAAGTTGATTTTAGATGATTTCGGTCAACATTTTTGGTAAAAGGGCCCGGATCTATGTTTTGACAGTCCCGATGGGTTCGTATCGAATTATGGGACCTGGGCGTATGCCCGGAATCGAATTCGGAGGTCCCTAGCTCGAGTTATGAATTTTTAATGAAAATTAATAGTCTGAAAATTTATTTATTTTTAAGAATTGATTGATGTTGGACATTGTTGGTACCGGGTCCGTATTTTAGTTTCGGAGCCCGGTACAAGTTCATTATGATATTTAAGACTTGTCTGTAAAATTTGGTAAAAAACGAAGTTGATTTGACGTGATTCGGATGTCTAGTTGAGAAGATAGGAATTTTAAAGTGTTCTTGAGAATTTCATTTGATTTGGTGCTAAATTCGTAGTTCTAGGTGTTATTTTGGCGATTTGATCGGGCGAGCAAGTTCGTATGATATTTTTAGACTTGTGTGCATATTTGGTTTGGAGCCCCGAGGGCTCGGGTGAGTTTCGGATAGGCCACGGGATGTTTTGGACTTAGAAAATCTAGTATTTTGCTGCAGCAGGTGTTCTGGCATGTCCTTCTTCGCGTTCGCGAAGGTATTCTCGCGAAGAGTAAACTGGTGAGGTCGAAATTTCTTCTTCGCGAACGCGAAGGCCTGGTCTCGAACGCGAAGTGATGGGGGAATTACCCTTCGCGAACACGACCGGCTCATCGCGAACGCGAAGCACTTGGGGACCTGGGGGAGGGTTGGTCGTTCCTTCATCGCGAACGCGAACGATGTCCCACAAACGCGAAGGCCATGGGGTAACCATGGCAAACGCGAGCCTGTTCTCGCGAACGCGAAGGCTTGGCAGCCAATGCTCTTCGCGAACGCGACAGTGGCCTCACGAATGCGATGCATACTGTCGCCCAGCACTTAACAGAATCCAAACACGGGATTTAGCCAAAAATATTCATTTTTCTCAAAAGCCAAACGGTGAGAGGCGATTTTTCAAGAGCCATTTCTTCCCAAAGTGTTGGTAAGTGATTCTAAACCATTTTCTTTTAATTACCCATTTCATTTCATGAATTATCAACCTAAAATCAAGAGTTATCATGGTAGAATTAGGGGTTAGGGCAGGAACTAGAGATTTCGAAAATTTGGGGATTTAGACCTCAATTTGAGATCGGATTCCAAAACCAATTACATATTCGGGCTCGGGGGTGAATGGGTAAATGGATTTTGATCCGAACCTCGGGTTTTGACCAAGCGGGCCCGGGGTCGATTTTTCGAATTTTTGGAGAAAAATTTGAGAAATTTAATTTATGCAATATTATTGATTCCTTTAGCAATATTTGATATTATTGAGTTATTTTTTAATAGATACGAGTGGTTTGGAGGTGAATTCCAAAGGAAAAGTTATGATTGAGGATTAAGTGGCCTTCAGAGCGAGGTAAGTGTTGTGTCTAACCCTCACTTGAGAAAATTAGGAACCCCGGATTTTTTGCTATGTGAAATTCATGTGAGCGGCGTATATGTGAGGTGACGAGTACTTATGCGCCGCCAATTTACTTATTTTTCCTGTTTTCTCCCATTTTGTTTCTTATATTGTCTCTTTCATATGCCTAATTGTTACATGTTTAGACTAGTATTGTTAAGTTGATCGTTCTTATCACGTTTACAGATTTTTTGGTGATAATTGAGTATTTATTTCAAAGTTGAGATTTATATTGTGGAACCAAATGTTAAAGTAAGGTTTGTACTTGTTATTCTAACTCCCTGTTGTTGTTTATCCATTGCATTATGGTAAGGGAGAGTGCTAATGCACGAAGGGTGATGTCGTTCCATATTATGAGTGTAAAAGCACGAAGGGTGATGCCGTTCAATATTGTGAGTGTAAAAGCACGGAAGGTGATATCGTGCCATATTGTGAGTGTTAATGCACGAAGGGTAATTCCGTGCCATGATATGAGAGTTAATGTATGAAGGGTGATGTTGTGCTATTTCTATTGATTTTATGGTGAGATTGAGAGTAAAAGCACGAATGGTGATGCCGTGTATTTTTTCTTTACTGTATTTGTGCTCCTGTTGATTCATGTTCTATTGGTTGTTCCAGTTCTCATTCTGCTGTAGCTCTTTACTTCGTATTTCCCCCCAGTATGTATTCCCTTCCCGATAATTCTTGTATAGCTCTTCATTACTATTATTTGTATATGCAATGTTAAATTGTACAGGTTAATTTGTAGGTGCCTTGCCTTAGCCTCGTCACTACTTCGTCGAGGTTAGACTCGACACTTACCAGTACATGGGGTCGGTTGTACTGATACTGTACTCTGCACTTAAGGAATCTAATCCTTAGCTAGGTGATCCACTTGCTGATGATATTATAAACGACAAGAAAGGGACTTTGCAAGATCTGATTAAAAGTAGTATGTCCTTTCTACATATTCTCCCTCCTCCTCTTCCCATTTGCCCTTAAAGCACAAGAATAAAGAATATGTGTACATCCCCTCAAAGAAAAAGAATAAATATTCTCCAACTTTCAGAATCCAAAACCTTTCTCTTCCAGCTTATAAGGAGCTAGTTTAGCACTCTCTTTCCCATATCATCTCAGTCTTTTTTTTTTTTTTTTAAACTTAAAATTACTTATATGTGATGGCTTCATGGACAACAAAGCAAAAAAAGAGATTTGAGGAGGCGTTGGCATTATATGACAGGGATACTCCGGATCGCTGGCATAACATTGCGAGGAGTGTAGGAGGGAAATCAGCAGAGGAAGTGAGGAGACACTATGAGCTGCTTCTCAAGGATATTATGCAAATAAAAAATGACCAAGTACCTTTGCCCAAATACAAGCCTGCTCAAACCAATGTCAGAGGTTATGCTAATGAACAGAGGTACTGTAAAATCTCAGCCCCGGCCCTTGCAACAACTAAGGCTAAACATGATTTCCTCATTGAATTAAGTATACTGTAAATCAGACACCTATAGTCTAAGGAAAGACAAAACTGTCAACTTCACGTATATGCTTATACTATTTGATTTGCAGATATCTTAGTGAAGGATGTAATTTTACCTTTTAACGTCTATTGAGCTTCCAACTGATAACATGAAATCTAATCCTACTTGCTTAAGAATAATATCACATGCATATGGTCCTATATATACATCTTAATCTTGGACCAATATATTATACAAAACACTGTTGTTTAACAATTTTTTATTGTTTTGATAAGTATCGCCACATGATGCTACAAATATTTTATTGGCTCCTTACATTCCTTGCTAACCCTTTAAGCAACTCAGGAGTGTGGCATTGTAAAGATGATTTCAGGAGTGTTTACGCGGAATAGATAAGTTTGAGTGTTATACGCTGTCAATACAAAAAATATTTAGACAATTAGGTTACCTAGCTTAGAAAATTCTATATAAGCCTTAATTGATAGTATAACCTGGTAAAAATATTAACTAACCAGCTAAAGCTATCATAAGTTTAATTTCACTAATATATATAATATAAAAATCTTTACACTGTATCAGCATGTTTTTAGGTCGGTGCCTCTCTTTTCTTCAAAAATCAATCCCGTCTCCTTGGAAGGATGATGATTTGGACATCCACATGCAATAAGTCCTGCCTGTCACATTCATATTTAGCTTATTATAAAAAAGCATATTATCTTACATTTCTTAATTAGCACAAGTAGGCTATATATCTTCTATACATGCTGCCCCTTTTTCTCTGCAATGCAATGTAAGAAGATGACAAAAGCATGAGGAATAAGGGGTATTTCTGATCCAGTTGGCAGAAATTCTGAACGCAAGTTGATAATATCCTACTGCCTTAGGCTTGGGCCATTAGTTAAAAAGTTTTCTTCAATTAAACAAAGTATTAGTCTTTTAATAAATGAATAATGTTGATCTATTCATCCTAATTTTTTTTTTTTTTTTTTTTTTTTACTGAACAGGCTTCTGAAGAATCTAAAGCTACAGTGAGGAGAAACCTGCAGCGATGCTCAACAGTCAATACCATCAGACGTTCTGTACAAAATGCAATATGCAAAAAAAAGAAAAAGGAGCAGCATAATTAGCAAATTCATCTCTAAAGTGATTTGCATCTTAGTTTTAGTCCTCCTAGCCTGATGTTTCTTTTGCCACTTTATATACCCAGTTTATGAAGAAAACAAAATGTACTACTATATTTTCGTGTGTGTTTTTGTTTAGTCCAAAATATGTAAATGAAACAAAATATGTTTCCTTTTCTCCTTCTCCTTACTAATACGTTTATCTTTCGGCCGCCAGAAACTAACCAAAACAGAGGGACACTTTCACTTTTCTTGCTTTTTTCTTATTCTAGTTGAATCCTACCTAAAGGAATAATTTAACTACGAAATTTTACGACTTAACGTAACTAGAATTAAAGCATATATATTTGAACAACATTGCTTCCAGAAACCATGTCTAAAATAAAAGAAGAAAATCTTGACCGTTCATTTAGTGATTGACCGATCCCTTCACTCCAATTGCCACGACAAAAAATGTAAAACTGGTAATTATAATCAAGGTGTGTGATCTTGCATGGGTTGCATATTTACATTTTAAAAACATTAAAATGCTATGACCTCATATATAGATTACTGTGTCGAGGGGCAGGAAAAATCGTTTGACAAACCGAAAAGGTAGAATGGAGATGCGGGATATCGATCCCCGTACGTCTCGCATGCTAAGCGTGTTAAACTTTGAAGTTTCAACAGATATCAGACTCAAATCCATGAATACTAAGATGAGTTGGACAAGAGTGGTGTATAAACTTATTTTTCATTCTAACTCCAAATATGTAAGGATGAAATTTCACCGATATCTGATAAGCAAAAGAGATAAAAGGCGGATTCATGATTTATACTAGACGTAAATCCATCCTTTATTAATTTAATACTGAACTCATTAAACTTCTAAAACTATAGGTGGATTTGATATATGTTGAAATTTTAGTGGGATTTCACGCACCATGCACACACACACAAACACAAACACACACATTCCACGTCAAAAAGATTAGATTAAGATGAAACCATTGTCTAAGAGTTGCACGATAAGAGAGAGAGAGAGAGATAAATTTGGTTAGATGCGAACTTTGTTTTTATTGTAAAAACTCCAAATATAAAGATGAAGACACATATACTACACGTATTTCTAATTAAGGTAATATTGTCTCAGTAAAAAGTTAGAGGCTACAAGATATTATCCATGTGATGATTATCGCTTTTGTTTAGTATGGTTTATCACATATAAAACATAAAATCAAAGCCAACCGTGGCCTCTTGAGTAGTATATTATGAAAAAGGAACACGGTTGTACGTGTGTATAATGTCTATCAATTAAAAATATATACATTGACGTAAAATGCAATATTTGTTTAGATGATAAAAATATTTTTTCTCATAGTAATTGTATTAAATATCTTCTAAATATGCATAGATGATGAATTTAGTTAAATTAGTTGTACATTATTTTGTAATTATATATATCTTATAATATGATATACAAATATGTTAAATTGTGTCTCACCTGAAATCTCTTTATGAATACATTTTGTCTTCTACTATTTCATCCTTATTTCTTAATGTTTACATTTGAACCAATTTAATTCTTAATATTATAATTGATTTTGTTTTATATTCTGATTTATTTTAATTTAAATATTTAATCATCTTTTTTAATTATAAAGAGAAATAATTTAGTATTTGGGGATTTAAATTATTAATATTAGCTCATACCATATATAAATATTTAATTATGACTATATTTTTATCTACAAAAATTCTTTTTAAAAAATGATAAAATCCGAACTTTTGCACTTTATGTTTGTCGTAGTGTTAATTATAAATAAAAGTATAAGTTTTTTTAAAATAAAAAAATATTACTTCTATATATCTAACTTAATAAGAAAAGAAATCGCCACATACAAGTGTTCTTAGTCATTGATATATTGAAAATATCATTTTATATACAAATACTGAATAGATTTAAAGGAATTCCGATTTTTATCTTAGGTTTTCTATGATGAAAATTTTCATCTATAAGTTCCCTCTCAATAGTTTTAAACTTTTGTAAATAAAAATAATTATTTTTAAAAATATCTAATTGAATTGCTAAAAGATTAACTTTTTGTACAACCATATATTTATAACCTCCCTTTAATGTTACTTATTTATCCTCCTTTCTATCTTTATATATTTTTTTTTACATGGAGTTAAAATTGTCACTCATGGACGTGCTCTATCAACCCACGCAAGAAAACATACTACTTTTTCATGAACTTCAATTGACCTAATAGACATTTATAATTTTATAACACTAAAATATGTGAGAGAAAAAGGACTCCTACCTAAAAGGAATTGGGCGAAATTTTTGGTGTTATTTTTCTTCTGCAAATTTGTTGTATCAAACAGTCGAAATAATAAATGATTTAATATACAAATTTTAGTAAATTTTGAAGTCTTAAATATTTAAAAATAATTAACTGACTATTTTATCTAGTATGAAATTAATTTTTTAAAGATAAAAAAGACGAATGATAATTCGCTAAGGGGCGCGACGCGCGTGTACCTAAATACCTGCATCTGTTTTAAAAATGTCTTATACTTTCTTTAGAACTTCATAGTGTTTTAAAGAACATATTGGATGTGTAAAGAGTTTTATTGTTCTACAGAGTAGTTAAAAAAAGCAAAAAATTAATTAAGTAGGCTTTCGAATGTAATATATTGTCTTAGGCATTCCAGTTGAAGATTTTGCAAAGTTTATTAATTAAGTAGTATATTTCTGTTGAAAGTTTTCAGATTCTTGTTTTGGTTAAAGTTTTCGGGAGGAAAAAAGGCTTCAAAAGCAAAACATAGAAAAAAAATATACCATATTTGTTTTGTGGAAATATTTCAATCATTCTTAAAAGATTGAAAAAAAAGGAAACAAAAAGCTTATGGCAAAGAGGCATTTCATGTCAAAGGTCTTCGTTACTTAAGGTTTATTTTAGAATACCGAACCCTCGATTTCCCTTTGTGGAAATTCAATCTTAAATATACAATTTAAATAAGGAATTTTTTTATAAAAGTAAAATCTTATTGGATTTATTCCTAAATATAAGGAATTTCTACAAGTTTGAAATTCTAAAAATTAGGAAAATAATTAAATGACTATTTTATCTAGTGAGAACTCTACTTTTAAAAGGTAAAAAAGGCGAACGATATTTTGCTAAGGACACTCGTGCTTTTAATATAATATATAGATA
The DNA here is from genome assembly GCF_000715075.1 of Nicotiana tabacum. Classification (NCBI taxonomy): domain Eukaryota; kingdom Viridiplantae; phylum Streptophyta; class Magnoliopsida; order Solanales; family Solanaceae; genus Nicotiana; species Nicotiana tabacum. Next base: position 55,057,082 of record NC_134088.1, read on the forward strand.
TATGCGAAAAACTTGTTATGAGTAGGAATCGAAACGTAGAAGACAAAATGTGCATTAACATAAAGGGAAAACATTAAAAAATCAAAAGAAATATTTAAAGTAAATCTCTGTATGCAAATAGAGGGGTTATCCTAATTTCGCCTAAAATAGACGAACCAACTGATATGTTAGAGGTAATAAATGATTTAGGTCGTCTTTGACCTGAATTATTTAGTCGTCTCACTACGAATTCCAGCAAATAATAGTGTCCAGCAAAAACTTGCACGAATTTCTAGCACAACACGTCAGGGTTCAATGTTGCGACAAAAAATCTCACTATAACCACGTAATCCAATCCGCTAGACGAATCAACAAACATAAATAATCACAGAATAATATAGATAAATGCGGAAATAAATTTGAAATCAACATCAAAGTACAAAAATGCTACATCAATCCCCAAAAACTAGTAGTACAAATTATGAACTAATAAATGGAGTACACCATATAGTCTCGAAATATAGAAGTACTGTTGTCACGATCCGAAATTTTCACTCTCGGGACCGTGATGACGACTAACATTTTACTTGTTAGGCAAGCCAACGTTAGAATAGTTTTAAGCTATTTTTTAACAAATCGAATTAACTAATGCCAATTAAACTGAAGTAATTGTAATAGAATTGAAATAAAATGCAAAAAGTCATAACAACCAAAATATCTAAATACAACCCAAAACTGGTGTCACAAGTGCATGAGCAACTAGAATAGTACATATAATGGTCTGAATGAAAGTAAAACTGTCTGAAGAGAAATCAATAGCTAGGATAAGGGAGAAGGGGACTTCAGGGCTGCGAACGCCGAGCAACTGTACCTCAAGTCTCCGTCAGATGTCCGATCCGAGCAATCTAATGACCGCTGGTGGGACCGACTCTAAAGTCTGCACAAGAAGTGCAAAGTGTAGTATGAATACAACCGACCCCATGTACACTGTAAGTGTCGAGCCTAACCTCGACGAAGTAGTGACGAGGCTAAGGCGGGTCACTTACAATAACCTGTACGCAGTATAATAATAATGACAGGAAAGGAAATATAGAAAAATAAAGCAGTGAACTCATGACAATAACCTCAATCCTCGAAAACCAGTAAACTCAGAAATACAAATCTCCAGAATCTCGTATGAAAACACCGAAGCCAACATAATACAATAAGGAATACAAAACACATAAACCGTTGCGGCGCGCAACCCGATCCCACCGTAAAATTACGATCCTCCCTTATTCCACCATGTCAATATCAATAATAACAAGTAAAATATATTGCGGTGCGCAACGCGATCCCACCATATAATCAGAGTCAACATCATAATCCTCCCTTACTTCACCATATCAATCCTCCCTTATTTCATCTGTTGCGGCGTGCAACCCGATCCATAAACACAAATCGATAAATGAAATCAATTCCACAACTCAAATCACAAGAATCTATACGATTGACGAATATGAAAGCAGAACCATAAAGGAAATCTAGTCCCAAATCAAGAATTTGCTATAATCAATACTAAGCAGTAAGACAAGTCAAATAAATGACAACTAAAGGGTACAAGCAAGTCAATTAAGGCAAGTAGGAGTTAATCGTGGAAGCATGAGAGAATCTAACATTTTTAATACGAGAATAATAAATGACAAGTAGCAAATTAAGGCATAGGAATCAATTAAAGCATGTAATAGTTAAGACATGGAATAAAATAATTAATGAAATACGGAAAAGCATAAAAACAAGTATTTTGACGGCGTATATACACTCGTCACCTCGCATATACTCCGCTACACATGAATTTCACATAGCACATAGCTTAAGGGTTTCTAATTCCCTCAAATCAAGGTTAGGCCCAACACTTACCTCGCTCCGCAAGCAAATCAAAGCTCTACCAGGGCCTTTCCTCTAAAATCCGCTTCCAAACCAACCGAATCTAACCAAAATCGACTCAATAACATCAAATAATGCTAGGAAAATCAATTACAATATAAAAAGTTAAGATCTTTATACTTTTTCCAAAAAGTCAATAAAAGCCAACCCTGGGCTCGCTTGGTTAAAACTCGAGATGCAAACCAAAACTCATTTACCCATTCATTCTCGAGCCCGATTATATAATTAGTTTTGAAATCCGACCCCAAATTGAGGTCTAAATCAAAAATTTGCAACCCCCCCCCCCAATTCTTCTCAAATCCCAAATTTTCTACCATGAAAGAACATAGATTAAGATTAGAAATTAATGGGTGATGATGAAAATGGAAGAAAATAAGTTAAAGTACACTAACCTATGAAAGGGTGATGAAACTTCTCCTCCAAATGGCCTCTAGGCCGAGCTCTAATGAAAAGATGGTAAAAAAGGGTGAAATCCCGTTTTGAAATATTTAAGTGACTGGGCGTCAGGCCTTCTTCTCGTTCACAAAGGGCCTGTCGCGTTTGCGATGCACAACGACCCAAATGGCCTACGCGTTCGTGAGTTTACTCATGCGTTCGCGAAGGCTTCTTCTCCTAGGCCTTCGCGTTTGTGAGCCAGGGCTCGCGTTCGCGTAGAGAAAACCACCAAACCCCTTCCCAGGCCCTCAACGCTACGCGTTCACGCTACGCGTTCACGATAGGCTATCCGCGTTTGTGAAGGGCAACCCCCCTCCACTTCGCGTTCGCGAAGAGAAAAATCCACCCTAGTCCCAACTACTCTTCGTGATCGCGGGAGTATCTTCGCGGTCTCGAAAAAGCATGCACCAGAAACTAGCAGAAGCTAAACCAACATTTTCCTTAAGTTCAACAACATCCGCAACCTATTTGAAACTCACCCGAGCCCTTGGGGTTCCAGACCAAACACGCACACAAGTCCAAAAATATCATATGAATTCGCTCGCATGATCAAAACACCAAAATAAAACCTAGAACAACCAATCGGACACCAAAACGAATGAAATTTTCAATGAAACTTAAGAACATGAAAATTTTCAACCGAATATCCGAATCACTTCAAATCAACTCCGTTTTGCACCAAATTTTGCAGGCAAGTCATAAATACTGAAACGAACCTATACCAAGTTCCGCAATCAAAATATGAATCCAGTAATAGTAAAGTCAACTCATGGTCAAATTTATGAATTCTTTAAACCTTTAAACTTCTAGTTTTCAACAAATTACGATAAATCAAGTTAGGGACTTCCGAATTCGATTCCGAGCATACCCCTGATTCCCAAATCACGATACAGACTCATCGGAACCGTCAAAATACTGATCCGGATCTGTTTACACAAAACGTTGACCGTAGTCAACTCAAGTGAGTTTTAAGGCACGATTTCATATTTTCATCAATTTCTCATAAAAACCTTTTGGAAAAAGGACACAGAATACACACGCAAATCGAGAAAGGTTAAACAGAGCTATTCGAGATCTCAGAACACAGAAATGAAGGGTAAAACTACAAATGACCTATCGGGTCATCACATTCTCCACCTCTAAAACAAACGTTCGTCCTCGAACGGACATAGAAAAGTACCTGGGATGGTGAAAAGGTGTGGTTATCTACTCCATATGTCCGACTCGGACTCCCACATGGCTACCTCGATCGGCTGACCTCTCCACTGCACTCGAACTGAAGGATAACTCTTAGACCTTGACTGTTGGACCTGTTGGGATAGAATAGCCATCGGCTCCTCCTCATAAGTCAAATCCTTATCCAATTGGACTGAGCTGAAATCTAACACATGGAACAACAGATGGACTACTGATAAACTAGGTGGCAATGCGAGCCTGTAGGTCACCTCACCCACTCTCTCAAGAATCTCAAAGGGTCCGATATACCTAGGGCTCAACTTGCCCTTCTTCCCGAATCTCATCACACCCTTCATGGGTGAAACCCGGAGCAATACCCTCTCTCCAACCATGAATGCAATATCACGAACTCTACGGTCGGCATAACTCTTCTGCCTAGACTGACCGGTGCGAAGTCGATCCTGAATAATCGTGACCTTATCCAAGGCATCATGTACCAAATCTGTACCCAACAATCGAGCCTCCCCCATCTCGAACCATCCAACTGGCGAACGACACTGCCTCCCGTATAATGCCTCATAGGGAGCCATTTGAATGCTCGACTAGTAGCAGTTGATGTATGCAAACTCTGTAAGCGGCAAGAATGGATCCCAAGAACACCCGAAATCCATAACGCAAGCGCAAAGCATATCTTCTAATATATGAATAGTGCGCTCGAACTGCCCGTCCGTCTGGGGTTGAAATGCTGTGCTCAACTCAACCCGCATGCCCAACCCACACTGTATGGCCCTCTAGAAATGCGAGGTGAACTGCGTACCTCGATCAGAAATGATAGACACGGGAACACCGTGAAGACAGATGATCTCGCCGATGTAGATCTCAGCTAACCGCTATGAAGAATATGTAACTGCTACTGGAATGAAATGCGCTGACTTGGTTAACCTGTCCACAATGACCCATACCGTGTCGAACTTTTTCTAAGTCCGTGGGAGTCCAACAACAAAATCCATAGTGATACGCTCCCACTTCCACTGAGGAATTTCTAGCCTCTGAAGCAAACCACCAGGCCTCTGATGCTCGTACTTTACTTGCTGACAATTTAGACACCGAGCTACATATGCAACTATATCCTTCTTCATCCTCCTCCCCCAATAATGTTGCCGCACGTCCTGATACATCTTGGAGGCACCCGAATGAGTAGAATATCGGGAACTGTGGGCCTCCTCAAGAATCAAATCACGAAGCCCATCCACATTGGGCACACAAATATGACCCTGCATCCTTAAAACCCCATTATCTCCAACAGTAACCTGCTTGGAACCACCGCGCCGCACCATGTCCTTAAGGACAAGCAAATGGGGATCATCATACTGATGCTCTCTGATGCGCTCATAAGAGAAGACGAAGCGACTGTGCAAGCTAGCACACGATTGGGCTCTGAAACGTCTAACCTCACAAACTGATTGGCCAAATCCTGAACATCTGCTGCAAGTGGCCTCTCACCAACTAAAATATACGCAAGGCTACCCATACTCACTACCTTTCTACTCAAGGCATCGGCCACCACATTGGCCTTCCCGGGATGATACAAAATGGTGATATCATAGTCTTTCAACAGCTCCAACCACCTCCTCTACCTCAAGTTGAGATCCTTTTGCTTGAACAAATACTGTAGACTCCGATGATCCATGAATACCTCGCACGACATGCCGTAAAGATAGTGCCTCCAAACCTTCAGTGCATAAACAATGGCTGCCAACTCTAAGTGATGAATAGGGTAATTCTTGTCATGAACCTTCAACTGTTGCGACGCGTATGCAATCACCCTGACATCCTGCATCAATACTGCACCGACCCCAATACGAGATGCATCACAATACACCGTGTAGGATCCTAAACCTGTGGGCAACACCAACACTGGCGCCGTAGTCAAAGCAGCCTCGAGCTTATGAAAGCTCAACTCACACTCTTCCGACCATCTGAATGGGGCACCCTTCTGGTTCAATCTAGTCAATGAGGCTGCTATGGATGAAAACCCCTCCACGCACCGGCGATAATAACCCGCCAAACCCAGGAAACTCTAGATCTATATAGCTAAAGTAGGTCTAGGCTAGTTCTGAACTATCTCAATCTTCTTAGGGTCCACTTTTATACCCACTGCCGATACAACATGCCCCAAAAGGCGACTGAGTCTAACCAAAACTCACACTTTGAAAACTTGGCATATAACTGGCTATCTCTCAGAGTATGAAATACAATCCAAAGATGCTGCTCATGCTCCTCTTGACTGCGGGAGTAAATCAAGATATCATCAATGAATACAATCACAAAAGAATCCAAGTATGGCTTGAATATCGAGTTCATCAAATCCATAAATGCTGCTAGGTCATTTGTCAACCAAAATGACATCACTAGGAACTCATAATGCCATACTGAGTCCGAAAAGCCGTCTTAGGGACATCGGATGCCCTAATCTTCAACTGATGGCAGCCAGACCTCAAATCGATCTTCAAAAACACTTTGGCACCCTGAAGCTGATCAAATAAGTCGTCAATCCTCGGCAACAGATACTTGTTCTTGATAGTGACTTTGTTCAACTACCGATTGTTTATACACATCCTCATCGACACATCTTTCTTCTTCACGAACAACACGGGCGCACCCTAGGGCGAGACACTAGGTCTAACGAAGACATTATCAAGAAAATCTTGTAACTGCTCCTTCAGTTCCTTCAACTCCGGCGTAGCCATACGGTATGGTGGAACTGAAATGGGTTGAGTGCCCGGAGCCAAATCAATACAGAAGTCAATATCTCTGTCGGGTGGCATCCCCGGTAGACCTGCAGGAAACACCTTTGGAAACTCACACACAATAGAACTGAATCCATGGAAGGAAACTCCGCACTCGAATCACAAACATAGGCCAAATATGCCAGACATCCCTTCTCGACCATACGTCGAGCCTTCACATAAGAAATAACTCTACTGGTAGAATGGCCAAGAGTCCCTCTCCACTCTAATTGAGGCAACCCCGGCATAGCTAACATCACCGTCTTGGCGTGACAGTCCAATATAGCATGATAAGGGCACAACTAATCCATACCCAAGATAACATCAAAATATACCATATAGAAAGTAGAAGATCTATGCTAGTCTCAAGACTCCCAATAGTAATCACACACGAGCGATAAACACGATTTACAACAATAGAATCTCCCACAGATGTGGACACATACACATGAGCACTCAAAGAATCACGGGGCATAACCAGATATAAAGCAAATTAGGATGACACATAGGAATAAGTAGATCCCGAATCAAATAGAACTGAAGCATCTCTATGGAAAACTGGAACAATACATGTGATAACGACATCAGATGACTTAGCCTCAGGCCTAGCTGGGAAAGCATAACATCGGGGCTGGGCCCTACCACTTTGAACTATATCTCTGGGGTGGCCTCTAGCTGGCTGGCCTCACCTCTAACGGCCTGACCTCCACCTCTAATGGCCTGACCTCCACCTCTGGCTGCCTGACCCCTACCTGTAGCTGGCTGAGTGGGCGGTGGAGTAACCGGTGCTGGAACTATGGCACGAGAACTCTGCTGTGGTATGCCGCCCAATAATCTTGGACAGAACCTCCTGATATGACCAATACCACCACACTCAAAACACCCATCCTGTTGCTATGGCTGCTGAAGCTGAAGCTGAACCAAATGGGCCGAATAACCATGATGATAGCTCTGAATCGGAGGTGCACTGATAGGAGCTGATGGTACACTGTAGGCTAGTTGTCCATAATGAGGCACATAGGGACCATGACTCCCTGAAACACTGTGAGATGCCTGAAGCACTGAATGAAATGGCCTAGGAGGATGGCCTCTACCAAAAGTACCCCTGCCTCCAGATGAGGCACCACTGAAACTATCGGAATGACGAGGCCTCTTATTTGACACCATCCCCCTCTCTTGAGCACGAACCAACTCGATCCATCTAGCAATATCTACGGCCGTCTGGAAGGAAATATCACTCCTGGTCTGCTTGGCCATCTATAGCCTGAGAGTGAAAGTGAGCCCATCAATAAATCTCTTCACTCTCTCCCTCTCAGTAGGAAGAAAGATAGTGGCATAGCGAGCTAGGTCCACAAATCGAGTCTCATACTGGGTAAAAGTCATACTACCCTGCTAGAGACGCTCAAATTATCTGTGGTACTCCTCTCTCAGGGTGACAGGAATGAACTTCTCGAGAAATAGCTATGAGAACTGATCCCAGGTAAGTGCAGGCAACCCAGATGGTCTAGTCAACATGTAATCTCTCCACCATCTCTAGGCAGAACTAGTCATCTAAAATGCTGCAAAATCGACCCCATTAGTCTCAACTATACCCATGTTGTGCAACACCTCGTGGCAACGATCCAGAAAGTCCTGTGGGTCCTTAGAATATGCACCACCAAAATGAACAGGAAAGAGTTTGGTAAACTTATCCAACCTCAACATAGCCTCAGAAGACAAAGCAGGCCTATCACCGGCCTGTGCCGCAACAACCGGCTGAACTACCCCAACTGGCGAGGCTGCTGGAGTCTGATACTAGGCAAGCCTATGCTAGAATAGTTTTAAGCCATCTTTTAACAAATCGAATTATCTAATGCCAATTAAACTGAAGTTAACTATAATAGAACTCAAATAAATTACGAAAAGTCATAACAACCGAAATATCTAAATACAACCAGAACTGGTGTCACAAGTGCACGAGCGACTAGAATAATACATATAATGGTCTGAATGAAAGTAAAACTGTCTGAAAAGAAATAAAAAGCTAGGATAAGGGAGAAGGGGACTTCAGGGCTGCGAATGCCGAGCAGCTATACCTCAAGTCTACGTCAGATGTCCGATCCGAGTAATCTACTGACCGTCACTGGGACCGACTCCAAAGTCTGCACAAGAAGTGCAGAGTGTAGTATGAGTACAACCGACCTCATATACTCTGTAAGTGTCAGACCTAACCTCAACGAAATAGTGATGAGGTTAAGGCGGGTCACTTACAATAACTTGTACGCAATATATAAATAATGACAAGAAAGGAAATACAGGAAAATAAAGTAGTGAACTCATGACTATAACCTCAATCCTCGTAAACCAGTAAAACCAGAAATACAAACCTCCAGAATCTCGTATGAAAACACCGAAGCCAACATAATACAACAAGGAATACAAAACACATAAAACGTTGCGGCGCGCAACCCGAGCCCACCGTACAATTACGATTCTCCCTTATTCCACCATGTCAATATCAATAATAACAAGTAAAATATGTTGGGGCGCGTAACCCGATCCCACTATACAATCATAGTCTACATCATAATCATCTCTTACTTCACCATATCAATCCTCCCTGATTTCACCTGTTACGGCGTGCAACCCGATCCCACCATATAAATATCAATCCTCCCTTACTACACCGGTTGCGGCGTGCGACCCGATTCATAAACACAAATCGATAAATGAAATCAATTCCACAACTCAACACAAGAATCTATACGATTGAGGAATATGAAAGCAGAACCATAAAGGAAATCTCGTCCCAAATCAAGAATTTGCTATAATTAATACTAAGCAGTAAGACAATCAAATAAATGACAACTAAAGGGTACAAGTAAGTCAATTAAGGCAAGTAGCAGTTAATCATGGAAGCATGGGAGAATCTAACATTTTAAATACGAGAATAATAAATGACAAGTAGCAAATTAAGGCATAGGAAGTAATTAAAGTATGTAACAATTAAGACATGGAATAAAATAATTAATGAAATATGAAAAAATATGAAAACAAGTATTTTGACAGCGTATATACACTCGTAAACTCGCATATACACCGCTACACATGAATTTCACATAGCACATAGCTTAAGGGTTCCTAATTCCCTTAAATCAAGGTTAGGCCTAACACTTACCTTGCTACGCAAGCAAATCAAAGCTCTACCAGGCCTTTTCCTCTAAAATCGGCCTCCAAACCAACCGAATCTAACCAAAATCGACTCAATAACATTAAATAATGCTAGAGATATCAATTATAATACATAAAGTTAAGATCTTTACACTTTTTCTAAAAAGTCAACAAAAGTCAACCCCCTGGGCCCGCTTGGTCAAAATCTGAGATTCAGACCAAAATCAATTTACCAATTCACTCTCGAGCCCGATTATGTAATTAGTTTCGAAATCCGATCCCAAATTGAGGTCTAAATCCCAAATTTGCAAAACCCCCCTCCAAAGAATATTGATTAAGATTAGAAATTTATGGGTGATGATGGAAATGGAAGAACATAAGTTAAAGTACACTTACCTATGAAAGGGTGATGAAATTTCTCCTCCAAATCGCCTCTAGGCCGAGCTCTAATAAAAAGATGATGAAAAATGGGTGAAATCCCATGTTTGGAATATTTAGGTGACTAGGTGTTAGGCCTTTTTCGCGTTCGCGAAGGGCCTGCCGCGTTCGCGATGCATAACGGCCCAAATGGCCTACGCGTTCGCGATGGCTTCTCCTTTAGGCCTCCGCATTCGTAAGCCAGGGCTTGCGTTCGCGTAAAGAAAACCACCGACCCCTTCCTAGGTTCTTCAACGCTACGCGTTCATGATAGGTTGTCCGCGTTCGCGAAAGGCAACCCCCCCACTTCACGTTCGCGTCCTATACTTCGCGTTCGCGAATAGAAAAATCCACCCCAGTCCCAATTACTGTTGACGATCGCGAGAGTATCTTCCCCATCGCGAAGAAGCATGCACCACAAACCAGCAGAAGCTAAACCAACATTTTCAATAAGTTCAACAACATCCGCAACCTATCCGAAACTCACCCGAGCCCTCGGGGCTCCAAACCAAACATGCACACAATTCTAAAAATATCATACGAACTCGCTCGCGCGATCAAAACACCAAAATAACACTGAGAACTACGAATCGGACACCAAAATGAATTAAATTTTCAACTAAACTTAAGAACATGAAATATCTCAACTGGACGTCCGAATCACGTCAAATCAACTCCATTTTGCACCAAATTTTGCAGACAAGTCATAAATACTGAAACAAACCTATACCAAGTTCCGGAATAAAAATTCGAACCCAATAACAACAAAGCCAACTCACGGTCAAATTTATAAATTCTTTAAACCTTTGAACTTCTAGTTTTCAACAAATTATGATAAATAAAGTTAGGGACTTCCGAATTCGATTCCGGACATACGACCGAGTCCAAAATCATGATACAGACCCATCGGGACCGTCAAAATACTGATCCGGTTTATTTACACAAAATGTTGACCGTAGTCAACTCAAGTGAGTTTTAAGGCACAATTTCACATTTTCATCAATTTCTCATAAAAACCTTTAGGAAAAAGGACACGAAATATGTACGCAAACCAAGGAAGGCTAAACGGAGCTATTCGAGGTCCCAGAACACATAAATGAAGGGTAAAACTATAAATGACCTATCGAGTCATCACAACTGTCTGGAATAAGAAACCATAGATAAGATAGAAGTGGACTCTGTAATGTTACGACTCAAAATCCCAACATTGGGTCCATGATGACGCCTAACACCGGATGCCTGTCAAGCCAATACAATAGACAATACAAAAAGGAAAGCAATAAATATCTGATAACTGATCCCTGACATAACATAAACTATCCCAAGATTTAGAGTCACAAGTACTTGAGCGTCTACATCCAGCTAAATACAAGGTTTGAAAGAAATACAACACTGTTCGAAATAAAAGGAAACGATACAATGAAATAGCAAAGTGACTCTAAGGACTGCGAACGGGATGCAGCTCTACCTCGAATCAACGTCTGATATCCGCTAAGTACCTCTCGGGACTCCACTGGTGTCACGCCCCGACCTTGGGGGCGCAACCGGCACTCGACCGAGACATCCTAGTCAAGCAAGCCTACTTGATGCCTTCTACCCAATCTTACCCATGATCAATTTAAGAATCAGCAACAAGAAATAGACATGAGAAGAGTAAAGTATACCACATCCTTTATCCAGTACTTATAGAGCCTTCATTTAAAATTTCCAAAAGATTACAAGTTCATAATTGCGAGGGGAAAACATGTTTAACAAATACAAACATTTCTAGTTTATTACCCTAAATCGAACACCACCCACAGCCTGTCTACGGAGCCTCTAAGTATAATAGAAGAGTAGTATGCAAGTACCGGTGACAAGGCCCCGGCTATACCTCAAAACATAATGTACAATGTCAAGCGACATTAATCCCCGGAATAGAGTAGGGCTCACAAAAATTATCCGAGTAGAGGGTAACCGCTAAAGAGGATCAAAATCGCCTACTGAGGAACCACCTGCATCCATTAAAGATGCAGCGCCTCCGGCAAAAGGGGCGTTAGTACATATAGAATAGTACTAGTATGTAAAGCTAAATACCTTCTCAGGAAATAGAATGCCAACATAAAAAGGGAATAATCACGAAAGCAACAAGGAAAAACTAATGATATCCAAATGCCAAGTTAAAACATAACAATTTTTAAAATAAATTATTTACATTGGTTGGGAGATCATTAGCCTCCGATCATCACACCATATACGAGGCATGGAGTGTGATCACAAACTTGATCGGCTGAGCCATCTCTCCATAAATCAATGTGGATTGACATGATGATGCGAATAAAAGGCGATACCAAGAAGGAGGAACCACCATGCGCGCTACATGGCGTCCGATCACCACCCGATCTGCTAGGTCGTCTCCCCACATATACCGTGTGAGTCGACATCCAATCCAAGGCTAGCAACAATATCAATCCAATTAAGGGGAATAATCTCAACACATCAATCTCATCTCAATTAAGGGAAATAATCTCAATCAACTCCTACTCCAGCACGTGTAGTTTCAAGTGTGGGCCGTTACAACCCACCCATCCTTGGATCGCTAATGATACTCCCAAAAATATTTTTGTATATAAAGGAAATATAAATATAAATGTTCATCTCATAACCTTTCATACCATATATAGCTTCATTAGCATTCTAACCACTTAGAACATCATTATTTCATTGGCTTTCTTGGCCATACTTAGAGTTCTTCATTCATGGGACGATGACCGTAGTTCATATTTCACACTTTCATTTTTTTAGTTTCAAGGATCGTTATAATAAACATCAACATATAGAATATTCCAAAAATCATAACTTTAATCATTAGCAATGAAGGCCTTACAAACAATGGATTTCTTTTCAAAGAATGGAGCAAAATGACTAGCAATCGAAGTACAAGTTAAGATCATAAATGTGTAATACACCATTAATTCTTGAAATACTTTTTCTAAAGGGCTATACACAGTTTCAGCTCATGAATATGTATGAACTCAGAACAAATTGGAAATACTTACAAAGGATAGCATGGTGATTTACAATTGAAACAAGGATTCAAATCATATGCATTAGTTAAAACAACCATATTTAAACATTTTCCCACTAAGGGGAGCTTAAAATGATAAGGGAAATTTGAACATGGCTCGAGTACATAAGAATTTAGGAAAATCAATTATCAAAAATTTTTTAGAACAATAGGAACAAGAGTTTGAACAAACCACATTTGGAACTTACGAGGAACTCATGGATTCCGATTCTAGAAAGGGAGTTTAGCTAACATACCCTGATTCAGCTCTTTAGTGATATTAAAACCTCCTACTACCCTTACAACTTCAATCTACATCAACATAATTCAATTGGACCAATATTAGTAAAAATTTCCAGATTTTAGATTATTTAGGCATTTTATCAAATACCTAGAGTGCATAGCATTCTACTACCTCTAGTAATGGCGTTTCTTCATCCAACAATCCCTCCTTCCCACCAACAAGAGATACTACAACGTGCCTTGCCTACAAACTGCCTTCTTTAGCACCATAGAGCCTCAGAAACCAATCCTAACAACATAGTCATATCCCAACGACATAACATAGCATGAGAACAACACCAACCACAACCTCATAAGCATCATATTACCTAAAGGAGAATCTTAGCATAAACTGTACAAGCTTGAACATAGTTCATAGAAAGTAAACTCCTAACATTTTTTTTCAAACACAAAAATATGGTTACACAATAAGTGATTGTATTTCTTCTTCATCTCTTCCTTGGCCTCCCAGGTGTCCCCTCCCACTTCTTGGTTTTGTCATAGCATTTTCATGGAGGCAATCTCTTTATTCCTCAACTTTCAGATTTGTCTATCAAGAATTGCAACCAGGATCTCCTCGTAAGTCATTTCTTCATTAAACTCAATAGTCTCTAACGGAACAATGAGTGGCGAATTCCTAAATCACCACCTTCAACTGGGACACATGAAACATAGGATACATGGAGGACAACGATGGAGGAAATAAAACTCATAGGCTACTTGGCCTATTTCCTTCACGATTCTATAAGGCCCAATGTGCACTGCACCTACTTTACTTTTATTAACAATTCACATAATGTCTTCATGTGGAAATATCTTGAGAAGGACTCGTTCACTTTCTTCAAACTCCTAAATCTTTATGTCCAACATCCGAATTGGACTTTTGGCGATCCTCAGCCTCCTCCACTTTATTCTACGATGTGTTTGAATGAATATAACCATAGGGTTTCCTTCCCAATATGCTTGATCATGGAATGATACTTCTTCTTTGGCATGTTTGAACCTACAACCCCAGCAAGTTTTTAATGCAAATAGGAATGGCGGGGTACGAGATTGAGCTGGAATTATTCAAGAATCCACCAATGTGCTGAGCAGAGGCATTTCAGGAAGTTATATCCTAAGAGGTATGAAGGTTACTACCAATTTGAACTTGGAACGGGATGATCCTTGTGCCATGAGTGTGATAGGTGTCTCACAAATATACAAAGCTGCAATTTGACCTAGCGGAATTTTGACATAAGGAATCTAGGCTCCAAGCCTGTGAGATTGAAAGTAAAGAGGTTGAGCACTTTGAGGTTATCACCCTAGCAATCCAATAGACAGTCCTATATGGAAAGATTAGCAATATGATAGACTTGTCCATCAAATTAACATGTTCATAATATATGACAAAATTTGGAACATCCACCGGAAGTGGGGAAGGTAAGGTCGCGGTAAGGCTACTTAAGTTCAACTACACACGAATGAAGCCATGTATCTAGGATATATTGGGGTGGAATCATGCATGGGTTGGAGATGTTCTAACAGTTAATATGATGCTCCAGGGATAAAGGCAAATGATAAACTCATGTCCACCCAAGGATGTGGAGTGTTAAGGATAGTAAATTCTCCGCATATGACAATGTTCATGACATGGCAAATGATCCTAGGAGCGGTGTGTTAAAGATAGTGGAACCCGAGGAAATATTGTAGAGTAAATAGGGAAGGTTTGCGAGTATTCGTAATGAGCCCACAATAGGTTTGTGACTTAGAAAGTGCCTAGACGCCAAGGAGAGACAGGACACGCATGAGAAATATATGTGATGTTATAGTAACGCCAAAAATGTGTTTGGACTTGATGAGATCCCCTTAAGAATCCTACGAGAAGGGGAGTGTTAAAGCGACTTATGGAAGGACACTCTCTCTCATGATTATCCCAACAAGTGTCGGGAGACTAGTGCATTGAGTTTACTAACTAAGGAACACAGTTTGAACATGTTGCGGAGGTGGAAAGAGAGAATGAACACTTGTTATGAGCTGGACATAATAACTGTCAAACTGCAATACCAGGGCACGTCATAAGCAGTGTTGAGTGTTGAAATTTTGATGACTAACAAAGTATGACTAAATGTTCAAAGAACCAGGTCCTCATGATAAAGGACCAGCTCCTCATGTTGATATTTGTATGTCTTTACAAGACAGTAACTTTATCTCAAAGTTACCCAGGTCCGAAGTTGGTGGAAGAAGGCTGCTATATGTGATAATGGTCGTTGCTCAAGAAGATACGGATAATTCAGTCAAAGACAAAAGTCCTAAAGCTTGTGGAATCCTTGGAACAGTAGGAGTCCTATCAAAGAGGAAGCTAACTATGAATAGGACTCCTAGAAGATCTCAAGTTGAAGCGTTTAAATATGCTCGACTTTGGACTTCTGATCTATCTTTTTACACATCAACTAAAGAGCCATAAGTCATTTACTCGAGTCGAGTACTTGTATCATATTCTTCCCGAGTCAGTCTAGTGAATGTGTTTTAGGAAATTGAGTTGTAATCAAGTGTCATAAATAATTAGTGAGTTGGAGTGAGTGTTTTGCTTTACAAGTTAGAGTAACTTGTGAATCAAATAGGAGTAGTAGGAGTATTGGAGAGTATTTAATTACAGTCTTGTAATTGAATTGGTATCAGAGCAGGTTCTCTCATATACACGGCTAACACCTAGAGAGATCTTGGAAGAAAGATGAGTGCTCCACCCGGATTTAATGAAGGACAATCAACTACCAGGCCACCCCTGTTCAATGGAAAATATTACAGTTGGTAGAAAGCAAGAATAAAAGACTTCCTGACAGCTGAAGACTATGAATAGTGAACCAAGGTCCTTTGATTCCTACTAAACAAAATGCACAAAATGAAATAGAAGGACCCCTCCGAATTTGTGGAAACAGATTTCAGAATGATGGAGAAGAATGCAAAGGCTAAGAAAATCCTTATCTGTGAACTTGGTCTTGATGAGTACAATATAATTTCTTTGTGCTCCAATGCAAAGCAGATATGGGATGCACTCCAAACTGCTCATGAAGGAATAAACCAAGTAAAGAGATCAAGGATATAGCTACTCATGAAAAACTATGAGCTCTTCTCCATGAAGGAGTCTGAGCCCATCCAAGATATGATGACTAGGTTTACTATAATAACCAATGAACTGAAATCACTTGGAAAGGTGTTTAACTCAGAAGAGTTGGTTAGCAAAGTTCTAAGAATCCTTCCAGCTTCATGGGAATCAAAAGTCATTGCAATCGAGGAAGCCAAGAAATTGGACAAATCTCACTTGATGAGTTGGTTGGAAACATAAAAACTCATGAAATGAGAAAGATAGAACTGCGTGAGGAAGAAATAAAGAAGGATAATGCCTTGGTTCTTAAAGCGTCTGAGGATGATAAATCTGACTATGATGATCTTGATCTAGTAATGTTTGCCAAGTTCAAGAGGTTCATAACGAATTCCAAAAGTGCATCCAAGAGAGAGACTAGTAGTAAGCCTAAGCAAATCGACAAAGCTAACTATGATGGGTGCTACAAGTGCGGCAAGCTAGATCACATGGTCAAGGATGGCCCAATGTGGGAAATTGAGTGGATGAAAGAACGAGCTGAAAAGGAGAGACGGGAGAAGATGAGAGAAAAGGGTTCCAACTAAGGGTGCTTATAGGGTGGATCGGGCGGATGATTACACTTACCGGTTTGGCTTAACGGTTATCGGATTATAAATGTAGTAATTCGCTAGCCATCCAATAAGACAACGAGCGGATTGGTATCGAATTAACAATTATTGGGCGGTTATCGGCTAAACAAAATAGAATTTTTTTGAACAATCATTCAATCAATACCAAACAGTTTGAAATCAATACCATATAAGATCTAACCAAAGGGTATTTTTTTAATTAAAGAGTCTTCAAGACTACTCATACTGTCATACACGTATTAACCAAATTTTTAATACCATCAAGACTACTCATATAGACATACACGTATTAATCATTGAGATTTCAATTTTTTCACTTCTCAGTTTTCAGTTCATGAGAGAGACGAGACTGAAAGATTTCAACTTAAATCATTAAAACTCAAAGATTTCAACTTAAAACTCAATTTTCACAATCTTTCACATAATGCATCGAAACGCGCTCGGGTAACAACCCGAGACCCCAATCAAACATGTGTACACATCCAAAATATCATACAAACCTACTGGAATCGTCAAAATATAGATCCGAGGTTGTTTACCAAAAATATTGATCGTGGTCAACTCTAGCCTCATTTTTAGTCAAAAATCATATTTTCTTCAAAAAGTCACATAAAAGCTTTTCGAAAAGTGATACGGACCACGCAGACAAATCAATCAACATTAAATGAAGTTATGAGAGGTGTCAAAATATATAAATTAAGGTTAGCACTCAAAATGACCTATCAGGTCGTCACATTCTCCACCTCTAAAAGAAACGTTCACCCTCGAATAGACATAAAAGTGTACCTGGACTGATAAAAAGGTGGGGGTATCTACTCCTCATATCATACTCGGACTCCCACATAACCTGCCGATCTAAAATAGCCATTGGCTCTTCCTCAGAGGTCAAATTTTCATCAAGTTGCGCCGTGCTGAAGTCCAAAATATATGATCTATCATCATGGTACTTCCGAATCATGGAAACGTCAAATATCAGATGTACCCCTACTAGGCTAGAAGGCAATGCAAGTCTATTAGCAACTTCCCCAACTTTCTCCAAGAACTCAAACAGGCCAATAAACCTCGGGCTCAACTTGATCTTTTTCCCAAACTACATCATGCCCTTCATAGGCGACACTCGGAGAAGAACCTTCTCTCCCACCATGTAAGCCACATCTCGAACCTTCCAGTCCGCATAACTCTTCTGCCTGGACTGAGCTATACGAAGTCGGATTTGAATCACCTTAACCTTTTCCAAAGCATCATGGACCAAATCAATGCCTAATAATCTAGTCTCACCGAGCTCAAACCAACCAATCTGTAAAAGACATCCCCTCCCATATAAGGCCTCGTACGGACCCATCTGGATGCTCGACTGATAGCTGTTGTTGTAGGCAAACTCTGCTAGAGGTAAAAACTGGTCCCACTGACCCCTGAAATCCATACAGCATGCCCGCAACATGTCCTCCAATATCTGGATAGTGCGCTCGGATTGTCCGTACCTCTAAGGATGAAATGAGGTACTCAGCTCGGCCCGTATGCCTAACTCACGCTGCGCGGCTCTCCAAAAATGCAATTGAACTACGTGCCTTTGTCAGAAATGATAAAAATGGGCATGTTGTGCAGACGAATAATCTCCCGGGTGTAAATCTAATCCAACCGCTCCAAAGAATAGGAAGTCATTACCGAAATGAAGTATGCGGACTTAGTCAATCGGTCCACAATAACCCAGACTGCATCATATTTTCTCAAGGTTTGTGGTAAGCCTACCACAAAATCCAAGTGATGCGCTCCCACTTCCACTCCGGTATCTCCAATCTTTGAGTCAACCCTCCTAGTTTCTAATGCTAATACTTCACCTATTTACAATTCAAATACCGAGAGACATAAGCAACGATATCTTTCTTCATTGTCCACCACCAATAGTGCTGTTTCAAGTCACGGTACATCTTGGTGACACCTGAGTAAATGGAATAACACGAATTATGAGCCTGCTTGAGGGTCTACACTCTCAACCCATAACTATTTGGAACACAAATCTGGCCCTGAAGCCGCATAACACCATCATCTCCAATCACAACCTCCTTGGCACCACCACGCTGCACCGTGTCCCTCAACACCAAAACGTGAGGATCATCAAACTAGCAAGCCTTGGTACGCTCCAGCAAGGATGACTATGCCACAACACAAGCAAGAACCTGGCTAGGCTCCGAAATGTCCAATCTCATAAACCGGTTGGCCAAAGCCTAAACATCCATGGCTAGTGGCCTCTCCACTACCGCTAAATATTCCAAACTACCCATGCTCTTAGCCTTCCTACTGAATTCATCGGCCACTATGTTGGCCTTCCCCAAATGATATAATATGGTGATATCATAGTCTTTTAGCAACTCTAGCTATCCCCGGTGCCGCAAATTAAGGTCCTTATGCTTGAACAGGTGCTGGAAACTCTGATGGTCAGTATAGACCTCATATGGAATGCCGTATAAATAGTGCCTCCAAATCTTTAACGCGTGAATGATGGCTGCCAACTGTAAATTATGCACAAGTTAATTCTTCTCATGAACCTTTAACTATCGAGAAGCGTAGGTACCTTACCATCCTGCACCAATGCTGTGCCAAGCTTAATTCGCAATGCATCATAATTCATAGTATAAGATCCTGAACCGGCAAGCAACACCAACACTGGGGTTGTAGTAATGTAGTCTTGAGCTTCAAAAAGCTCACCTCACACTCATCGAACCATAAGAAAAGAGCACCCTTCTAAGTCAACTTGGTTAAGGGGCTGAGATAGATGAAAACCCCTTCATGAACCGGCGATAATAACCCACCAAACCCAATAAGCTCTGAACCTCTGTAGCTAAAGTAGGTCTAGGCCAGTTTTGAACTACCTCAATATTCTTTGGATCCACCTTGATGCCCTCGAAAAATACAACATGGCCCAAAAAGGCAACCGAGTCCAACCAGAATTCACACTTTGAATACTTGGCATATAACTGATGATCCCTCAGAGTCTGCCATACGATCCGTAGATGTTGCTCATGCTCCTCTCGACTGCAGGAATAAACCAAGATATCGTTAATGAAGACAATCATAAAGGAATCCAGATAAGGCTTGGACACTCGGATCATCAAATCCATAAAGGTTGCTGGGGCATTAGTCATGCCAAATGACATCACCAAGAACTCGTAGTGACCATACCAAGTCCGAAAAGTTGTCTTTGGGACATTTGATGCCCTAATCTTTACCTGATGGTAGCCGGACCTCGAATTAAACTTCAAAAACACCTTGGCACCCTGAAGCTGGTCAAATAAGTCACCAATCCTCGGTAACAGATACTTGTTCTTGATAGTGACCTTGTTCAGCCACCTCTAGTCAATACACATCCTCATAGAGCCGTCTTGTTTCTTCACAAACAACACCGGTGCACCCCCAGGAGAGACACTATGTATAATAAATCCCTTGTCAAGCAAATCCTATAACTGCTCCTTCAATTCTTTCAATTCAACTGGGGCCATACGATATGGTAGAATAGAAACAAGCTGATTGCACGGAACCAAGTTAATGCAAAAGTCGATATCTCTGTTGGGTGGCATACACGACAAGTCCGTAGGAAACACCCCTGGAAACTCTCTCACCACCGAAACCAAATCTATGGAAGGAATCTCCATACTAGAATTGCGGATATAGGATAAATATACCAGACACCCTTTCTAGACTATACCCCGAGCCTTCACATATAAAATGACAGTGCTAGTGGAATGAACATGAGTCCCTCTCTACTCTAATCGAGGTAACCCCAATATAGCTAACGTCACCATCTTGGCATGATAATCAAAGACAGCGTGATACAGTGACATCCAATCCATGCCCAAGATCACATTAATGTCCACCATATCAAGTAATAGAAGGTCAACCCTTGTCTCATAGCTCTTGATAGTGGCCAAACAAGCACGATAGACCTGATCTACAATAATAGAATCCCCAACAGCCGTAGACACATAAATAGGAGCACTCAAAGAATCACGAGACATATTCAAACATGAAGCAAAATAGAATGACACATACGAGTAAGTAGAGCCCGGATTAAATAAAACTGATGCATCTCTATGGTAAACTAGAATAATACCTATGATGACCGCATTAGACGACTCTGCCTCGGGTCTAGCTGGGAATGCATAGCAATGGGGCTGAGCCCCACTAATCTGACCTACACCTCTCGAACGACCTCTAATAGGATGGCCTCCACCTCTAGCTTCCTGACCCCTACCCGTGGCTGGCTGGGCAGGTGGTGGAGCAACCGGTGCCGGAACCATAGTACGAGTATCCTGTTGTGGCATGCTTATCTGTGACCTGGGGAAAAACCTCACGACGTGCCTCGGGTCCCCACAAGTATAACAAACCCTCGGCTGATGTGACTGCTAACCCTGGAACTAACCCTATCGACCTAAATAACCACCTTGATAACTCTAAATGAGGCCTATAAGAAATACAACTGCCCGAAGCACCATGTGATATCTGAAGTGCTGAATGAATCGGTCTGATGGGATGGCCTATACCAAATGAACCCCTGCCTACATATGAGGCACCAAATAAGCAATCTCTACAACCCTAGTAAAGGAAATATTATCCTCGGTCTCTCTGTCCATCTATAGTCTGATGCCGTAAGTAAGGCCATCGATAAATCTCCTCACCCTATCCCTCTCAGTAGGGATCAAAACAACTGTATGGCGAGATAAATCCATGAATTTGGTCTCGTACTAGGTAACATTCATGCTACCCTGCTGGAGGTGCTCCAACTGGCTGCAGAAGTCCTCCCTCAAAGTAAAGGGGATGAACTTCTCCAAGTACATCTATGAGAACTAATCCCAAGTGAGCGGAGGTGAACCTGCTGGTATGCCCAAACATACTTCTGCCACCACCTCTTAGTGGAACCATGCATCTGAAACACTACAAAGTCAAATCTATTGGACTCCACTATACCCATGTTGTGCAGTACCTCATGGCAACGGTCTAAGAAATCCTGGGGGTACTCAGAAGGTGTACCACCAAAGCGAATAGGAAATAACTTGGTGAACTTGTCCAACCTGTTCAGCCCCTCGGACGACATAGGGGGTCCCTCCCCGGGCTGTGTAACAATAACAGGCTGAACTGATCCAACTACTAGGACTGTCGAAGTTTGATATCGATGAGCCATCTGCTCTAGTATGTGAGTGGAGGGGGTCTGAGATCCTCCCCTAGCTTGAGAGACAACTGGTGCTATAGAAAATACTATGGCCTAGGCCATGCTCTCCATAAGACCGACCATGAGAACTAAGGTGTCCTAAAGTACAAGGATGGCAATGAACCCCTCTGGGAACTGAGTTGGTTCAACTGGAGAAGTCTGAATAGGGATCTCCTCATCCTACTCGACCTAAGGCTCTGCAATAGGTGCTGCTGTGCGTGATCGAGGCTGAGCTCTGCCTTTTCCTTTATCTCTCGCTCAACCTCGGCCCCTACCCCTGGTAGTGGTTGTAACTTGGGGATCCGTCTCCTGATCCGCTATGGGTTGTATGTGTCCTCACCATCTGTGAGAGAAGAAGAATAGAATGATTCAGACTCAATGATAGAATGAAGTCACCCGACAGAGTAAGAAAGAAGTGAAATTTCCTAAAGCCTTATAGCCTGTAGAAGATAAGCACAGACTCTACTAAGCTTGCTCATGACTCGTGAGACCTAGGCAATCTAGTGCTCTGATACCAACTTGTCACGACCCGCAATCCCAACCGCGGGGCCGTGATGGAACCTAACACCGAATGACATGCAAGCTAACATAACAGATAATACAAAAAAGAAAGTAATAAATATCTGATAACTGATCCTGACATAACATAAACTATCCCAAGATTTTGGAGTCACAAGTACATAAGTGTATAGATCCAACTAAATACAAGGTTTGAAAGAAATACAACACTTTCCGAAATAAAAGGAAACAACACAAAGAAATAGGAAAGTAACTCTAAGGCCTACGATTGGGATGCAACTCTACCTCGAATCACCGTCTCATATCCATTAAGTACCTCTTGGGACTCCGCTGGTACCAACATCAGGATCTGAACAAGAAGTGCAGAAGTATAGTATGAGTACAACCAACCCGATATACTTAGTAACTGTCGAGCCTAACCTTGGCGAGCTAGTGATGAGGCTAAGTCAAGACACCTACTAGAAGCATGTGCATATATACATATAAAGCAACGAAAAATAACAAGTAAAACATCAAAAGTAATAATGGGTTGGGGAACGTAACAATAAGTAAAGAATCACTAAGTAAGTCTCTTTCTCCAAGCTAAGTTCACAATCCAAGTATCAAGTAAAAGCAATGAAATCAAAAAAGTGCACGGCATCACCCGTCGTGCTTTTACTTTCATCCTCACCATATATCATAAATGCAAGTACACGGCATCACCCTTGGTGCTTTTACTCTCATCCTCACCATGTAGTATAAAAATAGCGTGTTCACGTCATCTCACATAGTTTAAAATTCGACCGGGAACCATATTTGTGGACCTCGAAGAGTGCCTAACACATTCTCTTCAAGGTAATTTGAACCCTTACCCAATCTTTGATAGCACAGACTAGTTCTAATAAGATATATTTACAAATAGGTTTCCTAACGCACCTTAAAATCGTTAGGTTGAGACTCTTCTTTTTTAATACCTATTTAAAAGATTTGTCACATGTCGAAACTCGCTTTCTCTATAAAATGGGGCGCAACAGCATGTCGACTCTGCTGGGGATATACTTAGGCTCCTACTATGATAAATTTTTGCTTGTGTGGGATTATCATTTTGCTTTATTTGACTTCTTCCATGCACCTCCCTTTCACCGTCCCTTTACTTGCTCAAAATTGTTACACCATGAACTTCCCTTTACCCTCTCCTTTATTTGCTTTACTGTTCAATCATGTTTTTCGAATCTTATGAACCATGCTAACTATTTCCCTTTGCTTTTCTTTTCCTTCTCCTCCTTAATTATTTACCGCATTATCAAATACTGTCTTTATGTGTTTCTTCATCATGTAACATTATTTGCCTACTTGTTATTGTTTTCATAAATATTCTTTCAACATCGTATTCCACTCGTGCCTATTATCAACATAGCGGTGCTTGATGAGTGTCCATGCTTTCCGAAGATCGCTTTTTTAAATTGGAAAGGCTTATTAGCGGTAGACTAGTTGATCAGCGGTGCAGTCGATGGTCCCGTACCTTTTCCTCTCAAGTTATCCGCTTGAGAGTACCGGTTAGGCCCTTAGAAGCCTACTCTGATCGAAGCGTTGCATGCATCATGTTAAACCTAGGATGGATTAAATATCCGTGGCATATTAAATCCTTTTAGATAAACATTGTCCAAAGTCCAAAGGTATCTCTACAATCTCGAAGGATACATTCATACTATGTGCATTACTTGGAGAAATGTGCCAACATATTGACTATTATCGTTTAATTAATCAAACCAGGAGGGGGAGGCTAACTCCTTTCTTTAATGCAGAAAATGAAGCACGGCATTCATAGGTTCAGTATGGTCCAGAGCATTCCATCCAAGTTGATCGATTGGTGGAATGACCTCCCTCAGTGTGATATGAATTATGGAAAAATGATACTACTTGCCATCCTTAATGGACGTTCAGTCGTGCAGGGAACTAATCAAGGCTGCTACTATGTTTTGGATGAGAAAAGGACCGTCTTTCGATTCAAAAACTTGGAGATGACCCCGCTCTTGGAGGAAATTGGAGGTTTTGCTAAACTCCTTTGGGATAGTCCGGGTTTTCTAGTACTGGAAAAAAGCACACCCTATGTTTTTCTGAAAAACTGTTCGGGAGGAAGAAGAGTGATGAAGTGGGTAGTTTGAAGAACTCTTAAATTTCTTTTGACTTTCTGTATGAACGGTATGTTCATAGCGAATCATACCGGTTGTTTCATGAAGAATTGGGCATCACTTTTGTTGGGTAGATTCACTGTAAGGTTTATATTTTCATTGTGTGTTTCTTGGGGTTAATGATCTTCCCAATGCAAGGAGGTAAAATCCATACTCAACTAGCCATGGTAGCCAGAACCATGATGGAGGGAATTGGGGGATAGACTTACACTATTATCCCTATGATATTGGTAGAAATGTATCGAGCCCTGGACTAATGCAAGAATGAGGCATGTTACTTTGAGGGTAGCAACCTTCTGTTGCAAATATGGTTAATAGATCATCTCTAAAGAAGCGATTGACGCCAAGAATTCCTTCGCAGGCCGATGAATGACTATATTGCTTGCCATCACCCAAAGAAGATGACCTTTTCTCCTGAAAGATTTGCGAGGTCCACAAATGCTCAAGGATAGGCACACCTCTTCAGCAATCTGACTGAGAAACAAGTACAATGGATGTTCGAATGGTTTCCAAGTAAGGAGTTCATAATCCGATCTAAGAAGGCTACCCATCTGGTGTTTATAGGATTGCGAGGTATTTACCCTTATGCTCCAATAAGAGTAATGAGGCAGGCTGGAAGAAAGTAGGTTATACCAGAAGTAGCCAACATGACACAATACAAGGTAGATTTTAAGGGGGATGTCATATTTTTCAAGTTCGAAGCTCAACATAAGTGGAATCAGAAAATCATTATTGAAGAAGACCATAGAGCACGATAGGTATCATGCTCGACACATGTACTACTAACTTTCGTGGCTGGAAGATGACATAACCGGGGATATCAAATCGGGTATCAAGCTAAAGTGAAGGATCATAGATGAAGAGGACAAAGCTCAAGTAAAATACAAAAGGCTGCGCAAGAGGGTCTTCGAATCCGAAGCCAAGAACATGGAGCAACATAAGACAAACATGGAAGCTATAAGAGAATGACATAAAGGTTGGAATATTTGGAGCAGGGATTGATGAAGTTAGAGGGGAAGATGAGGAAGAGACTCTGGGACTGTCAGGGTATGGGATATGACGAGGGAGGAAAGCTGGCAATGGCATACTTGCTTCTCAACATGCGCGACCTTGGGAATACAATCGATGGAGCCAAGAAGGCAAAGCATGGAGAAGGTCTATCCGGGACCAAGTAGAATAGGAGAATTCTTCTCTGCATTAGATTTCATTTTAGAATTGATGTAATAAGGCCTTGAGCCACTAGTGATTCTATTTCCATATTTATTTTTAGTAATAGAATGATTTGATTTATTTCGCACTAATGGGATGAAACAATGTTTGCACAAATTTCTCCAAGTTTAGTTGATGCTTAGGCTTACCTTGAGTACAATGAGGTCCCCAAATTAGGCGAGTTATTTAATGCTTTATGTGCTATCTTCTTAAATACCGCAATGATCTTTTTTGTTTTACCTTACTAACTTGGCTACCTTTTTATTTTTCTTTATTTTTATTATTCTCATCCCCAAAGGTTGGTTCGTGCACTCTGGCAATATCAACATATCATACAAGATCTAAAGGTCCTTCGTCTCCTCCCCCTCCTAGCAGCATAAAAAATGGTAAAGGGAAAATGGACAACTTAAGTGGAAATGAAAAAACAATGCTCCTTTGACAGAGAATGTGGAAATATCTGTCAGAAGAAGTACATCGGGGCGGAACGAGCTAGTTCTACATCTAGAAAAAAAATTCTAGAACTGCAAGGCGAGTTAGAGAAGGTCCATAACCTCGCCAACCTGTCCCTCACCTTGAACGTCCCTGATATCAACCAGCAAAATTCCACAACTCAAAATCCGCCACAACCCCAGAATCTACAACCTCAAAATCCACAAACTCAAGCTCATCAAAATCCCCCTACCACTTAACAGTACCAACCCCACACTTCCATAAAATTAGAACCCTCCACCACTACAAGTTCCACAATAACACCACCATAATTCAACTCAATACCCACAAACCGTCACCTACGCCTTTCCTCAAAATGCACCACAAACTACTCATGATCCACCCCAAGCATCCATCATTGATTATCTATATCCCCAAGTCCCTCGTACCTACCAAAGCAACCTCGTATACGTAGAAATCATGCCATACACACCGCAATAAGCCAGGTATACACCTGAACCCACAGAAAAGGACATACTCATTAAGAACATGGCCGAAGTGTTTAAGAAGCTATTTGGAAGGGTCCAGAGTGTCGAGGGAGGAAAAGGTATTGAAGGCGTAAACTATGAATATTTATGCATTCAACCAGATGTAGAACTGCCCGAGGGTTATAAACCTCCAAATTTTGAGATGTTTGATGGTACTGGTGATCCTAAAGCACACTTGAGGACTTATTGCGACAAGCTCATAGGTGCGGGTAAAAACGAGCAAATTTGCATGAAGTTGCTTATGCAAAGCTTCACAGGAGATGCCTTGTTATGGTATATCAGTCAAAACCCGTAGAAATAGTCTAGTTGGGTGAGTATGGTTCCCGATTTTATGGACATGTTTAGATTCAATACAGAAAAGGCTCCGGATGTGTTCTACATCCAGAACCTCAAGAAGAAACCCACGAAAACCTTCCGTGTGTATGCTACCCGTTGGAGATCTAAGGCCGCTAAGGTAAGACCACCTCTAGAGGAAGAACATATGAATAAGTTCTTTATGCGAGCTCATGACTAGCAGTGCCGTGAAAGGTTGATGGTCATAGAAAACTGCAAATGCTCTGACATCATTAGGTTAGGGGAAAGAATTGAAGAAGGTATCAAGAGTGGCATGGTTACCAATTTTGAAGCTTTGCAGGCCACTAATAAAGCTTTACAGTCTTGAGGAATCTCGAAAAAGAAGGAAGTGGGTGCCATGATGGTAGCCCATTGGCCGAAATATCCACTCACTTATCAAATACCCCCACCATTGTATCATCCCTCATCTCCGAAATACCATTATCCTGCTATGACCTACCATACCTGTTATACCTAGCTAGCATACTATCACTCACCGCCACCTGCCCGACATACCCTAAACCCCAAGCCAACTTTGACCGCAGACCTCCCAGGAAATACACCCCTCTTACTGAAGCAATAGCCCAATTGTATGAGAGATTAAAATCCATCGGTTACATCACCCATATCCTTGCAACTGCAACTGAAAACTCAGCTCAGTGGATCAACCCCAGCAAAACCTGTGCCTATGACTCTAGAATAAAAGATCATACCATTGAGGAATGTAGCATGTTGAAGGATAAGATTCAAACACGGATTGATACTAAAGTAATATAGTTGAAGGAGTTCATACCCAATGTCCGCAAAAACCCCCTTCCCGACCATAGGGGTGAGGGAGTAAATATGATTGAGACTGATGAGGAATGGGACCTGGAAGGGTCTATTGGTCTTACTCGGGAAGGATACGCTGCTGTGGCATCCCCTGTAATGTCCTCACCAGTTGTGGTTCAAGCCAAGGCCCCGTTTAAAGTTGAAGTGGCTATACCCAAGCCATCATTCATTGTGATGGTAGCTCCATCACTGGCTTATCAACCTAATGTTGTTCCATGGGACTATGTGGATGAATCCAGATTAAAGTGAAAGACAAAGGCAGAAGAAGCAGGTGCCGCTCAAGGAATGACTAGAACAAGGAGAGTGTACACACTAGAGAATCGTGCCCAAGAAGGGACAAGAAAGGAGACTACACCGAAACCACCTGTTGTTGAAGCAGGTATTGATGACTTGTGGAGAAAGGTACAAGCCAAGGAATATTCTGTTGTTAATCATCTGAACAAAACTCCCGCCCAAATATCCATCTTATCACTGCTATAGAATTCAGACGCGCACAAAAATGCCTTGATGAAGGTGTTGAATGATGATTATGTGCCCGTTGGCATCGCCAATGGAGAAATGGTGAACATGGTGGAACAATTACTGGAAACACACAAGATCACTTTTCATGAGGATGAGTTGCCACCGGAAGGTTTAAGCCAAACCTGGGCATTGCACATTACTGTGCAATATGAAAATAAATTCATCGCTTGGGTCTTGATCGATAGAGGTTCGAGTCTGAATATATGCCCTTTGACCACTTTGAGGAGGCTGGGTATAGGGTATACCTGAAGTACGGCTAGGGAGCTTGAACATGAAATCATTCGACGGATCACAAAGAGCTACAATTGGAGAAATTGATTTGAGTTTGAAGATAGGCCTGATTGTGTTCGATGTTGAGTTTCAAGTATTAGACATCTCTACCACTTACAACCTGCTATTGGGACGACCATGCATACACATGGCCGGGGTAGTTGCTTCTACTTCACATTAGGTTGTGAAGTTTGAGTGGGATCATTAGGAGGTGGTCATTCAGGGAGATGGCAACAATCCTATTTATAAAAACCAAAATGTACTAGCAGTTGAAGGCAAAATGAAGCTAGGAGGAGAGGCGTTCCATAACATTGAACGGGGTGAAAACAATTGAGAAGGGACGATGGTGGAGTGATAAAGTGTTTAGCATGTTGCTTTGGCTAGGATACGAGCCAGGTCGAGGCCTCAGCTCCAAGCTTCAAGGGATAACAGAACTAATACAGCCACGAACTTAGGTTACCACCTTCGGTCTCGGGTATGAATACATCGTGCAAGAGTATCAGGATTGTTCGCCCCCATGGAACAATTTCTACTATCCATTTCCCAAACCCATACCACCGTTGTACCAGACATTCCGCAAGGCCGACTTGATTTGGGGTTCTTAAGAAGATGACATTCTAGCTAATATAAAAGGTATGTTCCTGACTGAAGAAGTTACAAATTGCAACATGATTTTGGGAGAGGAGGTGGAGGATCTCACAATCCAGATGGCAGGAGATGGAGCTGCTCTAGGGAATTGGACTGCTACACCGTCTGAAGCTCGCTGAGCACCTGGCATAATTATTTCCTATCCTGTTGAATCTACAACTGTGACATTTAATGAGAAAACTCAACACAATGAGAATGATTTAGGGGAATGGGAGAATGATGTAATACCCGAGGAAATCATCAAGGAAGTAGAGGATTTTGAGAACAAACCCAAGTGGAATTTAGAGGAAACTAAAATGGTTAATTTGGGAGATTTCGAAATAGTCAAGGAGAACCGCATTAGTATCCACCTATCACCATCCGACAAATAAGAATACATCAGATTTTTGAAATAATATAAAGACCTCTTTTCCTGGTCCTATGATGACGTGACAGGGTTGAGCACATCCATAGCATCCCATAAGCTACCTACCAACCCAATGTGTCCACCGGTGAAGCAGAAACTCAGGAAATTCAAGCCAAACATGTGTTTGAAAGTAAAAGAGGAGGTTACTAAGTAGATCAATGCTAAGGTCCTTCGAGTGGTCGAGTATCCGACCTGGTTAGACAGTATTGTACCCATGCCAAAGAAAGATAGGAAGGTCAGGGTATGCGTCGACTATAGAGATTTGAACCGAGCAAGTCCCAAGGATGTTATTTCGCTGCCAAATATACATATCTTGATCGAAAACTATGCAAAACATGAACTCTAGTCCTATGTTGATTGTTTCGCTGGATATCACCAGATTTGGATAGATGAACGAGATGCAGAGAAAACGGCCTTCATCATACCATGGGATGTGTATTGCTAAATAATGATACTGTTCGGTTTGAAGAATGCTGGAGGTACCTACATGAGGGCAATGACAACCCTCTTTCACGATATGATCTATAAGGAAATAGAGATTTTATGTGGATGATGTCATCATCAAATCCAAGAAGAGTCCAGATCACATAGAAGATTTGAGAAAGTTTTTAGACCATCTGCGAAGATACAATTTGAAGTTGAACACCCCAAAATGTGCCTTCGGGATCCCTGTCGGAAAGCAACTAGGTTTCATTGTCACCGCCGAGGGATCGAGCTAGACCCGTCAAAGATCAAAGCCACCGATGATCTGCCGCTGCCAAAAAGGAAGAAAGATGTGATGAGCTTCTTTGGTCGTCTCAATTACATTAGCCGTTTCATAGTGCAATCGATAGTAATATGTGAGCCAATCTTCAAGATGTTGAGAAAGGATGCTGCAACAAGCTAGACTGAGGAATGTCAAAGGGATTTCAATAAAATCAAGAAGCATCTGTACAAACCTCATGTGATGGTCCCACCAGAGCCCGGGAGACTTCAATTGTTGTACCTGTCCATATTGGACGGGGCATTTGGAAGCATCTTGGGACAACATGACATGACCTAGAGGAAAGAGCAAGCCATATACTATCTGAGTAAGAATTTCACACCCTATGAAGCTCGGTATTCTTTTTTTGAGCGTACTTGATGTTCCCTGACATGGATAAGCCCAGAGGCTGAGGCATTATTTCTATGCATACACCACATACCTCATATTGAGAAAGGACCCTTTAAAGTATATTTTTCAGACACCTATGCCTACTGGCAAGTTGGCGAAGTGGAAAGTACTGCTAAGTGAGTTCGACATCGTCTATGTGACCCAAAAGGCAGCCAATGGGCAAGCATTGGTCGATCACCTAGCAGAGAACCCTGTGGGTGGAGAATATGAACTATTGAAGACGTATTTTCCCGATGAGGATGTAAGCCCCCTCAAGATTTCCTATATGTGTGGGGCCTTAAAGCACGCTCATGAGTC
Organism: Nicotiana tabacum; assembly: GCF_000715075.1. Classification (NCBI taxonomy): domain Eukaryota; kingdom Viridiplantae; phylum Streptophyta; class Magnoliopsida; order Solanales; family Solanaceae; genus Nicotiana; species Nicotiana tabacum. The sequence continues at coordinate 55,088,532 of NC_134088.1, forward strand.
TCTTAAGTGCTATTTTCCCTAGCACAAGAGGTTATGGACTAGAACCAACTTATAAGATCATGCTATTAATTGCAGGAGGTGTTTTGGAAGTGGTATAGGGTTTTAGGAGATCCCTAGAACTAAGCGAAGTTGGGAACTATGCAGTGGGCTAAAATTTTAAATAAATTCGCATAAGATCCGACTTCAAACAAGTACAACTCCCAAAATATAATGATTTAGGTTGTGATATACCTATAAAATAAAATCTCTTTCAGTCTAGTTTCCAAAGCATTAAACTGTTTATCATTTGGATATTTTTACAGAAATTTATGGCCATTTTGCCGGACACTATCCCATCTACGCGCCCAGCTGCGCGACAACACACACAAGAAGGGTTTTCTTTCTTGTATGCGCGCCCAGCTGTTGTTCACTTGCCTAGGTGCACGACAGAACACATAGGAACCCTATTAATACCCCCGTGGTCGAGGAAGGAGAGTGGCTAACTCATTTCTTTGAGCTAAGGCTTGCTCTAACAAAGGGAATCCGTCCTATACATCCCTCCCATGAACCAAGTTAATGTTTTTGGATTATTTTGAGTTAATTGCTACTCCTAAACACTTATATTAACAAGGATTAATCTTGTAAATACATAAATTTCCATTTATGTTGGGACACTACAAGTTGGGATTTTCAAGAGTTTCACTACAAGTGGTATGTTTACCATCTCTAACTAATTTATGGTGATTATATCTATACTATATTAAAAATATGAAGGCCCTTAGTAAAATAACGTTCGCTTTTTTTTTACCCCTTTAAAACATTGGACAAAATAGTCATTTGATTATCCTAATATTTAGGACCTAAATATTTATTGAAATTTGGTTATTAAATCTTTACTTATTTAAATTAGGTACCTAAAATGTAGGACTTTAAAATCCATTAAAATTTTACCTTAAATAAATAATTAAGAAGTCAATTATTTCGATCACAACAACAACAACAACAACAAGAATAATAATAAAAATAACCCAGTATAATCTCACTAGTGGGGTATGGGGAAGGTAGATTGTACGCAGCCTTTACCCCTACCTCCAAGAAGGCAGAGAGGTTATTTTCGGTAGACCCCCGGCTCGAAAATGATAAAAGAAAGACAACAACAAGCATATCAATCGGAAAATCAGAGCAAAAATACAAATCTAACAGTAAGTAATTTAATTAGAAAGCCGAAACGAAAGCAACAACAAGTAATAACAGAAGTCAAGGGATACGACAATACACATACAGGATAACACTCTGCTACCTATACTAACTCTTTACCTTTATTCTCAACTTCCATACCTTCCAATCCAGGGTCATGTCCTCAGTAAGCTGGAGAAACTCCATATCCTGCCTAATCACCTCTCCGCAATACTTCTTCGACCTGCCTCTACTTCTCCTCAGGCCCTCCAGGGCCAACCTCTCGCACCTCCTCACCGGAGCATGTGTGTCTCTACTCATCACATGCCCGAACCATCTAAGTCTCGACTCCCGCATCTTGTCCTCCACAGGAGCCACTCCCACCTTGTCCCGAATAACTTCATTTCTAATTCTATCTAACCTGGTATGCGCGCACATCAATCTCAACATCCTCATTTCAGCTACCTTCATCTTATGGACATGAAAGTTCTTGACTAGCCAACACTACACCCCATACAACATAGCCGGTCTGACCACCGCTCTATAGAACTTACCTTTAAGTTTTGGTGGCACATTGTTATCACACAAAACATCAGAAGTGAGCCTCCCATGTCCAGTATAAAATTTGTACTGGCCAACACTCCGCCCCAATTATTTTGTTCGTTAGTACACAATTTGTAGCCGTTCTTGTGAACTAATTTCTATATGGAAATTAGAAAATGACATCCTAATGGTACTTTATCATGATGACAAAATAGTTTTTTAACATCAGCGAGTAATTATTTAGAAGAAAATTTGTTACTTCACTTAATATTTGCAACAAAGTATATTAATTTATAGTAATTACATGGTAAATAATGTGAAACTAAAATTTAAAACAACTAAATATATAGTAAAATAACATTGAACTTAATTTTGCATTCTTCAATCAATCCAGACTATTATAAAAGTATGAAACTTCAACGCAAAATTGGTCGGCCTTTTTATCATATAGAATAAATTTTACATTGGATAAAATTAATATTTAATTAATATTTTTAATATTTAGGACGTTAAAATTAACTAAAATTTTGAATATTAAATATTTTCTTATTTGAACTATATAAGAACTCCCAATATTTAGGAATATAATCCCAACAAGATTACTTATATAAGTTGATTAATTTAATTTTCACAAAAATACATAATTTTAGGAATTAATATTTTACTTGGAATACCAATAATTAAGGTGACATTAGAAGTCTTCCACTTCAAAGATACCAAGAGATGAAAATTTAAAGCAAAACATAGTACAATTATTTTCAAATTAGCTATAACTTTAATACTTTAAGGTGGGTAATGTTAAAAATATTAGCTATTTCAAACCATTATTTTTTTCAAAGACATATTAATAAAACACTTTCCAAAAGTGTTGTCATAGTATTTCGTACCTTTATATAGTGTCGATAAATCTATCTAGCAGATAAATATTGCATGTAATCGCAAATAAAAATCAAATTAGGGATATGTGGCTAACTGATATATCCATCACTATTGACCTACGGAAAGTAACGATGTTTATTAGTATATATAATCTCTTTAACATGATAATGATTGAATCTCTCTTTATCATGATAAATCTATCCCTAACGAAAGTCCAAATAATAAGGTATTTTGTAGAGGGTATATCTTCTTTTATTGAGTTAGATAAATGTGATTAATATTCATCAATTTATTTTTCAGGAATTTGGATTTTTTAATTTTTCATTTAATAATTGAGACACTTTTGTAATATTTATGTAAGTTTTATAAAATTTATATTTATTGATATGAGTACTATATAAAGACTAGTATGTATGGAATATGTGTTAGAACTTATGGGATGGTGATTGAAAGTCATAAGTGCCTAACCTAGGTTGTGTTGGTATTGCAGAGATTGTAAAATAATTTAATTATGAGATTGATTGGTTGGGAGTGAATTGTTAGGCATGCATGTGCTAATGGAGGTTGTAGATGTCTTAAAGATGATTGTAAGGTGAATTATTTGTGTAGAAGCTGGTTGTTAGGTGAAGAAATTCCATTGAAGGAAGTTGTCGATAAAAATACACATTAGATGATAGATAAAAAGCCTAAATGACCTGAAGTATAGAAATTCTTACTACTATTGGTACAATTGTGTTGCATTGTTGTAGATTGAAGTTATTTAGTGTGCTTGACCATCGTAGTATTATTAAGAGGCGAATTTGAGGTATATTGGCTAAACTCCTTCCGTAGAATCGGATTCTAGGAATTGTTTGTAAACTCCATGTATGCTTTGTTCAAGTTCCATTCCTATTGTTTCAGATTGCTTCTAATGATTAATTTACCAAATGTTTTTATACTCAAGTCAAGTTCCAATTACCCTATTATATTACTTTCATTTGGGAAATGTTCCAAGTATGATTGATGTTTCAAAGGCTTATGATCTTGAATTATGATACATTTGACACCAACATGCCTTACTCTTTAAATTTTATCTCAAATGTTTACATTCTCGTGCACTCATGTGTTTATAGTCATAACGTTTCTAATGTTCGAATTGCCAAATGCTCATGAAACTCTAGACATATCTTAATTGCCAATGCCATGCTCTCTTCCTTAAAAATATTTTAGCACTTACTTTTAAATTGCCATTTGCTCATGAATATGAAGTTATGGTCTTCCAATAATTTGAACACATTTCTATGAATTTCCAATGACTTAAGACATATGTTACGAAATGAAAGTATGAAATATGAAACACGACCATCGTGCCAAGAATGAAGATTATTATGTATGGCTAAGAGTGCCAATGGAATGACAAATGTTATAAAAGGCTATGAGATGAATATGTATCTATTTTATATGAATATAAAAAAAGTATTTTTGGGAGTATCGTTAGTACATCGAGGAAAGGTGGATTGTAAAGGCCCACGTCCGAAACTACATGGGCCGGTGTAGGAGATGATCGAGAGATAAATTCTCTTGCATTGTAATGAGATTATTCTCCTTGATTGGGATGGATGTATTGCTAGCATCAGTCCATGTACCCATGTCGACCCACATGGCATTGTGGGAAGACGGATCAGTCGATCGAGCAGAGATCAAACACCATGACACGAACATGGTGGTTCCTCCTTCCTATTGCAATGTCGATCCACACATATCGTGGTAAGACAACTTAGCTGATCGAGCGTAGATTGGACTCCATGCCATAAGCATGGTGGTGTGTCCTTCTTGTTTTTGAATTTGATTCGTATTACCATGTCAAACCACACAAATCATGGTTAGACAACTCAGCCGATCAAGCCGAGATCGGACTCCATGCCTCCTGCATGGTCGTGATCAGTAAATAATGATCTCCCAACCAAAAATGTTAATGCTTATTTGAAAATTGAATATGTTTTAACTTGGCATTTAAATATTATTGATCTTTATATTGCTTCCATGTTTCTCTCTTCTCGTGTTGGCATTCTATTCCATGTGAGGGTATTTAGCTTACATACTAGTACTATTTGAAGGAGGAACCATGGATGCAGGTGGTTCCTCAGCAGGCGGCATAGGTCCTTGATAGGAGTACCCTCTTCTTAGCTGATTCAGTGAGCCCTACTCTATATCGGGGCCTTATGTTTGTATTGACATTTGTATATCATTTTGAGGTATAGCGGGGGCCTTGTCAGCGGCATTTTCATACTATATCTTGTTCACCAGCCCATGCTCCGTAGACATACTGTGGGTCATGTTTTGAATGGGGGAAAACTATAAGCATTGTTCTTGTCAGTTGATCTCACCTACAAACTATGAACTTGTGTTATTTTTTCATCTATAAATGAAATTTCCTAATTAATGAAATTGGCATTGTACATTTTATCCTCACGATTGACTATCTCTTCATATTATTCTGGAATTAATTATGGGAGAGTTTTGTTGGTAGGCACCAGGGAGGCTTGCTTGGCCGGGTTACCTCAGTTGAGTGTCGGTCCCGCTCTTCAAGGTCGGGACGTGACAAGCTTAGTATCAGAGCCTAATATTTTAAGGTATCCTAGGATGTCTCAGAGCCGTATCCTGTAGAGTCCTTCTTATCAGTGTGAAGTAGACCACATCTATAATTATGAGGCAACTTGGATAATTAGGAATGTCACCATTCTTTGATGTTCTAGATCATGCCGTAGAGCTCAATGTAGGAAGCTAATTTCCCCATCGTATCTCCTTTTTCAGATAAGTAATCCACGAGTTCGAGGCAGTGAAGAGGGAGTGACCCGCCATTGAATCTGGGGGAGATTGCACAAGAGTTCGTTGGGAGAATGGGTCTAGCCTTAGAGGGATTGGAAGCACTAGTTTCTAGGGGAAATTCCCTTGTTCCCCTTCATGGTAATATCCCCACAACACCGAATCATGCGGCACAAGCGCCTACGAAACAAAGGAGTATTGTTCGTACTAACATGCCAGAATATCCAATTTGTAAGAATCGCCACTTGCGGATATGTTACTTGACTCTCGAGATATGTTATAGTTGTGAAAAGAGGGGGTACAAGAAGAACAAATGCCCCAAGATGGGTATACCCAACCAAATCTGCCAGATGTGCGGAAAGGAACATTTGGCTCCATGCTGCAAGTACACTCTTGAGCATTTTAGGGGAGGCAGGCGTGGGCACTTCCAAAGTCAGTGCAACCAATAACAACTAGGAGTGGCTCCAGCACCCGCATCGTGAGCCGGTACAAAGAATGTTACCCTTCCTACTATGAAGGCTAAAAGGAAGGGTAGAGAGGATGCACATGATGTATAAAAAAAAATAAAGATCTCACCATTGGGGTGAGCCAGCATAGCAGACCTCATCCTCATTGCGAGAAGTGTAGGAGGTGTCATTTGGGGGTATGCCGCCAGGGTACCAATGCATGTTATGGGTGTGGAGTCGAGGGGCATCAGATAAGGCACTGCTCTGGTAACCAAAGGATAGCAAGTAAGTCCCTCCTTAGTACATCATTATGAACATCATATAACTTTCCTTGTCATATATGAGCATCTATATTGAAAGGGAAACATAAGCATGATCTTAACACGACATTGAGTCATAAACATTGCATGTACATATTCTTTAAACCAGATGCATCAATTGGGGAAACCTCTTTATCACATTTCTCTTACATATAACCTCTTAGAAATTGAGTTCTATAATAATTTTCTTGAATGAAGTTACAACCTTAGGCTAATACTTTTAACTTGCTTCTCCAAATTCACAACAAAGGACTTTACTTGATGAGTTTCTTATAGGACCTTCTGTTTTGAATGAATAAAATCTTCTAGATTGTGCACACGCCCTCGTAATATTAACCTTCACGACACCAAGTCAAATGTAAATCAACCATGTGTTGAGATATTTCTTAGCCCACTCTCTCTTCTCTTCGTATGCGGCTCATAGGATTTAACAAAACACTTTACTTTCTTTGTGAATATTATCATGAACCCCTTTTCACTATTTGACACCTTAAGAGCACATATCAGCACCCTTATTCGAAAGCGTCACTTGTCTATATAAGGCTTCCTCTAGAACTTGAGATCCTTACAAATTCGTCATAGGACGGCCTCTTGTTTTCCTTCAGAGTGTAACACTTAGTCCAGCCGATTCCACCCTTAGTAAGTAACTCACCTCGTTCCCAGTATTGTGGCTACCAGTGATGTGGCCTTGTTTGGAAGCTTGAGAGCTATCATGGTAAAACATGTCTAGCTTGTAAAAAGTGCCCATCCTTTCTTTTCATCTCTGCAACATGTCCTACTATTTTCTTTAGTTGTAAATTCATCATGCTAGTCTCCCGACACTTGTTGGGATAACCATTAGGCATGTCCTTCCATGTATCTCTTTAACACTCCCTTTCTCATAGGATTCTTAATGGGCTCTCCATCAAGTCCAAATACACTTTTTGGGTTACTATAGAATCACATCTATTTATCATGCTTGTCCTATCTTTCTTTGGCGTATGGGTACTTACCAAGACACAAACCTGCTGTGAACTCATTATGAGCACTCGCAAACCATCCTTGTCTATTCTATAGTACCTCCCCGGGTTCCATTATCTTTAGCACTCGGCTTCTCTCATCGCTTACCAGGTCATGTACACTGTCATGTGCAGAGAGTTCACTTTCCCTAACATTCCACATCCTTGGGTGGACGGGATTTATCTTTTGCATTTCTTCCCGAAGCATCACATTTACCATTAGAACCTCTCTAACCCATGCCTGACTTCACAACAATATTAAGACATCCTAGCTACATGGTCTCACTCTTGTGTTGTTGAACTTAAGAAGCCTTATCGTCCTTTCCTTCCCCATTTGGGGTGGAGGCTCTAGATTTTGATACATGTCTTGAACTTATCAACTTGAGGGACAAGTCCACCATATCTCTAGTCCTTTCGCATAGGACCGACTATTGGGAGGGTTAAGTTGCTAGGGTGATAACCTCATAAGTGCTCCACTTCTTTTTCGATCTCATGGGCTTGGGGCCTAGATTCCTCATGTCAATTACCGTTAGGTCATAATGCAATATCGTGTATTTTTTTAAACCCCTATCACATTCACGGTGCAAGGATCTTCTCACTTTGAGTCCGACTGATTTTCCATACTCTCAAGAAGGAATTTTTGACACGTACTTGGCTATTTCTCCTTAGGCTTATCATTGCCAAACAAGGCATATATGGCATATAGAACTCATCTCTATCTCTTTTGTAACTCCTCGTATCCTAAGAATAATCTATACTATTGTCTATATCCTCCCGGTCATGCCTCCCATATATCACATACCTAAACCGCTCATATATTTTACATCTTCGGATCATATACATAGTTCTCACGTTATCCATATGTACTAGTTGACTCTAGGTCTCATTTAGTAGAATTAATGATGCTATTTCCATGATTATTCATGTTAACACTTTTGGTAGTAACCTTTATACTTCTTAGTATATAACTTCCTGAAATTTCCCTACTCAATACATTGATGGATTCTTGAATAATTCCAGCTCAATCTCAAACCTCGTCGTTCCTATTTCAATTACACTTTTCGGGCTGGAAGGTTCAAACATGTAAGAAGTATCGTTCCATACAGGTCAAGAGATTCTATGGTCATATTCATTTAAACACCTCTTGGAATAAGGTAGAGGAGGCTGAGGGTCTCCAAAAGTCCAATTTGGATGTTCGACATAAAGATTTGGAGTTTGAGGAAAATGAATGGGTGTTTCTCAAGATTTTCTCCATGAACTCGTTATGTGATTGGTTAAGAAAGGTAAATTGAGTCCAATAAACATTGGGCCTTAAATAATCTTGAAGAAAATAGGCCAAGTATCCTAAGAGCTTGAATTACCTCAAGAGTTGTCTTATGTGCATACCATGTTTTATGTATCCCTGTTGAAGCAAGTGATTGTGGATTTGTCACTCATTGACCATGTGGAGAATGTTGGAATTAATGAAGGTTTGAAGAGTTTCCTGTTTCCATCCTTGATAGACAAGTTCATGAGGAATAATGATATCGCCTTCGTCAAAGTGCTATGACAAAAACAACAAGCGAAGAAGGCCACCTGGAAGGCAGAGGGAGATATGAAGAGGAAATATCCTCACTTATTTGTAGAACCTAATGGTTGTGTTTAAAAGAATATCAGAAGTTTACTTTCTATGAGCTATACGTGTACAATTTTGGCAATGTAATGCTTATAATGTTATGGTTAGTGTTGTTTTCATGTTCACGATACGTCATTGTGTTGTGGATGCATTTTTAGGATTGGTTTTTGTGGATCTTTGATAGGTGGATAGGCCCAAATATAGAGAAAAATCTTCCAAAACTTTTAAAAATTTGGGGATTTAGTCTAATTTTGAGGCGTTGTGGCTTGATGGAGAGTAACAAAGGATTAAGGGTGATGGTTACATTGGTGATTGAATGACCCATACTTGTCACGCCGGGTTTAGACCATCATTCGGCGATGAATGATCCCAAGCTGGGGAGATTGTAATCCCCTTCAAGATTTCCTATATGTGTGAGACCATAAAGCACGCTCATGAGTCGCTTAAGTGTCATCTTGCCTTCCATAAGAGATTATGGACTAGAACCAACTTAGACGATCATGATATTCAATGTAGGAGGAGTTTTGGAAGTGGTTTAGGGTCTAAGGAGTGCCCTAGAACTAAGCCAAGTTGGGAACTATGCAGTGAGCTAAAGTTTCAAATGAATTCGCACAATACCCGACATCAAACGAGTAAAAATCCCAAAATATAAGAATTTAGGTGGTGATATACCTAAAAATTGAAAGCCCTTTGAGTCTAGTTTCCAATGCATTAAACTATTTGTTATTTGGATATTTCTACAGAACGTTATGGCTATTTTGCCGGACAATATCTCATCTGCAAGCCCAGCTTCGCGCTGGGGTTGTTAGGTGCGTGACAATGCACACAAGAAGGGTTTTCTGTCTTGTATGTGTGCCCAGCTGCATGTTCACTTACCCAGGTGCGCGGAAGCACACATAGAAACCCTATAAATACCCCAAGGTCGGGGAGGGAGAGTGGCTAACTCATTTCCTTGAGCTAGGACTTGCTCTAACAAAGGGAATATGTCTTATACATCCCTCCCATGAACCAAAGAAATATTTTTGGAGTGTTTTGAGTTAACTACTACTCCGAAACACTTATATTAATAGGGATTAATCTTAGAAATCCATAGATTTCCATTTCAATTTCCAAATTGGTCAAGAACACTACAAGTTATAATTCTCAAGAGTTTCACTATAAGAGGCATGTCTACCATCTCTAACTAATATATGGTGATTAATTATATTTGTGAAATATGCGTTAGGACTAATGGGATGGTGATTGGAATCTATGAGCTCCTAACCTAGGTTGTTTTGGTGTTGTAGAGATTGTAAAAATGGTTTAATTGATGAGATTGATTGGTTGGGAGTGAATTGTTGGGCATGAATCTGCTAATAGAGGTTGCGGATGGCCTAAAGACAATTGTAAGGTGAATCATTGTTCTAAAAGGTGGTTGTTAGGTGAAGAAATTTCATTGAAGAAGATTGTAGATAAATATACACATTAGATGTTTGATAAAAAGCCTAAATGACCTAAAGTATAGAAATTCTTACTAATATTGGTACAATTGTGTTGCATTGTAGATTAAAGTTGTTTAGTGTGGTGGACCGTCGTTGTATTATTAAGGGGTGAATTTGAGGCATGTTGGCTAAACTCCTTCCGTAGAATCGGATTCAACGCATTCCTTGTAAACTCTATGCATGGTTTGTTCAAGTTCCATTCCTATTGTTCTGGATTGCTTCTAATGATTGATTTACCCAAATGCTTATGTACTCAAGTCATGTTCCAATTACCTTTATTAAATTACTTTCCTTTTGGAAAATGTTCCAAGTATGATTGATGTTTCAAAGGCTTATGATCTTAAATTATGATACATTTGACATCATCATGCCCTACTCATTAAATTTTATATCAAATGTTTAAGTTCTCATGCACTCATGTGTTTATAGCCATAACATTTCAAATGTTCATGAAACTCTAGACATGTCTTAATTATCAAAGTCATGCTCTCTTCCTTGAAAATATTTTAGCACTTACTTTTGAATTGCCATTTGTTCATGAATATGAATTTATGGTCTTCCAATAATTTTGAACAAATTTCTATGAATTTCCAATGACTTAAGACATATGCTACGAAATGAAAGTATGAAATATGAAACGCGGCCCTTATGCCAAGAATAAAGATTATTATGTATGGCCAAGAGTGACAATGGAATGAAAGATGTTATGAAAAGCTATGAGATTAATATGTATCTCTTTTATATGAATATAAAAAAAATGGGAGTATTGATAGTATACCGAGAAAATGTGGGTTGTAAAGGCCCACGCTCAAAATTACACGTACCGATGTAGGAGAAGATTGAGAGATAAATTCCCTTGCATTGTGATGTGATTATTTTCCTTGATTGGGATGAATTTATTGCTAGCATTAGTCCATGTACCCATGTCTACCCGCACGACATTGTGGGGACACGACTCAGCCGATCGAGCAGAGATCAGACAACATGACACGTACTTGGTGGTTCTTCCTTCCTATTGCAATGTGTATCCATATACATCATGGTGATCGAGTGGAGATCGTACTTCATTCCATGAGCATGGAGGTATGTCCTTCTTGTTATTGTATTTGATTCGTATTACCATGTCGAACTACACATATTGTGGTGAGATGGTTCAGCCGAGCGAGCCGAGATTGGACTCCATGCCTCGTACATGGTGGTGATCAGTAGCTAATAATCTCCCAACAAAAAAATATTATTGCTCATTTGAAAATTAATTATGTTTTAACTTGGCATTTAAATATTATTGATCTTTTTATTGCTTCCATGTTTCTCTCTTCTTGTTTTGGCATTCTATTCCATGTTAGGGTATTTAGCTTACATTCTAGTACTACTCCATACATACTAACGTCCCTTTTTTCTGGGACGCTACATCCTTAATGGATGCAGGTGGTTCCTCAATAGGCGGCACATGTTCTTGATAGGAGTACCTTCTTCTCAGTTGATTCAGTGAGCCCTACTCTATATCGTGGTCTTATGTTTGTACTGACAATTGTATATCATTTTGAGGTACAACCGGAGCCTTGTCACCACCATTTACAGACTATTCTCATGCTTATTCAGAGGCTCCGTAGGCATAATATTGGTCGTGTTTTGAATGGGGGAAAACTATAAGCATTGTTCTTTTCAGTTGATCGCACCTACAAACTATGAACTTGTGTTAGTTTGCCTTCTATAAATGAAATTTCCTAATTAATGAAATTGGCATTGTACATTTTATCCTCTTGATTGACTATCTCTTCCTATTTATTCTTGAATTAATCATGGGAGAGGTTTGTTGGTAGGCACCAAGTAGGCTTGCTTGATCGGGTTACCTCGGTTGAGCGCTGGTCGTGCTCCCTAAGGTCGGGGCGTGACAAAGGAGGTATCTTTCATAGGGGAAGATATCACCGAAGCTTATGATGGTTGGATAATATTCTTTGATGAAGCCGAAAACTTCTAGGGATTAGGCATCAGAGCTGTCATGGTATAAGAAACCGGCCAACACTATCTGGTATCTACCAAGATCAGATTCCCATGCACTAACAATAGGGCAAAATACGAGGCTTGCATTCTGGGACTTAGGTTGGCCATTAACATGAACATCCAAGAAATATTGGTGATCGGAGATTCAGACCTATTGATACATCAAGTACTCGGAGAATGGGCCACCAAGAAAACCAAGATACTACCATACTTGCATTGTGTGCAAGGATTGATCAAGAGATTCACAAAAATAGAATTCAAACATGTTCACCGGATCCAGAACGAGTTTGCAGACGCATTGACCACCTTGTCTTTCGTGATACAACATCCAGAAAAGAATTATATTGACCCCATCCCAATAGAGACCCGCAAGCAGCCCGCCTACTATGCCCATGTTGAAGAAGAATTTGATGGGAAGCCATGGTTTTACGACATAAGGGAGTATCTGGAAAAGGGAGAGTACCCGAAAAGTGCTACACATACTCAAAAGCGCATCTTATGAAGGTTAGATAATCATTTATTTTGGAGTGGAGGAATTTTGTACAGAAGAACTCATGATCTAGGATGTCAAAGATGTGGCGATGCCAAAGAAGCATCCAGGCTACTTGAAGAAATACATGCTAGAACATGCGGACCTCACATGAATGGATTTGTTCTAGCCAAGAAGATACTAAGGGAGGGATACTTCTGGATGTGTATGGAGACTAACTGCATCAAGTATGTGCAGAAATGTCACAGTGTCAAGTAGATGCTGACATGACACGGGTTCCACCCAATGAACTCTTGTGACGATCTCGCCTTGGCCTTTTGCCTCTTAGGGGATGGATGTCATTGGTCTAATAGAGCCTGCTTCCTCCAATGGATACAGATTTATCCTGGTAGCCATTGATTACTTCATCAAATGGATTAAAGTCTCCTCCTACAAAGCCGTGACAAAGAAGGTCGTAGTAGATTTTGTTCGAGATTGCATTGTCTGCAGATTCAGTGTGCCCGAGCCAATTAATACAGACATTGCCGCCAACATCAACAGTGATCTGATACAAGCCACATGCAAAATATTCTATATCAAGCATCACAAATTCCATCATATACAGACCACATATGAATGGAGCAGAAGAAGTTGCCAACAAGAATATTAAGAAAGTCCTGAGGAAGATGGTGGACAACTACAAATAGTGGCATGAGAAGTTACCATTTTCTTTGCTTGGATACCGCACTACGGTCAGAACATCAAGTGGGGCAACTCTCTATCTATTGGTTTATGGTACTGAAGCTGTTATACTCGTCAAGGTAGAAATTCCTTCCCTACGGATTATATAGGAAGATGAGCTTAGTGATGTAGAATGGGTATAGAGTCGATATGATCAATTGGTTCTCATCGACAGGAAAAGAATGAATGGGGTGTGTCACAGTCAACTTTATCAAATGGAAAAGGCTTTCAATAAGAAGGTTAGACCAAGACAGTTCACACTGGGGCAACTGGTTTTGAAGCGAATCTTCCCACATCAGGACAAGGCAAAGGGTAAATTCTCACAAAACTGGCAAAGTCATTACATGATTCACTGAGTGCTGATAGGAGGAGCACTCATACTAGAAAAAATGAATGGAGAGATATTGCCAAAACCCATCAATTCAGACTCCGTCAAAAGATATTATGTCTGAGATTGTATTTCCACTTTCTTCTTGATGTAACATGAACTACGATTGACCTGATTCCCGTTTAAGAGGGGTAACGTAGGCAGCCTTGTGGGTTCATTCACATCATAATCAAAAGATTTGGGCAAACTTTGAATTTCATCAGATCTGATATCTTCACACCAAAAGTCACCAAAAAAGGATTGTCGGGAAATATATCAGGATCGTTCCGTCAGAACTGGGGAAAAATTCGAATTCCGAGGGATTCCTTACAATTCTACACAGGACAAGGACATTTCAATGTCTTAAAATGTATCACAATTTATGATTCAAAAAAATTATCTATTTTAATAACTGCATTCTTTATGACTGACCAATTACAAAATGTATATTTTCAAAACTCAATTTTTGTAATAGCCAAATACTACCAAGGCTAGCTCAAAGCACAAAGGTATCAAGATCAGAAAGCAAAGTCAGAAGCAAGGACGGACAAGGAATCAAAAGCACGAATCAACCTTCCCCTGACTTATAATTTTTATTTGAATACAGGAATAACAGGTGCAACACCATCTGCAAAGGATATACAACGAGACTGCTAGATAGATGCTACCAAGCCTAAATGTGTCGAACTAACAATGGCTTTCCTCCCTCTTATTTGCATAGGGTTAAGCAATTCCCTTATCATCCGCATACGGCTAAGCATTGCCCTCATACTTGTATGAGGCTAAGCTATGGCTCCATCATTGCATAAGGCTACGAATTGCCTTTATCTGCATAGGGCTAAGCATCGCCCTCATCATCTGCATAGGGCTAAGAACTGGCCTCATCATCTGCATAGGGCTAAGCACTGCCTCATACTTCCATAGGGCTAATCATTGCCCTCCTCATCGTATAAGTCTAAGCATTGCCTTCCTCTGCATAGGGCTAAGCACAACCCTCATTATCCGTATAGGGCTAAGCACTGCCCTCACTCTCTGCATTAGGGTCAATCACGAACTTTCTACTTGCATAGGACTAAGCATTACCCTCATTACCTGCATAGGGCTAAGCACTGCCCTTATTACTTGCATATGGTTAAGCACTTCCCTCATTACCTGCATAGGGCTAAGCACTATCCTCATTACTTACATAGGGCTAATAGCTGCCCTCATACCCGCATGAAGCTAATATTTCCCTCCATATTTGCATAGGGCTAAGCATTTGCATCAGGCCAAGTACGACTCCCCTATTCGCACAAGGCTAAGTACTTCCTTCCTCCGTTCCTGCATAAGGCCAAACCCTGCCTTCATCATTTGCATATGGCTAAGCACTGCCTATCATCTTTGTCGAACAGTCAAGTATCACCATATCCTTGCATTTCATAGGCAGAAATATTATCGCATTATTCAAAGGCGTCATAGTCCGAAGGCATCACCTTCAATACCTAAACATATCATTCAATGGCCTAAGGATCTCAAAATTTCACATCATTATTCAAAGGCGTCATAGTCCAAAGGCACCATCCTCGTGGCCCAAGGACACCATTTCATGGCCTGTGAATCCCTTTATTATACGTTTCATGGCTCAGGAAGAAATGGTTTAAGGACATCGTTCACACTGTCCAAAGAAAACCTTTATGGTCCAAAGGGAATTTGCATCATGTTTAATTCTCGCACCAGCGGTAATGATATTATAACTGTTATTCATAAATATGTTTTCCGTATTCAACTCAGAAGGTAACCGTTCTTTAAACGGGAGCATTCTCGCTCTGGTTTCCGTTCAAACGTTCACGTTCCTTTGATATCTCCAAGTAACCTCCAACCAATAGTTGAGCATTTCCTTTTCCTTAATTGTTTCCCAATTACATCACCTCACACATTAGTAACGATCGATTCCGCATTATTGGCATCTCTACTCTCCATATGTGATATCAACCATTCATGACACCATGATATCCAAAGAAAATCATTTTCTAAAGCATGCAGTCTTTTACAATGACTCCATAGGCCTCATGCGCCTTTGGATTCAGAACTAAACGCGGCCTGATTCCCGTTAAACCAGGGATATGTAGGCAGCTTGAGAACCAGTATTCGGCCTCCATATTTTAAAACATCTCATTCAGATAAAATTGATCATCATCTTGATTTCTTTACCCGACAATGTTCTCATCATTTTTGGGTAAAGAGTGTCAGCTGTTGATACTCAATTTTGCCCTCATGGTTCCATTTGTCCTTTGTGGATTAGTATATATTTTATTTATTTTAAGCAATATTTTAGGGATATTTTCCATATTATTGCTCCATTACATGTCCAAATAGTGATTTTATCATTTATTATAGCTTTATAGAATTTTAAAGCTATTACATATTTTTAAAAGTATTCTTTTGATAAATAATTCGTTAATTTTAGTATTTTTGTGAGTGATAAATAATTTACCTATTATTTCTTAAAATCATTTATGAACGGCGAATTGGTCAAAATACTTTATCTACATGTGTAGTATTTTGTATTAATTTTGATGATATTTTAGGTAATTTTCACAATTCGATTGCATTTTATATTATTTACAATAATAGCCTATATTCTCCACATTTAATTATATTTTTTATATTTTCTTTGACAAAATAATACTTTCTATTTTTATGATCATAGTTTATTATTTTATGTCTCAATTGTACAAAATAGTATTTTTTTTCTTCATATTTTAAAATATTTTATAAATTATGTTTATTAAATTATATATATTTTTAAAAGAGCCCAATAATAGGCTGAAATGTGGATCAATTTAAACCAAATGACTAGGCTCAATCTGCCTGAGTCCAATTCAGACGACCCATACCCGTTCGACCCATCCACGACCCGCCAAAACTAACCTTGATGATCCTTTGATCATAGATGTCCATCGCCTTCAATCAACCGGCCAATATCCCTTTGGCCCTTTTGATATAACTCACTCTTAACCCTAATACCCAATTCCCTTTTCTGTAGCTGCCTTTGAATCCTCTCATCTATAGAATCCTAACCCTAGTCGCTTCACCTCAAGAACTCTCGCCTAAACCTAGGATAATATAGAGATCCTCCATATCTCCTTTCTTTTTCCTATACTAACAATGATTCTTCCTCGTTTTCTAGACATTGGTCGCTTGGTGCTAAGTTATTTAAGAGAGTCGATATTCAGGAGGTTTGTTTGGCTCTAATGCTAGATAATTACCATATTCTTTACTTGATACACCTAAAATAAGGTTGCATGGTTTCGATTTAATGGTATCCTTGGCTATTTTGATCCCTTGTCAAATTCGGGTTTGCTCGATTTTACCCTAATCCAATTTGGAATTGGTTTGCATGAGATTGTTTCCTTATTCTGTGATTCGATTGTTTCTTTTCCTTTTTTGATTATGTGAATCGAGTACTATATAAACCCCCTCCCTAATTCCCCTAGGACAGACTTTTAGTCATTACTTTCTCTCACTCTCACTAGTTCTATCGGTTCTGGTTCTCTAAGGGCTACAATTGTTTGATTTTGTTCTTGGTCGACTGAAAGCCAAGGCCATTCTGGTATTGTTCTACAACCTCCTCTGGTACAATCACTCTCAGAGTCCTCGAGGCTCTTGTGAACTCTAAAGTACTAGAGAACTTGAGATTTTCGCTGCTTAGGTTTTCTCACTAGCAAATCGCTGTTGAATTGCTATCGAAATTTTGATTCTTCTCATTTGTTTACTTCTCTTTGCAAATGGTTTGTATCTTTAAATCTGTAGTTTAACTCTCTACCTATTAACGAATGCTCGTTTAGAATGATTTCCTTTCCTAGTCAAGATTATGTGTTTCATACTTACATGCTCTATATGCTACTACCATGATGAAGCCTTCAAGTAGAAATCATGCCCTAGGACTTTGGTCTTCTGATTGTGTGAATTGCAGTCCTCTATAGTGTAACGTGTTATTTACTCTTCGTTGCAGCCTATGTGACTAGTCTAAAACTTTGTATGCTTTGTCTTGACGATGTTAGTCAGTCAGTTTAGAAACTTCTTCACATGAATCCTTTGTTGTATGTTATGTGTTCTGATTGACCTATAAAATCCCATGTTTCATTGAAACTAGATGAATGCATACTATCTATTTGACTTGCTGAGTGCCCTGCTTAGAAGCCATGTCTAACTCACACCCTTTATACTAGGTTTCTCTTCCATATTCTCTATGATTAAGTCCTGACTACTCTGGGGTGCCCCTATCCTCGAGATGTTATCACTTTGAACTGACTCCATAAACCTGATAAACTATCCAATGCATGCTTTGTTCTAGTTGACCTATGTGTTTGTACACCTCTCAGATGTTGTATTTAGCATATACATTTGTAGTATCCCCTTATGTGACTTTTATAAACCGAGGGGTTGTGTTCTTTGTTATTCTTATGTGCTCTCTATCACCTCTTAGATATTCCATCTTAAGATGTTACCTAAACTATCTTGTTCTTGGTTAGTTTGTAAACCTTAAGGATAAAAAATCTTTTGAGTGCATATGTGTTTCTTGCTTAAGTTTGAAGTCGCCTAGATGACCTATTTGCATAGGCTTTCACTTGCATTCTTAGTGCTCTTGTTGGGCATTAGTTGTCATTGGTGAATTGAGTTGGTTTGCTTCTGAATTTTGGCCTGGTCTATTGGGCCAAGTTTGGTATTTGGTCTAAATTGTGCTATCAAGCTTTCCATTTTGTATCTGGAGTTTGCGCCTGTTGGTTTCGCATGAAGTTGGAGGTTGTTGAAGGCCCAGATGTGTTACTGGGTTATTTGTATATTTTTGGCCTGTAATTATTCATTCTGGGTCTGTAATAGTTTATAAAATTAATAAGTGGAAAAAATAGTTATAAGGCGGCCTGTGATAGTTTAATTCTCGCATGATTGGGTAGATAACATGCCTATAGGTCCAAATAGCTTAACCTGGTACTTGTCAACCATGCTTTACTTCTGTGTTTTACTTGTTAATAGATATCATGCCTATAGGACCTTCAACTTTGCCTATTCCACTTAGAAATCATGAGCTTAGGACTTCAAGCAAATTGGTAACCAGACACTGCCTATGGGATTTACAATATCGTTTAGAAATTATGCTTATAGGACCTACTCTGTGTTAATTCGATTATCAGCTACTACACTTAGAAATCATGTCCTGGGACTTCACACTTAGCATCATGCCTGTAGGACTTTATATTAACTAATTTAACTGATTGTTCTAGCATGTTTTAAGAACTACGCTCCTCATTCCTTACACCTATAAACTATGTTCACAGGATTGCAACATTGACTTATATTATTTATCTGTTGTACCGCTTAAAACAATTAAAAAATTGAATCACCTAGAGATCCTGCCTATAGGATTTAATAATGAAGCCACTTTGTCATGATATCCACGTAGAAACCATGTTTATAGACTTAACATCTAATTGGTTCACACTCCTTCGTTATTAAGACTAGCCACTCACAGCTTCACCTAGAAATCATGTTTTAAGATCCAAATCTTTTAATTCGATAATATAGGTTAACTAGTAACTCTCCAACATGCCTCAACGATTAGAAATCATGCTCATAAGGTAACCATTGATCCCACCTTCAATTCTGCCATCTCTTTATAAATAGTTGGATTAGTAATAGTTGTGCACTTACATGAATTAATATGTGGAGGTAAATATGAGCCCCTTTATGCTAATTGTGCTTCTATGAAGTCCTTCTTATTTGAACTATTTGGCGCCTAGTCTTTTAATTTCAAGCAGCCTAGGATGAGTCTAGAACCATCCTTATAGTTGTCCAACACGTCCTGAACAATAGGCATGGGACAGGTAGGCACTTATAGGGTACGACTTAGAATTGAATTAGTATTTTTTATTTAAATAACTTAAAGACAGTAATCGGGTTGCTGGAGATGATAGTTTGTGCTCGCTGGATAAATTGAGCAACCATTTCACTTAAGGTTGCGAAGTATTATTTACGTTGCACGGGGTGACCCTTCAGGCTAAAAATTTAGGACCTCCCCCTCTACCGTTTCTAATTGCTCTTGTATGTATAGTCTTAGTAATTAGTATCATTAAGGGATTTAGATGTGTTGAACATCTTTGTAACCAAAAGATTTTACCAATTATTATTAGTTCATGATTGAAGTATGCTCTTTTCAAATTATTCCCTTTACATTATTTCCGTTCTATTTCTTCAAATTAAGTAATTATTAGTAGTTGGACTATATATGATCATTCAGCACCACCTAGAATAGTTAATCACTTGCTTGGACCGTTTAGCCTAATAATAGATAAATTTTCATGCTCATTTAGGATAATTAATTAATAATTCAATAATCTCATACAATTTAAAATTTGACCGGGAACTACATCTGTGGACCTCGAAGAGTGCCTAACACCTTCTCTTCAAGGTAATTTGAACATTTACCCGATCTTTGCTAGTGCAGACTAGTTCTAATCAGAGTTTTTTGCAAATAGGTGCCCTAACACACCTTAAAATCGTTAGATGACGACTCTTCTCTTTTAATACCCATTTAAAAGAGTTGTCACATGTCGAAAACTGCTTTCATGAGAAAACAGGGCGCGACACCCTTCGTGCTTTTACTCTCGTCCTCACATGATAATGATAACAGAGCAAGCAAGTGCATGGCATCACCCTTCATGCTTTAGCCTTACGTTCACTCTAACAAATATATCAATATGTAAATAAGGCATGATAATATCCTTCGTGCTTTTCACTTTCCTCACCAAGCATTCACAACAACATAATATCAAGCAAGGTGGGAAGAAAATTCAGCTTCAATAATAATATTGAAATCTGCTCGTCATATGAGAATATTTCCACAATTAGGTCTAACAACCAATCACAAGTTCCATGTTCTCAACTCCCAATATCTCAACAATTTAATATGATAAATAACTTGAAAGAAACTAGTCAAGGAATAAGCAATCTATCTAAGGCACGAAAGGCACGGTAAAGGAAATAACATGATACAATTAAGACAAATTTCCAACCCGCATGCTTATCCTAATGGCCAACACATATGCACTCGTCACCTCGCATATCTGCCGACCCCAAGATATAGTTCACATAGGAATTAGACTTGATCCTACCGTAATTCTCACAAATCAAGGTTAACCAAGATACTTACCAATTTTCACAACCAAATCAACCATCATTAACGGCTTTGCCTTTTGAATAAACCTCCAAACCAACTAAATCTAGCCAATTATCGATCAAACAATCAGAAATAAGCTTTAGAAACTACCCATGAATGAAAAAGGTTCAATTTTGGTCATTTTTGAAAGAGTCAACCCGGACTTGCTAGGTCGAAATCCGAGATTCCGACCAAATCCCGATTACCCATTCATCCCGGAGCCCGAATATGTGATTTGTTTCGAAATTCGACCTTAATTTGAGGTCTAAATCTCAATTTTAATAAATTCCTAGATTCTACCGAAACCCCCCAATTTTTACTTTGAAATCCATGGATTTGAAGTTAAAATCTATGGAAAAGTAATTAAAATTGATTGAAAACTAGTTAAAGTTGCTTACCAATGAATTTTTGGAGAAAACGTTTTCCAAAAATCGCTGCTAGAGAGCTTAGGGTTGAAAAAGGGCGTAAAATGAGCTAAGTTCGATTTTTCAGTCTTTTACACAGTTTCAGATGTCGCAATTGTGAACTCATGTTCTCAATTTCGAAGTCCGTAAATGCGACGCACTGATCGTAAATACGATTAGTGCATCAGGTCCCCTAGAAGTCGCAAATGCGAAATAACCCTCGCATTTACGAAGCTCCCCTCCATCGCAAATGCGGTGCATGCATCATATTTGCGAAGATGTCCAAAACATCTCAGTCATCGCAAAATAGGCTACTCGGTGGCTATGCAAAACTATCTCAGCCCGAAAATACGAATAATTTATCGCAAAGGTGATACCTAGCCCCAACTTCCTCTTCGCATTTGCGATCTTGACCTCGCAAATGCGAGGCTCGACATTGCGATCAGATTCTCTTAAATGCGAGACCTGCAACTTGACACGAGCACAATCTTGCACCACCAGTCCCAAAACCATTCTGCAATGCATCTGAAACTTACCCAAACCTCTCGGGATCCAATATGAACGTGCACACAAGTGTAATAACATCATACAAACTCACTCGCTGCCTCAAATCATCAAAATAACATCAAACAACAAGAATCGATCATCAAAACTCAAAAATTTCAACTTAAAACTCAACTTTCACAATCTTTCACATAATGCGCTGAAACACGCTCGGATCACCAGGGATCCCAACCAAACATTCTCACAAGTCCAAAATTATCATACGAACCCACCGAAATTGTCAAAACACCGATACGAGGCCGTTTACCAAAACTACTGATCGTGGTCAACTCTAGCCTCATTTTAATTCAAAAGTCATATTTTCTTCAACATTTTACATAAGATCTTTCTGAAAAGTTACAAGAATCATGCATGCAAATCAATAAATGTTAAATGAAACTATGAGAGGTTTGGGAATAAAAAATTTAAGGCTAGCACTCAAAACGATCTATCAGGTTATCACACGTAAGCTGCGAATCCAAGCATAGCAGCTCACTAGGAAGTCTCCAAATCATGCTCCTATGCTCCCTCTTGAGCACTGTTAGGACTAATGCCATGATTTACTCAAACATATGCAGAAGTATAGTATTATTACAAAAGACAATGTGTGCCCAGTAAGTATCACGTCTAATCCAACAAAGTAGTGGTAACGTTTCGATAAAAGATACTCACTTTTTATAATATGTAGAGTTCATGAACATACACAATAGTATAGAAGTAACCAAATAGTGTGTGAGATAAATACAACTAAAGTAGGGCTTTATAAATATGCTTTTGATATAAATATGTTACAAGTAGATCATGTATCATAACAAAGCATAAAGCACTCTAAAATCTTCTCAAATATGGTATAACATTGGTATCTGCATATACGCTCCTCACCTCGCATATGCGGTACACCCAAACACGTAGCATATAGAATTTAAGTCCATCTTAAAAAAATGTCCTCAACCCGAGGTTAGCAAAGATACTTACCTTATCCGAAGTAGGTTTCGAACTTCCAAAGGTTTAAAATCTAGCCAAAGAATACTCAACAAGGTCATTAATTCCATATGATAAAGCTTTGATATTTAATAAAATTTCAAAAGTTAATGCTTGGCCTACATGGTCAAATTCTGAAGCAAAAGCCGGATCTTATTTACTCATAACCTCACGAGTTCAAAATGTGATTAGTTTCCAAGTCAGAGTCCAAATTGGTATTCAAATCCCCAAAAGATACTTTCATAACTTTCAAGGCAAAAATTCTCTTTTCCTATTTTAGATTACTTCATTTAGAGAAAATTTGATGATAGATCCAAGTAATAATCTTAGATCTAGGTTAGAATTTCTTGCCCCAATGATAATGAAATCTCCTTCAAAAAGTCTCAAATCCGTATTGTGTAGCTCCTAAAATGATAAAATAAAATTTTATGTACGAAATGGTGGTTATATAGGCATAATTTAAAATTTTAGCAACTGGAGCAGCTCGTCTGCTAACTTCTCATCGTGAGATAATCGCGAGGACTTGTCTCCTGCTCTTGCATCGCGAGGCAGGTCACAAGCCTCTATGACCTGGTGCTGATTATGTTGATATTCTCTTCCAAACACTCTTCGAATACCGTAAAACTCACTCCATCATCTCGGGACACCTCCAAGTCATCTCGACTAGTCTATATACTCTATATGAACTTGTCCAACAACTCTAAACACATACAAAAATATCACAACTAAGAATCAAGGTCCAAAGCAAACTATAAAGTCTCTTAAGCTCTTCAACTTTCATGTTTCACAAGATATGTCATTCAAGCCTCTCAGATGCTTAACCTAACTTACATATAAGTCTTATACAAACCTATCAGAACCTTCAAATTATGAATCCGAACTCATTTACTTAAAATGTTAACATGAGTCAACTCTCTTTCAACTTAACACTTCAAGTTAGGAACTAAGTGTTCCATATTATTTCTGAACCTCTTGGGACCTAAACTACCCACACCTACAAGTCATGTAACACCAAATGAACATATGAGAAGTCACAAATAGGGGAATATGGTTCTAGATCTTAGACAAATAAGTTGGGTCGTTACATTTAGGAACACTAGAGTTTTTCTTCTTCTTGTGTATAGGCTCAAACTAATATCGACAACTATCAAGTGAAACAAAAATATTCTAACCTGAAGTATACTCCAAAACACAAATTTTATAACTGTAACAGGTTTGTTTTTGTTCAAAAATAACAAACACATAAAACCCTAAACTAGGACCGGTACAGTACCTGCAAAAATCCCTTTTACCACGTACCCTTAATTCCCCTTAACCTCAGCCCCCTTAAGGAACCCCCCTTACTGGTACGACCCCCGTACCCAGTCCCTTAAGTATCCGTAACCCCCTAGATAACCCTACCCTAAACATTATTAAAAAAATTTAAACTTACGTTGCTATCGCCGGACCTCGTGTCGTCTTGGACTACACTTGAATGAGAGAGTGTGGAGGGAAGAGATTAGAGAGAGGAAGAGAGAATAGAGAAATGATCAAAGTTTAGAAATTTATTTCCTATTTTCGATGGTCTCCATTGGTAGATTCGTCAACTATTACTTACAGATCTGGCCTCGATTAAAGCTTACTTTCAAATGAATTCTGTTGGAATATTAAATTTATTTTTTCTTTTTAATTTATTTTTGACGAGCGACATTATCCAGGAAGCGGACATGGATGTGAGGCTTGATATACAAATCATCCCCAGGAAAAGTAGTTTCAAGTACCTTGGGTCAATAATACAAGGAGGTGGAGAAATTAATGAGGATGTCACACATCATATTGAAGAAAGATGGATGAAAAGGAGGCTCGATATTGGTGTCTTATGTAATAAGAATGTGATACTAAAACTTAAAGGTAAGTTCTACAAAGTAGTGGTAAGACCGACTATGGTATATGGGGCAGAGTGTTGGCCAATCAAGAACTCCCATGTCCAGAAGTTGAAAGTTGCTGAAATGAGGATGTTGAGATGGATATGCAGGAATACCAGGTTAGATAATATTATGAATGAAGTCATTCGCGATAAGGTGGGAGTTGCTCCCGTGGAGGATAAGATGCAAGAGGCGAGGCTGAGGTGGTTCGTGCATGTTTGTGACGACCCGATAGGTCATTTTGAGTACTAACCCTTATTTTTGAGTTCCGAGACCTCTATTAGCTCCATTTAATATTTCTCAATTTGCGTGCACATTATGTGTCTTTTTCCGGAAATATTGTATGTGAAAATTTGAAGAAAACATGATTTTTGGCTTTAAAAAAAACTTGAGTTGACTACGGTCAACATTTTGTGCAAATGATCCCGGATCGGTATTTTGAACATCCCGGTGAGTCCGCATTGTGATTTTGGACTTGGGCATATGCCCGAAATTGAATTCAGAAATCCCTAACTTGATTTGACTTATTTTGCCGAAAGCTAGTAATTTGAACGTTATGAAAACTCCTAGGTTTAGCCGTAGGCTGACTTTGTGATTATCGGGTTCAGATTTTTGTTCCGGGACTTGTTATAGGTTCCTTTTTCTATTTGAAACTTATCTGCAAAATTTGGTACAAATCGAAGTTGGTTTGATAGGATTCGAACGCTCAGTTGTTATTTTTGAAGTTCTTGAGTTCCTTTGAAAATTTTATATTTTTTGATGTCCGATTCATAATTCTAGGTGTTATTTTGGTATTTTGATCACGTGAGCAAGTTCGTATGATGTTATTAAACTTGTGTGCATGTTTGGTTTTGAGCCCGAGGGGCTCGAGTGAGTTTCAGATAGGCTACGGACCATAATGGACTTAGAAAGTTATTGGTTTCAATTGTATTGTGGTGTCTGGTACTTTGTGCTTCGCGATTGCAAAGCTACTCTCGTGATCGCGAAGGGGTAAATGTGGTTGGGGAGGAATTTCTTCTACGTGAACGTGGGTACTTGGTCATGAATGCGAAGTAGTGGTGGGTTTCCCTTCGCGAAAGTGGCCGTTCCCTCTCGAACGCGATGGGTTGTGGGATCTGGGGGAAGGCTGTGCGGAGACTCTATGCGAACGCGGGCTCTGGCTCGTGAACGCGAAGGCAAGGGGGGAGCTAAGCCTTTGCGAACGCGTAGGGTTGATCGCGGTGTTATTCACGAACGCATCAGGTGCTTCGCGAACACGAATAGCACCTGACACCTAGGTATTAAAACATTCCAAAAATTGGGATTTCACCAGTTTCACCATTTTCAAGTTAGAGCTCGGCCTAGAGGCAATTTTGAAGAGGTTTTTCATCTCCACTTCATTGGTTAGTAGATTTTAACTTGTTTCGTTACATTTCCATAAACATCCATTGATTTTAACTTTTAATCTAAGCTTTATCATGGTAGAAATTAGGGATTTAGGTAGAAATTGGGAATTTTGAAAATTTGAGATTTGGATCTCAAATTGAGGTCGGATTTCGAAACTAATCACATAACCGGGCTGGGGGGTGAATGGGTAATTGGATTTTGGTCGGAATCTCGTATTTTGACCAAGTTGGCCCGGAGTTGACTTTTGTTGACTCTTTCCAAAATCATTAAAGATTGCATATTTTTCACTTATGGGTAGTTTCTAAAGCATTTTTTTGAATTATTTTAACTATATTTGGCTAGATTTAATTGGTTTGGAGGCTAATTCTAAAGGAAAAGCCACGGTTGTGCCTTTATTTGGTTGCAGAGCGAGGTAAGTGTTGTGGTTAACCTTGACTTTAGGGATTAGGACTTGTTGGTCTATTTGCTACGTGTATTATTGTGTGGACGGCGTATATGTGAGGTGAAGAGTATATATGCGTTGTCATTGAGATAAAGCATGCGGGTGGAAATTTTTCCTTTGTATTATATTGTTCATTAAATTTGTTCTTCATGCTTAGGTTTAGATTCTTACTTTTTAATTATTCCCCTCATATTTATTGTATAATTTGAATATGTTGGGAATTTTGAAAGTTGAGTTTGTTATCTTGGCACTAGAATTGAAGTGAAATTGCTTCCCGCCTTGCATTTGTTATTCGAATTTGTATTGTTTCTTGCTGAGGAAGAGTGAAAAGCGCAAAGGATGTTGCCGTGCCTTATTTGCATTCATTATCATATTTTGAGAGGTTGTGAGGATTAAAGTACGAAGGGTGATGCCGTGCCAGAGAGTAAAAGCACGAAGGGTGATGCCGTGCCATTTTATATGATATTATATGGTTAGGACGAGAGTAAAAGCACGAAGGGTGATGCCATGCCATCTTTATTTCAATGCCTTATTTGATTTCCGGATTGGCGATTTACTTGGTTACATTGTTGCTTATTTCGGAGGATGTAATTTGGTGATCTCGTACTTGCCGTTCTTATGATATTTCCCCCTTTCGTATGTCCCCTCCCAGTTAATATATTTATTGTTCTACTTGTTACTTTGTTGCTTTATATGTATATTTGTACAGGAATTTACGTAGGGTTTTGTCATAGCCTCGTCACTACCTCGATGAGGTTAGGCTCGACACTTACAGAGTATATGTGGTCGGTTATACTTATGCTACACTTCTGCACTTCTTGTGCAGATACTGGTGTTGGTTCAAGCGGCGTCTAGTGGTGTTCTGCTTGAATTCAGCCATATTTGGACACTTGAGGTATATATGCACGGCGTCCGCAACCCTGAAGTCCCCTTTTTCTCCAGTTTACTCTTTACCTAGTCTTAGACAGTTGTACTTTGTTTCAGACAATATATGTAGTAATCTAGTTGCTCATGTCTTCGAGACTCCGGATTTTTGGAGTTGTTTGGATATCGTCATATGTATTTATTTATTTCATTTCAGACTATTTCGGTTTATCTTTATTAATATTTTATTTTAAATTGGTAAAATTGGTTAAATAAACTAGCTAACGTTAGCTTTCCTAGTAAGTGAAATGTTAGGCGCCATTATGGTCCCGAGGATGGGATTCCGGGTCATGACAAGTTTGTATCAGAGCACTAGGTTGCCTAGGTC
This sequence comes from Nicotiana tabacum, assembly GCF_000715075.1. NCBI lineage: Eukaryota > Viridiplantae > Streptophyta > Magnoliopsida > Solanales > Solanaceae > Nicotiana > Nicotiana tabacum. The sequence continues at coordinate 55,116,462 of NC_134088.1, forward strand.
TCACGAGTCATGAGCAAGCTTAGTATAGTCTAGAGGATCGGTACAGAGACGTCTGTACTTATCTTCTAGAGGCTATGAAGCTTTAGGAAAATTTCACTTCTTTCTTTTCCTATCGTGCGATTTTATTCTATCATTGATGTTTGAATCATTCCATTGTTGTTCTCTCGCAGATAGTGAGAACACACACAGCATCTACAATCGGGCAGGAGCCAGGGCCAAGATAGGGGCCGAGGCAGAGGTAGAGGTAGAGCTCAGCCTATAGCTCGTGCAGCAGCACCAGCTGTGGAGCCTCAAATTGATCATGAGGAGGATATCCCAGCTCATATTGCACCAATCGGACCCGCTCAGGTCCCGGAGGAGTTCATAGCGACTCCCATGCTTCAGGATACGCTAGTCTGCTTGGTGGGCCTTAAGGAGAGTATGGCCCAGACCGATACATTTCCGGTGGCACCAACTATCTTCAGGCTGGGGGAGTAGCACAGACTCCCGCTACTCACACTCTGGAGAAGATGGCTCCCATTTATCAGACTTAGGCAGTTCCGCCAGTTGGGGTAGTTTAGCCTATTATTGCTACACAAACCGAGGGGAGTTCCGCGATGTCTTCTGAGGAATTGATGAGGTTGGTTAAGTTCACAAAGTTCTTCCCTATTCACTTCAGTGGTGCACCTTCTGATGACCCACAATATTATTTGGACCGTTGCTACAAGGTGTTACGCAACATGGGTATTGTTGAGTCCAATGGAGTAGACTTTGTAGTGTTTCAGATTACCGGTTCTGCCAAGACGTGGTGGCAGGATTATGAGCATGGTAGATCAGCAGGTTCTCCACCCCTCACTTGGGATCAGTTTTCGCAAATTTTTCTGGAGAAGTTTATTCCTTTCACTTTGAGAGAGGAGTAACGCTAGCAGTTTGAGTGACTGTAGAAGAGTAGCATGACCGTTACCCAGTATGAGACCCAATTTGTTGACCTAGATCGCCATGTGGTTATCTTACTCCCTACTGATAGGGAGAGAGTGAGGAGATTCATTGGTGGACTTACTTTTAGTAGTAGGCTACAAATGGACAAGGAGACCGGAGATGATATTTCTTTCTAGAGGGCCATAAAGATTGCTAGACGGTTTGAGATGGTTCGCGGTCATGGTAGGAAAACGATATCTGAGATGAGGTCTCATCATTTCAGTGGTGCCTTATCTGGAGGCAGAGGTTTGTTTGGTAGAGGCTACCTTCCCAGGCCGATTCAGTCAGCACTTTAGGCATCCCACGGTGCTTCGAGTAGTCGTGGTTCTAATGGGTTTCATCCTGAGAAGCTAGCCTAAAGTGAACCTTCAGCTCTTATTAGTGCACCTCCTATCCAGAGTTATCAGAGCGGTTATCCAGGTCGACAAGCCCAGTTCCAGAGTCAGCAGTCACATCAGTCGAGGACTTGTTATACTTGTGGAGATCCAAGGCATGTCGTAGGATTTTGCCCTAGGTCATAGGGCCACATGCCACAATAGGGTTCTCGTGCCATGGTTCTGGCACCAGTTGCTCCATCGCCCGCTCAGCCAGCTAGAGGTGGGGGTCAGGCTTCTAGAGGTGGAGGTCAGCTAGCTAGAGGTCGTTTGAGAGGCGGAGGTCAGAGTGGTGGGGCTCAGACCCATTTTTATGCATTTCTAGCTAGACTTGAGGCAGAGTCATCTGACGCCATCATCACAGGTATTGTTCCAGTTTGCCATAGAAATGCCTCAATTCTATTTGATCCGGGCTATACTTATTCCTTCATGTCATCCTATTTTGCTTCATATCTGGTTATGCCTTGTGATTCTTTGAGTGCTCCTGTCTATGTGTCCATGCCTGTGGGAGATTCTATTATTGTAGATCGTGTTTATCACTCGTGTGTGGTTTCTATCGGGAGCCTTGATACTAGTGTAAATCTTCTACTTCTTGATATGATAGACTTTGATATTATTTTGAGCATGGATTGGCTGTCACCTTATCACGCTATTTTGGACTGTCACACCAAGATGATGACCTTAGCAATATCGGGATTGACTCGATTAAAGTGGAGAGAGACTCATCGCCATTCTACTAGCAGGGTTATTTCTTATGTGAAGGCTCGACATATGGCCGGGAAGGGATGTCTAGCATATTTGGCCTATATCTTTGATTCTAGTGTTGAGGCTACTTCTATGGATTCAGTACTAGTTGTGCACGCGTTTCTAGAGGTGTTTCCTACAAATTTGCTAGGGATGCCTCCCGACAGAGATATAGACTTCTATTTTGACTTGGCTCCGAGTACTCAACCCATTTCTATTCCACCATACCGCATGGCACTAGCTGAGTTGAATGAATTGAAGGAGCAGTTGCAGGATTTGCTTGATAAGGGATTCATTAGACCTATTGTCTCACCTTGGGGTGCACCAGTGTTGTTTGTGAAGAAGAAGGATAGTTTGATGAGGATGTGTATATATTATCGGCAGTTGAACAAAGTCACTATCAAGAACAAGTATCCTTTGCAGAGGCTTGATGACTTATTCGATCAGATTTAGGGTACCAAAGTGGTTTCAGAGATTGATTTGAGATCTAGCTATAATTAATTGAAGATTAGGGCATCAAATGTCCCTAAGACAACTTTTTGGACTCGGTATGCGCTTTATGAGTTCCTAGTGATGTGATTTGGCTTGACAACTGCCCTAGCAACATTTATGGATTTGATTAACCGGGTATTCAAGCCCTATTTGGATTATTTTGTGATTATTGATGATATCTTAGTCTACTCCTGTAGTCGAGAGGAGCATGAGCAGTATCTGCGGATCGTACTTCAGACCTTGAGAGATAGTCAGTTATATGCCAAGTTTTCAAAGTGTGAGTTTTGGTTGGATTCAGTTTCATTTTTAGGGCATGTAGTATCTTATGAAGGCATTAAAGTGGATCCTAAGAAGATTGAGGCAGTTCAGAACTGGCCTAGACCTACTTCAGCTATAGTGATTTAGAGCTTCTTGGGTTTGGCGGGTTATTATCGCCGATTCGTGGAGGGGTTTTCATCTATCACATCCCCATTGACTAGATTGACCCAGAAGGGTGCCCCATTCAGGTGGTCTGATGAGTGTGAGTTGAGCTTTCAGAAGCTCAAGACTGCTTTGACTCCAGCTCCAGTGTTGGTGTTGCCTACGAGTTTGGTCTCTTACACTATGTATTGTGATGTGTCATGTATTGGGCTTGGTGCAGTGTTGATGCAAGACAGTAGGGTGATTGCCTACGCATCTCGACAGCTATAGTTTCATGAGAAGAACTACCCTGTTCATGACTTAGAGTTCAAAGCTATTGTTCATGCATTGAAGATTTGGAGGCATTACCTCAACGGCATGTCGTGTGAGGTATTCACAGATCATCGGAGTCTACAACACTTGTTTAAGCAAAAGGATCTAAATTTGAGATAGCGGAGGTGGTTAGAGCGGTTAAAAGACTATGATATTATCATTTTTGTCACGACAACAATCCCAACTTGTTGTGATGGCGCCTTTCACATTACTAGGCAAGCCGACAATCACATAACTACACATTTGAATTTAAAAAATGATTTTTAACAAGTTCAATAGTAGAAAATCTCATAGATAACTGATAAGAACAACTGAAACTCAACGACAAAAAATCCCAAAATCCTGATGTCACCGAGTACATGAGCTACTAATGTCAACATACTCTAAAACTCTAGTACAACTGTCTAAGAAAATAGAACAATACTAAAATAAAATGAAAGGAAGGAGAGTCAAGGTCTAAGGGCGTCATAGCAGCTACCTCAAGGTCTCCGAACAGGTACTATCACCACTCTAGTAACCATCGCGTCCAGATGTACCTTGTTCTGCACACGAAGTGCATAGTGTAGTATGAGTACAATCGGCCAAATGCACTCAATAAATAACAGGAATAACCTTGGGTTGAAAGCAGTGACGAGCTCAGAAAGATACAATACGAATCAAAATAATGACAACATAGATATAACAAAATAATGATAGTGATAACTCAGAAAACTTCCAAATTCAGATCGTACATAGTACAGAAATTTAGGCATGCTTTCACGTCCAACAATTTAAGCTCAACACTAATAAAATATGCCAAGTACATCTAGCATGATGAATGTTACATCTCTATGACTACATGTCAAATATGCATGTCAAATGTGATGTATCACAGTGATAATCCCATGTACTCACACTCTCAGAGTACTTAATCTGTTTGTCTCAAACTCCCACTCAACACAGACAATCACTCAACACTATACAGGTGCCTGCGCTTACTACTGGTATGTCAGACTCCCGAGGGGCGGATCCTGCCCAAGCGCTAATATAAAGCTAATATGGCCTACTACGGCATGTAGCCCGATCACATAATAATAAATAAGCCAATAAGGCATGCTGTGGCGTGCAGCCCAATCCCCAATATCACTCACAATCCGGCTCTCAGGCCCCAACTCAGTCATCAATCTCTCTAGTCTCACGGGCTCACAAATCTCATATCACTCAGCCCAAATATGATAATAGAGACCGAAATATGATATGCAATTGAATAAATGTGACTGAGTACATAATTGCAACTTAAGCAGATAACTCAACATCAGAAATGACCTCAGTGGGTCCAATAGAATAAGCACATAGCCTAAAAATGATTTCTATCATGGATCACAGCTCAATTACACTAACACATAGGAATTACATGGATAGAAACAAGACTAGATAACTACATAGCACCACAGAATCAATCGAGTCATAATTACCACGGTGCACGCCCACACGCCCGTCACCTAGCATGTGCGTCAACACCAACCATATAACACGTATTCCAGAGATTCATACCCTCAGTGCCAAGTTTAGAAGTGTTACTTACCTCAAAGTGCATAACTCAATGCTCCAACAAACCCTTGCCTCGCGAATCGGCCTCCGAAAGACTCAAATCTAGTCACAAACAACTTAATATAATTAATACAAACTATAGGAATCGATCCCATACGATAAAGCTAAGTTCTTTAACCAAATTCAAGAAGTCAACCCAAAACATCAACCCTAGGTCCACACCTCGGAGCCTTGCAAAATTTACAAATTCCGAACGCCCATTCAATAACGAGTCCAACCATACAAAAATCATCCAATTTCGACCACAAATCGAACCTCAAATCCCCAAATCTTACTCTCCAATACGTAGACCACAAATCCCCCAAATTTCATCTAAAAAATACATAATCTAGGTGTAAATATCGATGGGTATTCAATATTATTGGACAAAAGTGATCAAAGATTGCTTACCTCTTGAATTAGAGTGAAACCCCTCATCAAAACTCGCCACTAGCCGAGCTTGCAAAGTCCAAAAATGAGAGAAATCTCCAAACCCTTGCACATATTATTTTGTCCAGCATTTTCGCTTCTGCGGACTCACAAGCCGCACTTGCGGCTTCGCTTCTGCGGAGTTTTATTAAAATCCCAACCAGACGCTTCTCCGGCCCAATTCCCGCTTATGCGGGTCCTCTTCTGCGGTCCAATCCCTACACTTGTGGGAGTGCACCTGTGGAAGACTTCCTCTTCTGCGATCCTTGAGCCCCCGACCAAAATTCGCAACTGTAGAGGCTTCGTCGCAACTGCGGGCTCACAGATGCGAAAATACCCTCGCACCTGCGACCACTGTCCAACTCGCTCAGGACCGCAACTGTGACCCGTATGGCCATTTCTGTGGCTCCACACATGCGGCCAAAACCTTGCAGGTGTGGTTTCACCAGAACTGAAGCATAACAGAATTCCTTAATTACCAACCTTTTCCGAAATTAATCTGATTATCATCCGAGGCCCCCAGGACCCTATCCGAACTTACCAACACATCCTAAAACATGATACGAACTTAGTCAAAGCCTCAAATCGTATCAAACAACATAAAAAACATGAATCGCACCCCTATTGAAGCCTATTGAAAATAATGGATTTCCAACTTCTACAATCGATGCCGAAACCTATCAAACCAACTTCGATTGACCTCAAATTTTACACATAATTCATAAATGGTACAACAGAACTATTCTAACTCCTGAAACCAAAAATCTAAGCTCGGTATCATCAAATTCAACTCTCAGTCAAACTTCTCAACTTTTCAAATCTTCAACATTTTAACTTTCGCCAATCCAAGCCAAAACGACCTATGTACTTCCAAATTAATATCCAAACATACTCTAAAGTTCAAAAATACCATACAAAGCAATCAGAACCATCAAAACTCCATTAGAGAGTCATTTACTCATAACTCAACATCCGGTCAACTCTTTTAATTAAAGTTTCCAATCTTGGGACTAAGTGTCATAATTCATTTCAAAACATCACCTAAACCAAACCAACCACTCGGCAAGTCTCATAACCACCAATGAACATAAAATAAGCAATAAATGGGGGAACGGGGCTACAATAATCATAATGACCGGCTAGGTCATTACAATTTTGTACCATCCCGGGAAGGCCAATGTGGTGGATGATGCCTTGAGCAGAAAGGCTGAGAGTATGGGTATATTCAAGTTAGTAAGAGTCTTCTTGAATTGGAGGTTCATCCGGGTTCTTGCTTACGTTGTTTCTCGGTCTTCTTTGTATGAGCGCATCAGAGAGCGTCAATATGACGACCCCTATTTGCTTGTTCTTAAGGAGAAAGTACAACACGGTAGTGCCAAGGAGGTTTCTATTGGAGATGATGGGGTGTTTCGGATGCGAGGTCAGATTTTTGTGCCCAATGTGGATGGGTTGCATGAGTTGATTCTTGAGGAGGCCCACAGTTCGCGGTATTCCATTCATCCGGGTGCCGCCAAGATGTATAAGGATTTAAGTCATCATTATTGATAGAGAAGAATGAATAAAGATATAATAAAGTATGTGGATCGGTGTTTGAACTCCCAGTAGGTGAAGTACGAGCATCAGAGGCCTGGCGGTTTGCTTCAGAGACTTGAGATTCTCGAGTGGAAGTGGGAGCGTATTACCATGGATTTCGGTGTTGGGCTCCCACGGACTTTGAAGAAATTTGACACAGTATGGGTCATTGTGGATAGGTTGACCAAGTCGGCGTAATTCATTCCAGTGGCGGCTACCTATTCTTCAGAGCAACTAGCTTAGATCTATATCCGGGAGATTGTTCGTCTTCACGGCATGTCGGTGTCTATTATCTCCGATCGAGGCACACAATTCACATCGCATTTCTAGAGAGAGGTCTAGCGGGAGTTAGGTACATGGGTTGAGTACAACATTTCACCCCCAGACGAACAGGCAGTCCGCGTGCGCCATTCAGATCTTGGAGGACATGATACGTGCCTGTGTTATGGATTTCGGGGGTTCCAGGGATCAGTTCTTACCGCTTGCGGAGTTTGCCTACAACAACAACTACCAATCGAGTATTCAAATAGATCATCATGAGGCCTTATATGGGAGACAGTGTTGTTCTCCAGTTGGTTGGTTTGAGCCGGTAGAGGCTAGGTTGTTGGGCACTGATTTGGTTCGGGGTGCCTTGGAGAAAGTCAAGTTAATTCAGGATCAGCTTTGTACAACCCAGTCTAGGCAGAAGAGTTACGCTGATCGGATGGCTCGTGATGTAGCATTCATGGCGGGAGAGAGGGTTTACTGTGGGTTCCACCCATGAAGGGTGTGATGAGGTTCGGGAAGAAGGGTAAGTTGAGCCCTAGGTATATCGGTCCCTTTGAGATCCTTTAAAGAGTTGGTGAGGTAGCCTACAAACTTGCATTGCCACCCAGCTTATCGGCCGTCCACCCAGTGTTCCATGTTTCCATGCTCTGGAAGTATCATGGTGATTAGTCCTATGTATTAGATTTCAGCCGAGTCCAATTGAACAAGGATTTGACTTATAAGAAGGACCTAGTGGCTATTCTAGACTGCCAGGTCCGGAAGTTGAGGTCATAGAGTATCCTTCTATGAGAGTATAGAGGAGAGGTCAGCTGATCGAGGCAGCGATGTGGGAATCCGAGTCCGATATGCAGAGTAGATACCCACACATTTTCACCAGTCCAAGTACTTTTCTATGTTCATTCGAGGACGAACGTTTCTTTTAGATGTGGAGAATGTGACGACGACCCGATAGGTCATTTTGAGTACTAGTTTTTATTTCCGGATTTCGAGACCTCTATTAACTCTATTTAATTTTTCTCGATTTGCGTGTGCAGTCCGTGTCCTTTTATGGAAAAAGTTTATGCGAACATTTGAAAAAAATATAATTTTTGGCTTTTAAAACAACTTGAGTTGACTATAGTCAACATTTTGTGTAAACGACCTCAAATTTTGACGATCCCGACGGGTCCGTATCGTGATTTTGGACTTGGGCGTATGCCCGGAATTATATTCGGAAGTCCCTAACTTGATTTGACTTGATTTGCCGAAAGCTAGAAATTTGAAGGTTTGGAAAATTCCTAGGTTTGATCGTAGGTTGACTTTGTGGTTATCGGGTTTAGATTTTGGTTTCGGGACTTGGTGTAGGTTCATTTTGCTATTTGAAACTTGTCAAAAAATTTGGTACAAATCGGAATTGGTTTGATATGATTCGGACGCTCGATTTGATTTTTGAAGTTCTTGAGTTTCTTTGAAAATTTCGCAATTTTTGATGTTCGATTTGTAGGTCTAGGAGTTATTTTGGTGTTTTGATCATGCGAGCGAGTTCTTATAATATTATTACACTAGTGTGCGTATTTGATTTGGAGTGCGAGGGTCTCGGGTGAGTTTCAGATAGGCTATGGACCATTCTGGACTTAGAAAGTTGTCGGTTTCAGCTATTTTCTGGTGTCTGGTACTTTGTGCTTCGCGATCGCGAAGGGGAAATGGGGCTGGGGAGCAATTTCTTCTATACGAATGCGGGGACTTGGTCACAAACGCGAAGTAAAGGGGGGTTTGCCTTCGCGAACGCGGTTGTTTCCTCGCGCACGCGATAGATTGTGGGATCTGGGGACAGGCTGGGCAGCGACTCGACGCGATCACATTCTTTGGCTTGCGAACACGAAGGCAAAGGGGGATCTAAGACTTCGTGAACCCGTAGGGTTGATCGCGATCGCCTTGGACATTTGGCCAGTGTACTTCTCAAACGCCTCAGGTGCTTCGCGAACGCGTAGAGCACCTGACGCCCAAGTATTAAAACATTCCAAAAATCTGGATTTTACCATTTTTCACCATTTTCAAGTTAGAGCTAGGCTTAGAGGCGATTTTGTGGATACTTTTCATCCCCTCTTTAAAGGTTAGTAGATTTTAACTTGTTACATTACATTTTCATAGACACCCGTTGATTTTAACCTTTAATTTAAGCTTTTTCATGGTAGAAATTAGGGATTTAGGTAGAAATTGGAGATTTTGAGAAATTAAGATTTAAACCATAAATTAAGGTCGGATTTCAAAACTAATAACATAATCGGGATCGGGGGTGAATGGGTAATTGAGTTTTGATCCGAATCTCGGCTTTTGACCAAGCAAGCCTGGGGTTGACTTTTGTTGACTTTTTCCAATATCACTAAAGATTGCATCTTTTTCACTCGTGGGTAGTTTATAAAGACTATTTTGAATTATTTTCACTATTTCTAAAGGAAAAGCCGCGGTTGTACCTTGATTTGATTGCGGAGCGTGGTAAGTGATGTGGTTAACCTTGACTTGATGGATTAGGATACGTTGGCGTATTTGCTACGTGTATTATATATGGGGACGATGTATATGTGAGGTGACGAGTATATATGCGGTGTCATTGGGATAAAACATGCAGGTGAAAAATGTTCCTTTGTATTATATTGTATCATTGACTATGTTCTCCATGTTTAGGTTAGATTATTATTTTTTAATTATTCGCCTCATAATTGATGTGAAATTGCTTCCCGCCGTGCATTTGTTATTCAGATTTGTATTGTTGCTTGGTGAGGAAGAGTGAAAAGCACGAAGGGTATTGTCGTGCCTTATTTGCATTCATTATCATATATTGAGAGGTTGTGAGTATTAAAGAATGAAGGGTGATGCCGTGCCTGAGAGTAAAAGCACAAAGGGTGATGTTGTGCCATTTTATTTATGATATTACATGGTGAGGACGAGAGTAAAAGCACGAAAGGTGATGTCATGCCATCTTTACTTCATTGCCTTGTTTGATTCCCGGATTGGTGATTTACTTGGTTACATTGTTTCTTATTTCGGAGGATGTTATTTGGTGATCTCGTACTTACCATTCTTATGATATTTTCCCCTTTTCGCATGTCCCCTTCCAGTTAATATTTTATTGTTCTACCTGTTATTTTGTTGCTTTGTATATATATCTGTATATATGATTTTATGTAGGTGTCTTGTCATAGCCTCGTCACTACCTCGTCGAGGTTAGGCTCAACCCTTACGGAGAACACGGGGTCGGTTATACTCATGCTACACTTTGCACTTTTTGTGCAGATACTGGTCTCGACCCGTTCTAATTAACCCGCCCCGCTTCCCATTCAATCTTGGCCATTGATCTTAAATGATCAACGACCCATAATAAACCAGCCCCTTCTCCTTATAACCCCTCACCCTAACCCTAGAGACCACTTTTCTCAATCAGCCGTCTCTATACTCTCTCGAATCTTCTCCCGTCTTCTGCAAACCCTAGCAGCCATTGCCTAATTTCTCTTCGATTCCGACCTAGAAATGGAATCCATCTATGATCTACTTACCTTATTAGCCTTCTCCCGTTATTGGTCATCCGTTTATAGTATTACTCAGGTAATTGCATAACTTTGGCAAGTATCACTTCCATGATCAGACTAGAATGACTCGAATCTTTTGATTTTGGGCAGTATCCCATTTGTATACACTCTCAACAAGGAGCGATTTGCAACTTTGGTTTGATTTTCAGACGATTAAACCCAACTAGGTTTTGAGATTCTCCATTTCTTCTACTGATTCTGATTTGCATGAGATATTTTCTTGCCTTATTTGTGTTTGATTGATTGTTTCCCATGTTTTGTGTTCAAATCGTTCTCTATATAAACCCCTTTCATCGTTCCCCTTCTAAGACTGAACTACTGTTATTACTCTCTCACTCTCACTCATTCTACTATTCTGAAATTTGAGACCTTGGCCGGCTGAAAGTCAAAGCCAACGGAATTCAATTGTTGCTCCTTTCTCACTGTGAGCACTGCCCGAGGTTTATTTGAAACCCTTGGGAACTCTGACGCACTGAGATTCTGGGAGTCCTCATGTTCTCCCCTTCATATTGCTAATTGAGTTGCTGCTGGAACTTAATTTTCTTGTTCGTTTAATTTGCAACTGGTAAGTACCTTGACTCTTGCAATTTTATTTTATTTGTGGTCATACTCTGAATATCTATGCTTGTTCAAATTTTGTGAACCAATAAGACTTCAATATGTTGTTACCTTTGTTTGCAATCCTATATGCCTTGAAGTTGACCTATAGTCATGTATTCTTTAGCATCTAAACTTTCTTAAATCCTGTACTTGGATGTCTATTCACTATGTATGACTTTGAGCATCTTGAATTTGCTCAGTCTACTATGTTTATGCACACATGAGTTTCCTATATTTGTTGCTTGCCCTTATTCATGCCTTGCTCTGAATTCTTGTATTAAAACTCTTAGGATACTTATTCATGCCCATAATTTTCTCGACTGTACTTCTCTACGCTAAGCCATTCAGGCATAACTTGCTACTTGATCATGTCTATATAAATTTTGAACTCTTCAGACAAGCATGCTACTCTACCATTTGTGAACCCCCAATCCTCACTATAGTTTCCTACTTTACTACCATCCTATTTTATAAACTCATGCCTGCTAATACTAGGTTTGCTCGGGTTTAATGCCTAGGGAATCTTTGATATGCATAAATGAACTTGATATATGTGATGACCCGGCCGATCGTTTTGAGTATTGTAGCCCTGTTTCCCCATTTATTGCTTATTCTATTCTCATTTGTTGTTATGTAACTTGCCGGGGTAGTTGGTTAGGTCCCAGGGATATTTCATAATAAATTTGGACACTTAGTCCTAAGGTAGGAAGACTAAGTTGAAAGAGTTGACTTGATGTTGACTTAAGTGTAAATGACTTCGGAATGGAGTTTTGATGGTTCTGATAGCTCCCTGTGGTGATTTTGGACTTAGGAGCGTGTTCGAATGTTGATTTGGAGGTCCGTAGGTATTTTGGCTTGAATTGGCGAAAGTTGGAAAAATAGAAATTTGGAAAGTTGAGAAGTTTGACCGAATGTTAACTTTGTGGTTACCAGGCTCGAATTTTGGTTCCGGAAGTTGGAATAGGTACATTATATCATTTATGACTTGTCTGCAAATTTTGGGGTCAATCGGAGTTGGTTTGATAGGTTTCGGCATCGATTATAGAAGTTGGAAATTCATTAGTTGTAATAGGCTTTAATTTAGGTGTGATTCGTGTTTTTGATGTTGTTTGATGTGATTTGAGGCCTTGAATAAGTTTGTATCGTATTTTAGGACTTATTGGTATGTTTGGTTGAGGTCTCGGGGGCCTCGGGTGGATTTCAGATGGTTAACAGATCAAAATTTGGACTTGGAGCACTGTTGAGATTGTTGAACTTCTAGTATGATCACACCTGCGGTGGGAGTGGCTGCAGGTGCGGATGTGAGTGGGGAACGCTGGGACCGCAGAAGAGGGTAGGTGTCCGCAGAAGCGAAGTCACTTCGGTGATGAAGGGAAGCACGGGAGCGGGTGTAGTCGCAGGTGCGACATTTCCTCCGAAGGCGCGCGTGCGCAGATGCGGGTGTGTTTTTGCAGAAGCGCGCTCCTTTTTCCACAGAAGCAGACCTCATGGTCGCGGAAGCGGAAATCGCTGGCAATTAAGGTGTGTTCGAGGGTTTGAGTTCATTTTCATCTTTTGGACCTAGAGAGCTCAGTTTGTGGCAATATTTTGAGGGATTCTCAAGGAAATTATTGGGGTAAGTGATCCTAACTTGGATTTGGCTATTATACATGAATATATCATTATTTTTGTCATTTAATTAGTGATTTAAGTTGGAAAATTTGGGAAAATATTGTGAAACTTCATAGACTGAATTTTGGGGATTTGAGATCAGATTTGAATAATTTTAGTATGGTTGGACTCATTATTGGATGGGTGTTCGGATTTTGTAACTTTTGTTGGATTCCAAGACGTGGGCCCGGGGTTGACTTTTGGGTTTAAATTTTGACTTTGGTTAAAGATCTTAGCTTTATCATTTGGAGTCAATTCCTATAGCTTTTATTGATATTATTACGTTATGTTTGGCTAGATTTGAGCCTTCTGGAGGTCGATACGCATGGGAAGGGCTTGCTAGCGGAGTGATTTGATTTGTTTGAGGTAAGTATCTTATTTAAACTCGGTTGAGGCACTAGTTTCCTGAATTGTTGTGATAGCTACGTGCTATTAGGTGCGCACATGCATAGGGATGAACCCATGTGCGGGCACCGGGAATATTTATTCATGTTCAGGTTGTGCTTGGGCTTTTATAAGCCTAGAATTTGACTGTTAAACCTTAAGTTATGATGCTTCGCACATTTGTGACATTGTTATGAACTATTAGAGCCATGATTGAGGGTACGTAGGGGCCTAATCCCTGAATGAACTGATAAATATTATTCTTCGCTGAAATTACCGATTTAAGCTATGATAGTACACGTGCACATGCCTACACATTAGCATGTCGTTATACCAGTCCAAGAGCATGAGATTTGATATTCACTCATTTCATACATGTATACTTGTTTAATTGCTCCTGTATGATATGTTTGGACTAGAGGCATGTGACCACATCGGGCGTATTGTGTTGTTGTGCCTGTGACCATACCGGGCGGATTATGTTATTGGCACGTGAGTTGTCTGTGCAATACGTGAGTTATCCGTGCGGGTTCTATTACTACCACGTGAGTTGTCCGTGCAACACGTGAGTTGTTCATGCAGCGTGTGGATACAGATCCATCTCCCTAGGGTCACCCTCTCATGTTTCTTTGTTGATAGTGTACACGCAGATATTGGAAATACTGATCAGCAATTTGGAACGGATATGGAAAAGTGAGGGAATCTGGCCATTATGTTATTGGATTTTGCATTTCATCTTTACTTGCAAATTTTCTTGATTATTGATCTAATTTAATTGTATATCACCTCTATATGCCAAGAAATCTTCTGAGCAGAGTATTTTAGAAATTGTACACATACAAACATGGATGTCTTCTTACTAAACTTGAGGATTTGATTTCAATATTGTTATGTACCGGTTTAAAAGATGAAACTACATAAGTAATAGATAGTATCATTACTAATTTATGCTTCGTTTACCTTGCCGTATTTATTTACGATACTTATGGAGTACATTGGGTCGGCTGTACTCATACTACACTCTGCACTTAATTGTGCAGATCCAGGTGTGGGGACCAATAATAAGCAGTAGGTTGCTATTTGGACTATCTGCTAGAGGCGAGGTAGAGATGCATACTTGGACCCAGTCTGACTTGTCTTTTCCTTTCATGTTGTTGTTATTGTTCAGACATTGTATTTATTGCTCATTTCAAACTTGTATTCCGTTGTGGTAGCTCATGACTTCGTACTTACCAGTTTCTGGGGGGGATTTACATTGTATTAGCAGTTTTTATTGTATTGAGACCTCAGGTTTATGCTATTTCTATGAATTTCATTATTGTGTTACATTCGTTATCATGTTTCGGCTTGCCTAGTCGGTGTGTTAGGCGCCATCACGACAGGTTGGGATTTTGGGTCGTGACACTATAGGTGATCAATTTGTATTAAGTACTTGTTTACTGATTAGTTGTGGTGTTGAGTTTGTGATACTGTTGACCCTAAGCTTCTTTAATAGGTTTTCTTAGTAACACTTCTACTTGCCCTTAATTAGCCTACAATTCTTAGTTATGTCCCGCCTTGCATTCTTATGTTATACCGAATTTAAAAGGGGTCGTTTGATTTGGGCCAAAAGCTGGGCTAAATGTTTTGGGCCTTGATTTTGGTTCATAATTGCTTCAAAATTGGGCTATAGTTTAAACACATGCAACTTATTAAAAATAATTTGTAAAAAATGATTTAATAAATAATAAAAATATTATTTATACAATAAAATGCTTACAAATAATAGCTTAAGCTAATAAAAATATAAAAATATTAGTTTAGCATAAATAACATAATAACTACAATTATGTATAGAATATATGCTATAATTGTAAATAGTATAGATAAAAAAAGAGAAAATGTACTTATAATTAAATAAAAATGGAATGAAATATTATAAAATACATGGGGTATAAAATGATAAATTTGGGTGATTAAATCACCTTAAAATGATTTAAAGAGGTAATTAATAAATATTTAAACAAATTAAATGCGAGAAAATTACTTTTAAATCTTTAAAAATCATAGAAAAATATAGAAAATACTTATATGACTTTTGTAAATTGGGTAATAATGCAAAGATAATTTTTTAAAAGTATATGGAATACTTTATAAAATATGAGGGCAATATTGGGTATCAACATATATTAGTTATGCCAAAATAGCATTCTATATTTTTATAATGTTGAGTTATTATTTTTAAGCATTTTATTTCATAAATAATATTTTTTATTATTTATTAAACGTTTTAATAATTTTTAAAAAATTAATTTTGGGTATTTTAAAAGCTGGTCCACATCAGGCCATTTTTTGGACCAAATTAGCGGCCTAAAAGACCCCTGACCCTTAGCCCAACGACCCTTGGCCCAAACCAAATGACCCTCTTTAAGACCCGGTCGCGACCCATTAAACAAACCTGCCCCGCCTATTCTTTAAATCCTATCTGTTGGTCTCTTAAGATCAACGACCCACAATCACCCCACCCCTTTTAATTAGCCAAACCCCCCGAAACCCTACCCATTTCTCCTAAGCCCCCCCCCCAAACACTCCCTATCCTCCTCTTCTCTCGTCTGTAAAACCCTAGAAGCCGCCTTCTTTAATCCCTCCCTATTCCGACCTTGATATGGAATCATTCCATGATTCCCTTACCTTATGTGCTCTATCTTATTGTTACTCACGCGATTATGGTATTACTTAGTATTTGCCTAATTTTGGCAAGTACCAGGCTCCGAATCAAGGGAATCAAGCTTCATTCATTTCGATCTAGATTATATTTCATTTGTATACGTTCATGGCCAGACTATATAGGTCTAATTCATCAAGATCTTCGGTCATTCTTTGATTCCTGTCAAATTAGGGTTTACCTAGTTTTCTCCTAATCCGATTCTGAATTGACTTTACATTCAATTCTTTTGATTGTCTGGTTTTCCTTATTTGTTAGTTTAAATTTAAATACTATATTAACCCCTCCCCTAAATCCCCCAAAACGGACATGAAGTACTGTTATTCTCTCACTCTCACTCATTCTACACTATTCTGAAATTTGAGCTCTTGGCCGGCTGAAAGCCAAGGCCATCAGAATTTGACAGTTTGACCTCTCTCAGTGTGAGTACTGCCCGGGGTTCATCTAAGACCCTTGGGAACTCTGATACACTGAGAATTTTGGGGTTTCTGCTATTTTCTCCTTGTTACTGATATGCAAGTTGTTGGCACTTAGTTTCTACCTTATTTGCTCGTTAATTATGCAAACTGGTGAGTACTGAGACTCTCACAAATTCATTCTCTTTTGCTTGTGTTCATGATTTGTATGCTCATGTCATTTAGGCCTTCGTGAATCAATATGCTACTATTTGCCTCTGTTCATATTCCTATTCGCCTTAGAATTATTTTGTACCCTGGTGCTTTTCTGGTATCTAAACCTGCTTGAACGCTATGCTTCGATGCATGCCCATTTTATGTGTGAAACTAGAATGATTCATGATTACCTTAAGAATGTTGTGTTGTTCTGATCACCTATTATTTTTTATGAGTCCCCTCTCATGCTTTGCCTTGGATTCATGTACTAAAACTCTTAGGGAATTGTCTTCTGCACAGAACTTGCTTGAGTAAACTTCTTTCTGATGAATCCTTTATGTATGATCTATTATTTTCCCTGCTTTATGATTACATGAACCTTATGTACCAATTACTGTCTCAATGATTAGCCAAACATGTTTCTCTGTTGTGGAGAACTCTAATGTTGTGTTTGTTCAATCATGCACTCTTTAGTATTGCCTAAAACTTCTAGTTGAATTCCAATATACTTAGCTTCTTCTATTATGCATTAGTCAACTGGCATAAGTCCTGGAGTCTGCTTGTTCTATTAACCTTAAGTTGATATGCTTTCCTACCATGAGTTCTTTGGATTTTGGAATATTTGTGTTATACTTAGCATGTTAGGCTGCTTGTTGACTGTTGTATATCATGCCTACTAGCCTATTTTTTATGTGTATTAGGATCTCATGTGAAAATTGCTATTCCCCTGACTATGGCTCTATCAGATTTTCATGATTAAGACTCTTAGGTCTAGAGTCCCTTTTAGACTAATTTTGGATCATGCTTTACTTTGGAATTATTTTTCTGGAAAACTTAGCATGCTTATCTCGTATATGTCTTGTATGCTTACCCTATTAACCCAAGTGACTTGCCTCCCCAACTCTCATAATGTTATGTTTATGTTCAGCATGCTACACTCTTTCCCCTATTGAATAATTGCTCAATCATGAACCTATGTTGTTAGTTTTCCATGTCAAACTTACCATGTTGAAACTGAGCTCTACTGATTCCCCTAGTTTTCATGTTCGAGCCCCTTGTTTGACCAATCCTATCACCTTATCTTCTAAAATGCAAGTGCCAATATGCTTTATGCGAATCCTGCCAATATGTCATATAATTCTATCCTTATGGGGAATTGCTGTTTGTAGGCTTCAGAGTTGTTTAATTGATTGCCATGTGTGATTCGTTAACTTATGTGGTTAAGTTGCAATTGATGGGTAAGGGAGTCCTCCATTTGGGCCCAACATGGGTCCATGTATGAATTAGAGTCGTGTAATTTGATATGCTCTAATGTTTGGAGTGTATTTGGATCTGGGTGTACTATTTGTGTGAAGAATTGGCCTACTGAAGGCCCAAGCTTTACTCGGTTATTTTCCTTTGGGCCTGCTCTATTTATTGGGCTTGTAGTCATTTCAGTTTGCAATATTTGAACCCATATTCTTTTATTTTGGGTCTGTAATAATTTGTAAACAAATAGCTGGGGAATTAGTGAAATGGGGGAACATGGATATTCTATTCTTTGCATGAAAGGGTAGAAAACATGTCTATAGGACCTTAATTTGTTTATTTGATATTTATCTGCGCCATATGCTGATTTGTTTGTCTATTCACCTAGAAAGCATGACTTTAGGCTAATATAATGACTTGTAATGTTAGATAGAATGCCTATAGGATCTGAAATAAGACTTGATTTCACTTAGATGTTATGCCTATAGGAATAAAATAAAATAAGTGCATATTCTCAATTACTTTGCTGCCCGGACAACATTGTCGAGATTTCAGGCCTATAGGATGTTACCACCCGTTTAGAAATCATGTCTATAGGGTCAAAAACGAATAACTATGAGCTTTCATGATCTAGCTGCCTAGTCGTGAGTCACCCATAAACCATGACTATAGGGTCTTAATAAGCCAGGTATTAAAATCAGCAGCTTTGTCGAAACAGTCTACCCAGAAACACTGCTTGTAGAACTCTAATGTCAATCCCTGAATCGATCAATCACATAGAAATCATGTCTATAGGTCTTGCGCCATTCAATATGCTCCGATTTCAAATCTGCCCACCTACAGTCGTCTACTTAATAATTGGGAACACTGTTAGCATAAACTTATAATTTTTTATGTGCATTTGTGTCTATATGAGGAGGCCAATTTGAGCCCATAATTGTTAACTATGTGAAGTCCTAACTATTTTTGATTGTGCACCTAGTTTTATCATTTTTGAGCATCCTAAGGGAAGTCTAGAACTACCAAAGTAGTAGGTCTAAAGCCCAAAGTAGTAGGTCCAAAGCCTCCTGGACCATAGGCATGGGACGGGTAAGGCACACATAGGATGCAGTTTAGAACTGAACAAGAATGCCTTTAGGTAAAATAACTTTAAGATAGTAATTGGGTAGCAGGAGATGATAGTATGTGCCCGCTGAATAATATGAGCAACCCTTACCTTTAAGGGAGTTGCGAAGTATTATTTTTGTTGCACGGGGTGATCCTTTAGGCTAAAAAAGCTTAGGACCCCCCTGCAGTTATTGTTTATACGCTTGTGTGAACTTAGATTAAATTAGACCATATATTGTAATCTTCAAAGATTGTATCAATTATTTATTAATGTATTATTTGCTTTCTATTCCTATGTGCAATTTATTTTCTCTTGTAAATTTAGATTCTCTACCCTTTTTTGACTTATATGACCACATATAGTAATTATAATTCAATAATCCCACATAACATAAAATTCGGACAGGACCCATAGTTGTGGACCTCGAAGAGTGACTAACCCCTTCTCTTTGAGATAATTTGAGATCTTACCTGATCTTTGGTGACGTGGACTAGTTAAACAGAGTTATTTGCAAATAAGTTCCTTAACGCACCTTAAAATCGTCAGGTGGCGACTCTTCCCTTTTAATACCCATTTCAAAGAGTTGTCACACGTCAAAACCTGCATTCCCGAGAAAACGTGGCGCGACATCAATTGCGACTTATCATAAGGCTATCAAGATTCGCAAATGCGACATCTGCAACTGATCAAAAGGGCTAGGAGACGGGATTTTACATTATATTCTCTCATTTTAGAACCCTCGACTCGGTAGGAGGCGATTTGGAGAGAGGGTTTTCATCTACAAACCTTGACTAAGTGATTCTAATCTATTTCCAACTATATTTCATCAGTATATCTTAGATTCTAACATAAAAATCATGTGAATCAAAGTGAAAATTTGTGAAACTTTATCAAGTTTTTGAAAAATAAGAATTTGAGTTTTGAGAGCCAATTTGGACTCAGATTTTGAAACTAATTATACATATGGACTCGTGGGATTATGGGTAAGCCGAAATCTACCTTTGGACCCGGGTTTCGACCGGGCGAGCTCCGAGTTGACTTTTTGGGAAAAGTATGAAGATCATAGCTTTATCTATTGTAATTGATTTTCTTTACATTGTTTGATGATATTAAGTCGATTTTGGTTAGATTTGAGCCATGTGGAGGAAAATTTTAGGGGAAAAGCTATTTCCGAGGGTTGAATTGGCCTAGTTGAGGTAAGTATTTATGTGAGGGAACTACCCCTTAGGATTTGGAATTGATTGTATCATTTGTGCTATGTGAAAGCCGTGTACGGAAGGTGACGAGTGGGTATACGGGTTATATGTGGTATTTGTCCGATTTAGGCTACTTAGATTCTTTCCATGCTCTAATTGAATTGTCATGTCATGTACTAAATTCTCATTGTCAATTTACTCTTACTTGTGTTAGTCTATCCTTACATGTCTTAAATGACTTTGTTAAAACTTGTTTTATATCCTACTTGATATTTTGCTCTTTTAGTTAAGTTGAACTTGTTGCCTCTTTCATCGTTACATGTTGTCTCTTCCATTATTGATTTATAATTATTTGAAGTCATCCTTACATGTTGTCTTTTCCATTGTTGATTTGCCATTATTTGAAGTCATCGTTACATGTTGCCTCTTCCATTGTGATCTATCATTATTTGAAGTTATTGTTACATGTTATCTCTTTCATTATTGATTATCATTATCTGAAGTCATTGTTACACGTTATCCTTTCCATTGTGAGTTATTCTTTTTCAATATCGTGGTTACACATTATCTTTATCATTGTTGAGTTATTGGTGTTGAAGTTGTGAAACCAATTATCACGTTGAGGAGAAGTTGTTTATTGTTGAGATATCCTTCTTGTTAAGAAATTTACATTCATTGTTACTGTTGATACCTTTATACACATTGTGGTTGAGACATGGGCTATTGTTGTGGAAATATTGATATTGTTGATTATTGCCAAATTGTGACATATGGGCACTTGTGGTGAGAGTTGTTATTGTGATGTGATATTGATGCACATGCGGTGGTATAAGGATAGGGGTTGGTGTACATGCGACAGCATAAGGCGGGACTTATGTGTGTGTTGCTTGTAAGGGAGTTACTTGAAGCCACATGGCGTCATAAGGTGGGCTAACGTGCGTGTAGCTATTTAGGGAAAAATGTTTTCAAAACTATTTAAATGTAAGGCTCACGCGGTGGTATAAGGAAACATCGTGATTGAAATTGATAAATGTGAATACGAGGTAGTACCTCGGTTGTGATTCTTTTTGTATACGAGGCAGTACCTCGGTTGTAATTCTTGTTGTGTACGAGGCGGTACCTCATCCGTGATTCTTGTTATTTATCTCATGTTGTAAAGAGTTATTGGTGAAATACTCCTTTTTGCTTTTATTCTTCCTTGTCTTATTAGTTTGGATCCGTATTTGACTTTGGTGGTTCCCTTTAATTGCTTCCTTTATGTTATCTCTATGCTTATTAATTCCGGTATTAGTTTATGTTATTAACTTGTTTTGTATCAGTTATTTCTCCGCCTTCCATTATTTATCGTTATTATGTTTTCATACTGTTTATTTATACCCGAGTAGGTGTCTTGACCTGGCCTCGCCACTACTCTACCAAGGTTAGGCTTGATACTTACTGGGTACCATTGTGGTGTACTCATACTATGTTTTTGCACATATTTTTTAGCAGATCCAGGTACGTCTGCCCGTGCCGACGTTAGTGATCGACTGTTAGCTACTTTCCAGAGACTTCAAGGTATACCTGCTCGGCATCCGCAGGCCTCGAAGGCACCTTCCCTTATCTTTATTTTCTGTTGTATCTTCCATTCTGACAGAGTTGTAGTAGATATTCTAGTATATTCTGTAGAGCTTATGACCTTTTTCCACTGGTTTTGGGATAGTTATCGTTGAGATTCTGTTATGGAAGATTATATGAGTTTTGTTAGTTCTATTTTAGTATTCCTGTTGATTGTTCTTGTTAAGTTATTATTAAACACTAGGCTTACCTAGTCTTAGAGACTAGATGCCATCACGACATCCTAAGGTGGGAAGATGGGGTTGTGACACAAGCACAGAAACACCCTTCGTACATATTCATTCTTCCTCACAAGCAAACATCCTTCGTCCAATAGTAATAATATGAATAGCGCAGAAACACCGTTCATGCATAATCACTCTTCCTCATAAGTACGAAAATACCCTTCGTGCAATTCACTCTTCCTCACTATATATATATATATATATATATATCAAACATTACCAAGCAAGGTGAGAAGCACAAACAATATCAAGAAGAATGATTAAGTGCATAAGAATTAACCGTCACTTTCGCATGAATACCCAAGCCAATATTTCGAGAATCATAACGTCTGATATCTCAACAAACTCAACATAGCTATTAACATGAATAAGAACAATATAGAAGTTTCACAATCTATTTAGAGGATAGAAGAAATAATACATGAAGCAACAAGTCATTAATAAGGTTAATTCTACTCGTATGATTAACCCATGGCAAACGCCATATCGACTCGTCTCCTTGCATATACGCCACTCCCAACACATATAGCACGCAGCAAAATAGACTCAATTAAAACCTAATTCCCTCAATTCGAAGTTAACCAAGATACTTACCTCTTTACGATACAAATTAATTCTCAAATACTGCCTTCCCTTTAGAACAAGCCTCCAAACAATTCGAATCTAGTCAATTAAAGCTTAAATAAGTAAAAACAAGCTTTAGAAACCACTCTAGTATTAAAAGGTTCAATCTTTCACATATTTGAAAAGGTCAACAAAAAGTCAACCCAAGCCCATTTGGTCAAATCCGAAATCAAGAACAAATCTCGATTATCCATTTACCACCGAGTCCAAATATGTAATTTGTTTCGAGATCCGACCTCAAATCGAGGTATAAATCTCTAAAAATCTATATCTTAAGTTATTACCCAAAAATCCTATTTTTACTATATGAAATCCTAGATTTAGGGATAAAAATCTATGAAAATAATGAAAATTAATAAAAAATAAGCTAAAATTTCTAACCCTTAAAGTTGGGAAGAAAATCTTCTCCAAAATTGCATCCTTGCTTAGTCTAGGTCACAAAAATGGATTAAAATGAGCTAATCCCCAAATACCTAATTTTTATGTCAGTTGCAGATGTCACAGTTGCAAACTATTGTTCGCAATTAGAAAGCTCACAAATGTGAACCGATGGTCGCAATTGTGAAGAGGCGCCCGAGCCACTAAGGTCGCAAATGCAACTCTCTTCGCAATTGTGAAGTTGTAGCACCATTAATTCCAAGACTTACCAAAATAGCCCGAAACCAATCTGAAACTCATTCGAGACCCTCAGAACCCCATCTAAACATTCAAACAATTATATAAACCTCAGACGAACTCACTTGTAGGCTCAAAATATCGAAACAACATCAAGAATAAAGAATTAAGCATGAAACTCAAAGATTTCAATGTTCCTAAACTCATTTTTCCAACTTTCAACAATAAGCGGTGAAACGGTCTCAAATCATCGGGGACCCAAACCAAATATGTGAAAGTCCAAATTCATCATACGAACCTATATGAATCTTTAGAAAACTAATCTGAGGTCGTTTACCAAGAATGTTAACTGTGGTCAACTCCAACAACACTTTAGAATCAAGATTTCTCTACCAAAACACATCTAAACTTTTCAAATATTTAAACGAACCATGCACACAAGTCATAAATAATCAAATAGAGCTATTTAAGGTCTCAAATCATGAAACAGAAAGATAGAACTCAAAATGACATATCTGGCCATTAAATTCTCCACTTCTAAAAGAAATGTTCGTCCTTGAACGGACATAGAAATATATCTGAACTGGTAAAGAGATGCGGATATCTACTCCTCATATCGGACTCAGACTCCTAAGTAGTCTCCTCCACTGGATACCCTTTCTAAAGCACTTTCACATAAGAGATATCCTTAAATCTCAACTTTCTAACATGCCGACCTACAATGCTATCGACTATTCTTCATAAGTCAAATTCTCATCAGTTTGCATCGTGCTGGAGTCTAAAACATGTAGCTTATCTTCATGATATTTCCGAAGCATGCAAATATGAAATACCGTATGTACCCCTGCTAGACTGGGAGGCAAAACAAGCCTGTACGCGATCTCCCCAACTCTCTCTAACACCACAAACGAGCCAATGAATACCGGGCTCAACTTGTCCTTCTTCCCAAATTTCATCACACCATTCATAGATGAGACTTTAAAAAGTACTTTCTCGCCCTCCATAAAAGCCACATCATGGACCTTCTTGTCTGCATAACGTTTCTGCCTAATTTTTGTTGTCTGAAGGTGACCCTGAATCAATCTTCACCTTATCTAAGGCATCATGGACTACATTCATACCCAACATTTTATCACGACCCAAGAATCCCAACCCGTTGTGATGGCGCCTAACACACTTGTTAGGTAAGCCGACAATCACATAACAACTAAATATTTGAATAAAAATGTTTTAACAAACTCAACCACAGAAATCTCATAAATAACTGAAATACTACTACAACCACCCCAAAATCTTTTGTCAACGAATACATGAGCACTACTG
The DNA here is from genome assembly GCF_000715075.1 of Nicotiana tabacum. Lineage (NCBI taxonomy): Eukaryota > Viridiplantae > Streptophyta > Magnoliopsida > Solanales > Solanaceae > Nicotiana > Nicotiana tabacum. Next base: position 55,141,068 of record NC_134088.1, read on the forward strand.
AGTATCAAAACATAAATCGTATGCGGACGTCATAGCAACTACCTTGAAATCTCCAAGCAGGTACTAGCACGGATCTAGAAATCACCACGTCCAGATGTACCTGGATCTGTACACGAAGTACAAAGTGTAGTGTGAGTACAACCGACCCCATGTACTCAATAAGTAATAGAACTAACCTTGGGTGAAAAGTAGTGACGAGCTTAGAAGAAGACAGTCATAGTCCAATATAATGATAACACAGGTATAATGATGGCAATAACAATATAGACATGCTTGTTCATGTTACAGAAATTTAGACACGCTTTCAAATTCAACAATTAAAGCCCAACACTGATAGGAACATGTCAATTACAGCTAGCATGAGGAATGGTACATCTCTATGCCTACATGTCAGATATGCATGTCAAATGAATGATTTCACGGTGATATTCCCAAGTACTCACGCTCTCAGAATACTCAATCTGTCTGCCAAATTCTCACTCAATACACACAATCACTCAGCATTGTACGGGTGCCTGTCATCAATGCCCCTCACTAAAGCACGTATATATATCAATCTACCTGCACTCACTGCTGGTATGTTAGACTTCAGAGGATCGGATCCTGTCCAAGCGCTAATATAAAGCCAATAAGGCATGCTGCGGCGTGTAGCCCGATCCACACAACAACAACAACAACAACAACAACAACAACAACAACAATAATAATAATAATAATAATAATAATAAAAAGTTTGAATCGAATGAATAATGTTTAGGCCAATATCTGCGGCGTGCATCCCGATCCACAATAACACACACAACTCGGCTCTCAGGCCCACCTCCGTCATCAGTCTCTCAAGTCTCAAGGGCTCACAATCTCGTACCACTCAGCCCACACAATTATAACATGTGATGTAACAGTGAATGATAGATGTAGACTGAGATATGATATGCAAATAAAGAATCATGACTGGGTATATAATTACAGTTAAAGCGGTCAACTCAAAACAACAAAATTAACCTCATTAGGTCTCAACTGAATAAGCACATAGCCTAAACATGATTTCTAACATGAATCACAGCTCAACTACTCTAACACGTAGGGATTACACGGATAAAACAAGACTTGATATCAACACAGTACAAACATCAACCCGGATCATGATTACCATGGTGCACGCCCACACGCCTATCACCTAGCATGTGTGTCACCCCAACACAACACAAATAACACATTTTCCAAGGATAATTACCCTCAATTCAAAGTTAAGAAATGTTAGTTACCTCAAAATGCACGAATCAATACTCCAACAAGCCCTTCCCACGCGTATCGGCTCCCAAACGACTCAATCTAGTCACAAACAACTCAAAAAATAATGTCGTAGGGAACAACTTCAAAAAATAAAGTTTCAATCTTTGTCAAAATCAAAAGTCAACCCCTAGATCGCACCTCGAAACCTGACAAAATTCACAAATTCTGAATGCCCATTCGATTACGAGTCCAACCACATCAAAATCATTCAATTCCGACCTCAAATCGACCTTCAAATCTCCATTTTTCATTTTTTGAAATGTATCTACAATATCCCTAATTTCTCTACTCCAAATCAAGAAATAAATGATAAAAACTAGGATGGAATCATGATAAATGAACAAATCTGAGTCAAAAACACTTACCCCGATCAAAGACATGAAAATCTCCTCCAATATCGCCTAAAACCGAGCTCTACAACTCAAAATATAATATAATAACTCTAACACTCGAAATGGGATTTAATATAGTCTTCCCAGTTATTCCTCTTCGCGAACGCGGAAGCTTCCTCGCGCTCGCGAAGCACAAAACACACTAGCTGCCAAAGCCTCCTATGCAAATGTGATGCCCAGGCTGTGAACACGATGCCTCACAAAGCTACGCCTGCTCGAACGCGTACCCCTATCTGCAGACACAAAGGCTAAAGGCCTGGTGCCCAAGCCGACCTCTCTCTTCTACGCGAATGTAGCTCCTCTCTCGCGATCCTGATGCACAACCCCTCTAAACTTTTGCGAACGCGAAGAACAAATCTACCTGCCACCGAATAACACTATGTGAACGCGACCACTATGTCGAGATCGTGAAGAAGGATACACCGACATCATATTAGCGGTTCTTCAAGACCAAAATGAAGCCGAACTTGATCTGAATAACACCCAAGGCCCTCGGGACCCCATCCAAATATACCAACAAGTCCTAAAATACGATACAAACTTAGTCGAAGCCTCACATCACATAAAAAACATTGAAATCACGAATAGCACCCTAACTTCTAAAACTAATGTCGAACCATATCAAATCAACTCCGAATGACCTAAAATTTTGAACACTAGTCCAAATTAAACAACAGACCTAATCCTACTCCCAGAACCAAAATCTGAACCCAATATCAATAAAGTCAACTCTCGGCCAAACCTCTCAACCTTCCAAACCTTTAACTTTCCAACTTTCACCAATTCAAGCCAAAATGACCTACGGACCTCCAAATCAATACCCGGACATACGTCCAAGTCCAAAATCACCATACGAAGCTATTGAAATCATCAAATCTCTATTCCGGAGTCGTCTACACAAAAGTCAAACTCCGGTCAACTTTTTCAACTTAAGCTTTCGACAAGACAGCCATGAAATAATATAGCCAAGTTATGAATTCCCATAGTAAAAGCAAGGAATAATAGATATCATATTAAATAGAACGACAACACCCTTCATGCATTTTACTCTCATCCTTACAAGAACGGAAAATGCCCTTTGTGCATGTTCACTCTTCATCACAAGTACGAAAACACCCTTCGTGCAATAGCAATAGTGTTAAGAAGCACGGGAACATCCTTCATGAATAATCACTCTTCCTCACAAGCATGGGAAGGACCTTCATGCAATTCACTCTTCCTCACCAAGAATATATATAAAAAATAGCATCGAGCAAGTTGGCAAACACAAACAACATCAAGAAGAGTGATTAAACATAACACACCACATGAGAATTAACTGTCACTTTTGCACCTATAGCCAACCAACATCAACATAGCTATTAACATGAATAAGAATAATCAAAATGTTTCACAATCTATTTAGAGCATAGAAGAATCAATACATGAAGCAACAAGTCATGAATAAGGCTAATTCTACCTGCATGATTAACATGTGGAAAATGCATATACACTTCTCACTTTGCATATACTCCACCTCCAACATATATAGCACGAAGCAAATAAACTCAATTACAATCATATTCCCTCAAATCAAGGTTAACCAAGAAATTTACATCTTTCCGAAACAAATCAACCCTCCAATACCTCATTCCCTATAAAAATAAGCCTCCAAACAACTCGAATCGAGTCAATTAATACCTAAATAAGTCAAAATAATATTTAGAAACTAACCTAGTATAAAAAAGATTTGATCTTTAACATATTTGAAAATGTCAACAAAAAGTCAACCCGGGCTCACTTGGTCGAAAAGAAATAAAGATCAAATCCCGATTATCCATTAATTCCTGAGTCCAAATATGTGATTTGTCTCTAGATCCGACCTCCAATATTGAGGTCTAAATCTCTAAAAGTTCATATCTTAAGCTACTACTCAAAAATCCTATTCCTGCTCTATGAAATTCTAGATTTAGGGATAAAAATCTATGGGAAATAATAAAAATTAATCAAAAACAATTTAAAGTTACTAACATTGAAATTTGAAAGAAAACAATTCTCCAAAATTGCCTTCTTGCTTTGTCTAGGTCTCAAAAATAAAAACAAATGAGCTAATCCCGAAATCTCAGATTTTTATCCCAGCTTTAGATGTCGCAATTGCGAACTATTATTCGCAATTGCACAGCTCGCAAATGAGAGCCAGTGGTCGCAATTGCAAAGAGGTGCATGAGCCACTAAAGTAAAAAATGCAACACTCGCTTCGTAATTGCAAGCATCGCAAATGCAATCCCAGCTTCACAATTGCGAAGCTGGCCTCCCCTTCCCAGACTTCGCAAATGCGAGTTATACTTTGCAAATGTGAAACTCGCATTTCTGAGTAGATCATCACAATTGCGGTGACTGCAGCACTAGCAATCCCAAGACTTACCAGAAGTGCCCGAAATTAAAACGAAACTCACTCGAGCCCCTCATAACCCCATCCAAACATTCAAACTAGTATATGAACCTCACACAAATTCACTCGTAAACTCAAAACATCAAAACAACACCAAGAATCAAGAATCAACATCAAACTCAAAGATTTAAATATTCATAAACTCATTTTTTGAACTCTCAACAACAAGTGTCGACACGACCTCGGGTCACTCGGTACCCAAACCAAACATAGGTAAAAGTCCAAAATCATCATACAAACCTAACAAAATTGTTAAAACACTGATCCGAGGTCATTTACCAAGAAAGTTGATTGTGCTCAACTCCAACAATAAATAAGCTTTAGAATCAAGATCTTTCTATCAAAGCACATCTAAATTTTCCGAAAAATAAAATGAACCATGCACATAAGTCATATGTTACACCCCACACTGTTTATCCACCCTTGGAGTTGAAGATTGATAAGTTTGGCTTTTAGTACAACAAATCGGCCGGCGACACGTTATGGGAACGAGGGTGTGATTATGTTTTTTCATATTTGCGCCAGCTGCCCCACTGGATGCAGTGGCCGGTGCGGGGTGACCCATTTGACGTTTGAGGTGGTGGAGTTTCTAGACCTGATATAAAAAGTAGTCCAACTTTCTTAGTTTGATTCTACAAAATATTACCAGTTGTAGCTCACCCAAGACCGCTCCCAAACTCTGTCTAAGAACTCTTAAAGATTCAAAACCAAATGAAGGCAAACCTAGAAAGATTTAACATAAAAAACCTCGTGATCATCAATTACTATATGTTTTCTTATTATATTGATTTTGGAAATTCCTTGGAAGTGAAGATAATCACCATAGAAGTGTAAAAACTCAAAAAGTGTAGTTAGTCCTTCAAAAAGGTATGTAAGGTAGTTTTCTTTCTTGGCATGACTTGATGCGAGGGTTACTTTCTACACGATCCTTATGTTGTAAGACAGAACTGTTCGAAACCTTTCTTGATAATGTTGTTCGTATTCTTGTACCTTCTGTGCTGGTGGCATTTTCTTTCAAGTTTGAGATGTTCCTGGATAGTATCTTGAGGTCGGGGAATGTAATTCATTCTTAGTTTAATCTTGATCTCTCTTGAAATTGATCATGCATTGCACTTACTTATATATATCTATTTTACTTTACCGAGCCATGCTATAGTCAGCCGGGTATGGCACCTATTGTTCAACCACTGACTAGTCGGGAATTTACCGAGTCCTCTCGAGGCCGGTTACGCTGAGTCCTATTGAGGTCGGGTACAACGGAGACCTCTTGAGGTTGAGTACAATGTGATGAAGACATGAGACTTTACCGAGTTCTCTCTGAGGTCGTGTATGATATGATACGATATTCCCTAAGGAGTGGTTGAACACGATATGATACGATATGCCCCAAAGAGTGGTTGAACAGGATATGAGGTGATATTCCCCAAAGAGCGGTAGAATAATATTATATTATATTTAATGCATAGCCCCAATGAGTGGCCTGACTTTTACAAAACTTGCATACACTTATGGTTGTGAAAATGGGATTAGAAAGTTCATTTTTTTCCTTATTCACTTAGAGTTTCTTATTGATATGGATATGAAGGCTTTTCCTAGGATGATCCAGTTGAATCCAAAGACAATTCCAAATCCACAAATTCTCAGATGGGCTTAGTGGTTCTCTCCTTATAAGTTTCAGGTCAAGCACTTGAAAGGAAAAGATAATTTTCTTGCAGATTTCCTTTCAAGGCCAGGTGAATTTTCCAAAAGGTTTCTGCAACAAAAGAACAAGAAGAAGAATAAATCAGTAGTTCAAATGTTTATGTTCTCACATGTACCACGACCAGGTTCTTCATCATTACATCACACGCTGGAGTAATTTGATTTCTCGGATCCTCTTGATCCGCCCATATTATTAAGGCGGAGGGTATTTTATGAACTTCAGGGTTTTCAAAGCTACGGAGGTTCCATACTAAAAACCTTTGGTGTTAATCTGGAATATCCATTTTGCCAGGTATTCATAGCACATGCCAAGAATTTTTCATAGGAGCTCTTATGGTTCTTTTGGTAACTCTGCCATCAATACCACATTCTCATAGAATTCAAGTGCCATGATTTCTGTGACTTTGACAATCTTGAACCTTTCCTAAAAATATTTTTGTTGTGGTTCAAACCTCAAAATTATTGGGTTCATCATTTTCATTCTCGTGGAGTCAAAATATTCATGTTTCACAGGTCTTTTAGTGTGATCAAAAGAACTATAAAGGTGATGCCTATGGTGTCGTTTTGGTTTCATTATCCAGTCACAATCCTGAAAATGGAGAAAGAGTATACTGAAGCTCATAGGCTCATTTTAAAGTAAAATAAGTGCCTTCCGGAGGAGATATGGTCAGGAGAGGAAGGAAGTTGGAATTATTCTTCCACTCACCCCCGTTGGCAAAATTTTAAGACAACACTTAAGGAATATAGGGAAATGCTCGAAGACTCACCAGACCCTTATGACATTGATCCAGCAAAAATTGCTAAGATCGTTTTAAATGGGGATATCGGAACTTCATCGCATAAGAAGAAAGGTAAAAGATATGGAATTATAGAAGAAGATCATCCACATCAAAGAGATATTTCACAAGAGCTGAAAAGCGAAGGGTAGAAGGGTTAAAGACAAGCATAATGCATAATGATGAATGGAAATAACTTGTATAAGTCTTCTAAACCTTTTTAGCCAACTTTCCTTTTTTTTTAAAATTAAAAAATTGCGAAAGTATCTTAAACCATTTTCACTTCTTAACCCCCCCCTCCCCAGGTAAATACCCATTTGAAAAAATAAAAAGTGTGCACACATTCTTTATCCTTTTCACCACTCTACCCTACAAGAAATTACCATGAAAAAATAAAACACCTGCACAAGTCTTTCACCTTTTAGCCACTTTGACCCACAAAAAGTTACCATAAAATTCCAAAAATATATCAATAAAGTTGCCTACCCATATCTTGCCATAAAGTTCCCAAAGTTCTATGCCATGCAAGAACTATTCAAGAGTCCCTCGTGTCATAAAAAAAAAAGCCACCCATGTCCAGCCATAAATTTACCCAAATCCAATGCCATGAAAATACTATTCATGGGTCCCTTTTCCATCATCCATGTCTTATCCAAACCAATACCAAAACCCAAGGCCATGCAATTTATTTTCTAGTTCATAATTATGATTTTATGCTTTGTCTATTAGCCAAATAAATGTCTTACACTATAAGACTTTATGTTTGTTGTACTTGTTTTTTGCCACTTGTACTATGTGATTAAATAAGGATAGAACATGTACTAGCTTTCCATCGCCTACAAATAGGAGTCTTTTTAGTAGTTGGATATCATCATATTCCCAACCTAGTTTTCTTATAGAAACTCTTGTGTAATAAAATATCTTTTTCTAGCTAAGTCTCTTATAGTTTCTTCCTCCAAAATATGGGGATATGGCTGATTTATATTTGAGTGTAGAGTCTCAAAATACTTTAGTAGTTGAAGAAGATTTCTCTAGTAGTTGAGGAAGATTACCCTCGTAGTTGAAGAATATTCCTTTAGTAGTTGAGAAAGATTGTTTTAGCAATTGTTGCATTAGGAGTGCAAAAGTTTTTCGAGTTCGCTGTTAACGGCTTAGTTGTGGCGAGGGATGCCTTTTGTGAGCCTCCAGCACCCCCCTTGTAGGAAGACTTTCATGCGATTAATTCAACTGCTGCTAAGGTGATCCAATCTCTGCTGAGGTAATCCAATCTCTACAAAGGTAATCCAATCTCTAGTCTAGTAATCCAATTTCTACACTAGTATTTTACTAATCTCTACGATTCCCGGTACTATATTCACCCCATATGGTATTAGAGCCAGACCCATCATTTTGGAAGAGGGAGCAACCTTCTCAAATTATGTCTAACGCATCTTCATATTCTAGCCTTGTACATTCCAGTGCAGCTGTCAGTATATCTCCCACCCTTTCAAAAACCGTCGCAAAATAAATATGATTACTTATATGAAGTAGAAGTCTTAGACGAAAATCAAAATATTCATCTACCTATTTGCCACTCATAAATCCTTATTCTACTTTTGCTAAAAAAATAATTGTCTCCATGGTCTCAAATTCGCTCTTGGTCCAACAAAGGCCCAAAGGTGTTAGAGAATATGTTGTTGTTTCTAAATCAGACCAGCATCCCATTTATGCAACACAAGGAGAATAATTCATCACTTTGCAGATCCTTGAAGAGTTTCCAATGCAATAGAAGAATCACGGTTTCACTCACATACACTTTGGAGTTGTCCAGATAGTATTGACTTATCATGGACAAAAAGGGCAACCAGTTGTTGCAAGGATTTCTCTCCTTGATACCACGTATCTTGAATACTAACATGCTAATCTTTGCACAAATGAAGTTACTCTGAATGCAGGAACAATCTTTGTGACTATGTTCCTGAATTTAAATATGTCTCTATATGATCCATATCTCACAGAGGCATTGAAGATTCAAGTCCAGATCCTAGGAACCCCGCTTGCCAAGTGTTCCATTCAAGCAACTCTTCACTACCAGATTGCATGGAGAGTTTAGAATCATGCCACAGATCTCTCTCTTCCCGGTGACGCTGATGCTTTGCTCATTAATGTTGATGCCACAAAAGGTACTACCTAATGTACCCAGATCCTTAGACATATCTCAAAAGAAGAACTTGTAAAAATTCTTCCATATTCATGGGCAACAAATTATGAAAAATTGAGAGAGCCCCCAGAACCCCTCACATCTACTAAGTCAACCATTATGAGAAAAAAATGATAAAAGTGTCTTAATAAGGTTTGACCACTCTCACCTTAAGAAGCCAAACAAGGCTACTTTTTCTTTCCATATGATACAACCCATACAACCCTCTCCCTATGGATATGATCCAGACTTTTTCTCGGAACGAATGGATGGAATCATATCCGACCATGATTGGACTGTGCACTTTGACATCGAAGGTAAAAATATGTGGTGGTTCAACAATCCTTTCACAGGTTACTACCCATAGGATATAGAATGTTCTTGCCATGAATGCCTTGAGGATGCAGCAAAATACTACCGGGTGCCCGGAAAGAAAAACAAGAAGGACAAAAAGAAAAAATGCAGATCATCTGCAGAATGCCTTCGAGAAAAGTATGAAAGAGGCGACACATCAGTTGGCTCGCTCAGACGTCTAGGTAAGTATGAATACCTTGTCTGCTATAACCCTAAAAAATGGTCAAAACTGTCGGAAGAGGATGCCAGGCCAATCACCCCTAGTTGGGATGATGACGAGGCAATCCCTTTGCCCAAATATCCTGAAATACTAATGTATAGCCCTGTTAGCACTGACTATACCCATGATTTTCCACCTCTTGAACATTTCGGTAAAGATGGTGCGGATCATGCCCCCAAGATCCCCAAAAGGAATGTTATTTTTCCCTCAGGAGAAAAAGCACCATCGAGTGACATAGAATCAACAATCAACTGGCAGTCCGGATATTCTATTTCCAAAAATAGAATCTTGAACAACATTGATAACATTGTTAAACTTTTTGCACACACTCAGAATAAAATGCTTAGTAGGATAGAACATGTTGTAGAGAAGTCTTCTCAGCAAGCAGGACTCATCAAAGCCTTAGAGCACAGGTTAGCAAGCTTGCAGTACGATATTTGTCCACAGGGTACATCTCTTTTCCATTTCTTCCAGCAGTAACAGAAAGAGATGGTGTCTCTAAGAGAAAAAATACTCCTCTTGAAAATCATCACATTGTGCCCCAGAAACCCAGAAGTCCCCAGGTCACTTCTCTTCCTCCCACAAGTACATTCTCATCCCAAAGCTATTCCCCTCCTCAGCTAGATTATCCTTTTTCTAGCTTTTTCTCTCCCCCAAAGAAAAAGCCATATAGCTGCTCATAACCCATTTGCTCAAACTATTGAAGAACCTAAATTTGACATTGCAAAGTTAGTTTGGGAAAGAAAGTATGCACTTGCTACCCAGAGACACTCGAAAAAGAAGAGAGAGGTAGGAGAAAGCTCAAAAAAATGCCAACCATGAGAACCTCAAGATCTCTACCCTCCAAACCCCTAACCTCTATATTGCCCAACCACAGAGTGATTCAGAGGAGGTAACATCTCAAGGGTCAGATACCCAACAAACTGAGGAGCTTACTAATGATTCTACCCAAGAAGTTCCGACAGAGGATAGTTTCGAGGTAAGTACTAATTACTCAAAAGATTCTTTTGAAGAAGAACTTCCTCCCATTTTCATGAATAAGCCCATGGACCCAGAGGTCTCCGAAGTTGACGACGATCAAGATAGGATGACTGATGAGCCCATTCCAGAAAGGAGATTTGATTCTTCCATGATCCACTAGTTATGACTAGTAAATTGGGTTAATTATATATATATATATATATATATATATATATATATATATAAAGTGTTTAAAATTCTTCCGCTGATAGTTGTGAACATTTTAAATTTTTGTATTATACTTGGAGGCCTTGTTGGCCAAAATTTCATGTCGAAGGATCTAAGTATGGATGTTGGTTCACATGGGCCTTCGGGCATCGTGTTACGGTCGTACCTCCCGATGTTGGGGTGTGACAAACTTGATATCAGAATAGCTTTGTTCTAGGGAGTCTGCAAGCGGTATCTAGTAGAATAATATTTATGGGTGTGTCGTGCACCATATTTATAAACATGAGGCTACATGATATTTAGTATGGATACATTTCATTCTGATCTAGATCTTGCAATAGAGCTTAGTCTTAAGTATTCTCTTCTAATCTTTACCTTATTTATGTTCCTACCGATGCCTACTACGAGACGTCAGGCGGTTGTTCATTGATTAGATGATGTGGAAGGGGAGGGTACCAGTTAGGTGCCACCTGCCAATATGGATCAACATGAGCCTTACGATAAGGCTGATACTCAGACTTCGGAGGAGGCACCACTACCCCTTAAAGGGCATAGAGGAACTAACATACCCCCAATTCCTCCCCCGATTTCTCTTGATCAAGATATAGATATGCGGAGTGTTGTGCAGTTATTAACTCAATTTGTAGCTTCCTAGGCCTAGCGTCAACCAATGGCACCTTATATAGAATGGTCAATGCAAGGGTTCGGGATTTTATTAACCTAGACCTTCTGGTATTCACAGGAATAGATCCAAATGTAGATTCTTAGAAATTTTAAGATCAGATGCAGCGGACTTTATGAGTTATGCATGCCACTGATACTGAGTTAGAAGAGCTTGTTTCTTAAAGATTTGCGGGATATTGTTGTGGCTTGGTATGAGACTTGGGAACAGTCAAGGGGACCTCTTGCTCCACTAGCAGGATGGAGGGAGTTTTCTGAGTCATTTCTGCACGAGTATTTGCCTGTTGAGCTTCGCTGATCCATGCAAGATATATATTGTGGTTGGAGCAGGGTAATATGAGTGTATGATAGTATACAATTTAACTCTTTGGCTAGGTACTCCCCTTCAGCTGTGGCTGAGATGAGTGATAGATAACATCGATTTGTGGGTGGTCTGGGACCTTATTTGATCAATGAATGTACCACTGCTTCTTTGAATCCGAATATGGGCATTGCTGATATTCAAGACTATGCACAACCTGGAGGATCGAAAGAGGCAGCAGCGAGCTGCTCGAGAGCATGATCAGGGCTAGTATAATAGAGCCTGATCCATAGGTGATATGGCAGAATCTCGAGGTGGATTTAGACCTCCGTTTCCTCAGCATCCATCTTATTCAGCGATTAGTGCACCATTGCAGTTCCATGGCTAGCGTTATGATCGAACCATTTATTCTTGTCAAGGTCAACATTCCCGGGGACCAGGCCTACAATTTGGTAGATATCCTAGTAAGATGAGATCCCTGGTGTCGTATTATGGTCGATATGGTAAGACCCATTTTGGGCAGTGTCGCCAAGGTTCAGAGTTATATTATTCGTATGGGCAACCCGGCCACATTATGCACTTTGGCCCGGGGAGAGGTGGGAGCTGTATGATGCAGTCGATAGGATCAGTAACAGCTTCATCTTCATCAGTACGTCCTCATGAGCAAGGTCCACAAGCATCAGTTGGAAGAGGTAGAGGTAGAGGTTGAGCGTCTAGCTTAGGTGGACAACAGAATCCCAGCTATGCATTGTTAGGTCGACAGGATCTAGATTCATCACTGAATGTGATTATAGGTGTACTATCTATATTCTCCACAAATGTGTATGCTTTGATAGACCTAGGTTCTACCTTGTCATATATTACTCCATTTTCTGCTAGTAAATGTGGTAAGGAACCTGAATTGTTACGTCGGTCATTTGAAGTATCTACGACCGTAGGTGAGTCCGTGATAGTTAGATAAATATATCGAGGGTGTTATGTAATGATTTATGATCGCCACACCATAGATGATTTGAATGAATTAGGTATTGTGAAGTTTGATGTCATTATGGGAATGGATTTTTTGGCTTCGTGTTATGCTAATATGGATTGTTGAATGATAGTTGTTCACTTTAATTTTCCAGAAGAACCCATTACTGAATTGAAGGGTGATATTGCAGCACCTAAGGAAAAGTTTATTTCTTACCTTAAAGCTCGGAAGATGATTTCAAAAGGATGTATCTATCATTTAGCGGAGTGCAAAATATGGAGGCAAAGCCTCCAGCCCTTCGGTCGGTCCCGGTTGTTAATGAATTTCCTGATATTTCTCCTGATGAGCTCTCGCCTATCCCTACTGAGAGGGAATCGAGTTTGCTATCGTCGTGCTTCCCGATACGCAACTGATATCTATTCTTCCGTATAGGATGGCCCCTACTGAGTTGAAGGAATTTAAAGTTCAAATGAAAGATCTTCTAGATAAGGGATTCATCCGACCTAGCACTTCCACGTGGGGTGCCTCGATATTATTTGTTCATAAAAAAGATAGTTCGTTGAGGATGTGTGTTAATTACCGACAGATGAACAAGGTAACAATTAAGAACAAGTATCCGCTTCCTAGGATTGATGATTTGCTTGATCAATTAAACTCGGTGGCTTTTATTGGGAATATAGTATCCGATGAGGGAATCCAAGTTGATAATCAAAAGATCGAGGCAGTTAAGAACTGGCCAAGACCCACAACTCCTATGGAGGTGCGTAGTTTCCTAAGCTTAGCTGGTTACTACCGGAGGTTTGTAGAGAATTTCTCTTCTATTGTCGCTCTATTAACAAAGTTGACACATAAGGCAGCTAAATTTCAGTGGACCGATACTTGTGAAAGGAGTTTCCAAGAGTTAAAGAATAGATAAACATCATCACCCATTCTAGCTTTACCCGAAGGATCAGAAGATTACGTTATATATTGTGATGCTTCTAGAGTGGGGCTGGGCAATGTTCTAATGCAGCATGGAAGAGTTGTTGCTTATCCTTCAAGACAACTAAGGAACACGAGCAGAATTAACTAACTCATGACTTGGAGTTAAAGGTTGTTATATTTTCTTTGAAAATATAGTGTCACTATTTGTATAGAGTTCATGTTGACATATTTACAGATCATACGAGTTTGCAATACATATTCAATAAAAAGAAGTGAACCTAAGACAACGAAGGTGGCTTGAGTTGTTAAAGGACTATGATGTCGATATTCTATACCACCCTAGTAAGGCAAATGTTGTGGCTGATGCATTAAGTCAAAAATCTATGGATAGCGTGAGACATGTGAAAGTTGATAAATTAGAAATTACTAGAGACTTGTACTGGTTGGCCAATTTGAGTGTACGATTGCTTGACACAGGTAATGGAGAACTCATAGCTCGGAATACCATTGAATTCTCGTTAATTGTAGAAGTAAAAGCACAACAATTTGATGATTCAGCCTTGGTGAATATAAGGAAAATTATCTCCTTTCAATAGAAACCAATATTCGAGTTATCCAAGGATGGAGTCTCTATATATAATGACCGGTTATGTGTACCCGTGTTGGGGGACTCCGGGGGCAGATTATGGCGGAGATTCACCAGTACCGATATTCCATTCATTTGGGGACTACTAATATGTATCATGACCTTCGACAACTAAACTGGTGGAACGACATGAAGAGGATCATTATTGAATACACCTTTAGTGTCCAAATTTCCAACAAGTTAAGGTTGAACACCAAAAGCTAGGAGGATTACTTCAGAATATGGAAATGGGAGGTAATCAACATGGATTTTATTACCGAATTACCACATACTCGCCAGAAGTTTGATTCCATATGGGTTATTGTGGATAGACTCACAAAGTCAGCTTATTTCCTACATGTCAAGACTACCTTCTCGGCTGAAGATTATGCTAAATCATATATTAAGGAAATAGTTTGACTTTATGGAGATCCGATTTCTACTATATCGGACAGAGGTTCTTAGTTTGCAACTAACTTCTAGAGATCCTTTCAAAAAGTTTTGGGTAAAAATATCAAGGACATGCTACTAGCCTGTGTACTAGACTTCAAAGGAAGTTGGGAAGACCATCTACCACTCATCGAGTTTGCCTAATACAACAGCAACCATTCAAGCATTTGGATGGCACCATATGAAGCTCTATACAGAAGGAAGTGCAGATCCCCTAACGGGTGGTTCAACATTGGTGAGACAAAGTTATTAGGTCTTGATTTGGTGCAACGGGCTGTAGAGAAGGTTAAAATGATTCAAGATTGATTATTGACCGCTCAAAGTAGACAAACATCCTACTCAGATAACCGGCATTGAGATTTAGAGTTAGCTGTGGGAGACTGGGTATTCCTTAAAGTGTCGTCCCTGAAAGTGGTAATGAGGTTTGGCAAGAAAGTCAAATTTAGCCCCCGATACATCGGACCATATCATATTACCTAGAAAATCGGTCAAGTGGCGTACAAGTTTGAGTTGCCACTAGAAATAGGAGCAGTGAACCCGGTGTTCCATGTGTCCATGCTTCATAAGTACTTGGGGTGATCCATATCGTATTACCCCCATTAAATATGTCCAAGTTATAGAGGACCTATCTTAAGAGGAAATCCCGGTGTCTATCCTAGATTGTCAAGTTCGCAAGTCGCGAACCAAAGAGATAGCTTCAGTTAAAGTATGTTGGAGAAACAACAATAAAGAAGAAATGACATGGGAAGCAGAAGAGGATATGAAATCCTGATACCCTCATTTATTTCATACTATAAGAGCCAATGTTGACACTACTATAGCAAGCACAACTCAAAATACCACGGAGGATGATTGATGAATTCTGAAAGATTGACTGAAATTCAACATTAAAGGACGAATATTCCGAAGGGAGGATGATGTTACACCCCACACTATTTATCCACCCATGAAGTTGGAGATTGATAAGTTTGTATTATAGCATAATCAATCGGCCGACAATACGTTATGGGACCAAGGGTGTGATTATGCTTCATCAGATTTGCGCTAGCTGCCCTACTGGGTGCAATGGCTGGTGCGGGGTGACCCATTTGGCGTTTGACGTTTGACGTTTGAGTTGGTGGAGTTTCTAGCTGATATATAAACTAGTAGAACTTTATTATTTTGATTCTACAAAATATTACCAGTTGTAGCTCACCTAAAAATGCTCTCAAACTCTCTCTAAGAACTTTTAACGATTCAAGACCAAATCAAAGGCGAACCTCGAAAGATTTAACGTAAAGGATCTGGTGATCATCATTGTATCGCCTGTCTTCTTGTTATACTGACTTTTGATATTCCTTGGAAGTGAATATAATAACCATAGAAGTGTAAAAACTCATAAAGCGTAGTTAGTCCTTCAAAAAGATATGTAAGGCAGTTTTCTTTCTTGGCATGACTTGATGTGAATGCTTCTTTCTACATGATCCTTATGTTGTAAGACATAACTGTTCTCAACCTTTCTTGATAATTTTGTTCGTGTTCTTGTACCTTCTGTACCAATGGCATTTTCTTTCAAGTTTTAGATTTTCCCGGATAGTATCTTGAGGTCGGGGAATGTAATTCATTCTGAGTTTAATCTTGATATATCTTGAAATTGATCTTGCATTGAACTTACTTATGTATATCTATTTTAATTTATCGAGTCATGCTATAGTCATCCAGGTAGGGAACCTTTTGTGCAGCCATTGACCAGTCGTGGATTTACCGAGTCTTCTTGTGACCGGTTATGCTGAGTCCTATTGAGGTCAGGTACAACCGAGACCCCTTGAGGTCAGGTACTATATGATGAAGACATGAGACTTTACCGAGTCCTCTCCGAGGCTGGGTACGATAAGATATGTTATGTTCCAAAGAGTGGTTGAACACGATATGATACAATACACCCCAAAGAATGTTTGAACATGATATGAGATGATATGACCCAATGAGCGGTTGAATAATATTATATAACATTTAATGCATAGCCCCAATGAGTGGCCTGACCTTTACAAAACTTGCATACACTTATGATTCATGGTTACAACAGTGTACGCCACCAGTTGCTTGTCTTCGGTATTCAGGTTAAAATTTTGTATTGGTATCTCTTATGTTATGCCTTTAGTTTACATACATTATCAGCCTTACATATTCAGTATTGAAGCCTCTTTTTTCTGGGCGTTGTGTTCATGCCCACATATACATATACCCCCGATGATGTTCCTCCCTAGTAGGATGCACGTTTCAGCTATTGGTTGTCGCACTCCACTTCTCCAGAGTAGCTGAACAGAAGTCTATAGGTACTAAAGTATATGTTTCGGTTGTTTTGCGTATGGTGGGGCCCTGTCCCGACTAAGTTATGTGTTATGGCACTCTTAGAGGCTTACAGACCAGTGTTCGAGTGCATATAAATGTTCTTTATGACTCCGTTGATAACAGTTGAGTGTGTGTGTGTGTGTGTGTGTGTGTGTATATATATATATGTATGTATATATGTATATATATATATATATATATATATGTATATATGTATATATATATATATGTATATATGTATATATATATATATGTATGTATGTATTATGGCACTCTTAGAGGCATGCAGACTAGTGTTCGGTGCCTATAAATGTTGGTTATGACTCTGTTGATATATAAAGTGTTGAAGTTTCCTCCACTGATAGTTGTGGACATTTCTAGTTTTGGTATTATACTTGGAGGCCTTGTTGACCCAAATTTCATGTCAAAGGATCTAACTATGGATGTTTGTTAGCACGGGCCTTCGGGCGTCATGTGCCGGTCACACCTCCCGAGGTTGTGGTGTGACATCATAAATGATCAAATAGAGCTATTTACGGTCTCAAATCACAAAATAGAAAGCTAGAACTCGAAAACATCTATCGGGGCGTTACACTGGTGTAGCATCTGGAAAAAGTAATTTGAATGTGTTTCAGGTTTGGAACTTGCGACTTGATAATATGAGTGACAAGGGATTATCTTTGTTGAGCTAGCAAAATTTGCTGGATTGGCATAGAAATCATGCTTTAAATTTTTGTGAGCATTGTGTATCTAGTAAACAGACAAGGATAAAATTCAGCAAGAAGGCAGAGCACAAGACCAGAGACAAGTTGGATTATATACATTCAGACATGTGGGGAAAACAGGGTTCCATCCAAGAGTGTTGTCAGGTATTCTATTGTCACAACCCAAAATCTTACCTTAAGGATCGTGATGGCACCTAGTGTCTAAGACTAAGTAAGCCTATTGCACAACAACATCGGACAGAATATAACAACTTAATATTAAATAAAGTTGAGAAAATGGCCCAAATCATAGCCAATGTGGTAATACAATAATCACAATCCCAAAACCCGATAATATGGAGTCATAAGCTCTACGAGAAGTACATAATGAGTCTCAAAATACAACACTATTTTAGATACAATAAACAGTCGTAATGAAACAATAGAAGGTGACTTCGAGGCCTGTGAGCGGAACATCAGGTATACCTTGAAGTCTCCACAGCAACTAAAAATCAGCTCACTAACAACTGGCACGCTATGAGGTACCTGTATCTACACAAAACTGTGCAGAAGCGTAGTATGAGTACACCATAATCGGTACCCAGTAAGTATCAAGACTAATCTCGGTGGAGTAGTAAAATAGAACATGAATTCATTTAAGGAAAACAATGACATGTTCAAATCATCAACCCATTCCAACACAAGAATAACAATAAGAATCACCCCGATGTACCACATGGCATAATCACAAATCACCCTTATGACGCCGCGTGAGCTTCACATTGAAACATTTCCCCTATATAGCATCACGCGCATAAGCCCCCTTATCACGCTGTGTGTGCATCACAATGAAGTATTTTCCCTTACTTGCAACACGTGCATAAACCCTCTTTTGTCGCCGCATGTGCATCAATAACACAACCCTTATGTCGCCGTATGCGCATCTCATTCGCAACAAAACAATCAATATGCACCACACATGCACATATGCCATAATATCCCCTAAACAACAATATCAAAGCCACAAAAATTTATAGTCCAAGACTCAACAACAATATGTAAAAGAATAATAATAATAGAACAAGGGTGTGTGGAGTGAACTACAATAAAACATGCTTTATATAACAAACAGCTCCAAGTCTAGGCATATTAGTAGCTTAAGGTCTAATCCGGTCAATTACCACATATATGGCCATGTACACACTCTTCACCTTATTTACACGTCATTTTACATGGTACAAATATTCAAAATTAGACCAAATCCTAAGGGATAATTCTCCCACACAAATTTAGGCAAGATACTTACCTCAATTAGGCCAATTCAATACTCAAAAAAATGGTTTTCCTTTAAAATTCACCTCCGCTCAACTCAAATCTAACCAAAACTGACTTAATAATATCAAACAATGCAAGAGAAACTAATTTCGATTAATAAAGTTAAGATCTTTACACAATTCTCCAAAAGTCAACAAAAGTCAACCCATGGCCCCCGGTCAAAATCTGAGTCAAAGTGTAGATCTCGACTATCCATAACCCCACGAGTCCATATATATGTTTCTAGTTTTCAAATCTAAGTTCAATTCGACTCTCAAATATCAAATTTTTATTTTTCAAAACATAGAAAAATATCCACAAAATTTCTCTTCAAATCTCATGGTTTAGATGTTAAAATTCATATAATCATGTTATATAATCAAAATTGAGTCAAAATCACTTACCCAATATCTTTGTAAGAAAATCTCGGTGGAGTAGTAATGAGATTCAAGTCAAGACACTCACTAGACAATAGCCTGTGCAGAATGTGATAAAATGAGAGTAAATCTGAAATTGCATCCTTTTGTACAGATACGGATGTCGCAAATGCGAACCCTCGCAAATGCGGAAAAGGCATCATAAAAGAGAAGCTTGAGCATCCTTGAGAATCTCTCAAAAGTGACAAACTCTTTGCAAATGCAAAGACAGACCCTCCGCAAAAGTGACCTCTTGATCGCAATTGGGGTCACCTCCTGCCCAAATGCCTATCGCAAATGCGATCCTAAAGTTCGCAAAAGCGAACATTCCAGCCCCCAGCCCACTTCACAGATGTGACACCCTTCGCAAATGCGAGGTTCGAAAATGCGAACTGGATCTCGCATTTGCGAGACTTGCAACACCAGCCCAGCACCAGCAATCTGAAACTCACTCAAAACGCTCTGAAACGCGTCCGAAACTCACCCGAGCCCCCGGGGTTCCACACCAAACATGCACGTAGGTCTTAAAATATCATACGAACTCGCTCGCAAGCTCAAAACACCAAGATAACATCTAGAACCATGAATCGCACGCCAAAACACCTAGAATTCACAATGAAACTTAAGAATCGCTAAAATCACAATCAAGCATCTGATTCCCACCAAACCAACTCAGGATGACACCAAACTTTGCGTACAAGTTCCAGATGACAAAATGGGCCTAATCAAAGTTAGGAATTCAACTTATGGCTAAACTTAGGATATTTCTAAACCTTTAAATTGTCAATTTTCAACAAAAAGAGCTAATTCAACCTAGGAACATCCAAATCCAATTTCGGGCATACGCCTAAGTTAAAAATCATCATACGAACCTATTGGAACCATCAAAATATAGTTTCAGGTTCGTTTTCACAAAAGTCAAATCTCGGTCAACATTTCCATCTAATGCTTCCAAACTAAGAACCAATTGTTCGAAATCAATCCAAAACCTCCCCGAAATGAAACCATCCACCCCCGCAAGTCATGAAACCACAAATGCACATACGGGAAGCTTCAAAAGGGGAAACATGGCTCAAATACATAAAATGACCGATCGGGTCATTACATTATCCCCTTCTTAAACAAATATTTGTCCTCGAACGAGTATAGTGACATACCTAAAGTGCCAAAAAGATGAGGATAACGGCTCCGCATATCATTCTTGATCTCCCAAATCGCCTCCTTGACCGGTTGACCTCTCCACTGAACCTTCACTGATGCAATGTTCTTTGACCTCAACTTTCAAACCTGCCTATCCAAAATAGCCACCGCTCCTCAACATAGGTCAAATCCGATAAGCAGGAATACCAGGTGAACTTCCAATAAGCTGGGTGGCAATTAGAGTTTGTAGGACACTTCACCAACTCTATCAAGAATCTCAAAAGGACAAATATACTAAGGGCTCAACTTGACTTTCTTCCCGAACCTCATCACACCCTTCATGGGTGAGACTTTGAGTAGAACCCTCTCACCCACCATGAATTCCACATCACGAGCCCTCCGTTCAGCATAACTCTTCTACCTGGACTACGTGGTATGAAGTGAATCCTGAATCAACTTTACCTTTTCCAAAGCATCACAGACCAAATTAGTGCCCAACAACCTAGCCTCTCCAGGCTCAAACCAACCAACCAGAGAAAGATATCACCACCTATATAAGGCCTCGTACGGATCCATCTGGATGCTTGACTGATCGGTTTTTATGTAGGAAAACTCTACTAGCATTAGAAACTGATCCCATGAACCACCAAAATCAATAACACATGCACGCAACATGTCCTCCATAACCTGAATAGTGCTCTCGGACTACCCGTCCGTCTATGGATGAAATGTCGTACTCAGTTCGACATGTGTGCCCAACTCACGCTACAGGACCCTCCAAAAATGCGATGTAAAATGGCTGCCATAAAGGCGAACAATCTCACAAAAATAAATCCGAGCTAGATGCTCTGAACAGTAGGTAGTCATGACTGGAATTAAGTGTGCCAGCTTGGTCAGTTTGTCCTCAATGACCCACACAATGCCATATCTCCTCAAACTCTGTGGAAATCCAACTACAAAATCCATAGTGATGAACTCCGACTTCCACTCTGGAATGTCAAACTTCTAAAGCAAACCACTTGTTCTGTGATGCCGCACTCAACCTGCTGATAGTTCAAATACTGAGCCACATACTCTACAATATCTTTCTTCATTCTTCTTCACCAGTAGTGCTTCTTCAGATCATGATACAATTCGTGACACCTGGATGAATGGAATATCACGAACTATGGGCCTCCTTAAGAAACAACTCTCATAACACATCAACATTGGGCAAACAAATCCGGCTCTAAAGCCTCAATACCCCATAATCACCAATAGTCACCTCCTTTGCATCACTGTGCTGCCTTGTACAAGTAAATGGGGATCATCATACTGACTCACCTTGATGCGCTCCAACAAACTCGACCGTGAAACCACGCAAGTAAAAACCTGGTTATTCTCCGAAACATCCAACCTCACGAACCTGTTGGCCATAGCCTGAACATCCAAAGCTAACGGTCTCTCCCCAACTGGAATAAAAGCAAGACTACCCATGCTCTCAGCTTTCCTACTCAAAGAGTCGGACACCACGTTGTCTTCCTAGGATGATAAAGAATGGTGATATCATAGTCCTTTAGTAGCTCTAACCACCTCCATTGCCTCCAGTTCAAATCCTTTTGCTTGAATAGGTGTTGTAGACTTCTGTGATCCGTGAACACCTTATAAGACACGCCGTAGAGAAAGTACCTCCAAATCTTAAGAGCAAGAACAATGGATTCCAACTCCAAATCATGCTCTAGGTAGTTCTTCTCATGGGGCGTCAACTTACGGGAAGCATAAGCAATTACTCTACCCTCCCGCATCAACACACATCCAATGTCAATCCGTGAAGCATCACAATAAACAGTATAAGAATCAGATGCTGAAGGCAAAACAAGAAAAGGAGTTGTAGTCAAGGCGGTCTTGAGCTTCTGAAAGCTCTCCTCAAACTCGTCAGATCACTTGAATAGTAGTCGGGGTAAGACAAAATATACCAGAAATTAGTCACCTATTACAGCTGTTCAGAATCAAAATGGGCCCTTTTAAGTGAAAACATTATGTGTTAACTATTATTTTATAGATGCACAAGTTCTTTGATGTGCTAACACATTTTTTTAGTTTTATCAAGGGGTTGAGCTAACTGAAATGACATACTACTTTGCTACTAATTGTATTACCCACTCTTGTAAGTTGATCTAATGACTTTGACTAGGAAAATAAAATTAAAGTCAATCGACTCAAGGAAAATCAAAAAATTTACGTAGAATTTTTTTATAATAGGGATAATAAGAGCACATCCAAGTTTCTCTAATGAAATAAGCTATGTTCAGCTACAATGATAATAAAACCTTTCATTAATTTGAACATGTGCATCTTCAAAATTCATATAATAATTATTCGTTAACTTTATTTTCTTGTTCTTAAGTATTAATTACCTCCCATTAGGATTATTACAACTATACGTGGCAATGACTGCAAAAAAGTAACGACCCGGTCGGTCGTTTTGCGTAATTGAGCCCTATTTTCCAATGGGATACTCCTTGTATGTGAATTTGTCGTTATTTGACTTGTGAGGATGGTTGGTTTGGTCTTAGAAAGGTTTTTGAGTGAATTAGAACACTTAGTTCTATGGTTGGAAGTTTGAGCTATAAGAATTGATCAAGGTGTGTTAACAACCTCGGATTCATGTTTGATTGTTCCAATAGATTTGTATAATGATTTTGGACTTAGGCATATGCCCAAAATTGGATTCGGGGTTCCTAGGGTGATTTGGATCTTTTTGCTGAAAGTTGACAATTTGAAGGTTTAGAAATTTCATTAGATTGACCCTGAGTTTACTTGTGGCTATCGGGTTCATATCATTGTTCCGGGACTTGGAATATGGCTGCTTTGTAATTTTGAACTTGTATGCAAAGTTTAATCTCATTCCGAGTTGGTTTGATAGGAATCACATGTTTGGTTGTCAATATTGATGTTCTTGAGTTTCAAAGCTTGCATGATGCATTTTGGTGCTCGATTCATGATTTGGTATGTTTTTTTTATGCTCTGAGCTTGAGAGCGAGTCTGTAGGAGGTGTATTTACTTGTGTGGATATTTGGTGTTGGGCCCGAGGGGCTCGGGTGAGTTTCGGATGAGTTTGGGAAAAACTTCAGTTTGCTGGTGCTACAGACCTCGTATTTGCGAAGGTCTGCTTGAATTTGTAAAGTCTACATTTGCGGACAATTGATTGCATATGTGATGTGTGGCTCAGAAGGCCAGTTTCGCATTTGCAAAGCTAGTATTGCAATTGTGATGCCCACATTTGCGAAGGGTGCTTCGCATTTGCGATAGTTGGTCGCAATTGCAAGATTCATGGTCGCAATTGTGATGTCGGCTGCTCAGGGGCCAAGTTCACTTTTACAATCCCTATTTCGCAATTGCAAGGGTGGCATTTGAGAACCCGTGATCGTAAATGTGACATCCGTAGCTATTATAATTTATGCCATTTCGGGACTTAGACCCATTTTATCATATTTTGAGTCCCAGACTTGGAGAGGGGCGATTTTTGAAGAGGACTTTTACTTGGGTAAGTGATTTTAACTTGATTTTGGATTATATCTTGTTTTCTCATGAATGTTTACACCTAAATTATCGGATTTGAAAGGATATTTCTGGGGGGCTATGACTATATTTAAAAAAAATTAAAATTGGGGATTTGAGAGTCGATTTGGAGTCGGTTTTAGAAACTAATTACATATTTGTACTCGTGGGATTTTGGGTAGTCTGGATTTACTCCTCGACTCGGGTTTTGACCGTGTGGGTCTGGGATTGACTTTTGTTGACTTTTTGGGAATTCGGTAAAGATTGAGACTTTATTGTTTGAAATTAATTCCTTTAGCATTGTTTGATGTTATTAAGTCATTTTTCAATATATTTGAGGCGAACGAAGGTAATTTTTAAAGGAAAGGCATTTTTGAGTATTGATTTACCTTTTTGAGATAAGTATCTTGCCCGACCTTGGGGGGGGGGGGGGGAGGGAATACCCATTAGGATTTGGCCCTATTTGCCCATATGTGCTATATAAAATGAAACGTGACGCGAAGTGACGAGCGTATATGCAGATGCTATGTGTGGTTTATGACCCGATGAGACCTTAGGCTATTAATATGCCTTAATTTGATGATAAGCCTTATTGAAACATGCTTAATCACTCCGTGACTACATGAACTAGATTGTTATAAATTTATTTGGTCATAGTAATGCTTTATATATTGTACCCCCATTTGCATATTATGATCATTATGTCCTTGTACCCCTTGTTGAAGAATTATGAGCATATATCTTTGTTGATGATTCTTATTACATTGTTGTGTTTCTGGCATATGTGGACATGTTGGGCGGATTGTTTGGGTGTTGGCATGAGATTTTTGTCGTGCGATTGTAATTGATATTTGTATTATTGTCCGAGTACGGAGCGATAAGGGTAGATATTGACATTCCGGAGCAATAAGAGGGAATGATGTCATTTTAGAGCGATAAGGGTGGATATTGACATTGTGTCGGGGTATGACGCAATAAGGGTGGATATAGCTATTGCATTGGGGTACGGATTAATAAGGATGGATATTGATATTATGGAACGATAAGGGTGGATATTGCTATTGTGGTAGGTTACGGAGTGATAAGGGTAAATATTGTTATTGTGACAAAATTTGGGTACGAGGTGTCATATGTTTATGTTTCAATATGATGTTCGTTGTCAAACTGGACTTTTCTTGTGTTGAGTTGTTATCACATGTTCTAAAGAGATTGTCGATCTTATTTTCCATTACATAATCTGTTGTTAGTTATTGATATATTGCACAGGTTATTTGACTAGTGAGTATCATATGACTTGAAACTCGTCCCTACTTCACGGAGGTTAGTCTTGCTACTTAAGGGGTACCGACTATGGTGTACTCATACTACATTTTTGTACATTGTTTTTCAAATCCAGGTATTGGAGGCAATAGACCTAGGGAGTGAGAGCATACATTGATCGCGAGGATTCAAGGTAAAGCTACATGACCGTCGCAGTCCCTTGGAGTCTCATCCTTTATGTCGATGCTGTTAATTTTACATTCGAATAGTATTGTATTATGAGAAATACTTATGTATTTAGTTAGAGTTCATGACTCTGTACTACCTAGTTCCGGAGATGTTGTTTTGCGTTTTGCTATTTTTGGCTTATGTTAATGCTATTTTTGTTGTTATATTAAATCTAGTCTTATTATATCATGTTTTATTCAGACATCCCTAAGACTGCTTTCTGGACTCGTTATGGGCATGATGAGTTTTTGGTGATGTCGTTTGGGTTGACTAATGCCCCGGCAACTTTCATTATCTTGATGAACAGTGTGTTCTAGCCTTATTTAGATTCGTTTGTTATTGTGTTCATTGATGATATATTGGTGTATTCCCTTAGTAGGGAGGAGCATGAGACACATTTGAGGATCGTAGTCCATGTTTTGAGGGAGAAGAAGCTATATGCCAAGTTCTTTAAGTGTAAGTTCTGTTTAGACTCGATGGCATTCTTGGGTCACGTGGTGTCCAGTGAGGGGATTAAGGTGGATCCGTAGAAAATTGAAGCAGTTCAGAGTTAGCCCAGACCTTCTACTGCTACGGAGATCCTGAGTTTTCTAGGGTTGGTTGGGTATTGTCGCCGCTTTGTGGAGGGGTTTTCGTCCATTGCATCCCCTTGACTAAGTTGACTCAAAAAGGTTCCCCATTTAGGTGGTTTGATAGGTGTGTGGAGAGCTTTCAGAAGCTCAAGACTGCCTTAACTACAGCTCAAGTTCTAGTTTTTCCTTCGGCATCGGGTTCATACACAGTCTATTGTGATGCTTCACGTATTGGGGTGATTTCCTATGCTTTGCCTTAGTTGAAGCCCCATGAGAAGAACTATTCAGTGCATGATTTGTGGTTAGCAGGTATTGTACACGCGCTCAAGATTTGGAGGCATTATTTATATGGTGTGCCTTATAAGGTGTATACGGATCACTAGAGTATACAACATCTGTTTAAACAGAAAGATTTGAATTTGAGGTAGCGGAGGTGGTTGGAGTTGTAAAAGGATTATGACATCACTATAATCTATCATTCGGTGAAGGCTAATGTGGTAGCAGACCCCTTGAGTAGAAAGGCGGAGAGCATGGGAAGTTTAGCATTTATTCTAGCTGGGGAGAGGTTGTTAGTAATGGATGTTCAGGCATTGGCCAATAGGTTGGTGAGGTTGGGTATTTCAAAGCCGAGTAGAGTCTTTGCTTGTGTTATGTCTCGGCCGTCATTGTTTGAGCGCATTAAGGATCGCCTGTATGATGAACCCCATCTGCTTGTCCTTAAGTTCACATGCAGCACGGTGATGCTAAAGAGGTGGCTATTAGTGATGATGGGGTATTGCAAATTCAGGGTCGAGTTTGTGTTCCTAATGTCGATGGCTTGAGAGCGTTGATTCTTGATGAGGCTTATAGTTTGTTTTATTATATTCATCTATGTGCTATGAAGATGTACCGTGATTTGCAGCAGCATTATTGGTGGCGAAGGATAAAGAAAGACATTGTTGGATTTGATTCTCGGTGTTTAAATTTTCAGCAGGTCAAGTATGAACATCAGAGACCTAGTTGGTTGCTACAGAAGATTGAGATAATGGAGTGGAAGTGGGAGCACATCACTATGGACTTTGTGGTAGGTTTGCCACGAACATTGAGGAGATTTGATGTTGTTTGGGTCATTGTTGACAGACTGACCAAGTGTGCATATTTTATTCAAGTCATGACTTCTCACACTTCAGAGTAGTTGGCTAAGATCTACAGTCGAGAGATTTGTTCGCTTGCATGGTGTACCTGTTTCCATCATCTCAAATCATGGCACTCAATTTACTTTGCATTTCTAGAGAGTGGTTCAGTGTGAGTTGGGCATGCAATTTGAGTTGAGTATCACATTTCACCCTCAGACGGATGGGCAGTCCGGGCAGACCATTCAGATCTTGGAGGATATGTTGAGGGCATGCACTATTGATTTTGGAGGTCAATGGAAGCATTTCTACCTCTAGCGGAGTTTGCCTACAATAACAGCTACACGTCGAGTATCCAGACAGCTCTGTATAAGGCCTTATATGGGATACAATCTCATTCTCCGATGGGTTAGCTTGAGCCTGACGAGGCTCCATTATTGGGCACAGACTTGGTTTGTGATGTTTTGGAGAAGGTAAAGTTGATCCAAGAGAGGCTTTGCACAGCTCAGTCCAGACAAAAGATTTATGTTGATCAGAAGGTTCGTGATGTGGAATTCATGGAGGGTTAGAAGGTTCTTCTTTGAGTTTCTCCTATGAAGGGCGTGACAAGGTTTGGGAAGAGGGGCAAGTTGAGCCCTTGATATATTGGTCCTTTTGAGGTGTTGGAGAGGGATGGTGAGGTGGCTTATAGACTTGCTTTGCCTCATAGTCTTTTGGAAGTTCATCCGGTATTTCATGTTTCTATGCTTGGAAGTATCATGAAGATAAGTCTCATATTTTAGACTTCAACACAGTGTAGCGGGATGGAAATCTGGTTTATGAGGAGGAGCCGGTGGCCACTTTGGATCGACATGTTCAAAAGATATCGCATTGGGAAAGGTGCAATGGAAAGGTCAACCAGTCAAGGAGGCAACTTGGGAGGCCGGGGATGATATGCAGAGCAGATATCCTCATCTTATTGGCACTTCAGGTATGACTCTAAACTCGTTCGAGGATGAATGTTTGTTTAAGAGGGGAAGCATGTAACGACACGACTGGTTGATTTGTCTATTTGAGCCCTATTTCCCTATTTGATACTCCCTGTATGTGTATTTTTTGTTATGTTACTTGCATGGATGGTTGGTTTGGTCTCATAATATTTTGGAGTGAATTGGAATACTTAGTTCCATGGTTGGAAGCTTAAGTTATAAGAGTTAACCAAGGTTTGACTTTTGTGTTAACGGCCTCGGATTTGTGTTTTGATGGTTCCAATAGGTTCGTATAGTGATTTTGGACTTAGGCATATGCCTGAAAATTGATTTGGAGGTTCTCAGATGATTTGGGTCTTTTTGCCGAAAGTTAAAAATTTGAAGGTTTAGAAATTTCAAAAGTTTGATCAGGAGTTGACGTTGTGGCTATCGGGTTCTGATCGTTGTACTGGGACTTGGAATTTGTTCGATTTGTCTTTTGAAACTTGTGTGCAAAGTTGGACTCATTCCGAGTTCGTTTTATTGGAATCAGACGCTTGGTTGTGAATATTGAAGTTCTTGAGTTTCAAAGCTTACATGATGCATTTTGGTGCTCGATTCGTTGTTTTGCATGTTATTTT
The DNA here is from genome assembly GCF_000715075.1 of Nicotiana tabacum. Classification (NCBI taxonomy): domain Eukaryota; kingdom Viridiplantae; phylum Streptophyta; class Magnoliopsida; order Solanales; family Solanaceae; genus Nicotiana; species Nicotiana tabacum. Next base: position 55,169,758 of record NC_134088.1, read on the forward strand.
GACGTTTCGAGCTTGCGAGCGAGCTCGTATGAGGTTTATGTACTTGTGTCGACTTTTGTATGATGCTTGAGGGGCTTGGGTGAGTTTTTGATTGTCTTCATATGAGTTTGGTAAACACTTCAGTTTCCTGGTGCTACAGACCTCGCATTTGAGAAGGTCTGCTCGCATTTGTGAAGTCCATGTTTGCGGACAGTTGATCGCATTTGTGATGTGTGGCTCAAAGGACCAGCTTCCCATTTGAGAAGCTGGTATCGCAATTGTGATGCCTACATTTGCGAAGGGTGCTTCGCATTTGCAACTGTTGGTCGCAATTGCGAGGTTCCAGGTCGCAATTGCGATGTCTGTTGCACATGGGCAGAGTTCGCTTTTGCAAGCCCTGTTTTGCAATTTCAAGGGTCGCATTTGCGAACCCCTAGTTGAAAATGTGACATCTGTAGCTATTATAATTTATGTTATTTCGGGACTTAGACCCATTTTATCATATTTTGAGCCCTAGACTTGGAGAGGGGCAATTTTTGAAGAGGATTTTCACACAAAGCTATTAGGTATGTGAATTTTACATGGTTTCTATATTATATCTTGATTTCTCATGGAATTTATACCTAAATCAGGGGATTTGGAAGGGAAATTTTGGGGTTGTTTTTACTATGTTTTGAAAAATAAAAATTGGGGATTAGAGAGTCGATTTGGACTCGGTTTTAGAAACTAATCACATATTTGGACTCGTGGGGTTTTTGATAGTCAAGATCTACTCCTTGACTCGAGTTTTGACCATGTGGGCTCGGAGTTGACTTTCGTTGACCTTTTTAGAATTGGGTAAAGATTGGGACTTTATTGTATAGAATTGATTCCTTTAGTATTGTTTGATGTTATTGAATCGTCTTTGGATAGATTTGAGCCAGGCAGAGGTAATTTTTAAAGGAAAGGCATTTTTGGTGTATTGATTTGGCTTGTTGAGGTAAATATCTTGCCTAACCTTGTGTAGGGTACCCTTTAGGAGTTGGCCCTATATGCTTATTTGTGTTATATGAAAAGTGATGTGTACGCGAGGTGACGAGCGTGCATGAGTGCTATGTGTGGTTTATGACCGGATGAGACCTTAGGTTATTAATATGCCTTAATTTGATGATATGTCTTATATAAAACATGCTTAATCACTTTGTGACCACATGAATTTGATTGTTACAAATTGATTTAGTCGTAGTCATGCTTTATATATTGTACCCCCGTTCACATTTTATTATCATCATGTCCTTGTGCCCTTTGTTGACGAATTATGTGTATGTCTTTCTTGATGATTTTACTTATTGCATTGTTGTGATTCTAGCACATGTGGACATGTTGGGCAGATTGTTGGGTGTTGGAACGAAGTTTTTGCCATGAGATTATGATTGATATTGTTATTATTATCGGGTTATAGAGCGATAAGGGTGGATATTGGCATTCCGGAGCGAGAAGAGTAATTAATGTCATTCCCGAGCAATAAGGGTAGATATTGCTTTTGTGTCGAGGTGCAGAACGATAAGGGTGGATATTGCAATTGTGTTGGTTTCAGAGAAAAAAGGGTAGCTATTGATATTTTGGAGTAATAAGGGTGGATATTGATATTGTGTCGGGGTACGAGTGATAAGGGTGAATATTGTTATTGTGACAAAAATATGGGTAAATGATGTAATATGTTTGTGTTTCTATATAATGATTTGTTGTCAAGTTAGTCCTTTCTTTTGTTGAGTTGTTATCACATGTTCTAAAGAGATTGTCGATCTTGTTTTCCGTGACATATTTTGTTGTCAGTTATTGATATATTGCACAGTTTATTTGACTAGTAAGTATCATATGACTTGAAACTCGTCACTACTTCTCCGAGGTTAGTCTTGCTACTTAGTGGGTAATGATTATGGTGTACTCATACTATACTTTTGTACATTGTTTTGCAGATCTAGGTGCTGGAGGCAGCGAACCTAGGGAGTGAGAGCATACATTAATCGCGAGGATTCAAGGTAAAGCTGCATGATTGTCACAGTCACTTGGAGTCTCATCCTTTATGTTGATGTTGTTAATTTTACATTCGAACAGTTTTGTATTCTGAGATATCCTTATGTATTCAATTAGAGCTCATGATTCTGTATTACCTTGTTCTAGGTTTGTGGTTATGTTAACGTTATTTCTGTTGTTATGTTAAATCTAATCTTATTATATCATGTCTTGGGTGTTTTAATGTTGTTAAGTGATTGACTTACCTAGTTTAAGAGATAAGGTGCCATCACGACTCCTATGGTGGGATTCGGGTCTTGACAAAAAAATATAATCATTATTTGCTACTTTGAATTAGCTAGCAACTTTATTGAAGAAATATAAAAACATTTTTCAAGCTAAGATCAATAGTCTGAATTTCCAAATGGAAGGGGTATAATTTATTCAAATTAGCCAGTCACCATCTTTATTTGTGTGGCTTGCAAGCTCTTAGTTTCCAGAGAAAGTTTTCCTTATAAAGCAACATTGCCTAAATTGCTGCCACTCATGTCATTAAACTTTGAGATAAGATAATTCTAGGCAGTCTTAATCAGAGGCATGACCAAAATATTTAGAGTTATGTTGCTTTTTTTATTTTTAGGCAAACTAGATTTCCCTCTTGGTTAAAACGAAAAACTAAGATCCAATCGGGGCCATGTTGTGAAGTTCCAATCATTTTGTACGTCACATACCGCAGTGTCAAGTTGTTTATTTGGTGTTCCAAAAGCCTCAAAAAATACAAAAATATATGGAGAATATCCCCTTTAAACAACTTGCGTGGAGTTCTTTCTGCTCTGATATACTACCCGACAACATGGAGGAAGTGAAGGGTGCTAATTCTTAAATATCATAGGTAATATTCTATTAAGGGTTACACTGAGGATCTTTTTTGATATACAACACAATCGTTGATACAAGAGAATCCCTTTAATCAGAATTTCTCCAAAATTAAAGGAGTACTATTTTTAGGTACAGGTTCCTCCTTTACTCTGATCAATAATCATGGAGCAGTAATTTTTATATCAAGCACTTTATGATACCATATAGTCAGATACTTTCAGGTTCTGAAAAACCAAAAAAACCAACAAAAAGATTGAGTCACTTAGATTTAAGCCATCTTTTCTAAGGAAATCTCTTGACTAGACGTACATGTAAATCATCAGGTGACCAGTCTCATATTCTTAAACTAATACACTAAAAGACCTAGCAAGAACATATGCTCCATCGGACCTTGACCTTACTCACACTTCCGCAAGGTCCGCGGCAACCCAACTACGAAATCCATAGTAATGCGCTCCCACTTCCACTCAGGTATAGTCATCTGTTGGAGTAGGCCACCTGGCCTCTGGTGCTCATACTTAACCTGTTGGCAATTTGGGCACCTAGCTACATACTCAACAATGTCTTTCTTCATCCGCCACCACCAATAATGATGCCTCAGGTCACGATACATCTTCGTAGCACCTGGGTGAATCGAATATCGAGAATTGTGTGCCTCCTCTAAAATCTTCTCCCTCAAGCCATCGACATTAGGAACACATAGACGACCCTGGAGTCGTAGAACACCATCCTCGTCGATAGTAACCTTTTTGGCACTACCCTGTAGTACCGTCTCTCTGAGGACTAACAAGTGCAGATCATCAAGATGTCGAGCCTTGATCTGCTCCAATAGTGAAGACTAGGCAACGATGCATGCAAGAACTCGGCTGGGTTCTGAAATATCCAACCTCACAAGTTTATTAGCCAAGGACTGAATGTCCAAAGCTAGTGGTCACTCCTCTGCTGAAATGAATTTCTGCTCAAGGCATCCGCGACTACATTCGCCTTGCCCGAATGATAAAGAATGGTGATGTCATAGTCCTTCAGTAACTCAAACCATATGCGCTGCCTCAAATTGAGATCCCTTTGTTTGAACAAATGATGCAAGCTGCGATGATCAGTGTAAACTTTACAGGACACCCCATAAAGATAATGCCTCTAGATCTTAAGAGCATGAACAATCGCGGCCAACTCCAAATAGTGCACATGATAATTCTTCTCATGGGGCTTCAGCTGACGTGAATCATATGCAATAACTCACCCCTCCTGCATCAATACACAACCCAAACTAACACGTGAAGCATCGTAATACACAGTATACATCCTCGAGCCTGAAGGTAATACTAGAACTAGTGTTGTGTCAAAGCTGTCTTAAGCTTCTGGAAGCTCACCTCACAATCATCGAACCAACGGAACGGAGCCCCCTTCTGGGTCAATATAGTTAAAGGTGCTGCAATAGATGAGAAGCCCTCCACAAATCGGCGATAATAACCTACTAACCCCAAGAAGCTCCTGATCTCAGTCGCCGTAGTAGGTCGAGGCCAACTCTGAACTACCTCAATCTTCTTGGGATCCACCTTAATAACCTCGCTTGATACAACATGCCCCAAGAATGCTACAGAATCTATCCAAAACTCACACTTGGAGAACTTAGTATATAGCTTCTGTTCTCGCAAGGTCTGAAGCACAACTCTCAAATGTTGTCCATGATCCTCCATGCTATGCGAGTATATCAAAATGTCATCAATGGAGACAATGACAAACGAATCAATATATGGCCTGAATACCATGTTCACCAAATCCATAAATGCCGCTGGGGGTTAGTCAAGCCGAAGAACATCACTAGAAGCACATAATGGCCATATCTAGTACGGAAAGCAGTCTTCGGAACATCCGAGTCCCGAATCTTCAACTAATGGTACCCTGATCTCAAGTCGATCTTATAGAACACCCTAGCCCCCTGCAACTGGTCAAACAAATCATCAATACGTGGCAACGGGTACTTGTTCTTGAAGGTGACCTTTTTCAACTGGCGGTAATCAATGCACATCCGCATAGTCCCATCTTTCTTCACAAATAAAACTGGTGCACCCCGAGAAGATACACTGGGTCTGACGAACCCCTTTGCTAGCAACTCATCAAGTTGTTCCTTCAACCCTTTCGGAGCTATACGGTACGGTAGGATAGATATAGGTTGGGTACCTGAAGCCAAGTCAATACAAAAATCGATATCACAATTTGGTGGCATGCCTGTAAGATCTGAAGGAAACATATCTGAGAACTCCCAGACTACTAGCACCGAATCAATCGCCAGAGTCTCTACGGTAGTATCTCAAACATAAGCTATATAAGCCAAAACATTTATTATACAAAGGAGTTGAAACTTATTTCATAATCTTTCACACATCCTTTCATTTCATTGGCACTTTGACCACCAGTGTAGTTTTCATTCTTGACACGATGGCCACATTTTTTTATCTCATACTCACTTTTTTCATTTTCAAGCATCATCATAGGTTATCAACAATAAAAGCATTTGGGATCAAGATTTTAAATATGTAGATGAGCAATAGGAGTCTTAAGCGCATTGAGTTTTCTTTAGAAAATTAAGCATAATAAACTTGCATTGAAAACATGAGTTGAAGTCATAATATTTTGATACATAAACCATACTTGAATACATTTCCGAATGAGAGTATAATGTGATAGGAGAAATTGAAACACATTTTGAGCATATAATTTCTGACACAATGCTTATTTGGACTAACAGAATATATTAGGAATGGCCCGAATCATGAGGAAATAAGAACTTGGGCCATCCACGCTTGAAAATACGAGGAAATCATGGAATTTGATTCTATGAGAGAAGTTTAGCCAACATACCTCCCTTGAGCTTTCCTTAAACTACAACAACGTTTTGAAAATCCTAGCGACTTCAATCTATTAGAGACATGACATAATTGAACCATAAGTAGGAAGAGATTCATGGGTTCATCTCACCTAGGCATTTTATAAAGCACTAGGTGTGCAATTCGATTACAAGGTTCCTATGTCGGATTTCCTTCATCCCACAACCCATCGTTCACACATTTTAGTTCAACAACCTCCCCAGAACCCTTGTTGGTACATACATTCACAGGGAATAACTCCCACACCCAAGAATCATACTTCACATTACCTACTTTTGGTCCAATCCCGAAATTAAGGGTTAGGGAGTAGAATATTACCTCTTAGATGAAGACCTTGTGAGTTCCTCCCTTGAATTCCCAAAGCTTGAGCAAGAATTTGAAGAATAGAGATGTTAGTGCCCTTCCTTCTCTCTCTATCTCCCTTCCCCTCTATCTAAAATACCAGATTTTTGCCTTATAAACGAGAATGGCTATTAATCAAAATGGGGTCGGGTTATATAAAATAGAAAATGGACCCTCCGAACTCAACTCTACTGTCGCATAGTAGACCGCAGAATAGGTATGCAGTCTGCATAAGGGACCGCGAATTCATCCTTCAAAATTGGCTGATCGGGTCAGGTTTGCGGTCCGCAGACCAGTTATGCGGTCGTATAACGCACCGCAAAAGTCTCCCTCCGGAATTCTTCATGCTGAATCTGCGATGGATGTGCGGCCGGCAAAATGATTATGCGGTCGCATAATTGATAGCAAAACAACCTTCAAAAATTGGCTTTTGCTTCTGCTCCACTCCACAGCGGATCTGCGGTCCAAGGAGTAGTTCTGTGGTCACATAATGGATCGCAGAAATGCCATGTTCTGCAACAATTTTCCTTCCAATTCCTCAACGTATTGCACAACCAAAAAAGTTCGTACCACGGCAAGCTTATTATCTACGACCTTCGAACAAGTTAGCGTACCTCGGCACCATGAAACCCCGGGTTCTTGGTAAAATTTTACGGGGCCTTACAAATCCAACCTCCAGTCCACACCCAGCCTGACTCACCTCTATGCGAACGCGACACATCGAGTGTGAATGCGAAGGCACTAACGACAACCCATCGCAAATGCGACATCCTATGCACGAACGCGAATATCAATAGCTACAAACCATCGCGAACATGACCTGCTGTCCACGAACGTGAAGCGCAAAAATAGCCCACCTCCAAATAAGCTCCCGTGATCACGGTACCTGCTCCGCGATCTTGAAGCACACAAGACACTAGCATAAAATCATGAACATCACTCAAGATCCAGGTGATCCGAAACTCACCCTAGCTACTCGGGACCCCATCCAATCACACCAACAAGTCCATAAAAACTATCTGAACCTATCCAAGCCTCCAAATACATACGTTACCCTTCATGCGATCGCAAAAACATGTCACGCCCCGACCTTGGGGAGCGCGACTGGCGCTCAATCGAGATATCCCAGTCAAGTGAAGATGCATACCTTTCGATAGACAATGAGAGGGTTTCATGAACAATACCAATTTCATAACCATTTAATTACCTCACTTACATTTCCCAAAAATACAGTACACATTCATAGTTTAGAAGTGGAAACATATGATGCATATACAACATTTCTAGTTTGACTCTCCAAAGTCAAGATCTGACCTGCACTATGTCTACGGAACCTCTAATGGGTACAAAAGAGTAATATGATGGTGCCGACAATAAGGCCCCGGCTATACCTAAAAATACTATACATAAGGAACAAAAGATACATGACCCCGATATGAAGTGGGGCTAACCAAGTCAGCTGAGAAGAGGGTGTACCGCTATCACTGATCGATGCCGCGTGATGTGGAACAACCTACATCCATTAAAGATACAGCGGCTCCGGCAAAAGGGACGTTAGTACATATGGAATAGTACTAGTATGTAAGACTAAACACCCTCTCAATGAAACGAGTGCCTCAAACAATATTAAAGTGTCAAGTTAAGAGCAAGATAGGTTTTCAAGTAAATATCAATATTTTTAGGTTGGGAGATCTTTAGTACCGACACACCACTGTACCTTTAGCATGGAGTCCGATCTCGGCCCGATCGTACCGATAAACCATGTGTGCGGCATGGCGTCCGATCGGCTAAGCCGTCTCACCATAATGTCTTGTGGGTCGACATCACCTTCCGCTAGAAATCATCTCATCCCAATTAGGGGGAATAATCTCAACACATCAATCTCATCCCATTTAAGGGGAATAATCTCAACACATCAATACGAGAATTTACCCCCCAATCACTCCTACACCGGCACGTGTAGTTTTGGGGCTAGGTTATTTCAACCTATCCTTCCTCGATGACTAATGGTACTCCCAAAACATTTATTATACAAAGGAGTTAAAACTTATTTCATAATCTTTCACACATCCTTTCATTTCATTGGCACTATTGACCACAAGTGTAGTTTTCATTCTTGGCACGATGGCCACATTTTTATATGTCATACTCGCTTTTTCACTTTCAAGCATCATCGTAGGTTATCAATAATAAGAGCATCTGAGATCAAGACCTTAAATATGTATATGAACAATAGGAGTCTTAAGCACATTGAGTTTTCTTTCTAAAATTAAGCATAATTAACATGCATTGAAAACATGAATTGAAGTCATAACATTTTGATACATAAACCATACTTGAATACATTACCGAAGGATAGCATAATGTGATAGGAGCAATTGAAACACATTTTGAAGATATAATTTCCGACAAAATGCTTATTTGGAATAACTGAATATATTAGGAATGGCCTGGATCTTGAGGAAATAAGAACTTGGGCCAACCACGCTTGAAACATACGAGGACATCATGGAATTCGATTCTATGAGAGAAGTTTAGCCAACATACGTCGCTTGATTTACAATGTTCCGAAAATCCTAGCAACTAAACCATAATTAGGAAGAGATTCATGGGTTCAGCTCACCTGGGAATTTTATCAAGCACTAGGTGTGCAATTTGACTACAAGGTTCCTATGGCGGATTTCCTTAATCCCACAACACTCGTTCACCCCTTTATTTCAACAACCTCCCCACAACCCTAGATTGTACATGCATGCACAGCGAACAACTCCTACACCCAAGAATCATGCTTCTCATTACCTACTTTCAGTCTAATCCCGAAATTGAGGGCTAGGGAGTAGAATCTTACCTCTTAGATGAAGACCTTGTGAGTTTCTCCCTTGAATTCCCAAAGCTTGAGCAAGAATTTAAAGTATGGAGATGTTAGTGCCTTCCTTCTCTCTCTAGCTCCCTTCCTCTCTCTCTAAAATACCATATTTTTCCCTTCTAAATGAGAATGGCTTTTAATAAAAATGGGGTCGGGTTACAAAATAGAAAATGAACCCTCCGAACTCAACTCTGTTGTCGCAGAGTAGACCGCAGAACAGGTATGCAGTCCGTATAAAGGACCGCGAATTCATCCTTCAAAACTGGGCTGATCATTTCAGGTCTGCAGTTTGCAGACCAGTTATACAGTCGTATAACGCACCGCAAAAGTCTCCCTCCAGAATTCTTCATGTTGAATCTCCGATGGATGTGCGGCCTGCGAAATGATTATGCGGTTGCATAGTTGACCGCAAAACAAGCTCCAAATATTGGCTTTTGCTCCTGCTACACTCCACGGTGGATCTGCAGTCCGCGGAGTGGTTCTGTGGTCGCAGAATGGACCACATAAATGCCATGTTCTGCAACAATTTTCCTTCTAACTCCTCAACGCATTGCACAAACTAAAAGGTCTGTACCGCGGTGAGCTTATTATCTACGACCATCGAACAAGTTAGCCTACCTCGGCACCATGAAACTCCAAGATCTTGGTAAAGTTTTATGGGGTCTTACAAAACCAACCTCCAGTCGACCCCCAGCCTGACTCACCTCTATGCGAACGCGACACATCGAGTGTGAACGCGAAGGCACTAACCACAACCCATCACAAACGTGACGTTCTATACACAAATGCAAATATCAACAGCTACAAACCATCGCGAACATGACCTACTGTCCACGAACGTGAAGAGAAAAAATAGCCCGCCTTCAAATAAGCCTGCGCGATCATGGTACCTGTCCGCGATCGCGAATCACACCAGACACTAGCATAAAATCATCAGCACCACTCAAGCTCCAGGTGATCCGAAACTCACCCTAGCTCCTCGGGACCCCATCCAATTACACCAAAAAGTCCATAAACACTACCCAAGCCTATCCAAGCCTCCAAATACATACGTTACCCTTCACGTGATTGCAAAAACATGTCACGCGCCGACCTTGGGGAGCACGGCCGGCGCTCAATCAAGATATCGCAGTCAAGCAAGCCTACTTGATGCCTTCTACTTGACCTTATCCATGAATAAAGTGAAGATGCATACCATTCGTTAGACAATGAGAAGGTTTCATGAAAAATACCAATTCTTTAGCATTAGTTACTTCATTTACATTTCCCAAAAATACATTACACATTCATAGTTTAGAAGTGGAAAATATGATGCATATAAAACATTTCTAGTTTGACTTTCCAAAGTCCAGATCTGACCCGCACTATGTCCACGGAGCCTCTAATGGGTACAAAAGAGTAATATGATGGTGCCGACAACAAGGCCCCAGCTATACCTAAAAGTACTATGCATAAGGAACAAAAGATACAAGACCCTGATATGAAGTGGGGCTCACCAAGTTAGTTGAGAAGGGGGTGTACTGCAATCACTGATCGATGTTGCTTGATGTGGAACCTCCTGCATCCATTAAAGATGCAGCGCACCCAAAAAAAGGGACATTAGTACATATGGAATAGTACTAGTATGTAATACTAAACACCCTCTTATTGAAACGAGTAACAGTACAAGGAGAAAGAAACATGGAATCAATGAGAGCCTCAAACAATATTAAAGTTTCAAGTTAAGAGCAAGATAGGCTTTCAAGTAAATATCAATATTTTTAGGTTGGGAAATCTTTAGTACTGATACAGCCCCGTACATTTAGCACAGAGTCCAATCTCGGCCCGATTATCTAAGTCGTCTCACCCAAAGACATCCAATCATAACACCACCATGTGCGCGGCATGGCATCCGATCTCGACCCGATCGGCTAAGCCGTCTCACCATAATGTCTTGTGGGTCGACATCACCTTCCGCCAAAAATCATCTCATCCCAATTAGGGGGAATAATCTCAACACATAAATCTCATCCCATTTAAGGGGAATAATCTCAACATATCAATACGGGGATTTACCTCTCAATCACTCCTACAGCGGCACGTGTAGTTTTGGGGCTACATTATTTCAACTTACCCTTCCTCGATGACTAACGGAGTTAAAACTTATTTCATAATCTTTCACACATTCTTTCATTTCATTGGCACTATTGACCACAAGTGTAGTTTTCATTATTGGCATGATGGCCACATTTTTATATGTCATACTCGCTTCTTTCACTTTCAAGCATCATCATAGGTTATCAACAATAACAGAATCTGGGATCAAGACCTTAAATATGTATATGAGCAATAAGATTCATAAGCACATTGAGTTTTCTTTCGAAAATTAAGCATAATAAACTTGCATTGAAAACATGAATTGAAGTCATAACATTTTGATACATAAACCATACTTGAATACATTCCCGAAGGAGAGCATAATGTGATATGAGCAATTAAAACACATTTTGAGCAGAGAATTTCCGACACAACGCTTATTTGGAATAACTGAATATATTAGGAATGGATCGGATCTTGAGGAAATAAGAACTTGGGCCAACCACACTTGAAACATACGAGGACATCATGGAATTCGATTCTATGAGAGAAGTTTAGCCAACATACGTCGCTTGAGCTTTTCTTAAACTACTACAATGATCCAAAAATCCTAGCAACTTCAATCTATTAGAGACATGAAAAATTGAACCATAATTAGAAAGAGATTCATGGGTTCAGCTCACCTAGAAATTTTAGCAAGCACTAGGTGTGCAATTCGACTACAAGGTTCCTATGGAGGATTTCCTTCATCACACAACAATCATTCACCCATTGTAGTTCAACAACCTCCCCACAACCCTTGTTGGTACATGCATGCACAGGGAACAACTCCTACACCCAAGAGTCATGCTTCTCATTACCTACTTTCAGTCCAATCCCGAAATTGAGGGCTAGGGGGTAGAATCTTACCTCTTAGATGAAGACCTTGTGAGTTCCTCACTTGAATTCCCAAAGCATGAGCAAGAATTTGAAGTATGGAGATGTTAGTGCCCTTCCTTATCTCTCTAGCACCCTTCCCCTCTCTCTAAAATACCATATTTTTGCCTTCTAAACGAGAATGGCTTTTAACCAAAATGGGGTCAAGTTATAAAAATAAAAATTGGACCCTCCGAACCAAACTCTGCGGTCGCAGAGTAGACTGCAGAATATGTATGCGGTACACATAAGGGACCGAGAATACATCCTTCAAAATTGGGCTGATCGGGTTAGGTCTGCGGCAGGTCTGCGGTCCGCAGACCAGTTATGTGGTCGCATAACGCACCGCAAAAGTCTCCCACCAGAATTCTTCATGCTGAATATGCGATGGATGTGCGGCCGGTGCAATGATTATGCGGTCGCATAAATTAGATTTTGGTTCTGCTCCACTCCCGGCGGATCTGCGATCCGCGGAGTAGTTCTGCGGTCGCATAATGGACCACATAAATGCCATGTTCGGCAATAATTTTCCTTCCAACTCCCCAATGTATTACACAACCCAAAAAGTTTGTACCATGGCGAGCTTAATATCTACGACCTTCGAACACGTTAGCCTACGTCGGCACCATGAAACCCCATGTACTTGGTAAAATTTTAGGGGGGCTTACAAAACCATCCTTCGGTCAACCCCCAGCCTCACTCACTTCTATGCGAACGCGACACATCGAGTGTGAACGTGAAGGCACTGATCACAACCCATCGCAAATGCAACGTCCTATCCACGAACATGAATATCAGTGGCTACAAACCATCACGAACATGACCTGATGTTCACAAACGTTAAGAGCAAAAATAGCCCGCCTCCAAATAAACCCCCGTGATCATGATACATGCTCCGCCATTGCAAAGCACACCAGACACAAGCGGAAAATCATCAACATCACTCAAGCTCCAGCTGATCCGAAACTCACCCTAGCTACTCGGGACCCCATCCAATCACACCAACAAGTCCATAAACACTACCCAAACCTATCCAAAGCCTCCAAATACATACGATAACATCATATCTATGAATCAACGACCAAACCACAAATTGAACTTCTCTTAAGTTCATAAGCTTCTAAGCTTTTAACCAAGCGCCTGATTCATGCCTAACCAATCCGTACTACATCGAAACACTGCACACAAATCGAAAATGACATAATGAATCTCATTTAAGTCTCGGAATGACAATTTTAACCCGATATCATCAAAGCCAACTCCCGATCAAACCTTTGAACCTTCTAAATCTTCGACTTTTGACAGAGCCAAAGCACCCTAGGAACCTCCAAATCTGAACATACTCCTAAGTCCAATATCACCATAGGAACATATTGCAACCATCAAATCACCAATCCCAGGTCATTCGCTTGAAAGTCAAACCCTGGTCAACTCTTACAACTTAAGCTTCCAACAATGGAACTAAGTGCCAATTCACTCCAAATTTTTTTCGAAACCTAATAAACCATCCCGGCAAGTCAAAAAACAATACACAAACATTCAGTAAGCATCAAATAGGAGAACGGGCCTCAAATACCTAAAACGACTGATCGGGTCATTGCATTATCCTCCTCTTGAATAAACGTTCGTTCTTGAATGGGTAAAGAATCATACCTGAGACGTCAAAAAGATGAGGATATATGTTTCGCATATTATTCTTGATCTCCCAAGTTGCCTCCTCGATCGGTTTACCTCTCCACTAAACCTTCACTGGTGCAATATCCTTAGACCTCAGCTTCTGAACCTGCCTATCTAAAATGGCCACCGGCTCTTCCTCGTAAGCTAGATTCTCATCCAACTGCATTGAACTAAAAACCAACAAGTGTGGCTGATCCTCATAATACTTCCGAAGCATGGAAACATGAAACACCGGGTGAACTCTAGAAAAGCTCGGTGGCAAGGCAAGTTTGTAGGCCACCTCATCCACTCTCTCTAACACCTCAAATGGACTAATATAACGAGGTATCAACTTGCCCTTCTTCCCAAATCTCATCACGCCTTTCCCAGGTGATACTCGAACATGCCTCCCATATTAGGCCTCATACGGAGCCATCTGGATGCTCGACTGATAGCTAATTTTATATGCAAACTCCTCTAATGGAAGAAACTGGTCCCATTGGCCACCAAAATCTATAACAAAGGCCCTCAACATATCATCTAAACTCTAACTAGCCCGCTCGGACTACCCGTCCATCTGAGTGTGAAATGCAGTACTCAACACAAACTACGTGCCTAACTCACGATGAACGTCTCTCCAAAAGTGCGAAATAAATTGATTGCTTCGATCCGATATGATAGACACAAGCACACCATGCAAGAGGACAATCTCTCTAATGTAGATCCTAGCCAACTGCTCTGAAGTGTAGGAAGTTATGATTAGAAAGAAATGTATAAACTTGGTCAGGTTGTCCACAATGACCTAAACAGCGTCAATCTCCTCAATATCCGTGCCAATCCTACCAAAAAGTCCATAGTGATGCACTCCCACTTCCACTTTGATACCTCAATCTTCTGAAGTAAACCACTCGGTCTCTAATGCTCATACTTGACCTGCTGACATTTCAAACACCGCTTAACATATCCAACGATGTCCTTCTTCATCCTCTACCACCAATAATGTTGCTTCAAATCACGGTACATCTTTGTAGCACCTGGGTGAATGAATTACCGTGAACATGAGCCTCCTCAAGCATCAACTCTCTCAAGCCATCGACATTGGGAAAACAAACTCAACCCTAAAATCATATTACACCATCATCACCAATAGCCACCTCATTAGCACCACCTCGCTACACCATGTCCTTAAGGAAAATCAAATAGGGATCATCATACTGGCTAGCCTTAATGCGCTCAAACAAGGATGACTATGAAACAACACATACAAGGACTCTGCTAGACTCAGAAATATCCAATCTCACCAATCTATTGGCCAACGCCTAAGAATCCATGCTAAAGTCCTCTACTCGGTTTGAATGAATGCTAAACTCTCCATACTCTGCACCTTTCTTCTCAAGGAGTCTGGTACCATATTAGACTTCCCAGAATGATAAAAGATAGTGATATCATAATCCTTCAACAAATCCAACCATCTCTGCTCCCTCAAGTTCAAATCTTTCTATTGAAACAGATGATGGAAACTGTGATGACTCGTATACACCTCACAAGACACACCATTTAGGTAATGCCTCCAACTCTTTAGCGTGTGCACAATAGCTGCTATCTCTAAATCATGCACCGGATAGTTCTTCTCACAGGGCTTCAACTGGCGTGATGCATAGCAATCACCCCATAGTCCTGCATCAACACACACCCAATGCCAACCTACAAAACATTATAATAAACCGTATACGACCCCAACCATGAAGGCAAAACCAAAATGGAGCCATATTCAAAGATGTTTTGAGCTTTTGAAAGCTCTCGTCACACTCATCCAACCACCTGAACTGAGCGCCCTTCTGAGTCAACTTAGTCAATGGGGATGGAATAGATGAAAATCCATTTATGAAGTGACGGTAGTAACCAGCCAAACCTAAATAACTCCTAATCTTTGTAGCGGTAGAAGGTCTGGGCCAACTTTTAACTGCCTCAATCTTCGTTGGGTCCACCTTGATCCCCTCACTAGATGCCACATGAACCAAGAATGCCACCGAGTCCAACCAAAACTCGCACTTGGAGAGCATAGATACAGCTTCTTCTCCCTCAAAGTCTGAAGCACAATCCTTGAATGTTGCTCGTGCTCCTCAACGCTACGAGAATATGCCAAGATATCATCAATGAACACAATGACAAAAAAATCCAAATAAGGTTGAAACACATTGTTCATCAAATGCATGAAAGTTGTTGGAGCATTAGTCAAAACAAAATACATCACCAAAAACTTATAATACCCGTAACTAGTCCTGAAAGTCATCTTAGGAATGTCTGCAGCCCTAATCTCCAACTAGTGATACCATGATCTCAAGTCAATATTCAAGAACACTCTGCGCTTTGAAGCTGATCAAATAAATCACCAATGCACGGCAACGAATACTTCTTCTTGATGGTAACCTTGTTCAATTGTCGGTAGTCAATAAACATCCTCATAGACCCATCTTTCTTCTTTACAAATAACACTGGCGCATCCCACGGTGATACACTAAGCATGATAAATCCCTTATCTAGCAACTCTTGTGACTCTTTCTTCAATTCCTTCAACTCCGTTGGAGCCATGCGATATAGAGGAATTGATATGGATTGTGTGCCCAACACTATATCAATACCAAAATCAATATCCCTATCAAGTGGCATGCCTGGTAGGTTAGCAAGGAACATATCTGAAAACTCTCTCATTATCAAGACCGAATCAACAGTAGGATTATCAACACTAAAATCTCGAACAAAAGCCAGATACGCCAACCACACCTTCTCAATCATCCATTGAGCCTTCAGAAATGAGATCACTCTATTAGGAGTGCAACCAATAGAACCGTTCCAATCCAACCACGGCAACCTGGGCATCGCCAGTGTCATGGTCTTAGCGTGACAATAAAGAATATCATGATAAGGAGATAGCCAATCCATACCCAAAATCATATCAAAATCTGTCATATCTAACAATTGAAATTCCATGTAACGACACGGCTAGTTATTTTGTGTGTTTGAACCTCATTCCCCTGTTTGATGCTTCCTGTATGCTTTTTTGTTATTTTATGACTTGCAGAGATGGTTAGTTTTGTTGCGGGAAGGTTTTGGAATGAATTAGAATATTTAGAGCCCACTTGGCCAAGCTGCCAAAAAGTGATTATTTTGGAAAGTGCCTTTGTTCAAAAATGCTTTTTGAAAAAGTACTTTTGCAAAATAGGAGTTTGTGTTTGGCCAATTCATTTGAATAGTGATTTTTGCAAGTTCATTGTGTTTGGCCAATGGTTTAAAAAAGCACTTTTAAGTATCAAATTGCGAAAAAGGACAATAAAGGTTCAATTAACGATTATTATTATTTAAAAAAGAAAAATAAATTTAAATATTTATCAGAAAAGAATTCAATTAAAATATAAATGTAAAGTAAAAATATAAATTAAAAATTTCAATAAATATAAAATATAGTTATTTCAAAGCAATAACATTGCGTGTTTGGTATTGCTTACTGTCTACATAATAATTTAAATATATCAAAATACATTATCCAATATAGATTTAAAATATACTCTTAGTAATAGGAGAAAGAGAATAAAAATATGATTGAAATAAAAAAGAGAAGAAATATATAGTAGAAATAAAAAGATAAAAGAAAAGTATTAAATTAATGAGAGATAATTTGAAAAATATAAATTTATTGTAAGGTTATTTTTGTCTTGAATAAATTAATTTTCTGCTTCTTCTTCTTCTTGAAAGAAGCTAGAATTTTGAGCTCCTCCCCAAAAGCAGAAAAATTATTGTTGCTGCTGCACATATTTTTTATTTTTGCCAAACACCTTAAATTTTTCAAAAATTACTTTTTTGAAAAAAAAAATACTTTTGACCTCCTAGAAGCTTGGCCAAACAGGCTCTGAGTTCCATTGTTAGAAGCTTAAGTTATAAGAGTTGACTGATGTTTTACTTCTGTGTAAATGACCTCGGATTCATGTTTTGATGGTTCCAATAGGTTTGTATGATAATTTTGGACTTATGTGTATGTCTGTATTTGGATTTGGAGGTTCCAAGGATGTTTTGACTCTAATTATCGAAAGTTGGAAATTTGAAGGTTTGGAGAATGGATAAGTATGACTCATAGTTGACTTTCTGGTTATCAAGGCCTGTTTGGGATTTCGAGCCTTGGAATAGATTCGTGGGGTGATTTATGACTTGTGTGCAAAATTTGAGGTCATTCTGAGTTGGTTAGACGTGGTTTGACATGAGTTTGGAAGTTGGAAGCTTGATTAGTTTATTAAGCTTGAATTGAGGTGCAATTTGTAGTTTTGATGTTACTTTGTATGATCTGAGACCTAGAGTAGGTCCGTGTTATATTTTGGAACTGGTTGGTTTGATTAGATGGGACCCCGAGGGGATCGAGAGTGTTCTGGATAGATTTCGGATCATTGGAGCTTAGAATGACAGTTCTGGTTCTGGAGTTTTGCACCTGCAAGGTATGGTGCACAGGTGAGAGTCCGCAGATGCTGAAGGATGGCAGCGGGCAGCAGTGTCCTCAAATGCAGATCTTTGGGTGCAGGTATGACCGCAAGTTGTAGGGGCACTCCCGCAAAAGCGAACTCTTTGCCGCATGTGCGCTTGGTCGTGTGCTTTAGTCAGGTGCGCATCTGTGAAGATTTTTCCATACATGCGATGTCACAGAAGCGACAGTCGGTCCCCAAAAGTGAGAATCACTAGGTAGAACATTTTTATTCGAGGGTTTGGCTTCATTTATTATATTTTGAGATTGGGAGCTCGGATTGGGCGATTGTTTTAGGTCATTTTAACCCACTTGGATTGGATAAGTGTTTTTAACTCGGATTTGATTATTATTCATAATTTTATCATTGATTTTGGATTTTGGTTGATGGAAGCTAATTGAAAAAATTGGGGTGTTTGTATGAAATTTTGAAAAATGAATGTTTAAGATTTGAACCCCGAGTCGGAGTCGGATTTGGATGAGACTTATATATTTGGACTCGTGCTGGAATGGATGATCCAGATTTGTGAGTTTGGTCAAGTTCCGGGTTGACGTTTTGGTTGACTTTTGTTTTTTATTAAATATCAAGCCTTTATGCTCCGATATTATTTAATTTAGCATTATATGACATTGTGGTGTGTTATTTAACTAGATTATAGTCGTTCGGAGATTGATTCATGAGGGAAGGCGTTCTTGGAGTACTGACTTGGCTCGTTGAGGTAAGTAACTTGTCTAAACTTGGTTTGAGGGTAATTTTCCATTAGCTATGATATTTGATACATCTTAGGGTGACGCACATGCTAGGTGACAGGCGTATGTACGTACACCGTGGTTATTCATGATCCGAGTAGACCTTAGGCTATTATGTGCTTTGTTTTGCTATCATTCCTTGTTGTTTCTGTGTTTTCTTCACTTGTACGACTACTTGAGCTATTATTCATATTAGAAATCATGTTTAGGCTATGTGCTTATTTGTTTGAGATATGATAGGGCTATTCTTGCGATATTGAGTTGATTACCTTAATTGTAGTCATGATTCTTAGTCATGTTGTTAATCCGTGTATTATATCTCTTTTTTGTGCATTCTTTATATGTTATATCACATGTTGTTAATTCCCTTATATGTGTGACACAGTTTGAACTAAGTACTGTGAGAATTGAGGATTTGAGACCTAAGCAGTTGATGACTGATCTTGGACCATAGAGCCGATTTGATACTGATAGTGAGTTGATATGTACGCCAAGACACACATTGGGCTAAGTGGTATGATTATGAGGTGACGCGTGTCGCCAAGCCCCATATTAGGCTAGGTGATATTGATTGTTGAATTAGATCTAATTAGTGCTTAGGCTAGGACCCGCCCTTTCAGAGTCAGGTAATAACCTGTAGGTGCAGGCACACGAGTCATTCATGTGCTTGGTGAGGGACTTGTGTCAGGCACCCGTATAGTGCTGAGTATCATTGTGTGTGATGATTAAAGGGCAATTGTGCCAGGCACTATACATGTGCTGGGATTTGATATGCTTGATGATTTAGTTGCGCTACTTTTGATTCTGGAATGTATACTTGTCATACAGGTATATGGTTGTGTTTCTTTCCTAATAACTTTGGTACTTGATGTCTGCCTTGAACTTGGAATCACAGTTAAATTGATAAAACCATGTTAACCATTAATCTTGAAAAGCATGCTTATTTCTCTTCTTATTTTGAAAAGGGTTAAACTTGTTATTACTTGAGCTACTTTTCTTTTTGTCGTTATTCTGTCGTTATTGTTGTTATTGGCTATTGGAATTGAACATTGGACCTTGCTGAGCTCATCACTACTTTCAGTTGAGGTTATGCTTGGTACCTATTGAGTACATGGGGTCGGTTGTACTCATACTACACTCTATACATTATGTGCAAATCCAGGTGTTGCTAAGAGGGGTAATTGCTAGAGAGTGGCACCGATACCGGTGTTGGAGATTTCGAGGTAGCTGCTATTTGCATTCACAAGCCTTGAAGCCCATTTTCTCTTAGTTCATATTATTACTGTTTTATCTTTCCGACAGTGCTATATTTTTTGTGACATCAAACTCTGCATTTAAATTTCGTAGCGCTCATGTGCTCGATGACACCAGGTCGTAGGATGGTTTTCAGTTGCATTGTTATTATTGACTTCAGCTATTCATGTTATTTCACTATTGAGATTATTTAATATTGTTATTTATGTTTTTTTCTACTTATTGATTGTTGGCTTACATAGAAAGCAGTGTTAGGCACCATCACGGCTTCGGAGGGATTTTGGATTACAAGTTGATATCAGAGCAATAGGTTGCTTAGGACTCACGAGTCATGAGAAAGTCTAGTAAAGTCTTCAGGATTGGTACAAAGACGTCTATACTTATCATCGAGAGGCTATAGGGTTGTTAGGAAAACTTCTCTTTCTTTCTTTTTTTGTCCTGCAGATTTGTTTATCCCTAATCCTGAATCTTGATTTTTTATTCTCTCATAGATGGTAAGGACATAATCGTCAGGTGTAGGTAAGCAAGCGCAGATACCCCAGGCCAGGGCCGTGAGAGGCCTGGGTCGAGGCTGAGGTAGGGTGGAGCACGCATCCTAGATAGACCGAGGGTTTATTTATTTTTCCAGCTATTCAGGATGCTTTGATCCACATGGTTGGTTTGTTCGAGGGTTTGGCTCAGGCTGCGGAATTTCCAATTGTAACAACTGCATCCCAGGCAGGGGGCAGAGCGCAGACTCCAACTAATCGTACCGTAAAGTAGGTGGCCCATTGGTATCAGACTCCCGTAGTGTTACCAGTTTGGGGAGTTCAGTCTATTACTGCCGCACAGCTTGAGGATAGGCCCACGATGTCAGTCGATGAGCTGAAGAGACCGAATAAGTTCACAAAGTTGCATCCTCCTCACTTCAGTGGTACCCCTTCAGAGGATTCTCAGGGATTTTTTATCATTGCCATGAGATTCTGCATAATTGTGGACTAGTTGAGTCCAATGGAGTTGACTTCACCACCTTCCAGATGCAGGGTCCAACCAAGAGGTGGTGACAGGTTTATGAGTTGGGTTGGCCAGCAGGATCACCTCCTGTGCTCAGTTCTCTAGGGTCTTTTGGAGTTTGTGCCATACACCAAGAGGGAGGAGCTGAGGAGGCAGTTTTAGTACCTTCAGCTGGGTCAGATGTTAGTTACTGAGTATGAGATAAGGTTTACAAAGCTGTCTTGTCATGCTACTGCTTTGATTCCCACATAGGAGGAGAGAGTGAGGAGATTCATTGAGGGTATTAACTACATTATTCACCTTGCTATGGCTAGAGAGATCAAGACAGGGACTTCATTTTACCAGGTAGTAGGGATAGTGTGTCGTGTTGAGAGCATTCAAAGTGAGACTAGGGAGATGATGCAGGGTAGGGACAAGAGGTCCTAATATTCAGGTAGCATCGGTGGTGCCTCGTCTAGAGGCCGAGGATGAGGCCATTCTAGCAGGCCAGTTTATCATCCACCACCACCAGTAGGGGAGCTTTTGTGCAGTCTTCATTCAGTGCACTTCCCGCACAGAGTTCATATCACGCTCTATCAGTTCAAGGTTCGTCGGTACCGGGTTCTTATAATGGGTATTCTAGTTTACGGGGTCCGACTCAAGCCCCGCAGTCATTTTCGATCAGAGGTTGCTATGTGTGTGGAGAGTTGGGGCATGTTAAGAAATACTACCCCCATCTTACCAAAGGTCAAGTGCAGTAGGGAGTTCAGACTATGATTCCTACAGCGATTGCTACACCACCCACTCAGCCAGCTCGCGTGGGGTTCATCCAGGACGAGGACGTCCTAGAGGGGGAGCTTAGTCTAGTGGAGGTCAGCCCAGATGTTATGCGTTCCAAGGGAGGACTGAGGTCGTTTCTTCTGATGTATTGATTACAGGTATTGTCTCTGTGTGCCACAATGATGCTTCAGTATTGTTTGATCCTGGTTCTACTTATTCATATGTTCCATCATACTTTACTTCTTTTCTGGATATGCCACATAGTGATGCTCTTGTGCATGTATCTACACCTATTGTTGATTCTATTATGGTGGATCGGGTTTATCTATTATGTGTGATCACTATTTGTGGTTTTGAGACGAGGGTAGGATTTCTATTATTAGATATGGTGGATTTTGATGTGATCTTGGGGATGGATTGGTTATCTCTGTACTATGTTATTCTTGATTGCCACGCTAAGACCGTGACGTTGGCGATGCTGGGGTTGCCGAGGTTGGAGTGGAAGGGTTCTCTTAGTTGCATTCCTAGTAGAATGATTTCATTCCTAAAAGCTCAACGGATGGTTGAGAAGGGATGTTCGGTGTATCTAGATTTTGTCTGTGATGTTAGTTCTAATACTCTCATTGTTGAGTCAGTTCGAGTAGTAAGTGTGTTTCCATATGTGTTTCATGTAGATCTACCGGGCATGCTACCCGATAGGGAAATCGATTTGGCACCGGGCTCACAAACTATTCTATTCCTCCGTATCATATGGCTCCAGCGGAGTTGAAAGAATTGAAGGAAAAGTTGCAAGGTTTCTAGATAAGGGGTTCATCAGCCTAGTGTGTCACCTTGGGATGCACCAGTGATTTTTGTTAAGAAGAAGGATGGTTCTACAAGAATGTATATTAACTATCGGTAGTTGAACAAGGTAACCATTAAGAACAAGTATCCACTGCCATGCATTGATGATTTATTTGACCACGTTTAGGGTGCCATGGTGTTCTCGAAGATTCACTTGAGGTCGGGGTATCACCAATTGAAGATCAGGGCTTCAAACATTCCTAAGACTGCTTTCAGGACTTGTTATGGTCATTATGAGTTTTTGGTGATGTCTTTTCGTTTGACTAATGCCCCAGCATCAGTCATCTATTTGATGAATAGTGTGTTCTAGATCTATTTGGATTCTTTTGTCATTATGTTCGTTGATAATATATTGGTGTATTCCCATAGCAGGGAGGAGCATGAGCAACATTTGAGGATCGCGCTCCAGACTTTGAGGGAGGAGAAGTTGTATGCTAAGTTCTCCAAGTGCGAGTTTTGGTTGGACTCGGTGTCATTCATGGGTCATGTAGTATCTAGTGGTGGGATCAAGGTGGACCCGAAGAAGATTGAGGTAGTTCATATTTTGTCCAAACCTTCTACCACTATAGAGATCAGGAGCTTTTTAGGTTTGGCATGTTATTACCGTGGCTTTGTAGAGGGAATTTCATCTATTATAGCCCCATTGACTAAATTAACTCAAAAGGGCGCTCAGTGCAGGTGGTCGGATGAGTGTGAGGAGAGCTTTTAGAAGCTCGAGACAGCTTTGACTACAACTCTAGTGTTGGTTTTGCCTTTGGGATTGGGGTCATGTATAGTTTATTGTGATTCTTCGCGGGTTAGCATTAGGTGCATGTTGATGTAGGATAGTAGGGTGATAGACTACGCGTCGTGCCAGTTAAATCCCCTATGAGAAGAACTTTCCAGTGCATGATTTGAAGTTAGTAGCTATTGTACACACGCTCAAGATTTGGAGGCATTACTTATATGGAATGTCTTGTGAGGTGTATACGGATCATCGGAGTCTCCATCATCTGTTTAAACAGAAAGATTTGAATTTGAGGCAACGAAGAAGGTTGAAGCTGTGGAAGGATTATGATATCACCATGCTTTATCATCCGGGGAAGGCCATTATAGTAACAGATGCCTTGAGTAGAAAGCCAGAGTATGGGGAGTTTAGCATTTATTCCAACTGGGGAGAGGCCTTTGGCTATGGATTTTCAGGCTTTGGCCAACAGATTTGTGAGGTTGGATATTTTGGAGCCTATCAGAGTCCTAGTATTCCAAGCATCTTTGTTTGAGCGCATTAAGGCTCGCCAGTATGATGATTCCCATGTCACGACCCAAACCGATGGGCCGCGACGGGCACCTGGTGCCTTACCCAACTAAGTACCAATGTAACGTATTTTTTTCTTATCATACCATCAAGGATAAATGGGCCAGAAGGGTCGTCATGAGATAACCAGAAAAAAACATAAGGGAATACTAGACATAGGACGACCCAACATGATAGAGAAACTTATACTTGTGACATACGGGCCTATAAGGCCTACATGATCATTTGTATACTCAAAACGTAGGCCGACAAGGCCATACAATCTCTCATATACATGACATCTGTCTACAAGCCTCTAAGAGTACATAAACGTCATAAAGGCCGGGACAGGGCCCTGCCATACCAATAAATACATGTCCAAAGCATACTGACCAAATAAGTAACTCCGGAGCAAATGGAGTGTACCAATACCTTCCGCTGAGCTGATAGCCTACTAGGAGGACTGTCAACCTGTCTATCAGGACCTTCGGGCATGAAACGCAGCATCCCCAGGCAAAAGGGACGTCAGTACAAATAAAGTACCGAGTATATAAGGCATGAAAAGCAGTATATAAAAGACATGAAAGAAATATGGAGTAAAGAACTCATCCTGTAAGTCTGAATAGCACTGTGAATCATGAAACATTTATAATGTCATGCATATGTGTATAAATGTCATACCATGCATAGGTATATACATGCATAATATCATCAAGCCTCTAAAGGCATCCCATCATATCATCTCAGCCTCTGTGGGAGAAATCATCAACGTGTACTAGTTAATTAGGTGGTGGTGCATATATAACGCCATAACCTTTCCTCATACCCCATATACATATAATATACGCGTATATAACGCCATCTGGTCATGGGTCAATGTACATATATAAATGAATGCAATGCATAATGAAGAAAGTCAATACGATCTCTCGTAATGTCATGAGACCCATGAACAGACAATATGATAGTAGGACATATGGGGAATCAAGAACATAGGCAACCCTAGTACTTCTAAGAATAGAATCATTTGTGAAAGTTGCATGCTTGCTTGTTTCATTGTATCATATGGATCATGCCAAAAGGAAAAAAAGGGATAGTCTTAACATACCTCAAGTCATCCGTGCAACTCAACAACAAGCTTATGACAACTAGCGCGCCAACCCTATAACAAAGAAATACATGTACAACTTAGATGGTGCTAGTATATCACGTATCTCAAACGATAACTCGATTCTAAAATAAAACGGGCAGCATTTTCCCTGATTTTACTGCTCCCTCAAGCGTACTATAGGCGAGATATAAACACAATACAATCATCAACTCAAAAACAACCCAACTACAATTCGGGACTATCAATACAACAAAATCCCCAAATATACCATAACACACCCAATCAACAAGTTATCAATTAGCCTGAAATTGCAATGACGAGAAACCAGCCTACTACCCTACCACATGTGCATTTCTCCATGTCCTTCATCCTTCCAAACTCAATAAATCAGCAGCACAATAGTCCAATACTAGTGGACTGCAAAACAGTCCACTAAAAGTGAAATAAATCGAACTCAGGGCTTCTGATCACCGTCCCATGAGTTCTAACTATTTGGAAATGAATTTATCAACCTTCCTTGATATTTAAAAGCTTAAATATGGAAATTAGACATTTTTCTTAACTATAAAGTACTTTCCAAAACTCAAACTACAAAGAAAAAGAGAGGTGATATAGCGATACTTACGTCGTAGGGATCATTCTAATGTTATCGCTTCTTGATTTCGTACCCGGGATGTTAATCTTCTTTGAAACCCTATAAGAGAGCTTAAGGATATGTTTATAGGTATTCTATGGTCGTGTACTATGGGAAATTTAAGATAAAGACGACCCAAGACCTATATATATCAAATTTTGAAAAGTCAAAGAGGTACTAGCTTGGCACCCTAGCATTGGCCCATCTTCCAACGCTTATATCTTTTTATCCAGATGTCGTATGAATGAATGGTTATGAGAGTTGTAAACTACATTCCAAGACGTTAAATGTGGTATATAATATGTCCCAAAAATACCTCATATAACACACGAAATGTATTGCTCAAAAAGCTTCAGTGACACACCTACTTGTCACCTATGCAGTCTGCGCGGTCTCTCAAAACTGCAAATATCTCTCTACTTTGATGTCATATTGACAAACGGTTTAATGAGTTAGAAGATAGACTCGTAGATCTTCAATTTGATATGTGGATCATCTCGTAATTCCAAGTATATTGGGAGAAAAGCTCTGCTACATTTGACCTAATGTTCAGCATATTTATGAATGTAACTTGTGATGACCTTTGCCAACTTTTGTTCCACAACTCGCTTGACTTCAAAACGTAATACACGACTATCATAAGCCTAAAATAACTCATAACATAGCCTCTTTATCATGTTAGGAACCCTAGTCTCACCCCAAAGTGCATGTTATAACATTCCAAACTTATCGACTTTCGACGAAACTTATTTTTCGTTTTAGCTTCTAAGACTTCCAACCCTCTTGGTACTTGGTATTCATGATCTTAAAAATTTGTAACCTCCAAGGTAACATGATTAAATTACTTTATGTACTTTCAAATACGATCTCATTTTTGAGCTTACATAAATTGACTTACGAATACTCTCACATATGAAAATATGGGGTGTAACATCCCATTTGCTTGTCCTTAAGGACACAGTGCAGTAAGGTGGTGCTAAGGAAGTGACTATTGGTGATGATGGTGTGTTTCGGCTTCAGGACTAGATTTGTGTTCCTAATGTGGATGGTTTGAGGGAGTTGATCCTTGAGGAGGCTCATAGTTTGCGGTATTCTATTCTTCCGGGAGCTACAAAGATGTACTGTGATTTTAAGTAGCACTATTGGTGGTGGAGAACGAAGAAAGATATTATTAATTATGTTGCTCGGTGTTTAAATTGTCAGCAAGCCAAGTATGAGCATCAGAGACCTGGTAGTTTGCTTAAGAAGATCGAGATGCTGGAGTGGAAGTAGGAGCACATCACTATGGAATATGTGGTAGGTTTGCCACGGACATTGAGGAGATTTGATGTTGTTTGGGTTATTATGAACGGACTAACCAAGTCTACACATTTCATCCCAATCATGACTTCTTATACTTTGGAGTAGTTGGCTAAGATCTACATCCGTGAAATTGTTCGCTTGCATGGTGGACCTGTTTCTATCACGTCGAATTGCGGTACTCAGTTTACTTCACATTTTCGGAGAGCTGCTCAACGTGAGTTGGGCATATAGGTCGAATTAAGCATCGCATTTAATCCTCAAACACATGGACAGTTCAAGCAGACCATTCAAATTTTGGAGGATATGTTGAGGACTATGTCATAGATTTCGTAGGCCAGTGGAATCAGGTTCTTCCATTAGCAGAGTTTGCATACAACAACAGCTACCAGTTTAGCATCCATATGGCTCCGTATGAGGCATTATATAGGAGGCAATGTTGTTCTCCGGTTGGTCAGTTTGAGCCTGGGGAGGCTAGAATATTGAGCACAGATTTGGTTCGTGATGCATTGGAAAAGGTGAAATTGATTCAGGAGCGGCTTCGTCCAACACAATCTACACAAAATAGTTATGTTGATAGGAAAGTTCGGAATGTAGCTTTCATGGAGGGTGAGAAAGTTTTTCTTGGAGTTTCACCTATGAAGGGCGTGATGAATATTGGTCCTTTTGAGGTGTTGGAGAGAGTTGGTGAGGTAGCCTACAGACTTGATTTTCCACCCAGCTTATCGGGAGTTCATTCGGATGTTTCATGTTTCCATGCTTCGGAAGTACTATGAGGATCCGTCACACCGGCCGAGTCATTACACCTCCGCAATATAATTATTCATGTAAATTATCTTGCCTTGGTTAACCTAAGCATGGAGATTAAAATGCTTTATGCACTCTAGTCAACTTGGCAAGTTCTTATTATCAGAAGACACCAGGCATTTTAACAATATTTGTCCAGGATGTGCTACTAGAAGCTTGAGAAGCACTAAAGATAGTATTTTTGAATAAATCCAAAAAGGAAAACTCATCTAGTTTAAAGATCTCTAGTTGTTGACTCAACTTGGAAAGAGGAAGATCATATTCTTCTTTTATTTATTTATGTGGGTGTTGAAATGGTCCAAAAGATAATATAGACGCATGGAGCCCATGACGACACATAAGACATGCTTTACCAAATAGTATACTCTTGTAGAAGCTAAATATTCTACAATCACGAAATATGACACTAGGATTGAATGAAAATTACAAATAAACCTCTTCGAAGATCACCTTCCTTGAGCCATCAACATTAGGATCACCGATTCGATTCAAGACCATAGCACACTGCGACCTCTGACAGCCGCTTTCCCGGCACCATTCACAATACCCTTCCACAAAGGCGATTGGAAGAAGATCATAACATCGGCGAACTTAACGCATTCAACAAGGACGACGATATCACATCACAGATGAAAACTCTACCACGCTCAAAGATACCAAGTCTCGTTACCCCATTGACCCAAACCTGAGCATTCGCAGCCCATTGTTTTTCCTCCGCCGAAAATAAAATACTGAATCATGTACTGAGTAAAACCTCCTTTCAAATCATTCACTGCCCCTACACATAGAAAAGCATCCTACCATTACTTCAATACTGTGCGATAACCACTCATGAACATCATAGCAATTGGTTCGTAGCCCCAAAACCATCAGAAATATAGCTACTAAGCTGAGATGACAGAACATCCTTCTACAAGGCGACAACATTAGCCCAATCGAATAAGCATGGTGAAATATCCTGCACTACATCAGTAGTGCCATTAAATTCCTCGATTCCAAATTTATAACAAGCGCTTCACGTCGCATAAGATTGAATATGAAGGAAATGAAGGCATAAGCCTTAAAGGAATCAAATCGCACGATGAGGAATCAAGAAAGGGAAGTGCTCCTAACAATCCTGTAGCCCCTCGAAGATAAGTACATACGTCTCCGTACTGATCCGCAAGACCCTACTAGACTCGCTCATGACTCATGAGACCAAAGTGAACCTAGTGCTCTGATACCATATTGTCATGACCCAAAATCCATTAAAGGTCGTGATGGCGCCAGACACCGCTGTCAGGCAAGCCAAAACTAAATACATAACTTGGTTCTCATTTTTAATATTTCTGAAAACATATTTCTTTCAATTAAATAGTAAAGGATGGAGTTTACAAAATAAATAACAATATCTTTAAAAATTCCAATACAGTGCAACCCATAATCGCCCAAAACTCGGTGTCAAAAGTGCATGAGCATCAACTAGGAATATAAAATAAAATACAACATCTGTCTGGAATACAAATGGACAGGAAGAATATAAATAATCTAAAGGAGACTCTGTTGGCTGCGGACTTGTAACGTGGAATTCAGCTCACCTAAATCCCTGCAATAGTCGCACCTCTGCGCCCACGAGGCCACTAGACATATATGCACCTGCACAAAAATGTGCAGCAAGTGTAGCATGAGTACGTAAATCAATGCGTACCCAGTAAGTATCCCGCCTAACCCCGAAGAATTAGTGACGAGGGGTCGACTTCGACACTTACTAAGGGCCAACAATATGATAATATGAAATTCTAATTAAGCATGATATATATAACAATAAAACTCAGAACAAGCAATAACTGAACATTTCATCACCCTATTTAAGGACGCAAATCACTTCCTTCATTTAAAACAAATAATCTTTTAAATAATGAATTTATACCAATTATAAAAGGAAATTCTAGTTCTATTATCATACATGAATACCACCGAGGACGTTCTCTCGATCCAACATAAATGTAAATTGTGCACTGCTGAAGGTCGAACAGCGCGAACCATAGATGTGTATATTAACCTGCAGAGGCGAACGGCCCGCTCCCATGAGAGTAGTAGAAGAAATACCCCGCTCGCGAATCATACATGCGACGCGGTCAAATATAAAATATCAATAAATCATAACTCATTCTTGATTCTTTTCAAAATAAAGACAATTCGACTTGAAGCTTTTAAATTCTTGAAATCCTTGACTTAGTTCCATTTGATACATTTAACAAATATAATCAAATAACGATGTCCACAAAGCATGGTGTAAACCTAAAACTACCCGGACACAAACAGGAATAGTAGTAACGTACGGACTCTTGTCACTTAATGTGTACGTAGCCCCCACAAATAACAACACATATTAATTAAGTTCACATATGGGGTAAATTCCCTCTTACAAGGTTAGAAAAGAGACTTACCTCGCTCCGCAGTTCCATAACCGGCTCCCAAGCCCTTCAAACAACTCAAACCGATCTCCAACGCTCCAAAACTAGTCAATAAATGTGTAAACCCATAAATATATACTATAATACTCATTATAATTCAATTTACAACAATTCTTAACTCCGCTTTGAAAAGTCGATAAAAATCACCCTCGGGCCGACGTGCCCGGATTCCGAAAATTTTCAAAGATAAACTTTACCTATGACACCACGAACTCAAATATATAATTTATTCTAAATTACATGTTCAATTTCGTGGTCAAAATCCAAAAATATCAATTTCAAGATTTTCCTCTTAAAATCCCAAATTTCTACAAATTTTCATGTCTAAATCCATATATAATCCAAGTAAATAACTTGCAATAGGTGAAAATCACTTACTTTGACATAGATGATGAAAATTGGAGGAAAAATGGCCCCAAATGAAAATTGGAGGAAAAATGGCCAAATTACGTCTTTAAAGCAATTTGCCCAGGCCAGGCCCCTTCTTCGTGTTCGCGCTCAAAGCCTCGCATTCGCGAAGGCTGCAGACACCACTGCTTCGTGTTCACGGCTAGAACTCCGCGTTCGCGAAGGCCAAACTACTCCAGCCCTCCACTCCGCTTTTCTTCTTCGCGTTCGCGACCCCCGTGTCGCATTCGCGTAAGCTTCCATAGGCAACCCTTCGCGTTCTCGACCTCTGCCTACCGTTCGCGAAGGCCAAAACCCAACTGCCTCCAATTCCTCTTCGCGAACGCGGGATATCATTCGCGTTCGCGATGAAGGAAATTAGATATGAGCAACAGCAGTCCAAAACAGCCCGAAATTATCCGAAGCCATCCCGAAACACACCCGAGGACCCCGGGACCCCATAAAATCACACAAACTAGTCCCACAACATAACACGGACTTGCTCGAGGCGTCAAATCACATCAAACAATATCAAAATCATGAATCACACCCCAATTCGAGCTTAATGAACTTTAGAACTTCAAACTTCTACATTTGATGTCGAAACCTATCAAATCACGTCCGATTGACCTTAAATTTTGCACACAAGTCACATTCGACATTACAGACCTACTCCAACTCTCGAAATCGAAATCTGACCCCGATATCAAAAAGTTCACTTCCGATCAAACTTCTAAAAAACTTCAAATTTCTAACTTTCGCCAAATGACCCCGAAATGACCTACTGGCCTCCAAATCCATTTCCGGACGCGCTCCCAATACCAAAACCACCATACAGAGCTATTCCCAGACTCGAAATCCCAAACAGACATCGATAACATTGAAATGTACTTTAACCCAAATTTATGAAATTCTTTCAAAATGCCAACCTTCCACAATAGGCGCCGAAACGCTCACGGGCGATCCAAAACCCGATCCGGATATACGCCCAAGTCCAAAATCATCATACGAACCTATTGGAACCTTCAAATCCCGATTCCGATGTCGTTTACTCAAAAATCATACTTTAGTCAATTCCTCCAACTTAAGGCTTCCAAAATTAGAATTTTCTTTCCAAATCAACTCTGAACTTCCCGAAATTAAATTCCGACCACGCGTACAAGTCATAATACCTTAAATGAAGCTGCTCAAGGTCTTAAACCACTGAACTACACGCTAGAGCTCAAAAATGACCGGTCGGGTCGTTACATTAGGCCTGCTAATGGGGCTCCAAATCAATTCTGATCATCCCAAAATAGGTAAATAAACTCCGAATAGTCCACAATAACCTCTCCATAACACATAGCATCAGCTGTCTAACTCTTAACATATCTTCACAGTCCACAACCAAGGAATAGTCTGTCTTTGAGAACTTCCAGTTTCTAAAATCTCAAGAATACATGAATCTCCATATCTGATCCCAACTCCACAACTCAAATGGTTGACACATCCCTCAACATAACATCTCACCAGAAATACTCCCATAAAATTTCCGCACTACATAGTAAAATTTGAACATCGGCAGTCAACAACCAGGCGATTACCGTAATACTAGTAAACCTGTCGCAAGTCAAAACACGATGCGTCTTTTGAAATACGCACCCTTCTCGGGTTATACCAGATAGTGCCAACATTCTCTTAAATATCCGAAATCATCTGTGTTGCCTAGAACTCATGACCTTCCACTCGAAACTGAATCGCAACCTTGTACATGCAATTTCAATTCCACATGGTGCACCGTATCTATCATGCCATCATATAGAAAATACAAAAATCTCATTATCAACTCTAAATCAC
Source organism: Nicotiana tabacum (assembly GCF_000715075.1). Lineage (NCBI taxonomy): Eukaryota > Viridiplantae > Streptophyta > Magnoliopsida > Solanales > Solanaceae > Nicotiana > Nicotiana tabacum. The sequence goes on from NC_134088.1 coordinate 55,202,263, forward strand.
AAGTAGGATAGAAACCCCCATCAACCAGAAACCTTCCGCTTGACCCCATCTAGGAGAAAACAAATCACAACAATCACCAAACTCTATATGCCTGTAGAAGACATCTGTTTTAAGCCGTGGTCGAAACCGTCGAGAACTCTTTGAACCCATTTGCAAAATATTAAGCCATCAGAACTGAATCTCTCTAACTCAACCAAGTCACGTAGGTCGCCAAACCCAAGAGTATTTCCACAAAACACTTGTAAAGCCTCACCATACTAGAAGAACCGATCACTTCTATTACTATGTTGATCAGAACCATTACCAGGCTGACCCTTTTCTTTGAGTTTCCCCTTTTGACTTGCCTTCAAGGTAATTTTCTCTTTGCCAATGCACTATGATCCTCAATCAAAGCTCATCCCAAGAGATCCTAGCATGAAACCACATTGTCCTAAGGCCCATAAGCCCATGTATTCCCTCTTAAGAACCCAATAGTACCTCAACCGAGATGCCCACTCTCAAGAGACCTTATAGGAATTTGAAGTTGTTTCTTTAATCTCTATAATACTAAAATGTAGAGTCAATAATGATATAGAAATACCGCAAGTCTCGGCACCACCCAATGCAAATCTCAAATCTTAGGCATATACAAATCTGGGAAATCCTCAAATACCACATATGGATCTTGATCTCTTTAGTACCTTCGCGAGAGTCATCCACTCTACTCTAATCTCCAATATACCGCCAATATGAGCCGAAATACTTGTGCTCCATCAGCACACAGACACCTCAAGAAGTAACCCCGCCTTTAATCAACCGAGTGAATCCCTTCTCCTTGCACACTACATCCACCACGAATAACCAACCTGAATCATTCCAAGATTTCCATATGCCCATAAAGTATAGTACATCATGCGTCCAGCAATTTCCTTGCTCGAGTCATCCTTGAAATTAACCTATGTAAGTCATCCCTGATCCACAAGTATGTCTCAGTCCAAAATTAATATAACACATGGCCATGAATTTTGATCGCCGATAGAAGCCTCCCCTACTTGGCTCGAAGCCATATAACATAACATCCGATAACCCACAATACCCTTACTCCATAAATGCCATGATATTGCACTGTAATTCAACTAAATCCTTCATAAGTTCATGTATCACTAGTCATAAATTGCCTCAAATCTTCTGCCAAGGGAATATTCACCCTCGTGATAGTTGTGCGAACTTCCTGTAGCGATCCAAACTCAAATTGCAGCACATACACCTCCCATTTGGTAGGAAGAAAACTCTTCACAGAAACATCATTGGGATCACACAACCTCTGAACATCCCGCATGAGATATCCCATTTTCTTAGCCTCAAATTGGCATCTCTCTAGACCCTATCATGGTCATAACCACTATGCAACCACTTAATCTTCTCGATGCTAAACTCGTCAACAAGACAAAAGAATATACTTTATTCCAATAATGAGCAACTAATAGATCCCTACCACACTCATAACTCAAGACTGTACAACACATCAAGATAGAAATCAAGCATCCATAGTCCTTTCGCATCCCAAGCAAAATTCTTCTCGTTACATCCAAATCATCTAAGCACATTTTGAAGTCACTTAATACTTATCATATAGCCATCCAATGACTCACTAAGCCATTAATACCACTCCTAGGGATGCTACCGGACATATAAGTTCAAAAGCACATACGTACACAACTAAAACCACCTAGCTCGAGTTGCGGTCTGAACCTGGCCTCAAGTCCTTCAGACTGGCCTATCTCCATAACACAGAGAACACATCTCGCACCTCACCCATGACATCACAAGTCGTCGATGCACAGATAATACTGAGTGCTCAATATAACATACGAGTATATGGAAAGAAATCAAAGATATACACTTCAAGCTGAATCAATATCGTACGATAAGAAAAGAAAGATGGAAAGTTTCCTAGATGCCCTGTAGCCACTGGAAGATAAGTACATACATCATCTTACTGATCCAGAAGACTCTACTAGACACTTGCTCATGACTCGTAGAACCTATGAACCTTAAGCTCTGATACCAACTTGTTACGACCCAAAATTCCACCTAGTCGTGAAGGCACCTAACCCAACCCGCTAGTTAAGCCAAACAATAGTTACAATATTCTAATAAAGATCATAAATAATCAATAAATAAAATAGCTAAACTTTCCATATAATATCCTAAAGATTGGTAGTACAAGTCATGAGACACTAAGATTTAGATTTACAAAGCTAGTACGAAAATAATTACAACATTTGTTGGAATATACATAAACTGAGTATGAATCCAAAACTACCAAGGACAAGTGGTAGCTACATCCAGAAAATAGGTACATCTTCAATGCCAGCTCTCGTTATCCATAACAACTCTGCTCTAAGATATGCACACAGGTGCAGAAGTGTAGTATGAGTTCAACCGCCCTTATGTACTCAGCAAGTATCATAACTAACCTCAGCAAAGTAATAGTGGAAAGAATTATTAATGATACTCGCTAATAACCTGTTCAATTCCTGAATTTCACAAGTACATAGTAATGGTTCCCTCTAATCCTATAACATAGATTAAACCATATCGGTGCACAAAGAGATAATGTATGAAGTCCTGAATCAGTTAACAATCCAACATATAGAGAAGATATGCGTGAAATAGCAATACATCCTTTAGCAAGTGCATCTAGAGAAAATATGCGTGATTAAACAAGTCAAGTCACACGGATTCACATATAATGTAGCTTATAGAGAAGATATGAATAAAGGCATGTATACACTCTGACGTTAGAAAATAGAGAAGAGATGCAGTAAAATCATGTATACATCCAAGAAATTTGCAAATAGAGAAGGGATGGAAAGTCCAACCAATGGTCAACTTTACCAAAATTCACATCAACCAAAAAACTGTTGGTTTCTCACAACCTGCGTGTACACCATCAAGAGATAAACATTAGAGGGTGACCCTAGGGGGATAGATCCTTATCCACACGCTACACGGATAACTCACATGCTGCATGGACAACTCACGTGTCAATAATAATAACCTCATGGACAACTCACGTGCTAATAATAACAACCGCACGGACAACTCATGTGCCAATAGTAACAACCGCACGGACAACTCAACTGCTATCATATCTCAACTACACGGACAACTCACGTGCTACCAATCTAGTCCATATCACACAGAAAGCATATACAAGAATACATGTACATGAACAATGAATATCAAATTGCATACTCATGGACTGGTATAAGTGACATGCTAATATGTATGCATGTGCTATGTGTGCTACCATAGCTAGAGTTAGGAAATTACATCACGAAAGTAACAATTATCATGTTCAATCAGGAGATTAATATGTAACCTCTAACATGATTCAAATAGCTCACAAAGGGGTACAAACATAGGGAGCATAATAACATGAATCTTAACAATCAATTCAAGTCATATCATAGCCTAAGTAATACGCCGAGCATGAATAATACCCCGGTGCACGCACATGGGATCAACCCCTCACATGTGCGCCACCCATAACATGAAGCCATCACTAATAACTCAGGCATCTAGTACCTCAACCAAGTTTAGGTAAGATACTTACCTCAAACAAGACAAATCAATACTCTAAGAATGCCTTCCCGCGTGAATCAACCTCCGAATGGTTCGAATATAGTAAAAAGCAACTCAAAAATATCAAATAATGCCATAGGAATCAAACCCAAACGATAAAGGTCGAATCTTTAATCAAATACTCAAAGTCAACCATGAGCTTGCACCCCCTGAAACCCAGTAAAACTCACAAATTCAGATAACCCATTCAAATACGAGTCCAACCATATAAGATTCATTCAAATCTAACTCCGAATCGATGTTCAAATTCAATTTTTCACTTATGTGTTTTTTTTTTTTTTTTTTTTTTTTGCAAAACCCCCTAAATTTTACTTTAAATTCCATGCTTTAGGTGTAGAAATCTATGGGGATCATGATATATAATCAAAATCAAGTTATGAATATTTACCCTCATGATTCAGGTGAAATTCATCTCCAAAATTGCCTTGGTCTGCTCCCTAAGCCTCAAAATTTGTTAAACTGAGCTGAAAATCTCGAAATTAGGCATTAAATACCCCTGCCAGGGCTCCTTCTTCGATATCGAAGTTCACAAAATGCCCAGCACGATTTTACCCTTCGCGATCGTGGCCAAGAAACTCTGAGATCGCGATGAACAAATTCGAACAAACTTGCTTAACACTTTCCAGATAGCCTCTTGTATAATGGCCATAACTTTCTGCACAAAATTCCAAATGACAAACGGTTTGATTTTCTGAAAACTACATGAGGAGCTACAATTTTATTTTTTGGGTCATCTTCAAATTTCTTATGAATGGCAAGATATAAGCTCTGGAATTCAGCCTAGTGATAGCAAAAAAACATTTTTGTGCGATCGCGATTCCTAAGACCCAAACAACAATTTACTCTTCGCGAACGCGGCCCGAAGGTCTGCGATCACAATTCATACACCTGTAGCCAAAAACCAGCAACTGAAAAGGGCCTAGAAATGATCTGAAACCACCCCGAAACTCACTCGAGGCCCTCGGAACCCCATCCAGTCATTCCAACGATTTCCAAAACATAACACGGACCTATTCGAGGCCTCAAATCTCACAAAATAACATCAAAACCACTAATCACATCTCAATTCAAGCTCAATGAACCAATTAAACTTTCAACTTTCAAAACTCATGTCGAGCCACGTCTAACTAACTCAGAATCACCTCAAATTTTACACACAAGTTCTAAATGACATAAAGAACCTATTTCAACTCCCGAAACAACATTCTAAATCCGATAACACCGAACTCAACTCCAAGTCAAACCTACAAACTTTCCAAACCTTTAAATTTCCAACTTTTGCCAAATAGAGCCAAAACCTTCTAGAACATTCAAATACGAATCCGGACATACTCCTAAGTCCAAAATCACCATACGAATCTATTGGAACCATCAAAAGTCTAATCCGAAGTCAAATGCACAAAAATCAAACTTGGTCAACCTTTCCAACTTAAAGCTTCTAAATTGAGAATCATTCTTCCAAATCAATCCCGACTTAAAAATCAAAATCGATCATACACGCAAGTCATAATACATTATATGAAGCTAGTTTTAACAATAAAAATATTTTAGAACTTTGACTTAAGCTACGTAAATTTTTATATAGTGAATAATGTTTTTACAACAAGATCCAAGGTAACTGTCACGACCCAAAATCCCACCACAGGGGTCGTGATGGCACCTAGTCTTTAAGACTAGGTAAGCCGATTTCTATTACATTTTGAAGCCATTTTTTTTGAATTAAATAAGTAACCAAAACTAACAGCGGAATAAATATGAATATACAACCTCCCAAGACTGGTAGTACTGAGTCACGAACTCTAACTGAATACATGGAATGATCACGAGGACCAAATATACAATATTGTTTGATTAAAAATTAACAGTACAATGAAATGAAAAGACTCCAAGGGACTGCGACGACCAAGCAGCTCTACCTTGAATCCTTACGATCCCGCTTTAACTCTGCTTAAGTCTGATATCTCCAATATCTGGTTCTGCACAAAAATGTGCAAAAGTATAGTATGAGTACACCACGGTCGGTATCCAGTAAGTATCAAGACTAACCTCAATGGAGTAGAGACGAGGTACAGTCAAGACACTCACTAGTCTAATAACCTGTGCAATATAGCATGCAAAAATAATTGAAAACAAATAGCAGTAATAGCAACATCAATCAACTAGTGATTTAAACAACAAGGTAACAGGAACACCATAAATATTGCTCAAACGAGTAATAAACACAGGTACAGCCATTTAATCAGGTCCTTCAGAATATACATCTTTTATCTCAGTTATTCAATAAAAATCTTTGGATTATAATCCTTTTCAATAAATATATTTTCGAATATAATTCTTTCAAGTAAATATCTTACGAATATAATTCTTTCAAGTAAATATCTTTCGAATGTAATTCTTTCAAGTAAATATATTTATAATATAATTCTTTCGAATAAATATCTTTCAAATATATTTCTCTCAAGTAAATATCTGTATAATATAATTATTTCAAGTGAATATCTTTATAATATAATTATTTCAAATAAATATCTTTCTAATATAATTCTTTCGAATAAATATCTTTCAAATATACTTCTCTCAAGTAAATATCTTTATAATATAATTATTTCAGATAAATATCTTTCTAATATAATTCTTTCGAATAAATATCTTTCGAATATACTTCTCTCAAGTAAATATCTTTATAATATAATTCTTTCAAATAAATATCTTTCTAATATAATTCTTTCGAATAAAACTCACCATGTGATGCCTCATTTAACTTTCCTGGCGTGAGGAATACATTCAACATATCACATCAAATGGCACGGCAATACCTTCGTGCACTTAGCTCATTCTCACCCAATATATATATTTGACTCAAATCAATTGGCACGGCAACACCCTTCGTGCATTTATATCTTCCTCACTGTGAATACATATAATAGTACCAACTAGGTGGGAGAAATGCGGAAATAAAGTGGAGGAACACATGAAGCAACAACGACTACAAGTCACACAGAAAACATAGATGCACAATAACATCTCAAGATAAAGGTATGAATGTATACACAACAAAACGATATCACAATATAATGTATGTCTCTCGCCCTCGCCTGCACGGAAACACCCGTCTTGCCATGAATATATGATAACATAAAAATAATTGTACGGCATCACTCTTCGTGCTTTTACTCTCATCCTCACCTGATAATATAAATGAATTAGCACGGCATCACCCTTCATGCTTTACACTCTCAAATGGCACGACATCACCCTTCGTGCTTTACACTCTTCCTTACCAAGCACATGTATATCATTAACAAGCAAGGTAGGAAGCATAAATAACATCAAGGAGAGTGTTTAACCACAACATAATATAACAATTCATATCGCAATTTCCACTTACCACAACCAAATTCCAAAATATGTAGCAGAATCAATAAATTTGTCAACAAATAGCCCAAGGCTCCACACAACGTATAATAAACCTCAAAACAATCAACAGAGGTGAAAAATACTCAGTATAGGGCAACGCCTTCATTATTCCAAATTTTTGATAATTATATTAACTCCTCAATTTAAACTTATTAATAAATATTTGCAGATATAGGTTCCATCATGGATTTAATTCCAATAAAATATAAAATCAATAAACACACGGAATTCACGTAAAATCCAAGTGACAATAACACTAAATTTATTATATAAAATACAAATTTGACAAATAAGGAATGAGGCCTGATAATTCAAGGATTTACTAATGCCAACAAATATCTAATTTAATACATAAGAATGCCTAAAACTTTAAACCAAGAAAATTTGCACATATAAGCCCGAGTACGTACTCGTCACCTCGCATACTCGGCTTCACATTTCACAAATGGCACATAAGACTCGATGCCTAAGGGGTAATTCCCCCACTCCAGACCGCCCAAATCTATCCAAATTAATTGTATAACTCCATTAAAATTCATCGAAAATAATTCCGGATAATAATACGTCGACTTAAAAATTTATTCCAAAAAATCAACAAATGTCAATGCGGGACCCGCCCCTCGGAACCCGATATAATTTTCTTGAAATCCGAACACCCATTCAGATACGAGTTCAACCATACCAATTTTATCAAATTCTGATAACAACTCGACCTCCAAATCTTAAATTTTTATTTTTGGAAGATTTTGCAAAAATCTTGATTTCTTTCATTTAAATCCGAAATAAATGATGAATATAACCATATAATCATGAAGTATAATCACTTTAGGATATTAAACACTTGCCCCAATCCATATGGTGAAAATCGCCTCAAACATCGCTTCAATCCGAGCTCCATAGCTTCAAATATGTTAAATATGGATGAAATCTCAAAATATAACTACTGCCCAGGTATTTACTCTTCGCGATCGCGGAAACTGCTTCGCGATCGCGGAAAACCAATCGTGATCGCGAAGAACAAACTCTCCAACTTTTCCGGACACCCTCTAGTGTAATGGTCATAACATTTTGTGCAAAACTCCAAATGATAAATGGTTTAACTTTCTGAAAACTAGATTCCAAGAACTATAACTTTCATCTGTTACTCATCTCTCAATTCCTTATATATTTCAAGATATAAGCTTCCAAAGTCATCCCTATGCAACAGAGATTTCAAAACTCTTTGCGGACAGCCTGTAGTATATCTACCATAACTCTTTGTACACAACTCCAAATGACAAGTGGTTTAACTTTTTGAAAACTAGACACAAAGGGCTACAATTTTTGTTTTTAGATCATCTCCAAATTTCTTATAGATTGAGAGATATAAGCTTCCAAAGTCGGGTCAGTGCAGCAGAAAATGTCCTCTACACGATCGCGAAAGGCCTTCCGCGATCGCGATTCACTGGCCATTTTCCCCCATTTTATGCTTCGTGATCACGGCCAATTCCACGCAATCGCATAGCACACTGTTGTAGCAAAAAACCAGCCGTTATAAATGTCCTAGAAATGGTTCGAAACCACCCCGAAACTCACCCGAGCCCCTCGGGACCCCGTCCAATCACACCATCCAGTCCCATAACATAACACGGACCTACTCGAGGCTTCAAATCACATCGAACAACATAAAACGACGAATCACACCTCAAATCAAAATCTATTAACTTTGAACTTTCAAATTCTATATCTTGTGCCGAAACACACCAAATCAATTCGGAATGACTTTAAATTTTGTACACAAGTCATAATTGACATAACAAAGCTATTCAAATTTCCAGAATCGGATTCCGACCCGATATCAAAAAGTCAACCCCCCGGTCAAACTTTCCAAAAATTCAACTTTCGCCATTTCAAGCTTAATTCCACTACGGACCTCCAAATAATTTTTCGGACACACTGCTAAGTCCAAAATCACCCAACAGAGCTAACGAAACTGACGGAACTCCATTCCGGAGTCGTCTTCAAACATTTCCGACTATGATCAAATCCTAAGACTTAAGCTTCCGTTTTAGGGACCAAGTGTCCCAAATCACCCCAAATCATCCGGTAACTGAATTGAATCGCGCACGCAAGTCAATACACATAATACGAAGCTGCTCAAGACCTTAAGTCGTTGAACGGGGCATTAATTCTTTAAACAACAAGTCGGGTCGTTACATTCTCCACCTCTTAAACAAACGTTCGTCCTCAAACGTGCTAAAAATCTTTCTGAGGAATTTAAATTATTGAGTGTATTCTTACACACATACATGTGGGTGATTCTACGTTCCCGCAATTTAACACGGGTCCGACAACACCATCCCAATTGAGATTATTTCTTTTCTCCATTCTTATAAGCTTTAAAGCAAAATCCCTAACTCTCCAATCATTTCCAAAATGCCTGATTTTTTACTTCGACACACGATATTAGTCTCAACTGGCTATAACAACTCATGCCTACGCACACATTAACTTTCTTGATAGTGTTGAAGTACTCTAGGGTATTACATTCTCCCCCACTTAGGATTATTCTCCCTTGAATGAGAAGTAGAGCCCGCCCTCAAACACATAACATAACTTTTATCTTCTTTCGCACATAACAATCTCCCCAAACAAATCCAGAAATTTCGGCAAAGTCTCCCATATAAATGGGCCTATCCACCTGCTAGAGTAACACCAAAACAACTCCTAACAACACATCCACAACCTAACAAAACACCACAATGTATATATCAATAACACTAATCTCAACATTACAAGCATCGCATTATCATAATGATATCAGGACATGAAGCACATCATATCTATCACCACATCTCTGGTCCTAGTAGTTGTTTATAATCAATTACAACATCGCCAATTAACCTCGTATTAACCAAAATCTCATTTCAACTTCTCATAACACTGACAGCAACACGCGAGGCATGGATACCTCATAATTATTTAATTGAATTAACGAGTCACATTTAACACCACCCGGGCACTTACCTCGTAGGTTAAAACTCAATAATTACAGCACAATTATGGCTAAATATGCACAGAAAGATATACAAGAATTGTCAAATAAGCCCATCAGGCATGGCTCCCTATTAATACTATAGTACAAATTTAAATTTCACAAAGGGAGAATTTTAAAATAATAAATATTTCACCATAAGGACCTCGTCCTTATATAACTTCCACAGTGGCTTGTAGCCCGGTTTAAATATTTCACATTATATAAAAATAAATGCGAGGATCTCGTCCTCAACTCCGAATCACAAGTGTTTTGCACATTGTGCCAACTGAAAATTTCAATTTCCTTTCTTTCTTCTTTTCGATATATTTCGTAAACAGTTTTCATAACACATGATGAACATTCATCCCGGTAGGACATATAATGCATGAAATTGAAATCAATTATTATGAAATCACATCAAAACCCACTGTAGTGAGCAATAGAAAGTAATTTTTGGATTTATAGCCCTCAATAATGAACAAAAATAAAAATGATAGATACGGGCTAACATCATCAAATCTTCCAATAGGGGTAAACACGGGAGTGGAGTACAAATTCACTAATCCACCATATGTAAGGAGCATGAAAAGAGTTCTCACCTCGATAATCAGAATCGAATCAAAAATAAGAATGGTGCTCCTTTTATTATAAATTAAATCATACCTGTAACTACACCATCTAGTGTATCGGCCTCAGCCAATTCATAGCAATTATATCAACGGGTCGGGCCTCCACCTCTTAGGCGCCCTCTACCCGCCTGTCCTCCACCCCTAACTGGCTATGCACGTGGAGTATTAACTGGAATAAAGCTTGTAGCCTGGGTGTTCTGATGAAATCCACCCCTCCCAAGTCTGGGACAATTTCTCTTGATATGCCTAGTAGCACCACACTCAAAACAACCCCTCTGCGAGTTCGGCTGCTCACACTGAGTCTGTGCCGGATAACTGGAATAACCATTATAGGAACCCCATGTTGGTGGTGCATTAAAAGAACTTTACTGGAACAACCCTGAGTATTCTGAAATGTAGAATTATTAAGGACGCGAGAATACCGCAAGTCCTAGTATCATCCCATACAAATCTCAGCTCTTAATCATATACAAGTTTTGGAGAACCTTTCAATACCACATAAATACATCTCAGGCCAAAACTCATATAACACATGACCCCGCAATCTTATCGTTGATAGTGGACTCCCTCACTTGGCGCGAAGCCATAGGACACATTCTGATGATCCATAATACTAAGCTTCATCGCTCATAGGACACCGGTCATAAGACACCTCAGGCCATTTATTTGGCGCATGTCATCCTTGTGACAGTTAAACTCGCTTCCTCCAGTGCCTTGGCTGTGTATGTACCCTTCGCTAAATAGAAATTCCATACGAACTACATAGTCTCTAATACCACCGACTATTTCAGATCTACATCCACCTCGTGACCTTACCACAATTGTGATGATTAGGCAATTAATTAAATCTTCTTAAGATCATACTTATTAATCGGATGTCAGAACCTGCTGGACCCCCATGTGCACAACTGAATGATCTCTAAATACTTCTGCATCCTCGATCTGGATGACACATTGTAACAATGGTTGAACAACCCTGGTACCCTTATAACCCCTCCGTAGTATCATAAACCGTTGGCGTATAGTTGATACCGAGTGCGCAATTTCATACACGAGTGGTTGCAAAAGAACATAAGATATATGCTTCAAGCAGAATAAATGCCGCACGATAAGGAATGAAAGAAGTGAATTCTTCCTACTAGCTTTGTAGCCTCTCGAAGATAAGTACAGACATCTTCGTACCGATCCGCAAGACTCTACTAAACTCGTTTGTGACTGGTAAAACCTATGAACCTAGAGCTCTGATACCAACATGTCACGACCCAAAATTCCACCACAGGCGTCGTGATGGCATCTAGTCTCTAAGACTAGGTAAGCCGATTTCTATCACATTTTGAAGCCATTTCTTTTTTGAATTAAATAAGTAACCAAAACTAACAGCGGAATAAATATGAAAATACAACCTCCCAAGACCGGTAGTACTGAGTCACGAACTCTAACTGAATACATGGAAGGATCACGAGGACCGAAAATACAATACTGTTTGATTAAAAATTAACAGTACAATGAAATGAAAACACTCCAAGGGACTGCGACAACCAAGCAGCTCTACCTTGAATCCTTAAGATCTCGCTTTAACTCTGCTCAAGTCTGATATCTCCAATACCTGGTTCTGCACAAAAATGTATAAAAGTGTAGTATGAGTACACCACGGTCGGTACCCAGTAAGTATCAAGACTAACCTCAATGGAGTAGAGACGAGGTACAGTCAAGACACTCACGAGTCTAATAACCTCTGCAATATAGCATGCAAAAATAATAGAAAATAAATAGCAGTAATAGCAACATCAATCAACTAGTGATTTAAACAGCAAGGTAACAGGAACACCATAAATATTGCTCAAAGGAGTAATAAATACAGGTACAACCAATTAATCAGGTCCTTCAGAATATATATCTTTTATCTAAGTTATTCAATAAAAATCTCTGGAATATAATTCGTTTCAATAAATATATTTTCGAATATAATTCATTCAAGTAAATATCTTTCGAATATAATTCTTTCAAGTAAATATCTTTCGAATGTAATTCTTTCAAGTAAATATCTTTCAAATATACTTCTTTCAATTAAATATCTTTATAATATAATTATTTCAAATAAATATCTTTCTAATATAATTCTTTCGAATAAATATCTTTCAAATATACTTCTCTCAAGTAAATATCTTTATAATATAATTATTTCAAATAAATATCTTTCTAAAATAATTCTTTCGAATAAATATCTTTCAAATATACTTCTCTCAAGTAAATATCTTTATAATATAATTCTTTCAAATAAATATCTTTCTAATATAATTCTTTGGAATAAAAGTCACCATGTGACGCCTCATTTAACTTTCCTGGCGGGAGAAATACATTCAACATATCACATCAAATGGCACGGAAATACCTTCGTGCACTTAGCTCATTCTCACTCAATATATATATATTTGATTCAACTCTATTGACACGGCAACACCCTTCGTGCATTTATATCTTCCTCACTGTGAATACATATAATAGTACCAACTAGGTGGGAGAAATGCCAATAACAATAAAAGAAATAAAGTGAAGGCACACATGAAGCAACAACGACTACAAGTCACATAGAAAACATAGGTGCACAATAACATCTCAAGATAAAGGCATGAATGTATACACAACAAAACGATATCACAATATAATGTATGTATCTCGCCCTCGCCTGCACGGAAACACCCTTCGTGCCATGAACATATGATAACATAAAAATAATTGCACGATATCACCCTTCGTGCTTTTACTCTCATCCTCACCTGATAATATAAATGAAATAGCACGGAATTACCCTTCATGCTTTACACTCTCAATGACGCGGCATCACCCTTAGTGCTTTACACTCTCAAATGGCACGTCATCACTCTTGGTGCTTTACACTCTTCCTTACCAAGCACATGTATATCATTAACAAGAAAGGTAGGAAGCATAAATAACATCAAGGAGAGTGTTTAAACCACAACACAATATAACAATTCATATCGCAATTTCCACTGACCACAACCAAATTCCAAATATGTAGTAGAATCAATAAATTTATCAACAAATAGCCCAAGGCTCCACACAACATATAATAAACCTCAAAACAATCAACAAAGTTTCTTTTTCTTTAATGGATTCTTTCACTGGCAAGTGACTTTCCCTGGCTTGCTTACCTTTTCTCAATTCCTCTGGTGAGTAGCACCTTCCAGAGTGGGTCAAGACCCCCATTTCACATGTTTCTTCAACTATTTCTTTTTCGTTGTATGTCATGACAGTCTTGTTATAATTCTAGGGAATAGCTTTTGTGTTTGTCACTGGGAGTCGTGCAACAGGATGGATCATGAATGGCTCTATTATATTTCTCAAATTATTATTCGGAACGATCTTTTGAATGCCCCCAGAGACGTATAGTTTTGGCCCACCCAATTGAACCTCAACCTTTTTGTGCTTCCAGGGACAGAGAGAATCGTTTTTCCAAAGTCAGCCAAGTTCAAACTAGAACTCGCACCTTTCACAATCAACGGTGCCAATTGCGACAGGCTTACTATCACTTTTAGTTCTTGCCCTATGGTTCCAACAGCCATCTCTACCTTGCCAGACTGCTTATAATTCTTATCATCACAAATCATCCCGATAAAATCTGTATTATTATGAGTTAGGAGTGGATTATTTGTGATATTAGGAGTATCCTCATTGTTTGTCACCACAATTGCCTTTGCTTCGATCAAATCTTCAATGGCTTTCTTTAACGTCCAATAATTTTTAGTATTATGCCGTTGGGTGTTAGAGTGATACTCACACCTAGCATTTGAGTCACAACCTTTGAATTTGGATTCATATAACGCGGCATGATAGGTTCAGTCAACCACAACTGTATCAATTTTCGAAAAAGGCTTGTATACGATTCTCCAATTGGGGTGAACTCTTTCTTTGGCTCCTGTGCTCTCACATATTCCTGTCCGGGACAAGGATTATATGGCACATGAAAGTTCGGTCGGAGTTGACAAGAGCCTTGTGGAATTGGTGCCCGTCATTGTTGGTGATTGGAAGGCTTAGCATAAGCCTGAGCATTAAACACTGTGTATTGTTGTGGGGGAACTGAGTACTGGGAACCCTGAGGCAGATAGTAATGTTGAGGAGAATTGGATTATCCTTGTTGGAATTGCACATAAGAAGGAACTATTCCTCTTTGAACTCCCCCAAACCAGATGCCATCATGGATCCTTCCTTCTTCTTTTTCCGAATTCCGAAACTACCTGACCCGCTTTGAATTGCTTGCATAGTTGCCTTAAGGGATGCTTGACTCACATTTTTTCCCGACTTCATACCATTCTCAACTATTTCTCCAATCTTTATCGCCTCAGCAAAAGGTTTGCTAATGGTGGCCAACATGTAATGGAGGTAATCAGGATCTTGAGCTTGGAGAAAATAGTCAATCATTTTTGCCTCTTTCATTGGTGGTTTGACCCTGACAGCCTTCTCCCTCCACTTGATTGCATATTCTCTTAAGCTTTCTGTTGGTTTCTTCTTTATGTTTACGAGAAAGGAGTAGTCTGGCACTATATCAATATTGTACTGAAATTGTTGGACAAAATATTGAGCCATGTCGTTCCAAACATGCTAGTGAGAGATGTCTTGATATATGAACTATTCTGAAGCAATTCCTGTCAATCTTTCCCCAAAATAAGACCTGAGTAATTATTCTCTGCCTCCTGCTCCCCTGAATTAGTTACAATACCTCTTCAAATGGGCCACAGGATCACCATGCCCATCATACTTGTCAAACTTGTGGGTCTTGAAGTCGGGTGGCAAATGAACATAGGGGAACATGCATAGATCGTTGAACGAAACACTCTTGTGGCCTCCCAAGCCCTATATGTTTCTCATGGTTTGTTCCAAGCTCTTCCTTTTTCTAGTCATTTCCTCTTGTTTTATATTCTTGTCAGGCTTTTCAATCTCAATTGGGAACACGTTCTGAGGAGTATGCTTGTAGGAATCTGGAACCTTGAAAGTCAGTTCCGGAGAGTAATGTTGAGCATTATGAGAATTCAGTTGTGGATCATTGTTGGACTTTTGAGCAAGAGCCGGTTGAGGGACAGTGAAAGTATGGACAATAGGTACAGTAGGTGGGTCATTTCTAAGAGGTGCGGTTGGAGGACGTGGAAAGGAGGTACTAGGGATAGTGAAAAGGTTAATGTTCGGGATGAATCCAGGTTGCAACTGACACATTATGAAGATTATTCGAAGACCCTTTGGGTAGTAGGGGCGATGCCTGTCCATTCACCCAGGCTTGGTACATCTCTGCCAATTGTTGCTCCAGCACTCTACTTTTTCGACCAATCCCGAACCTTGTTCGACCAATTTTCCATGGAAATCATCATTATCTGACTCATTATCACTGTTGTTTGCCATTCTACTTTTTCCTTTTGACTCATTTTGTAAGGGTGACTTGCCAGTTTAAACCACAAACCAACCACCTCTGTTTAACTTTATCTTTAAGATGACAAACAACAAACGTGTTAGAGTTAGACATTTTGTAGATATTAATCACACATTGTATGTCATGCACCTAATGCCATTTTCATTTCTAAAATGAGCTTGGAAGGCTTCATTCTTCATCCCGTCTTATTGGTTTATTTTATCTTGACTTAAACGCTCTCTTTTCTTTCCTCTTTTTTTTCTCATCAATCATTTTCCTCATTTCTTTTCTTTTGCGGTTTTAAAAGAATTTTGATCGAACCCGTAGGTGGTTGCCTACGTATCATGTTGAACATGAATCAGATCATTACGTAGTTGAGGGGAAAGGCAATAATAATAATTTTGATTGTTATTATTTTTTAAGAAAAATAAAAAAAAACTTTTTCATTCATTTTCAATTTTTTCTAAATACAATGATAGAAAGGGAAAATACATAGAAAATGACTCAACTGACTCCAAAGACATAAATATGACTGGAATAAAACAAACTCTGATAGAAATTAAAAAAATCCAAATATAAAATTAAAAATGCGACAAATGAAAATGAAACTGAAACTAATTGACTGCACTAAGACTTTAATATCCAATGGTCTTCCTGCTAAGCGGATATCATCAATGGTCTGCATCAGGAGACCTTGGCCTCCACTCTCCCCCTCAATGTTTCGTACAAATTCTGGAGCAGTGCCGGCAACTGTGGAACAAGGGCACGTGCCTGTTGACCAACTTTCTCATTGTTTAGATGACGATGATTATCATGAATATATGTCGCTTTCTCTGCTAATTGAAGTACTTGCTCTCTGGCTTGTCCCATATTCACGTGACAATTCTTCAATCACATCTGAGTAGTGTTGAGGGTGTTCCCTATCTGAGCCTCACGTCCCTCGTATTCTTCAATACGATGGTTTAGCATACCTCTCTCAATCATCCACTGGCGCCACTGTGCCTCAAAATCCGCATGCTGATGAGCCCTTTTCTGCCTTTTTATTTATTCCAATTGTGCGTGAAGCTGACCCTTTGAGCGTATCCAATGGGCCCTTTCTCTTTCAAACTGCTTTTTCTGCTGATCAAACTCCAATTTTTGCTGGTGCGCGTCCTCATCAATGATACTCAAGTCTTCTTGCAGTTTATGTATTTCAGCATTTTTGTTCGCCTCAACTCTTAACCAATGACGTTTGCCAGTTCTTCTTCTAAGCAAGCCGCCTCATTTTTAGCATGCTTTAGATCTTTATCCATGACCTATAAGGCAGATTGATAATATTTCTCAATATTTAAGCGAATTTGTCATGACTTGGAATCCCAACCTCGGTGTCGTGATGGCGCCTAACATTCACTTGCTAGGCAAGTTGACGTGAGATAGGTAAATAGCCAAATTTTAGTAGTTTAAACAAGGTGATGATAAATAATGAGATATAGGAACTCAATCTAATACAACACCAATATAAGTCATGTAATAGTATCTACTCCGAAAGATCCGGAGTCACGAGCACACAAGCTACTAGAAGTTCTACAAATAGAGTTTGAAATAAATACAATTGTTTCGAATGAAATAAACAGTAAAAGAGGGAAGAGGAAGGGGACTCCAAGGTATGCGGACGCCAGCAGATCTACCTCAAGTCTCCGTATGCGATGATCCTAGTTGACACACCTCATGTACCGCTGGGACCAATACCAATATCTACACAAGAAGTGCAGAAGTGTAGTATAAGTACAACTGACCCAATGTACTCCGTAAGTGTTGAGACTAACCTCAAACGGTATAGCCAAATAACTCATCAACCAATGAAGACAGATAAACATACGGTATAAAGATGGCATAGCATCACCCTTCGTGCTTTTACTCTCATCCTTACCATGAAATGATAACATAAGTAAAACGAAATGGCATGGCATCACCCTTCATGATTTTTCTCTCGATTTGCCCATGTAACAATGAATAATTAGGAAGGATGGCATGGCATCACCCTTCGTCCTTTTACTCTCGATCTCACCATGTACCAATGAATAAATGATATAGATGGCACGACATCACCCTTCGTGCTTTAATTCTCTTCCTCACTATGTATTAATCAATAATTGAGATAATGCAATGACACGGCATCACCCTTCGTACTTTTACTCTCATCCTTACCATGTAGTAAAGAAAATATAAATTGGGGAGATAAATAGTGCAGAGAATGTGCTTTACGTCAAATATGATGCCATGATAATAAACCTCAACTTCCAAAATACTCAACCATTACTAATTAAGCAATAATTACGAAAGAAATAATTAAATAAGTAATAATCTAACCTAAGCACGGATATTAAAAGGCAACAAATCACAAGGAAACAAGTTCCACCCGCATGCTTTATCCCAACAACAACGCATAAATGTTTTTCACCTCACATATATGGTGTACCCACACGTTAATCACGTAGAAAATAGGGAAACAAGTCATGAACCCTCAAGTCAAGTTTAACCACGACAGTTACCTCGCTCCGCAATCAAATCAAAGCTGAACTAGGGCCTTTCCTCTAAAATCCGCCTTCAAACCAAATATCGTTCAAACAATTCAAAATAAGCTTTAGAAACTACCAATGACTGAAAAAGATTCAATCTTTAATGATTTTATAAAAAAGCTAACAAAGGTCAACCCCATGCCCGCTTGGTCAAAAATCGAGATTCAGACCAAAACCCAATCACACATTCACCCCCGAGCCTGTTTATGTATTTAGTTTCGAAATCCGACCTCAATTCGAGGTCTAAGTCCCAAATTTAAAAAAATATCTAATTCTACCCAAATCCCTAATTTCTACCATGAAAATTCTAGATTTGATGTTGAAAACTTATGAAATGTAATGGATAATTGAAAAGAAATAGATTAAAGTCACTTACCAATGAATTTAGGAAGAAAATCTCTTGGGAAAATAGCCTCTAGGGTGTTTAGGATTGAGAGTTTGAAAGAAATGAGCTAAATCCCATTTTTCTCAGCTTTTGTCCATGCGCAGATGTCGCAAATACGACCTGGGGTTCACAATTGCGAAACCCGCAAATGCGAAAAAGACCTCGCAAATGCGAAGAATTCAAATCTCTACTGCCATCGTAAATGCGATGGTTTTGTTCGCAAATTCGAACTGGGACTTGCCGCAAATACGACCAATGTGATCGCAAATGCGGACCAGCTTCCCCCTAGCACCCCATGCAAATGTGAACTATTTGTTTGCAAATGCAAACCTGACACTATCGCAAATGCGACACCAAACTCACAAATGCGAGAACTGTAACCTATGAAAAAAAAACCAGCAACTCCTAACTTTATCCAACACTCCGCTACGCGTCCAAAACTCACCCGAGCCCTCGGGAATCCAAACCAAACATGCACACAAGTCTAAAAATATCATACGAACTCGCTCGCACGATCAAAACACTAAAATAACACCTATAACTACGAATCAGACACCAAAACGAATGAAATGTTCAATGAAACTTAAGAACATGCAATTTCTTCAACTGGACGTCTGAATCACGTCAAATCAACTCCATTTTGCATCAAGTTTTGCAGACAATTCATAAATACTTATACCAAGTTCCGGGACCAAAATCTGAACCAGCTAGCAACAAAGTCAACTTACGGTCAAACCTAGGAATTCTTTAAACCTTTAAATTTCTAGTTTTCAACAAACTACGTTAGTTCAAGCTAGGGACTTCCAAATTCTATTTCGGGCATACGCTTGTGTCCCAAATCAAGATACGGACCCACAGGGACCGTCAAAATACTGATTTGGGTCCGTTTATACAAAACGTTGACTGTAGTCAACTCAAATGAGTTTTAAGGCATAATTTCACATTTTTATCAATTTTCTCATAAAGACCTTCCAGAAACAGGACACGGACTGCGCATGCAAATCGAGGAAGGCTAAACGGAGCTATTCGAGGTCTCAGAACACAGAAATGATAGCTAAAAGGTGTGGATATCTACTCCGTATGTCCGACTCGGACCGACTCCGGCTTGCTGCTGGGCTTGCTATTGGGATATGGTCATCCGAACATGCTCCAATTCCTATTTAAGCCTTTCTATAGTTCTTTGATCATTTCTCCTCATGTTGGACCCTCAGTCCTATCTCTAAACGACGAAGGGTCATAAAACCAGGTAATATATTCAGGGATCACCTTTCCGCGATCCCAGTCTTCTACAATCTCATTCAACTCCGAGACCTTACTTGCATACCAAATTTTCATAATTTCTTCCTCGTCATGAGGATGCTCTTCACCAAAATCATAATAGAACTTGCTCATATCTCGTGTTGGTGGCACCTCTTGTAGTTGTGCCAATTGGCGCATTACCCGAAGTGGAGCATAGGGCTGAATACCATCCAATCCTATGAGTACCAAATAATAATGGTATGCAGACTCACAAATGACCTCTTTAGAGGAAAACCAATTGTAGTTCCAAGTGATCCGCTTGGCGGATAGAGTAAGAAGTAATTCTTTCTAGGCGTCAATCCCTTCTGGTAAGTTACATTCGTCAATTCTTTTCTGTTGATCATAAGTATGATTGGGCCATAGCTCACTAAAATCAGTGATCGTAGGATGACGATAAAAATGCTCCAAAAACCATATCTGTAACAAAATGTTGCATCCATCAAAGTTTCGCGCGCCCAATTTACATCTAGTTAAAGCACGAAAAATACATGAAAGAATCATAGGGACCAAAGCATAATCATCCCCTTCTGATGTCAGAGCCTGAACTACACCTGCCAAGCGGATATCAATGCGTCGTTCCCTTTCCTGGAAAACTACACGCCCCAAAAAAGTAACCATAAATGCGAACCTTCTGTGTACCTTCCATGTTTCCTTATCTTCCTTTGATTTCAATTTTCCCACATTCCTTTCGAAATTATATTCTAGGCCATACGAGTGAAACAGAAACCCCAACTTAACCAACTTGCCTCCTAAGCCTTCATATTGTCCGTAATTTATATTCAAGATCTTCAGAAACCTACCCATTGTTTGGTACTATAGGCCTTTGGCGGCGAAGATTGTGGCCCCACCCCTGGAAATGGGCAATTTGCTCCAAGGTCGGAGTCATTTCACAGTCGGCAAAATGGAACACATTATTTTTAGGATCCCAGTGCGGAGTCAAAGCTTCGATCGCATCCCTCCTGGGCTTAGTCGTAATCATGTGAACCAAATATCTCAAGTACTTCTTTATCTGTTTTCGCTCATATTCCTTAAAGTCTCTCCACCAATCCCACAACAATTGCGGTATCTGATCGATAATCAGAAAATTTGGTAGCCCTTCTGATCTGGGCCTCTTTTCAGACTTACCTCTTTCCCCACTCATGGTGTACCTGTTTACCAAGTCACGGGGTTAGGCTTTAATCAAATATATTATTGTCATATAAAAGTACCGATTTCTTGGGTTTTGACTATAAAATAAAAAAATAAAAAAAAGCCAAACTGTGGGACTCAAAAAAAGGTTAAATTAGTAAAATAATCATGAGATAAAAAATAAAAGACTCAAAAATGACTATTTTTTGTAAAATAAGTGAACGCTAGAAAATTAAAAAAAAAATGGCCTCTTTTATTAAAACGACCATTTCGCACTTTCGAGAAAGGTTTCAAGGCTATTTCGACCAAAAGGACCGGACGCAAGGGCAAAACTGGTCAAAAGAGATAAAACTAAACAAAGTGACTATTATTATTATTATTTGAAAAAATAATTCACAGACACTCTTCTTTTTTTTAATGGGTTTTTTTTAAATGGGGTTGAACCTAATGAAGATTGTCTACGTATCTCACCAGGTGGCGAGAATCAAACCCGCGTAGTTCGGTAAAAAAAATATCATTTTGAAAATTATGATTTTACACACTAGAGCACTCCAAAATTTTATTTTATTTTGTTTTGTTTTTAAAAATGGGTATTTTATGAAGATTTGGAGGAAATTTTCTCTTTCTCTCTCCTCTGTGCAATTAATCTATCGTAAAGCCGGTCAATATTTGAGCAAAGCCTACCAAATAATGTTACATATAGCACAGAAAAATGAACATGTTGGTCTAAAAATTGGTACCTGTCCTAGACAGGCCCGGCCCATGTACCGAGTCCCGCTAAGTCCAATGCACATGATGCAAATAAGGTGCAGCCTACTAGGGATATCCATTGCTTGTGGCTTGTTATTCTAAGTTTTCAAATCCAAAAGGAGATGGTATCTAGACCTGGCTTACCCGAGCGGACAACCCGAGCCGAGGAGTGTCAAGCGTCACCAGTAGTAGAACAACATTGGCTAGCTAATGGCTCTCCCGCCTAAACATGTGTGACTAAATCCTTTACAAGAAGCTGGTAGGCTAACTGGCTTTATCTCAAGATAGAAATTTTGTGATGCCGGTAGGAAAACACAACATAACTACCTATCATAAGACTCAGAGGGGTGCGAGAGAGGATACAATTTATATCACAGTTCAAATAAATATTAAAGCGGTAAATAAGCGACAAATAGCACATTAGGCTCCCAAACACAATAATATCCAAAACATGATAAAAGCCAAACAAGAATCAATGTACAAAGCTCGAATTTTTATTAATTGGTCCCCAGCAGAGTCGTCAGAACTGTCACACCTCTTTTTTCCCTCGCAAACCTATTATGAGTTTGAGTTAGAAGAGTTTTTTCAATAAAAGTGACGTTTTGAAAAGGGCTTATTTATTATTTAGAGTCGCCACTTGGAATTGAGTATTGGTGTTCCCAGTCACTTTTTATTTGAATCCCTCATCAAATGGAAGGTTTGACACCTAATTTATGGTCTACGAAAATAGAAGATTGAATAAGAAATTTTGTTCATCGAGGGGAAGGTGTAAGGCACCCCTCGAGTCCCGTGGTTCTAACACGGTCGCTTCTATTGACTAATGTCCGGCTTAAATCAATTCCTGACTATTCTTGTATTTTATTGATTATGATTTGCCTATTACCACTCAATTAATTATTGTATTTTATTAATTGTTTTGACCTAGATACTGTATGCACACAAGGTACTTCTTTGAAATTGAATGTTAAACCAAGGTACGGAATATACACGTCGTCAAAATATAATTATTGTAAATTTAAAGGTATCAAGATACGGGAATGCGCACATGATCCCTTTATTACTTAAGCATATCAGTTCAAGGTTCGGGTATGAATACATGGGCTAATATTTAAAGTACATCTAAAGTTTTTGTAGCGTTTTAGAGTATTTCAATTATTTTGTCTCTTTTAGATTCGAGATATATATATATATTTGTATATTTTATTAATTTTTCTTTTATTTACTGGAACGAGTTTTGAGTTAGTTCATGACTCATTTTGTTCCCTCACAATTATTTTCTAGTAATAGGCCTTGAAATATATCTAGCCCCAATTAACTATATTCTCCCATGGAAGCCTTCAGTGGGAATATGAAATAAATGTAATTAATTGTTACAACCCAAATTCGCATACCATAGATCACGTCGTAAGTTAGTCGATGTAAATCCAAGAAGAGATTATCTTTGAGATGATAAGAAGTTAATCCTATTGGTCTTAAACGATACAAGGGTGTATAAGAGTGGTTAACAAATATTAGAAGTTAAACGAATCAAGGATGTTGTAACCCGTATTTTCGGGTAACACTAGAGGTGATTAACTGTCCCAAGAGGTCTTGTTTTAATGTATTTGAATCATATAATATCTGCATCATAAGTCTTGAAGTCAAGCGAGTTATGAAACAAAAGTTGATAAAAGTTGTCGCAACTTAGGTTTATAATTTTACTTAAACTTTAGGTCAAATGTTACTGCATTTTTCTCCCAATGTGCTTGGAATTATGGGGTGATCTACCTATCAAATTGAATATCTATGAGTCTAGTTTCCAACGCATTAAACCGTTCATTGATACGATCTCGGAATAGAGAGATATTCGCATTTTCGCGAGAGTGCGCCAAGCTGCTCTCTATGGGGCCCACAAAGGCGGTTTAAGACATTTGGACATATATAAGATAACTCAACCCCGTTTTAAGTCATTATTTTTCAGTATATTCAGACCTTATAACCCTAAAAACATTCTCTCAAGGTTCTCTCATGATCCAAGACCCAAACAAAGGGCAAACAACACAAATCAAATGTCGGGAATCCCGTGGTGCTAGTAAGTTTCTTGTTTTTCTTGTTGGTGCTGATTTTTGTGTTGTTCCAGCTCGTGTGGGAGGTTGTTTTAAGTGTTTTATGTCCTGTAAATACACCTCCAAGTTTTTAATATAAACCCTAGGTGATTTCAAGTCTTCTAAAGTAATTCTAGTGCCGAAAAACCCGAATTAATTACTAGTTTCGCTTCCTTGTTCTTGTGGCAGAATTGAAGGGATATTTCGTGGAAAATTAAGGTCAAATTGGAGTTGTTCTTTCTGTTTAAAGGTAATGAACCTCTTACTCTATATATATTTAAGATTATCCAAGTTGTGGCTAAGTCGTTGATGCTAGAACTTGTGAAATATATATCGAAAGGCTTGGTAGTAATGTTGTTAGTTGGTGGACTGTTTTGGAGGCTCAATATGATTATTAATGATGTTGTTTGGGCTGTTTGGTGATTGTATTGACTTGTGTGAAGTCATATAAATAGGGGAGGTGCTGTCCGTTTCATCGTAAAATAGGTTGCGGTCGATACATAATAGTTACGACGCTTAAACGATAATGATAGTGTCATTTCTTTTATTGTAGACTAAGGAGTCGTGACATTTGCATAGCTTGAGGTTGGGCAGTATATACAAGGTATGTGAGGCTATCCCCTTCATTCTTTTGCACGACTCCAATTGTACATAATGTAATGAACGAGCTCCCAAAGATACTCTACTCTTAGAAGCTAGCAGTACTTACATTGCTGCCCTTCTTATGAAACGATTGATATTGATGTTACTTCTCTTATTCTTATATTATCAATGTTGTTGGTAGTTCTTGATTCTTATAAGATTCTTGATGAAGAGTTAATCCTAATAACGTGTACGAAGGATACCGACCTTACGTCACTCCGAAAGGTTCAAAATATGATTCCAACGAGTCCAGCATGCATCATATATATGTATCTATTTTACTCTACCGAGCCGCGCTATAGTCGGCCGGGTATGGCACCTATTGTGCAACCACTGATCAGTTGGGTTTTACCGAGCTCCACGTGGCCGGGTATGATTCTACCGAGCCCTATGATGGCCGGGTACGTTTTACCGAGCCTATTATGGCCGGGTACGATATGATGATGATGATGCCCACAAAGGCATATGTTTTAAACGTTTATGTATATATATATATATATATATATGTATGTATCATGTATTTCATGTCAGTAGCCCTCAGAGGTACCCAGATGTCACAGGTTGTATATTCCCTATCACTGTTTACATTATTGTTCTTACTTATGCTATTCTGCCTTACATACTCAGTACTTTATTCGTACTGACGTCCTTTTTATTTGTGGACGCTGCATGTCGTGCTGCAGGTCCTGATAGACGGGTAGACGCAGCTCCCCCATCACAGTAGGCTATCCAGTTCAGCGTTATTGGCAAGATCCTTTCTCCGGACTTGCCGTGGTCTTGGTATGCATTTTTGTTATAGACATTATGGGTATGTCGGGGCCCTGTTCCGGCAATGTTGTAGCACTTATGTTCTTTTAGAGGCTCATAGACAGGTGTCGACTCATGTATGGTTTGGAATGCCTTGTCGGCTGATTTTTGTTGTATAGTCTTTCATGACACCATGGTAGCTCGTACCTTATATATAGTTTCTTGACAGTCTTGTCGTCCCATGTTACGTATGTTCATGATATTATCTTTCATTGTTGGATGTTCATGATCCATGTCTTTCATTTATACTGGTCTTGTCGGCCCTTAAAGATAATAAGGAAGGTTAGATAAAATGTACGTTGGTGCTCGGCAAGTATGGCCCGGGTGCTAGTCATGACCCTCCAGTTGGGTCGTGACATTAATAGCTTAGTGTCACGACCAAAACTCACTATAGGTCGTGATGGCACCCAACGTCGTCGTTAGGCAAGCCAACTGTGAACTACCAATTCAATTATGAACTTTATTATTTATGAAATTGTGAATCTTTATTAGATGAATAGATCAACGCATAAAAATCATGGAAGTTTACAATTTTAACATAATAGATAATATAAGTGTAAATGCTAAGAAAAAACACAAACAACTCCAAGAATATCCCAAAACCCGGTGTCACAAGTACATGAGCATTTACTAAGGAGTACAATAACAATACAACATCTGTCTGGAATATAAATAAGACAGGATAGAGTAAACGGTACGATGGAGACTCTGTGGCTTGTGATAAGTAGCCTGGAATGCAGCTCACCATGTTTTCGTACATAAGAGTACGTTGTAAGACAATTGATGTAAGCTCAGAAATGAGATCATTTTTGAAAGTACATATGGTATGTTAATCATGTTACCTTGGAGTTTAAATATCTTTAAGATCATAGATAACAAGTACCAAGAGGGTTGAAAGACTTAGAAGCTAAGCAAACTAAAGAAAATAAGTTTCGTCGAAAGTCGACAAGTTGTGGAACAAAAGTTGGCAAAGGTCATCACAAGTTACATTCGTAAATATGCTGAACATTAGGTCAAATATTGCAGAGCTTTTCTCCCAATATACTTGGAATTATGGGATTATATACATATCAAATTTAAGATCTACAAGTCTATTTTCTAATGCATTAAACCTTTTGTTGATACGACATCTGAATAGAGAGATATTTGCAGTTTTACGAGACTGCATAGGTGACAAGTAGGTGTGTCGCTAAAGCTTTTTGAGAAATACATTTCGTGTCATATATGAGGTCTTTTTGGGACATTCTAAATACCAAATTGAAGGTCGTGGAATGTGGTTTCCAACGCTCTTAACCGTTCATTCATACGACATCCAAATAAAAAGATATACGCATCGGAAGATGGACCAATGAGAGGGTGCCAAGCTAGCACCTCTTTGACTTTTCCAAACATGATATATATATAGGTCTTAGGCCGTGTTTATCTTCATTTTGCCATAAAACACGACCTGAGAATGCCCATAAACATATCCTTAATCTCTATTCTAGGGTTTCAAAGAAGATTAACATCTCGGGTACGAAATCAAGAAGCGATAGCACTAGAACGATCCCTATGACGTAAGTATCGCTATATCGCCTCTCTTTTTCTTTGTAGTTTGTGTTTTGGAAGCTACTTCATAGTTAAGAAAACATATACTTTCTGTATTTAAGCTTTTATATATCAAGGAAGGTTGCTAAATTTATTTCCTAATATTTAGAACTCACGGGACGGTGATCGAAAGCCGTGAGTTCTATTTATTTCACTTTTAGTGGACTATTTTGTAGTTCACTCGTATTGGCCTATTGTGCAACAGATTTATGTATTTTGGAAGGATGAAGGGTGTAGAGAAATGCCACGTGTGGTAGGGCTGTAGGCTGGTCGCTCGTCGTGGTAATTTCAGGCTAATTGATAACTTGTTGATTAGGTGTGTTGTGGTATATTTGGGGTTTTTGTTGTATTGAAGGTCCCAAATTGTAGTTGGGTTGTTTTTTAGTTGCTGATTGTATTGTGTTTGTATCTCCCCTATAGTAGGCTTGAGGGAGCAGTAAAATCAGGGGAAATGCTACCCGTTTTATTTTAAGAATCGAGTTATCATTTGAGATACGTGATATACTAGCGCCATCTAAGTTGTACATGTATTTCTTTGTTATAGGGTTGGCGCGCTAGTTGTCGTAAGCTTGTTGTTGAGTTGCATTGATGACTTGAGGTATGTTAAGGCTATCCATTCTTTCCTTTTCGCATGATCCATATGATATAAACGAAACGTGCAAACGCGGAACTTTCATAAATGACTCTATTCATAGAAGTACTAGGGGTGTCTATGTTCTTGATTCTCCATGTGTCCTATTATTATATCTTTTATTCATGGGTATTAGAAAATTACATAAGTTGCTAAAGTTTATCGGAAGGCATATTTATCTTATGAAATTCCAAGAAATCTTACTGACTTACTTCATTATACACTGTATTCAATTATACATGTACATTGATCCATGACCAGATGACGTTATATACGCGTATATTATATGTATATGGGATATGGGAAAAGGTTATGGCGTTATATATGCACCAACACCTGATCAGCTGGTATACGTTGATGATTTCACCCACAGTGGCTGAGATGATATGATGGAATGCCCTCAGAGGCTTGATGATGTTATATACGCATATACCTATGCATGGTATGACATTTATATGCACATGCATGACATTATAAATGTTTCATAATTCACAGAGCTATTCAGACTTACAGGTTGAGTTCTTTACTCCATGTTTCTTTCATGTCTTTTATATACAACTTTCATGCCTTACATACTAGGTACTTTATTTGTGCTGACTTTCCTTTTTCCTGGGGACGCTATGTTTCATGCCCGCATGTCCCGATAGACAGGTTGAGAGTTCTCCTAGTAGGCTTTCGGCTCAGCAAAAGGTGTTTGTGCACTCCACTTGCTCCGGAGTTGCCTATTTGGTCAGTATGATTTGAATATGTATTGATTGGTATGGTGGGGCTCTTTCCCGACCTTATGACATTTATGTACTCTTAGAGGCTTGTAGACAGATGTCAAGTATATGGATACTTGTATGGCCTTATCGGCCTATATTTTGATTATACAAATGATCATGTGGGCCTTATAGGCCCGTATGTCACATGTATAAGTTGCTATATCATGTTGGGTCATCCTATATCTAGTATTCCCTTATGTTTTATTCAAGTTATCTCGTGATGGCCCTTCTGGACCACTTACCCATGACGGTATGATAAGAAAGATATGTTACGTTGGTACTCAGTTGTGCAAGGAATCGGGTGCTCGTCGTGGCCCTGCGGTTTGGGTCGTGACAAAAGTGGTATCAGAGCAGTTCTATCCTAGGGAGTCTACAAGCCGTGTCTAGTAGAGTCTTGTTTATGGGTGTGTTGTGCACCACACTTATAAGAAGGAGGCTACAGAGAAATTAGGAATGTCACTCTTTCTTCTTACTCTAAATCGTGTGGTAGAGCTCAGTTGTAAGAAATTCAAACTCCTAATTTCTATTTTATCCGTTATACAACGACATCTACATCCAGAAAGATAGTTGGTAAGAGATAGAATATGGTTGTGGAAGAGTTGAGTGAGAGGAACTCAATTTTGCATCATGCTTATGATGAGTAAATGTAAGGTCTTTAGTAGATTATGTGTGTACTACGACGTGTAAGCTTCTTGACAAGGAGTCCTAAGGCATGAATATATATCCACCCCTATGGTAAGTTTCAACAAGTAAAAGAAGCAAGGTAAAGAAGGATACGAGGTACCCAAAATTTAAAATTCAGGCAGAGAAATATAAACATTCTGAGTTATTTTCAACAGTAACAGAGATATATACAGTTGACCATACCTATCTCAATTATGTCCTATGGGAGCTAAGAGAAATTGGTTAAGAGAAGTATGGGATATGAGAATCCAGCTGGGGTTAGAGTAACCCAAAATTGTGGATGGATTGTTATCATTAACTCACATTTCCGATGGATATTGCGAATGTGGTAATAGTTCTCCTTGTGAGACACCCATATGGTGCACTATAGAATAGTACAATCAGATATGAATACTAAAATGTTCAGAAATTTCAGAAGATTGGCATTGGAATCCTAGAAGGGATAAATATTTACCTTTGTATGGCACCCGTCCCTAGAAAAGAGAGAGTGCTAGGTGCCCAGAAGAGCCAGTGAGGTGAATCAAGGGAGGCTAAAAGTGAAAGAATATTTTGTTGAAGTTTTCATAATAAGGTGATAGACAGAAATATTAGTAGGAGAATAAGAAGAAATTAAATTAAGTATTATGAGTAAGATGTGATAAATAGATGATAACGGTAAATCAAAATATGACAGGACTATAGATTCTATAGTCAAGTGAAGGAAAATACAAGAGGTTACAGGCCTTGAGACAATAAAAGAGTATAAGCCATAAAGTCATGTCCCCATTTCGAGAAATGAGTTGGTGACTCGTACGTGATTACCAGAAGGAAAAGTTAGACCCCCGGAGTAATAGAAATTAGTATGGGCTAGTGAATAAGATAAACTGAACATGAATTCGGGACTGAAGGATTTGATAATAGTCGACATCATGAGAATTTTAGAGATCGCGTTCCGGCGATAATAGAATTGACAACAAAAGAATAACCTTTAAAGGTCATTCAGGAAGACGCTTCCCTAAAGCAAGAATTGTGAGCAGAGTTAAGCTTAAGGGACTAAGTGTGCCAGTTACACTAGGTGTCACCTTCGTGCGTAAGAAATTCAGTTATCCATGGTACAGAAAGGTTACCGCAAGGAAAGTAAAAGTCCGTGGAAATGTGAAAAGACGCCAAACATGAAGAGGTAAAATATTTATAGGTAAATCTTCATAGCATTAAATATTAGTACTTCAATTAAAGGGGAAGATGGTGTGATATGGTATTAAGTCAGAGTTATGTGGTTCAGGTAACTATGGAATAGTAAAGGAAGAATGTGGTAGAAAGGCGAAAGGAATGAGATTGCATTTATTCAGATCCTACGGATATGATATGACTCTAGAACATTATGTAAGCATGACGACGGGGAGAGGCAGTAAGGGTTCCATCACTAGATGTTATTGATAAATAAGTGCAAATAAACACTTGATACATAAGGAGCCAGTGTGCGGGGTAAGTTAAGACAAAGGATATAACCCAAGAGAGATTACGCAGAATATAGATATGATAATGGACTAATGAGTAATTAGTAGTTGATTCAAGAAGAGCCTAGTCATGGTGAGACAAGAGGATACAGACAAATCAGCAAATTGTACAAGATAAACGTAGTAAAGCCCAACATAGTGAATTCAGTCTCGCAGATATGATGTCGTAACCCTTGATAAATATTCAAATAGGAGTTGGGGTAGTTAAAGGTAAGTATAAGTGTTACGGAAATAAAAGAGAGTGCCACTGGAAAGAGAGTCAAAAATATCAGTTCAGAAGCAACCCTACGAGCACAAGGGCGCGGAAGTAAGTAACGAAGGATAATTATAGGCGAGTAAGAATATAAAAAATTCTTTCGAGTATACGATGTAATAAGCTTGCAGCTTTACAGGAGTCAAAGGGTCCCCTCCCCTAAGTCTACAAAGAAAGACTAGCTGAGTAAATAAGGAAGAAGGCTTCAACTTAAGCATAGTGACATAAAGAAAAAAATGGTCTTGTAACAACAGTCTCACTACAACATTGTATGCACTCCATAAGAAAGTGGCACCTATCGTGGCTAATGAACAGGAAGAAGAAAAAAAAATTAAAAGTTGATATTTAAGATCATATGAGTTACAGGAAATTTCAGTATTTGTGGGCAATGAGATAAGCCATGTATTCATGCAACAAGTGGCAGAACGACCATAAAAAGTAATTTCTTATGTTTAAAGACAACTGAGAAGGTACGAAAGGAAATCTATGGTGCTAGCAATTTAAAGGAAGATTGCGAGTAGTATGAATATATATGTGTAGGTTGCAAGCTAAAGTATCGTAGAGCAACAAGGGTTTAGGTAGATAGGAGTAAGGATAAGTAAAGATGAGTGAGAAGGTGACAAGAATAGGTAAAGCCTCGGGATTAAGCCCATCAAAACAAGAGAGCTAGTGGGTTTTGTAAGTTAAAGAAAGCTCAATATAGCTTGAATTAACTCGGAGGAGTCTAAGACTAGGTGCATTTAGAAGAGATAAAATGCTGCCCTGGTAGTAGAATAAGGGTGTAATTGTGACTGATAAGACGATGACATCTAGTCCTTTGATTGAGTAATGATTTAAAGAAAAGGGATTTCATGAATTGCACGGGATTAGAATATCCCCATAAGATGAATCACGTTGGGATGCCATGAAATACTGTTATTGAAGTATTGTATTTTCCCTATGTGGATCAGGAAAATCACTTCAAATGTTCGTCGATGCAACGTGAGCCCTAGTGATAATGTATTACGTAAGAGATTACAAGTTATCAGTGGTAGAATATAGATCGACGTTGAGGTGAATCACCAATAGATGGATAAAAGTACAAAGTATGAGATTAGATTAGGTCATCATTCTTAAGATGAAAAGTAATGAGGAAGCACTGAAGGACTTAGATTTATACATATAGATAAGCAGCGAGAGAGTAACCTAGAGTCTGGTAGCAAGCCTCGATAATAATAAACCGAAGTAAGAGTTATTGTATAGTATGACCTACCTAGTTGTAGTAAAGACATAAACATAGATAACTGAGGCTATGAAACAAGATATAGCTATAGTCGTAAGTTCGACAAAGTACCGAGTGAAGAAATTCAGTACACCTATAGATTCCTAGAGGGGTAGCTTGTCCTAGTTCTGTATATGTTCACAAAGGGAGGCCTAGAGATTGGCTAAAAGCTGGACAAAAAAGGAGAGAAGAGTCGCATATGAGCACATACAAGGACAAAGTCGTATAGGCTGCATGACAAAAGGTAGAAACAGTTAAGCGTTTAGAAGAATTTCGATCACAAGTCGTGGTGTGAGAAAAAGGCCTAAAAGGGGGAATGCCCTGGTCTTTGAATTTATTCAGAGGATAATTTCATAGATGGCAAGGACAATATTAAAGTATTTGCAAGAGAAATAGGTTATGAGACTTATAAGAATATTATTCAACATTCGAGGATGAATGTTCCTAAGGGGGGAATGATGTTACGCCCCATGTTTTCGTACGTAAGAGTACGTTGTAAGACAATTGATGTAAGCTCAGAAATGAGATCGTTTTTGAAAGTACATATGGTAAGTTAATCATGTTACCTTGGAGGTTATAAATCTTTAAGATCACAGATAACAAGTACCAAGAGGGTTGAAAGACTTAGAAGCTAAGAAAACTAAAGAAAATAAGTTTCGTCAAAAGTCGACAAGTTGTGGAACAAAAGTTGGCAAAGGTCATCACAAGTTACATTCGTAAATATGTTGAACATTAGGTCAAATGTTGCGGAGCTTTTCTCCCAATATACTTGGAATTATGGGATTATATACATATCAAATTGAATATCTACAAGTCTATTTTCTAATGCATTAAACCTTTTGTTGATACGACATCTGAATAGAGAGATATTTGCAGTTTTACGAGACTGCATAGGTGACAAGTAGGTGTGTCACTAAAGCTTTTTGAGAAATACATTTCATGTCATATATGAGGTCTTTTTGGGACATTCTAAATACCAAATTGAAGGTCGTGGAATGTAGTTTTCAACGCTCTTAACCGTTCATTCATACGACATCCAAATAAAAAGATATACGCGTCGGAAGATGGACCAATGAGAGGGTGCCAAGCTAGCACCTCTTTGACTTTTCCAAACATGATATATATAGGTCTTAGGCCGTGTTTATCTTCATTTTGCCATAAAACACGACCTGAGAATGCCCATAAACATATCCTTAATCTCTATTCTTGGGTTTCAAAGAAGATTAACATCTCGGGTACGAAATCAAGAAGCGATAGCACTAGAACGATCCCTACGACGTAAGTATCGCTATATCGCCTCTCTTTTTCTTTGTAGTTTGTGTTTTGGAAGCTACTTCATAGTTAAGAAAACATCTAATTTATGTATTTAAGCTTTTATATATCAAGGAAGGTTGCTAAATTTATCTCCTAATATTTAGAACTCACGGGACGGTGATTGAAAGCCGTGAGTTCGATTTATTTCACTTTTAGTGGACTATTTTGTAGTCCACTCGTATTGGCCTATTGCGCTACAGATTTATGTATTTTGGAAGGATGACGAGTGTAGAGAAATGCCACGTGTGGTAGGGCTGTAGGCTGGTCGCTCGTCGTGGTAATTTCAGGCTAATTGATAACTTGTTGATTAGGTGTGTTGTGGTATATTTGGGGTTTTTGTTGTATTGAAGGTCCCAAATTGTAGTTGGGTTGTTTTTTAGTTGCTGATTGTATTGTGTTTGTATCTCCCCTATAGTAGGCTTGAGGGAGCAGTAAAATCAGGGGAAATGCTACCCGTTTTATTTTAAGAATCGAGTTATCATTTGAGATACGTGATATACTAGCGCCATCTAAGTTGTACATGTATTTCTTTGTTATAGGGTTGGCGCGCTAGTTGTCGTAAGCTTGTTGTTGAGTTGCATTGATGACTTGAGGTATGTTAAGGCTATCTATTCTTTCCTTTTCGCATGATCCATATGATACAAACGAAACGTGCAAACGCGGAACTTTCATAAATGACTCTATTCATAGAAGTACTAGGGGTGTCTATGTTCTTGATTCCCCATGTGTCCTATTATTATATCTTTTATTCATGGGTATTAGAAAATTACGTAAGTTGCTAAAGTTTATCCGAAGGCATATTTATCTTATGAAATTCCGAGAAATCTTACTGACTTACTTCATTATACACTGTATTCAATTATACATGTACATTGATCCATGACCAGATGACGTTATATACGCGTATATTATATGTATATGGCATATGGAAAAAGGTTATGGCGTTATATATGCACCAACACCTGATCAGCTGGTATACATTGATGATTTCGCCCACAGTGGCTGAGATGATAGAATGGAATGCCGTCAGAGACTTGATGATGTTATATACGCATATACCTATGCATGGTATGACATTTATATGCACATGCATGACATTATAAATGTTTCATGATTCACAGAGCTATTCAGACTTACAGGTTGAGTTCTTTACTCCATGTTTCTTTCATGTCTTTTATATACAACTTTCATGCCTTACATACTAGGTACTTTATTTGTGCTGACTTTCCTTTTTCCTGGGGACGCTATGTTTCAGGCCCGCATGTCCCGATAGACATGTTGAGAGTTCTCCTAGTAGGCTATCAGCTCAGCAGAAGGTGTTTGTGCACTCCACTTGCTCCGGAGTTGCCTATTTGGTCAGTATGATTTGAATATGTATTGATTGGTATGGTAGGGCTCTTTCCCGACCTTATGACATTTATGTACTCTTAGAGGCTTGTACACAGATGTCAAGTATATGGATACTTGTATGGCCTTATCGGCCTATTTTTTTAGTATACAAATGATCATGTGGGCCTTATAGGCCCGTATGTCACATGTATAAGTTGCTATATCATGTTGGGTCATCCTATGTCTAGTATTCCCTTATGTTTTATTCAAGTTATCTCGTGATGGCCCTTCTGGACCACTTACCCATGACGGTATGATAAGAAAGATATGTTACGTTGGTACTCGGTTGTGCAAGGAATCGGGTGCTCGTCACGGCCCTTCGGTTTGGGTCGTGACAAATAGATCAACGCATAAAAATCATGGAAATTTATAATTTTAACAGAGTAGATAATATAAGTGTGTAAATGCTAAGCAAAATCACAAACAACTCCTATAACATCCCAAAACCCGGTGTCAAAAGTACATGAGCATTTACTAAGGAGTACAATAACAATACAACATCTGTCTGGAGTGTAAATAAGACATGATAGAGCAAATGGTACGATGGAGACTCTGTGGCTTGTGATACGTAGCCTGGAATACAGCTCACCCTAAAGTCTCCTCAACAGTTGCGCCTACGTGCCAAGATAACCGCCAATTGAATATGTCAGATCCTGCACATTTAGTGCAGAAGTGCAGCATGAGTACGTAAATCAATGCTTACCTAGTAAGTATCTAGCCTAACCCCGGAGAAGTAGTGACGAGGGGTCGACATCGACACTTACTATAGGTCCAATAAAGCAATACAATAAATCATAAGCAGATATGAGGCACACAACAATAATGGGATAAATTTCTCAGTCTTGTATTCTACCTTAACAACTCAGAAAATATCAAGTGCCAATATTAAATGAATAAGGAGTACCATATAAAATGTCGGGCATCAGTGGAAAGGTAATCTCGTGAATATTCGGACTACCAGTGATATAACGCACGATTATGCCGAGGTCGTTCGGCCCGACAGAATAATATGTACACTACCGAGGGTTGAGCGACACGAACCATAGATGCATCTATTATACTGTCAAGTTGTTCGGCCCGCTCCACAAGAAAGGAAGGAAATTACCGAATTACAAGACACGTGCTTACAATATAGTACATGAGCACAAAGTGAATATAACCATTACCGTTTCTCAAATAACTTGCCAACAACTCAAGGTGATAAGGCTCGGCCTAATATATACATATATTTCTAAATCAATTTCAATTATAAATTTAATTAATTAAGACAACAGAATGAGTTCAAATAATTCAAATATTACATGATAAAGTCCTAAGTCTACCCGGACATAAATATTCTTTAGCTACGTACGGACTGAAACCACTCTGAATCACACCCGAGGCCCCCGGGACCCCATCCAATCACACCAACCAGTTCCAAAACACGAAACAAACCTGCTCGAAGCCTCAAATCATACCAAATAACATCAAAACTACGAATCGATGATCGAAACCTTTCTTTAAACTTTCAAGCTTCCAAACTTCGACGAACGCGTCCGAATCATATCAAAATATTCCGGAATGATGCCAAACTTTACACACGAGTCATAAATTACGATATGAACCTATTCCAAGGCTCGGAACCCCAAACAGACATCGATAACACCAAAGTCCACCCCAAACCAAACTTAGAAAATTCTAAAACCTTCAAAATGCCAACTTTTCACAATAAGCGCCGAAATGCTCTCGGGCGACCCGATACTCAACCCGAACAAAGTCCGAAATCATCATACGAACCTATTGGAACCTTCAAATCTCAATTCCGAGGTCGTTTACTCAAAAGTTAAACCTTAGTCAACTCTTCTAATTTAAAGCTTCCGAATTTAGAATTTTTCATCCAAATCAACTCTGAACTTTCCGAAATTCAATTCCGACCACACGTACAAGTCATAATACCTGAAGTGAAACTACTCAAGGCCTCAAACCGCCGAATGACACACTAGATCTCAAAACGACCGGTCGGATCATTAATAGCTTAGCCTCAAACATATGCTAACCGAAAATCAAACAAAATTTATAAATGAAGATAATAACTCATGAAAATTCCAACTTATACTTCAATAGTGAAACAAAGAAAGAATCTATATCCTTAGACTACTTTAAGTAACTAAAATCATACTAAAATAACATAACTAATACAATAAACGTGAAATTGTATACAATAAACAACTTCACTGTAACTTAACTTACAGTAAAGTTAAAACGTGAAAAATGTGATACAATTAACGAGATTTTTTTTCTTTTTTTTTAATTTTAAAGTAAAAGTATTCCTACTAAATTAACACTTGATAATTTTCAGCTTTCATGGCTAAGTAATCAAACATTTGTAAACATGTATTCCAAGAAGAACAATTATTTTTTATAGACAAAAACCTATCATAATATTATTAAAAAAAAATTATCATAATTTATGGCCTATTTACAAGAATGATTGGGCAAAATTAATCGAAAGATGACTTCAAATATTAATTAAACCAAGTGTTTAAACCTAGATTTATTCATGATAGATTTATGGACTGAACTTCGAATATGATTCGAATCAACAAGGACTAGAGATAAATTTTTAGAACACTATATACACTAAATTGTAGAGATAAACGACGATGAATCAGATACCAAACAAGCACAAAATAACATTTGGGTTCAGCAAACTTTTAAGGAAATTAATACAAATATTAACACACATTCATGCTTAAATCATGATTTATCATTGAACTAACAAGGAGATTGAATATTACTTTTTGCGAAAATTTCACAATAAATAAATAGCTACAATCCACTGATTTTCAAAGTTGAAAATAGTTAACTTACGGATCTGCAAACTCAAAACCTCGAATAATTCCCAATTTCGGTTTCAAACAGAAGAAGTCGACCAAACTATATCTTCCAGTAAATTCGTGCTCTAAGAACAATGTTCTTTTCTCTTTTGTTGCTATTTTTTATCTTATCCAATTGCTCATGTTTTCTAAAATCTCGTTTCTTTCCTTTTTCTTTTTCAATCTTCTTTGTTTCTTCCTCTCACTTTTTTTTTACTAAAGTGTGTGTGCTATATATAGAATGTGTGTGTGTGACGAATGTGTGGAAGTGGTGTGAGATGGATCTTTGGTGAGATATATTAGAAAAATAAATGTGGAGATAGTGATGAAGTTGGGAAAATGGGGGCTTTGGAAGGAGGGAATCAGGGGTGTTAGTTAGGAATTGTTTGAGTTTTAAAAATAAAAATAAAACAAAGTGAGTGTGTGCATATTATAAAGAGTGGGTAACATGGGGTAGTTGTGAGGGGAGGACGTGATGAGTGCTTTGGCAATGGAGAAGTTAACTATATATATATATATATATATATATATATGTACATATATATTTTGAATTTTGTTTTTTTTTTAGAAATAAAACTTATACTCAAAGGTGAGTATTTTTATAGTTTTTTTAAATTAATTTTTTTTAAATAAAACCTATTAAGATTAAGATAAAAGTTTAAAATATTAAGATTAGACCTAAAATAAATATTTACACTAAGATAGTATAGAATTTTGGTGTGGTCAAAAATTAGTTGTTCACACATACATCCTAAGTTTATTTTCATTTTTAGGTACGACTACTAGGTTAACTAACCAATCCGGGTATTTAACTTCCCGAATGGAACTTATTTTCAGAATTTTAGATACTTCATCCTTGATGAATGCGTGTTTGATCTCGGACTGTGGCCTTCTCTTCTCCTTAACAGGATGGAACTTTGGATCCAAGCTCAATTTGTTAGTTGTTACCTCTAGTGGGATCCCTGTCATGTCTAGATGGGACAAGGCAAAACAATCGGCATTAATTTTAAGAATGTCATGATCCGGAATTCCAACCTCAGGGTCGTGATGGCGCCAAATTTTAACAGTTTAAATAAGGTGGTGATAAATAACGAGAGACAGGAACTCAATCTAATACAACACCAGAATAAGTCATGCAATAATATCTACTCCCAAAGATCCGGAGTCACGAGTACATGAGCAACTAGAAATTCTACAAACACAGTCTGAAATAATTACAACTGTTTCGAATGAAATGAATAGTAAATGAGGGAAGAGGAAGGGGACTCCAAGGTCTGCAGACGCCAGCAGATCTACCTCAAGTCTCTGTATGCAATAATCCGAGCTGACGCACCTCACGCACCGCTGAGACCAATACCAAAATCTACACAAGAAGTGCAGAAGTGTAGTATGAGTACAACCGACCCAATGTACTCTATAAGTGTCGAGCCTAACCTCGACGAGGTAGTGACGAAGCTATGACAGGACACTCACATAATTAAACCAGTACAAACATATATATATGTACAACAGCAACAAAATAGAGATTTAACAATGTATAATTGGGAGGGGACATGTGTAAGGGGGAAACGATACGATAACTATGACAGGTATGACATCACAAGATATACAAATAACTCATCAACCAAGGAAGACAGATAACATAAGATATAAAGGTGGCACGGCATCACCCTTCATGCTTTTACTCTCATCCTTACCATGAAATGATAACATAAGTAAAATAAAATGGCACGGGATCACCCTTCATGCTCTTACTCTTGATCTCACCATGTAACAATAAATAAATGATATAGATGGCACGGCATCACCCTTCATACTTTAACACTCTCCCTTACCATGTAGTAAAGATAATATAAATTCAGGAGATAAATAGCGCAGAGAATGTGCTTTACATCAAATATGAAGCCAAGATACCAAACCTCAACTTCCAAAATACTCAACCATTACTAATTAAGCAATAATTATGGAAGAAATAACAAATAAGTAATAATCTAACCTAAGCATGGATATAATAATTAAAAAGGCAACAAATCACAAGGCAACAAGTTCCACCCACATGCTTTATGCCAACAACAACGCATAAATTCTCGTCACCTCACATATACATTGTATCCACACGTTAATCACGTAAAAAATAGGGAAACAAGTCCTAAACCCTCAAGTCAAGGTTAATTACGACACTTACCTCGCTCCGCATTAAAATCAAAGCTGAACCAGGGCCTTTCCTCTAAAATCCGCCTTCGAACCAATCGAATCTAACCAAATGTGGTTCAAACAATTCAAAATAAGCTTTAGAAACTACCCATGACTGAAAAAGATTCAATCTTTAATGATATCGAAAAAAGTTAACAAAAGTGAACCCTATGTCCACTTGGTCAAAACTCGAGATTCAGCACAAAACCCAATCACCCATTCACTCTCAAGCCCGGTTATGTAATTAGTTTCGAAATTCGACCTCAATTCTAGGTCTAAATCCCAAATTTACAAAAATCCCTAATTCTACCCAAATCCCTAATTTCTACCATGAAAATCCTAGATTTGATGTTGAAAGCTTTATGAAATGTAATGGATAATTGAAAAAAAGTAGATTAAAGTCACTTACCAATGAATTAAGGAAGAAAATCTCTTGGGAATATAGCCTCTAGGGTGTTTAGGGTTGAGAGTTTGATAGAAATGAGTTAAATCCCGATTTTCTCCTCTTTTGTCCTGGCCAGATGTAGCAATTGCTACCTGGGGTTTGCAAATGTGAATCCTGCAAATACGAGAAATGCATCGCAAATGCAAAGAAGCCCACATCTTTGCTGCCATCGCAATTGCAATGGTTTGTTCACAAATGCGAACACTGGAGCTTCGCAAAGCGGCCAATTGATCGCAATTGTGATCCCTGTTGTCCCAGCCCCCTCTTCGCAATTGCGAAGAAGTTGTTCGCATATGCGAACCTAGAAGAGGCTCTGTATTATCGCAAATGCGAACCAGACCTTGAAATTGCGAGGTTTGAGGCCTGTGCACCAGAACCAGCAAAGTCCTAACTCTTTCAACACTCCGCCACGCGTCCGAAACTCACCCGAGCCCTTGGGGCTCCAAACCAAACATGTACACAAGTCCAAACACATCATACAAACTCACTCGTGCGATCAAAATACCAAAATAATACCTAGAACAACGAATCGGACACCAAAACAAATGAAATTTTCAATGAAACTTAATAAACTCATTTTGCACCAAATCAACTCTGTTTTGCACCAAATTTTGCAGACAAGATATAAATACTATAATGAACTCATACCAAGGTTCGGAATCAAAATCTAAACCTGGTAGCAACAAAGTCAACTTACGGTCAAACTTAGGAATTCTTTAAACCTTTAAATATTTAGTTTTCAAAAAATTACGATAATTCAAGCTAGGGACATCTGAATTCGACTCTGGTATACCCACGAGTCCCGAATCACGAACAGACCCACCGGGACCATCAAAACACTGATCCGGGTCTGTTTACACAAAATGTTAACCGTAGTCAACTCAAATGAGTTTTAAGGCATGGTTTCACATTTTCATCAATTTTCTCATAAAAACCTTCCGGAAAAAAGGACACGAACTTCGTACGCAAATCATGGAAGGCTAAATAGAGCAATACGAGGTCTCGAAACACATAAATGAAGGGTAAAACTATAAATGACCTATCGGGTCATCACATTCTCAACCTCTAAAATAAATATTCGTCCTCGAACGGACATAGAAAGGTACTTGGACTGGTGAAAAGGTATGCATATCTACTCTGCATATCCAACTCGGACTCCTATGTGGCTGCCTCTATTGGCTGACCTCTCCACTACACTCGAACTGAAGGATAACTATTAGACCTCAATTATCGGACCCGCCAGACTAGAATAGCCATCGGCTCCTCCTCATAAGTCAAATCCTTGTCTAATTGGACTGAGCTAAAATATAACACATGGGACGGATCACCGTGATACTTCCGGAGCATGGACACATGGAACACCGGATGGACAACTGACAAAATAGGTGGCAATGCGAGCTTGTAGGCCACCTCACCCACTCTCTCAAGAATCTCAAAGGGTCTGATATACCTAGGGCTCAACTCGCCCTTTTTTTCGAACCTCATCACACCCTTCATGGGTGAAACTCGGAGCAATACCCTCTCTTCAACCATGAATGCAACATCACAAACTCTGCGGTCGGCATAATTCTTCTGCCTAGACTGAGCGGTGCAAAGTCGATCCTGAATAATCTTGAACTTCTCCAAGGCATCTTGTACCAAATCTGTACCCAACAATCGAGCCTCCCCCGGCTCAAACCATCCAGCTGGTGAACGGCACTGCCTCCCATATAATGCCTTATAGGGATCTATCTGAATGCTCGACTATTATCTGTTATTGTAGGCAAACTCCACAAGAGGCAAAAACTGATCCCAAAAACCCCCGAAATCCATAACGCAAGCGCGAAGCATATCCTCCAATATCTGAATAGTGCGCTCGGATTGCCCGTCCATCCTGGGGATGAAATGTTGTACTCAACTCCACCCGCATGCCTAACTCATACTGTACGGCCCTCCAGAAGTGCAAGGTGACCTGCGTACCTTGATCAGAAATGATAGGCACGTGCACACCATGAAGACGAACGATATCGTGGATGTAGATCTCAGCTAACCACTCTGAGGATTAGGTAACTGCCGCTGGAATGAAATATGCTGACTTGGTCAACCTGTCCACAATGACCCATACCGTGTCGAACTTCTCTTGTGTCCGTGGGAGTACAACAACAAAATCCATAGTGATACGCACCCACTTCCACTTAGGAATCTCTAACCTCTGAAGCAAACCACCAGGCCTCTGATGCTCGTACTTTACTTGATGACAATTTAGACATCGAGCTACATATGCAACTATATCCTTCTTCATCCTTCTCCACCAATAATGCTGCCGCAAGTCCTGATACATCTTCGTGGCACCCGGATGAATAGAATACCGGGAACTGTGGGCCTCCTCAAGAATTAACTCACGAAGCCCATCCATAATGGGCACACAAATACGACCCTGCATCCTCAAAACCCTATCATCTCTAACAGTAACCTGATTGGCACCATCGTGTCGCACTGTGTCCTTAAGGACAAACAAATAGGGATCATCATACTGATGCTCTCGGATGCGCTCATACAAGGAAGACCAAGCGACTGTGCAAGCTAGCACATAACTGGGCTTTGAAACATCTAACCTCACGAACTAATTGTCTAAAGCCTGAACATCTGTTGTAAGCGGTCTCTCACAAACTGGGATATACACTGGGCTACCCATACTCATAGTCTTTCAACAGCTCTAACCACCTCCTCTGCCTCAAGTTAAGATCCTTTTGCTTGAGCAAATACTGTAGACTCCGATGATCCGTGAATACCTCACACGACATGCCGTAAAGATAGTGCCTCCAAATTTTCAGCATGAACAATGGCTGTCAACTCTAAGTAATGAACATGGTAAATCTTCTCGTGAACCTTCAACTACCGCGATGCGTACGCAATCACCCTACCATCCTGCATCAATACTGCACTGAGCCCAATACGAGATGCATCACAATACACCGTGTAGGATCCTGAACATATGGGCAACACCAACACTGGCGCCGTAGTCAAAGAAGTCTTGAGCTTCTGAAAGCTCAACTCACACTCATCGGACCATCTGAACGGGGCACCCTTTTGGGTCAGTCTAGTCAATGGGGCTGCTATGGATGAAAACTCCTTCAGGAATCGGCGATAATAACCCGCCAAACCCAGGAAACTCCGGATCTCTGTAGCTGAAGTAGGTCTAGGCCAGTTCTGGACTGCCTCAATCTTCTTAAGATCTACCTTTATGCCCTCTGTCGATACAACATGCCCCAACAAGGCGGCTGAGTCTAACCAAAACTCACACTTTGAGAACTTGGCATATAACTGGCTATCTCTCAGAGTCTAAAGTACAATTCAAAGATGCTGCTCATGCTCCTCTCGACTGCGGGAGTAGATCAAGATATCATTAATGCATACAATCACAAAAGAATTCAAGTAGGGCTTGAACACCCGATTCATCAAATCCATAAATGCTGCTGGGGCATTTGTAAACCCGAACGACATTACTAGGAACTCATAATGCCCATACCGAGTCCGAAACGTTATCTTAGGGACATCGGATTCCCTAATCTTCACCTGATGGTAGCCAGACCTCAAATCAATTTTAGAAAACACCTTGGCACCTTGAAGCTGATCAAATAAGTCATCAATCCTCGGCAACGGATATTTGTTCTTGATAGTGACCTTGTTTAACTGCCAGATAATCTATACACATTCTCATCGACCTATCTTTCTTCTTCACGAACAACACGGGCGCACCCTAGGGTGAGACACTAGGTCTAATGAAGCCCTTATCAAGAAAATCTTGCAACTGCTCATCTAACTCCTTCAACTCCGCGCGGGGCCATACGGTATGGTGGAATAGAAATGGGCTGAGTGCTCGGAGCCAAAACAATACAAAAGTCAATATCCCTGTCGGGTGGCATCCCCGGTAGATATACAGGAAACACCTCTGGAAACTCACGAACAACTGGTATTGAATCCATGGAAGGAACCTCCGCACTAGAATCATGGACATAGGCCAAATAAGCTAGACATCCCTTCTCGGCCATATGTCGAGCCTTCACATAAGAAATAACTCTACTGGTAGAGTGGCCAGGAGTCCCTCTCCACTCTAATCGAGGTAACCCCGGCATGGCTAAGGTCACCGTCTTGGCGTGACAGTCCAATATCGCATGATAAGGTGACACCCAATCCATACCCAAGATAATATCAAAACATACCATATAAAGAAGTAAAAGATCTACGCTAGTCTCAAGACCCCCAATAGTAATCACACATGA
Organism: Nicotiana tabacum; assembly: GCF_000715075.1. Lineage (NCBI taxonomy): Eukaryota > Viridiplantae > Streptophyta > Magnoliopsida > Solanales > Solanaceae > Nicotiana > Nicotiana tabacum. The sequence goes on from NC_134088.1 coordinate 55,247,161, forward strand.
GCGATAGACGCGATCTACAACAATAGAATCTCGCACATGTGTGGACACATACACAAGAGCACTCAAAGAATCACGAGGCACAACTAGATATGAAGCAAAATAAGATGACACATAGGAATAAGTAGATCTCGGATCAAATAGAACTGACGCATCTCTATGGAAAACTGGAACAATACCTGTGATAAAAGCGTCAGATGACTCGGCCTCAGGCCTAGCTGAGAAAACATAACATCGGGGTTGGGACCCACCACTCTTAACCACATCTCTAGGAAGGCCTCTAGTTGGCTGACCTCCACCTCTAACAGCCTGGCCTCCACCTCTGGTTGCCTGACCCTTGCCTCTAGCTGGATGGGCAAGCGGTGGAGCAACCGGTGCCGGAATCATGGCACGAGAACCCTGCTGATGTACGCTACCCTATGACTGGGGGAAAAATCTAGCAATACCTCGTATCACACCAAGTATAACAAGCCCTCGGCTATTGTGACTGCTGACCCTGGAACTGGCCCTATCAACCTGGGTAACCAATCTGATAACTCTGGATCAGAGGTGAACTAATAGGAGCTGGTGGTGCATTGTAGGCTAGCTGCTCAGGATGAGACACATAAGGGCCCCGACTACCCGAAGCACCGTGGGATGCCTGAAGCGTTGACTAAAATGACCTGGGAGGGTGGCCCCTACCAAAAGAACCTATGCCTCCAGATGAGGCACCACTGAAACTACCGGAATGATGAGGCTTCTTATCAGACACTGGCCCCTCTCCTGAGCACGAACCAGCTCGATCCATTTCGCAATAAATATGTGATTAGATTCAAAAATCGAGTCCAATTCGGTACTCAAATCCCCCAAAATACCATCTTAAGGTGTAGACTAAAATCCAAATTTCATTTTAAAATCCATGTTTTTAGGTGTACAAATCCAAGAAAAATCAAGGTATGCTGTCAAATCCAAGTGAAAATTCCTTACCTCCAATGGTATAGTGAAATTGATGTTCAACATCTCCAACTCTCAATGTATAGGCTTAAAAATATGAAAAAATGGGAAAAATTCAGAAATAAGCCACTTATGTGGTCTGGCCAGGCAGACCCTTCGCAATCGCGGTTCAAAGCTTCACGATCCCAAGCACAAATTTGTTGCTGCCCCAAATCACTCTATGCAATCGCGAAAGGCAAAAGTGCTACTCTACAAACGTTCCTTCCTCGCGAACACGGAGAACAACGGCCCCCAGCCAGGCTCCGACCCTACGCGAATGCGGTCACTCCCATGCAATTTCTATGCACTGCCACGTCACGACCCAAACCGATGGGCCATGATGAGTGCCCGAGTCATACCTGTCGAACACCCCTAAGCATGCGTCAAGATATAAACATGAATTTAGTGTAGGTCATGAATAACATCTGTCAATAAACTACTGAATCACATGAAAAACATACGTGAGGAAAACATACATGTCCAAAAGACATATATACATATACATGCAGAATACGGAAGGGCGATCCGACAAGGCTGCTATAGACAACTATACATCCAAGACTGGAGGCCGACAAGGCCACATACTATCCAACTATACATAACTATCTACAGACCTCTAATAGAGTGTACAACTGTATAAAGGATGGGACTGGGCCCCGTCGTACCCATATCTACATACCAAAAATAACGTACCAAAACTAGTAACAGCTCCGGATCAAGTGGAGCACACCAACTCTCGTTGATCAAAGATCCTAAAATAGGGGACCATCAGCCTATCTACCTACACCCGCGGGCACGAAACGCAGCATCCCCGGGCAAAAGAGACGTCAGTACGAATAATATACCGAGTATGTCAGGCATGAAAACCAGTACATAAAGACATAGATGAAACATGGAGTAAAGAATTCTACCTGTGAGTCTAAATAACCTTGTAAATCCTGAAACATTTATAATGTCATACACGTGTGTATAAATATCGTATCATGCATAGGTATAGGTGTACATAACATCATCAATCCTCTGAGGGCATCCCATCATATCATCTCGGCCACTATGGGCAAAATCATCAACATATACCAGTTGATCAGGTTCAACCCACATGCGATAAAATGATCCGAAATCTGTAAGGCCCTGTGAAATATTTCCTAAAAATCGGGGATCCGTGATGCCGGGGTTCCTATAAATAGTTCTACAATATACCTTCCGTTTGGATTGAACAATGCGCTAGGGAGTTGAAGGAAAATATTTTGCAGGAATAGGCATTTCTGCGGCCTATTATGTGGCCGCATAATAACTCCGCGGGCCACAGAATGGCCACAGAGTGGAGCAGCTACTTGGGCTATTTTTTATGTTAATTTCGCAGCCAATTATGCGATCGCATAACTATTTCACAGGCTGCACTATTGTCGCACAATCAGCTGTAGGATTTTTACGGAGGAAGGTTCTGTAGCGCATTATGCGACCGCATAACAGGTTTGCGGGCCGCATAACTACCGCAGACCTAGGCAAATATTTTTCTATTTTTGGCACCAAATTATGCGGCCGATATGCGGACCGCATATCCATTATGCGATCGCATATGCGACCGCATACCCTGTTCCAGAGCTTCATTTTTGGGTTTTTATAACCCGACCCTACTTCGTTAATTAGACATTTTGTCCCATTTTTTAGCACACTTTTGATATTTTATAGTGAGAGAGAGTTCTTATAGTGGAGGAGCAACCTTCAACCTATTATCCATCGATTCTTGCTCAATTATTGAGGATTAACAAAGAAGTCTTCCCCCAAAAGGTAAGAATCTATGCCCTAGCTCTTAATTTCGAAAATCTTCAAAAAGGGGAGTAATTAGCAAGACAATTTTTGGGTGTGGGAGTTGTTATCTTGCATGCATGTGTTATCAAAGAATGTGGGAAGGTTGTGAGCTAAAAATAGTAGAGAATGGGTTGGGGAATGGTGGAATCTTTCACAAAAGGACCTTGAAACCTTAATGCATACCTAGTGTTTGATAAAATGCTCGAATGAGCTAGAACCTTGATCATCTTCCTAATTTTTGTTGAACTTGTTATATTTCTAAAATATGTTGAAGTTGCTAAGAATTTCGGAACATTTTAGAGTTTAACTAAGCTAAATTGAGGTATATTGGCTAAACCCCCTTCTTCTTAGAATGGAATCCCATGGTGTTGATCATTGTTGAATTGGCTATTCCTAATATGGTTGTGTTAAAGGATGTATGTTCAATGTTTATTCTAAATACTTCATCATGTCATTACTTGAGAATATTTTTGGATTTAGTGTTTCCTAGGATGTTTTTTTCTCTATTCACCGAAGGTTTGTAATTTGAGGTCTTAGATAGTTCCTAAGTTTGACCAAGAGCTGACTTTAAGGATATCTGATTCAAATTGTTGTTCCTGAGCACGAAATAGGTTCATTTTACCATATGGGACTAGTGAAAATTTTGAATGTAATCAGGATTGGTTAGGCTTGAATCAGATGCTTAGAAGATTTTTAACTTAAGAGAAGTTCAACTTGTGTCTTGATTGTCGATTCTTGGTCTTGATGTTATTCGTGCTATTTTAAGCACTTGGGTAGGTTTGGATTAAGCATTTAGGCTTGTTGCTATGACTAGACAGGGTCCCAGGGGGCTCGAGAATGTTTAAGATTGATTTTGTCACGCCCCAACCTCGGGAAGCACGATCAGCGCTCAACCGAGTGAACCCAGTGGAGCAAGCATGTTGGATACTTTCTACCCAACTCACCCATGATCAAGAGAAGACATGATTTCATTAATCAGACAGTAGGAAGATTATATATACAATACTAAATAGTCTCATTGGTTACATCATTTTACAGTCTAAAAAAACACACATTCTTATGATTCGAGTAAAACAATAGATCAAAACACGCCATAATCTGTTTGAATTTTCTAGCACCTATGTACAACCCACATAGTGTCTACAAAGCCTCTAAAAGATACAAAAGGGTGTTATGATAGTGCCGACAATAAAGCCCCGGCTATACCTCAAGAAGTGAGAATAATTTGAACAAAATATACAATACGTGACCCCGGGATGAAGTGGGGCTCACCAAGTCTGCTGGGAAGAGGATGTACCACTATCGTCGATCAACACTGCCTGCTATGGAACCACCTGCATCTATTTAAAGATGCAGCGCCCCCGGCAAAAAGGACGTTAGTACTGTCGAATAGTACTAGTATGTAAAACTAAACACCATCTCAATAGAATAAATAATAATACAAGGGGGAACAGTCAAGAATTCAATAAGAGCTTCAAAGTGGTAGGTTGGGTAAGCGCCGATATCCTTAAATTAATATCTTCAAGTTAAGGATCACATAAGTTTTCAAGTCAATTTCCATGTTATTAGGTTGGGTAATCTTTAGTGCCGATATTCCATAATTCACAATACCACCGTATTCTTACACGGAGTTTGATCACGACTCGACCGGCTAGGTCATCTCATTTGAGACATTAACTATAACCACAAAGTCAATTATCATTTTCAGCACAGTTACCACCATGTGTGCGGCATGGCGTCCGATCACGGCCCGATTGGCTAGGCTATCTCACCAAAGACATTACCTTTTTCAGTCAATCATATGACACCATACTTCTTTCATATTCTTTCAATTCACTGACACTAGTGATCACGATTATAAAGTCATTCTTGGCACTTGGGCGTATTTCATAGTTCCAGTTCCCTTTTTCACATTCAGATATCATTATCATTATCAACAATAATAGGGCTTCCCATTCAAGATATTAAATTCACATATGAGCAATTTGGGAAATCTTAGGCACATAGAGGCTTTTCATACAATTTGGCATAACAATAATTATCTTAATTAACTTGTTAATCCTCCACTAATCCGATAATTAACCAATTACTCATATAATTAAGAATTATCTCAAATTACTTAAAATAATAATCACTTTTAACACACTTTATACGCCTTACTATCATGGTCATGTGGTACCTTGTATCGCACTAGTCCATAAATACCGGGTATTATAGCTCGGACCGTATTTTATCTGAAATCGATAACCTTCAACGAAACTCATTTTCTTTGATTCGTTTACCCTCTAACCTTCACGGAACTCACTTATCACTTGGTACAAATAACATAAATACTTATAACCTCAAAAACAATTTCATTCACGAGCTTACGTCGATTAACTTACTGCGAAACTTTAAAGTACGAAATGCGGGATGTAAAATCCTTCCCCCCTTAGAAACATTTATCCTCGAATGTTTAACTCTCCGGGATCTATATAAATTTTTGGCAAAGTTGCCTTTGTAACGGTATTACTACCAACCCTTCCTGTAAAAAACTCAAAACTTAATGCGACTTAGGACCACAATCATCAATAACAACAATGGCCTCACACGACCAATGACAATAACTAACAAAAGTCAAAAGGCAAGTCTAACTCATATGCTACCTGGCCTACCTTGCGTATGATCTTATATGGTCCATTGTACCGAGGGCTAAGTTTTCCTTTCTTACCGAACCTTATAACGCCTTTCATTGGTGCTATCTTTAGGAATTCCCAGTCATCAACCTGAAACTCTAAGTCTCGTTGTCGATTATCCGCATAAGACTTCTGACGTCTTTGAGCTGCTAATATCATTTCCTGTATAAGCTTAATCTTCTCGATTGCCTGTTGTACCAACTTTGGTCCTACTAACTTAGTTTCCCCAACATCGAACCATCCTATAGGGGACCTACACTTTTGTCCGTAAATAGCTTCGTATGGAGCCATCTGAATACTGGAATGATAGCTATTATTATACGCGAACTCAATAAGTAGAAAATGATCATCCCAGCTACCCTTGACGTCTATCACACAAGCCCTTAACATATCCTCCAGTGTCTGAATAGTACACTCAGCCTGTCCGTCTGTCTGGGGATGAAATGTTGTACTAAGACTTACTTGAGTCCCCAATCCTTTTTGGAAGGACCTCCAGAAATTAGCTGTAAACTGAGCACCTCTATATGAGATAACAGATATAGGGACACCATGAAGTCGTACTATCTCCTTAATAGAAAGCGTTGCATAATCTTCTGCGGAATATGTAGTCCTAACGGGCAGGAAATGGGCTGATTTTGTAAGTGTATCATAATTATCCATATAGAATTGAACTTACGCTGGGTACGAGGAAAGACTATGATGAAATCCATATTGATTACTTCCCACTTCCAAGTCGGAATCTTTATAGCCTGCAATAATCCACCGGGTTTTTGATGCTCAATCTTAACCTGCTGACAATTAGGGCACTGAGCAACAAACTCCGCTATATCCCTTTTCATTCCGTCGTATCAATATATTTCCCTGATATCATGATACATCTTTGTTGCTCCTGGATAGATAGAATAATGAGAATAGTGAGTTTCTCCCATAACCTGCCGACACAGCCCTGCAACATTAGGGACACATAATCATCCTCGATGCCTAAGGACCCCATCTTCTGTAATCTCAAATGGTGTCTTCTCCTTCTGAGGGGTTGCATCCCTATAATGAGCTAACACAGGATCCTCGTACTGACGTTCCTTCACTTCAATTACTAAACAGGATGTTGTTGTCTCCTGAATAGTAATTCCAGTATCACCTGAGTCCAGTAATCGAACTCCAAGATTAGCTAGCTGATGAATGTCATGGTCTATCCCACTCTTCTCTGGTTATAAATATGACATGCTACCCATAGATATATGGCTGAGGGCATCAGCTACTACATTCTTCTTCCTTGGATGGTATAAAATATCAACGTCATAGTCTATCAGTAGCTCCAACCATCTCCTTTGGTGTAAATTCAATTCCTTTTGCTTGAAGATATACTGAAGGCTCTTATGATCCGTATAGATATCAACTTGAATGTCATACAAGTAGTGCCTCCACATATTTAGTGCAGGAATCACCACGGCTAACTCTAAATCGTGGGTGGGGTAATTCTTCTCGTGCTTTCTTAATTATCTTGAAGCATAAGCTACAACCTTACCATGTTGCATTAGTACACAACCCAATCCAATGCCCGAAGCGTCACAATAGATAGTATAACCATCGGTTCCCGCTGGGAGTGTTAGAACCAGTGCTCGCTGCCCTTCAATACTTGAAAACTCTGCTCGCAAGTATCAGTCCATTGAAACTTAGCTCCCTACTGACTCAAATTTGTCAATGGTGCTGAAAGGGAAGGAAATTCCTCTACGAATATCCTATAATAACCTACCAAGCCGAGGAAGCTATGAACCTCTGTCGGTGTCGTAGGTCTAGGCCAAGTCTTTACTGCCTCAATCTTTTGTGTATCAACGCGGATACCTTCACCTGAAATAATATTCCCAAGGAAAGCTACAGAATTCAACCAGAATTTACATTTAGAGAAATTTGCATACAACTTCCCTTTTTGTAGAACTTTGAGCATAGTACGCAAATGATATGCATGCTCAGCATCTGAACGGGAGTAACCCAATATATCATCGATAAATACAATCACGAACAAATCTAAAAAGAGTTTGAACACACGGTTCATCAAGTCCATGAATACTTCTGGGGCATTGGTCAAACCGAATGACATAACACGAAACTCAAAATGCCCATATCTCGTCCTGAATGTTGTCTTTGGAATATCCTTCTCCCTAACCCTTACCTGATGGTACCCGGACCCCAAGTCTATCTTTAAGAAATACTTGAAACCTTGTAACTGATCAAATAAATCATCAATCCTCAGGAGTGGGTGCTTATTCTTGATTGTCTCCTTATTCAATTGTCTATAATCAATACACATCTGCAGGGAACCATCTTTCTTCCTCACAAATAACACAGGTGCTCCCCACGGCAATGTACTAGGTCTAATAATGCCTTTTTCAAGCAAGTCCCTTAGTTGTTCCTTCAACTATCTCAGCTCTGCTGGTGCCAGTCTATAGGGAGAGATAGATATTGGCTGAGTATTAGGTAATAAGTCAATAGCAAACTCAATTTCTCGCTCTGGCGAAAGACCCGCAAGCTCATCGGGAAACTCATTAACCACAGGGATAGATTGAATGGTTGGTGACTCTACTTTCACATCCCGTACCCGAACTAAGTGATAAATATATCCCTTTCTAATCACCTCGAAACTCACCAAAAGGACCCGAAGATCTCGCTCTCTTACTATGGCCCCTATCATGCTCATGTTCGGCCCTCTGCTTCTATTTTCGCTCCTCTACACCCTGATCGTATGCCTGTATATGAGAAATATCCATGCCTGGCTCAAGTGAGACCGACATACAGTCGTTAAGCAGGTGCGGCTCCAACCCTATCACGAACCGGTGAACCCGATCCTCCAACTTAGCTATAATAGTGGGAGCATACATAGCTAACGAATCAAACTGAAGACTGTACTCCCGAACACTCATGTTACCGCTAGAGGGGCATCCTTACCTCTGGACAACTCCCAAGACTCGTACCAATTAACTGCAATATCCTGAAGTATATAGGAAGCTAGTTCAACTAACTCAATTGTAGTAGCCTTCATTACCCTCAAAGTCCTCTGCATCCTATCGATAAATACCCGAGGGTCGTCGTTTGGATCTGCTCCAGTGAATACCGAAGGGTCCTCGTGATTTTATTAATTTGAACCCTCCGGTATTCACTAGAGCAGATCCAAACGAGGACCCTCAGGTATTTATCGATAGGATGTAGAGGACTTTGAAGATAATGAAGGTTACTACGACTGAGTTAGTTGAACTAACTTCCTATAGACTTCAGGATGTTGCAGTAAATCGGTACGAGTCTTGGGAGTTATCCAGAGGTGAGGATGCCCCTCTAGCATTATGGCATGAGTTTACAGAGGCTTTTCTTCATCATTATCTGCCACCAGAGCTTAGACGGGCCATAGTTAATAGGTTCTTGACCCTTCGGTAGGGTAACATGAGTGTTCGGGAGTACAGTATTCAGTTTGATTCGTTGGCTAGGTATGCTCCCCCTATTGTAGCTAATATAGAGGATTGAGTTCACCGATTCGTGACAAGGTTGGAGCCGCACTTGCTTAACGACTGTATGTCGGTCTCACTTGAGCTAGGCATGGATATTTCTCGTATTCAGGCATACGCTCAGGGTGTAGATCAGCGTAAAAAGCATAGGGCCGAACGTGAGCATGATAGGGGCCAGAGTAAGAGAGCAAGGTCTTCGGGTCCTTCTGGTGAGTTTCGAGGCGGTCAGAACAATAATACTCAAGATATCCAGCCCAACAAGATCTTCGGGTCCTTCTAACATGTTTGGGTTTGAATATGCTGTAGATATGTTGAATTTCCCAGTGGTGTGTAACAGGTGTTGGTTTTGAAACAGTGAACTGCAGAATTCTGCAGGTTTGGCTTCTTGGACTGTTGGACAGTTAGGTCTGGGCCCCTAATCATGTCCTTTTGGATTCTATCTTTGATTTTTGACTATTTTGTGTGTGTCAAATTAGCAGCATCAATGTGGAAGGTCCAAGTTAGTTTGTATCTTTGCAAAATATTAAACATCAAAGATGTTAGTACCACACCTTGCTAAGGCACCAATAAACTGATCCTGACTTGTGTAGATAAAAGAATTAACAAATAAGATAGAACTAAAGGGACACCTTTGACTTTGTGTATTGTTCCCTTCCTTGGAGTGTTGTACTCATTGACAACATATTGATATTGATACATATCTTGAGCATTGCTGTCTTTATTCTTCTAGATGTAGATGATAAAGTTTGCACTCAGTTGCTGGTCGTAGCTAACGGAGTATGGTTCATATTTCTAATGGTTCTGGTGGTGAGAGTGTGTGTCATGGCAATGTTAATTCTCCTGATTCTATTGGTTTTGAAGATGGGGGTTAGTGTCACAATGACACTAGGGTTCAATTGAGTCAAGTCCTTTGTGCATGTTCTAGTTGTGACATACTTGTATCCATTGATATACCTCTAGTAGCATGAGAATCAAAGATGCTGATATCACACACTGAAGATATGCCAATTGGCTTATCATGACAGAATTGATTATTCCTGCAAGAAAGAACACAGGGTTAGAAAATGCACTCAAGTTCTTGTGTTTGCTTAGGCATATTGGATTATTGTGAGGGGTGAAGGACTATTTCTGTGAGTTTGCACTCATGATCTTGTGGCTTCTGAGGCAAGAAAGGCAAGAAAGGGGCTTTTCAGTGTTGTGGTTGGAGGGAAGGAACTGGTGATGATGGTGTTGGGAGGGGATGGAGTAGCAGATTCCTTGATGATGGCCTGTGTGGTCAGAACTATATGTGTAGTGCATTATTGTGGATAATGGGGTGTAGAAATGAGCAGAAGTTTCCTTGGAATCTGCTAAATAGTGAACTGAGCTATGTAGGTAGGGGTGATGGTGTAGGAATTTGGTACTTGCCCTGTTATTGGAGAAAGTGTCTATAGGTTGAGTGTTTGTTCTCTTTATAGGGGGGGGGAGGGATAGAGTACTGCAGTTGTAACCTGAGCCAGTGAAGACCATGGCACACTGAAAAAGAATCAAGAGACAGTGAAGACCATGGCATAAAAGACCTATAAAAAAGAAGAAACTATTAGTGTAATTTGTGTCACGGCCCAACCTCGGAAAGAGCGACCGACGCTCAACCGAGTGAACTCGGACGAGCAAGACTGTTAGATACTTTCTATCCAACTCACCCATGATCAAGAAAAGACGTGATTTTATTAGTTATACAGTAGGAAGCTCATTCATGCAATACTAAATTGTTTTATTAGTTATTTCGCCTTTCAGTCACAAAATACACATATACTTATAGTCTGAGTGGAACTAGTGATCAAACACAACAAAACTTGCTTAACATTCCCAACACCCATATACAACCCACATAGTGTCTAAAGAGCCTATAAAGATACAAAGGAAAGTAAAGATGGTGCCGGCAACAAGGCCCCGGCTATACCTCAAAAAGTGACCACAATATAAACAAAAGGTACAATACATGACCCTAGAATGAAATGGGGCTCGCCGAGCCTGCTGAGAAGAGGATGCAACACTATCTATGAACAACACTATCTGCTATGTAACCACCTGCATCCATTTAAAGATGCAGCGCCCCCAACAAAAGGGATGTTAGTATTGTCGAATAGTACTAGTATGTGTAATTAAACACTATCTCAATAGAATGAACAATAATATAGGGGGGAGACAGTCAATAATACAATATGAGCTTTAAATAAAACTAAAACATCAAGTTAAGGTTCACATAGATTTTTAAGTCAATTTCTGCATTATTAGGTAGGATGGTTTTTAGTACCAATATGCCACAATCCACAATACCACCGTGTTCTTACACGGAGTCCGATCTCGGCCCGATCGGCTAAGCCATCTCATTTGAGACATCAACCATATTCACTATTTCATTCACAATACCACCGTGTTATTACACGGAGTCCGATCTCGACCCGATCAGCTAAACCATCTCATTCGAGACATCAACCATTTCAATCGATCATCGTACTTCATATATATTTCCCATCTTTTCAGCACATTGGCACAAGTGGCTCTAATAATAAAGCCGTTCATGGAACTTGGACTTATTTTACAATACAAGTTCTTTTCCCACAATACAACATTATTATTATCATCGATAACAACACGGTTTTCATTCAAGACTCTTGATTTAACATGTGAGGAATTTAGAATTCAAGGCACATAGATGTTTTCCACACAATTTGGCATAACATTCTTTAATTGAATTTGACGTGAAGTCTAGGCATATTAGCACATATTCTAAGTTTTAAACGTTTCCTCAGATGACGAGATAACATGATGAAAGCCTGGGAATACATATTACACATATATTTGCAAAGTAAGCACATTCGGGATAGCAATTTCTAGGACGTTCAATTTGGGACTTACGTCGATTGCATGAATACCGTGGGATTCAATCTTAATAAGAGGGGGTTTAACCAACATATCTCAATTGAGCCTCTTAAAACTCTAAGATTATCCGGAATATTAGCAACTTCAATCTACTTTCGCAATCTATCAAAATTGAACCCAAAATTAGGAAAACGATAATAATTCTAGCTCACTTGAGCATTCTATCATACACTATGTGTGTATTAAGGTTTCATGGTCGTTTTTATGAAAGACTCCACCAACCCACACCCCATTCCTTTCTATCTTTAACTCACAACCTCCCCACGTACCTTAGGAACACATGCATGAAAGGTAAGCACTCCCATCCCCATGAATTACCTTACTAATGGCCCATTCTAGTTACATTTTGAAATTAAGAGTTTGGGTAATAACATCTTACCTCTTAGGAAGAATACCTAGGTGCCTCTCTTGATAATCTTCATGGTTTTAAGTGAGAATTGAAGAGCAATTTGGTGAAGATCACTTTCTCCCTCTAGGACCCTCTCTCTCACTCTAAAAATATCATAAAATAAGTTCAAAATGGTCCAAGGTAGGTGTTTTAATGGAATAGGTTCGGGTTTAAAAACCTCAAAAATGAAGCTCCGGAACAGGTTCTGCGGTCGCATATGCGACCGCATAATAGTTATGCGGTCCGCGAAATGACCGCAAAATTGCGGTGCCAAAACTTGAGAGGAACTGACCAGGTCTGCGGTCACTATACGGCCCACAAACCTATTCTGCGGTCGCATAATGCACCGTAGAATGGTTCTGCGGTCACATAGTGCACCGCAGAACCTACCTCCGAAAAATCCCAAGGCAGGATATGCGACAAGAGTGTGGCCCGCAAAATGGTTATGCGGTCGCATAATGGGTCGGAAAATGACATTAAAATGGTCGAGAAGACTGTTCCACTCTGCGGACATTCTGTGGTCCGCAGAGTAGTTCTGCAGTCGCATAACTGACCCCAGAAATGCCTACTTCTACCCAACATTTTCCTTCAACTCCCCAGCGCACTGTTTAATACAACTTTTTCCTTTAACCTCTATGCCTACTTCGACATCACGAAAATACGGGCTTTTAGGAAAATCTTTACGGGGGCTTACATCCTCCCCCAGTTAAGATCATTCGCCCTCGAATGAGGATCAGGGTCCATTATTAACACCTTATACAACTCAGGTTTGCATATCCCACACCAGCAACCCCCAAATTTAACTAACTCCCCAAATATTCAAACATTTTGACAGAGTTTCCTTTGTAACTAGGCTTATCCACCTACCAGAGAGCCCCAGAAACACATCTTACAAATATATGCACAACCTAATGACTTAACAAAACTCATAACAATACCAACCGCGGCCTCATAGGCAACATATAATCAAAAGGAACACCTTTGCATTAACTGAACAAGTGATACAAAATTCATAGGCGACAAGTTCATAAAAGGAAGGGATTATAGAGTTATTCAAACAAGTAAGGATACTTCTTCTTCATTTCTTCCTTGGCCTCCCATGTTGCCTCTTTAACCTGCTGGTTTCTCCATAACACTTTCATGGAGGCAATTTACTTATTCCTCAACCTTAGGACTTGTCTATCAAGAATGGCAACTGGAATTTTTTCATATGACAATTTTTCATTAACCTCAAGGTTCTCAACTGGCACAATAGCTGACGGATCTCCAACTACCTTCTTCAACATAAACACATGGAATACCGGGTGCACTAATGATATCTCGGGTGGTAGCTCAAGCTTGTACGCATTCTGGCCAATTCTCTGAATGTTTTGTACGGTCCGATATACCTTCGACTCAATTTCCCTTTCTTTCCGAATCGCATAATACCAATCATGGGGGAAACCTTCAAGAATACCCTATCATCTTCTTTGAACTCTAAGTCTCTGCGACGGACATCCGAATTAGATTTTTGACGATTGTGGGCAGTTTTTAACCGCTCCTTTATGATCTTAACCTTCTCCATAGCCTGATGCACGAGGTATGTCCCTATCAACTCAGCTTCCCTAATCTCGAACAACCCAATCGAAGATTTATATCTCCTACCATACAATGCCTCAAATGGTGCCATCTGAATACTCGCATGAAAGTTGTTGTTATAAGCAAATTCTATAAGTGGCAAATGATCATCCCAGCTACCCTTGAAATAAAGAATACAAGCACGCAACATGCCTTCAAGCGTCTGAATAGTCTGCTCTGCTTGCCCTTCGATATGTGGATGGAAGGCTTTACTAAGATTTACCTGAGTAGCCAAACCTTACTGAAATTTCTTTCATAAATTGGCCATGAACTGAGCCCCTCGATCGGAAATGATGGAATTTGGATTTCCATGCAGCCTGACTATTTCCTTGTTATACAACTAAGCATACTATTCCGTTGTGTCGGTAGATTTAACTGGCAAGAAGTGTGCTAATTTTGTGAGTCGATCCATGATAACCCAAATTGAGTCAAACTTGCGTGGAGTGCGCGGTAACCCTACCACAAAGTCCATATTAATCATTTCCCACTTCCACATTAGAATTTCTATGTTCTGTGCCAACCCACCAGGCCGTTGATGTTCGGCCTTCACTTGCTGGCAATTTGAACACCTTGCCACAAAGTCCGCCATATTCCTTTTCATGTCATTCCACTAATAGACTTCCTTGAGATCGTGATACATCTTTGTAGAACCTGGATGCACGGAATACCTAGAAGCGTGAGCCTCGATCATGATTCTTTCCCAGAGACCATCTACTTTCGGAACACATAGTCGCCCTTGGTACCTTAGTGTACCATCATCCATGCCAAGGGCAAATGCCATAGTCTTATGTTCTTGAATCCCATCCAATTGCACTAAAAATGGATCGTTGTATTTCTTCACTTTGACTTCCACAACAAGCGATGATTCAGCCCTATATTTTGCACAATTACCCTTCCTTCACTAGAGTCCGCAAGACGAACTCTCAAACTGGCTAGCTGGTGAACCTCCCTGGCCAACGGCCTTTGACATGCCTCTAAGTGGGCAAAACTACCCATAGATTTTCGGCTAAGAGCATCCGCCGCAACATTGGCTTTCCTGGGTGATACAGAATATCGATGTCGTAATCCTTGAGTAACTCAAGCCATCTTCTCTGCCTCAGATTCAACTCCTTTTGCTTGAAAATATATTGGAGACTCTTGTGGTCCATGAATACATCTACACGGACCCCATATAAAAAATAATGATGCCAAATCTTCAATGCAAAAACCATTGCCGCACGTTCTAAGTCATGAGTTGGATAGTTCTTTTCATGACTCTTGAGTTGCCTAGAAGCATAAGCTATAACCTTGCCGTGTTGCATTAATACACACCCAATCCCAATTCTTGAAGCATCAAAATATACCACAAATCCATCTGTACCCTCTGCCAGGGTCAACACCGGCGTTGTAGTCAATCTTGATTTCAGCTCCTTTCACAAGCATCGGACCATTGGAACTTAACTGTTTTCTGAGTCAATTTAGTCAACGGAGAGGCAAGAGTAGAGAACCCCTCCATAGACTTCCTGTAATACCTTGCTAAACCCAAGAAACTACGAATATCGGTTGACGTTGTAGGTCTAGGACAATTCTTCACTGCTGAAATCTTTTGAGGATCCACTTTAATTCATTCTCTGGAGACAACATGACCCAATAATGTAACAGATTTGAGCCAAATTTCACACTTTGAAATTATTTCGTACAATTGGTGCTGATAAAGAGTCTGTAACACTGCCCTAAGATGATCGACATGGTCCTCCCGACCTCGTGAATACACAAGAATATCGTCAATGAACACTATTACAAAGGAGTTGAGGAAAGGCTTGAAAACCCGATTCATAAGATCCATGAAAGCCGACGGGGCATTTGTTAGCCCAAAAAACATTACCAGAAATTCAAAGTGCCCATACCGAGTTCTGAAAGTTGTTTTCGAAATATCCTGCTCCCTGATCTTCAATTGGTGATACCCGGATCGTAAATCAATCTAACACCCTGTAACTGATCAAACAAATCATCTATTCTTGGTAACAGGTACTTATTTTTGATTGTGACTTTGTTGAGCTGCCGGTAGTCAGCACACATCCTCAGCGATCCATCTTTCTTCCTTATAAAGAGAACCGGTGCGCCCCATGGTGACATACTCAGTCAAATTAAACCTTTCTCTAACAAATCCTTCAATTGCTCCTTTAGCTCTTTTCAACTCTGCTGGTACCATCCTGTAGGGCAGAATAGATACAGGTTGCGTGCCTGGCTCCATATCAACCCCAAAATCAATCTCCCTCTCTGGCGAAATCCCAAGGAGTTCATCAGGAAAGACCTCTGGAAATTCATTCACAACTGGCACAAATTCGAGTGTAGGTGCCTCAGCAGTGGTGTCCGTAACTTGGACCAAGTGATAGATACAACCCTTGTTAATCATCTTTACGGCCTTAAGGTACGAAATAAACCTGCCCTTCGGCACCACATTATCCCGCTTCCACTCAACAACAGACTCATTTGGAAATTCCAACCTCACAGTTCTAGTTCGGCAGTCGAGCTTAACAAAACATGAATAAAGCCAATCCATCCCCATAATTATATCAAAATCGACCATCCCCAATTCAATGAGATCGGCCACGATGTCCCGACCACGTACCGTGATAACACAACCCCTATACACCCTTGCACCCACGATAGACTCACCAACCGGAGTAGATACACAGAACGGCTCATGAAGTTGTTCCGGTTCTATCCCAAATTCCATAGCAACATAAGGGGCAACATTGGAAAAGGTGGAACTGGGATCAATAAGAGCATATACATCATGAGATTGGACAGTCGATATACATTTGACAACATCTGGAGAAGCCTCTGCACTCTGGCGACCACTCATAACATAGAAACGTCTGGGTCTTCCTGAACTCTACGCACCACCCCTAGCTGCACCACGCCTTGTTGGTGCTGGAGAGCCTTGAGCTGGAAGGGGTGTTGAAGATGTAGCAACTTCACCCGTAACATTCCGGCATGTCCTGGTAGTAGATCCCTATATGCATCCTCCCACACTTGGGGCATGGGGGCCTCCACTGCTGCTGGAATCTCCCTCTTGATCGGCCCTGATGGTGGGACCCCCTACTACCCTGATTCGGCCTGAAATGACCCCTCTGCTGCTGCTGGAATCTCCCGGCAGTGCACTGGCTGAAGACTGAGCAAAAGACTAGGATGGCCCTGATGACCCTCCCCTAAAAGCTGATCTCCCACCACCAAATGAATCCCCAAGGTTGCCCGTGGATAGGGCCCTACTGCTACCCTCTCGCTCCATCATGTTCTTTAACTTTTAGGCCTCTGTAGCTTGAGCAAACGCTACCATCTTACCATAGTTCATATCAAAATTTAAGGCAGCTGTGGTAGCCTTATTAATAACCAAAGGGCTATGGCCCTGCACAAATCGAAGCACTCTGAACACCATGGTGGGCATCATGTGAACAACATATTTCGACAGGCGCGCCAACTCCATGTGATACTCCCACACACTCTTACTTCTTTACTTAAGATTCTCAAACTCTGCGGCACGTGCTGACCTAGTCTCAGTAGGCAAGAAATGGTTTATAAAGGCACCATCAAACTCACTCCACCTTGTTGGAGGGCTCCCCCCCTCCCGAGAGTCCTCCCACAGCTCAAACCAAGAATATGCCACCCCTTTCAGTTGGTAGGCGGACCAACTCCACTCCCTCCATCTCAGTTGCGCGCATAACCCGGAGAGTCATATGCATCTCATCAATGAAGTCATATGGATTCTCCTCGGGATTAGCACTCGTGAACACCGGAGGATCCAACTGTAGAAACCTATTCACCCTAGAACTAGTGGAATCCACTGGTTGGCTAGAAGATGTGGGTACAACATTCGACCTTTGGGCCTGAGAAGCCACTATCTGAGTCAGCATTTGAATAAGTCCCCTATGATCCCCATCAGAAATACCAAAACCAGAAGCTGGGGCTGGAGGTGGAACCAGAATATCAGGTGGAGGAACCATCTCACCCTCAGTAGGTGTAGGGACTGGTGTGGCCTGGTCAGGTGTAGTGAAATCAGGCAGTGAAGCAGTCGGAGGATTATCTTCACCCCTCGGGTATTCACCCCGCATCATCAAATAGAGGGTCAACTGCCACTCCTAAAGAAGTATTGGCCCCTTGGCTAGTCCTTGCTCTCTTCTTAGGTGCCATATACTGAAAGTTAAAGGAATTCACAATTAGTTTCATCGCACGATCCATAATATCAAAGAAGGGTATTATTCCTAAATGTCCAAGTAGCCTCAAACTTATGGATGTGGTCGACAACACAACGATAAGGACTCTACCAGACACGGCTCCGAGACACCCTAGGACACTTTAAAACATTAGGCTAAAAAATCAAGTTAAGGATCACATAGATTTTTAAGTCAACTCCCGCATTATTAGGTTGGATGGTTTTTAGTGCCAATATACCACAGTCCACAATACCACCGTGTTCTTACACGGAGTCCGATCTCGGCCCGATCGGCTAAGCCATCTCATTTGAGACATCAACCATATTCACTATTTCATTCACAATACCACCGTATTATTACACGGAGTTCGATCTCGGCCCAATCGGCTAAGCCATCTCATTCGAGACATCAACCATTTCAATCGATCATCTTACTTCATATTTATTTCCCATCTTTTCAGCACATTGGCACAAGTGGCTCTAATAATAAAGCCGTTCATGGAACTTGGACTTATTTTACAATTCAAGTTCTTTTCCCACAATCCAACATTATTATTATCATCGATAACAACACGGTTTTCATTCAAGACTCTTGATTTAACATGTGAGCAATTTAGAATTCAAGGCACATAGATGCTTTCCACACAATTTGGCATAACATTATTTAATTGAATTTGACGTGAAGTCTAGGCATATTAGCACATATTCTATGTTTTGAACATTTTCTCAGATGACGAGATAACATGATGAAATCCTGGGAATACATATTACACATATATTTGCAAAGTAAGCACATTCGGGATAGCAATTTCTAGGACGTTCAATTTGGGACTTACGTCGATTGCATGAATACCGTGGGATTCAATCTTAATAAGAGGGGGTTTAGCCAACATATCTCAATTGAGCCTCTTAAAACTCTAAGATTATCCAGAATATTAGCAACTTCAATCTACTTTACCAATCTAGCAAAATTGAACCCAAAATTAGGAAAATAATCATAATTCTAGCTCACTTGAGCATTCTATCAAACACTATGTGTGTATTAAGGTTTTATGGCCGTTTTTATGAAAGACTCTACCAACCCACACCCCATTCCTTTCTATATTTAACTCACAACCTCCCCATGTACCTTAGGAACACATGCATGCTAGGTAAGCTCTCCCGTCCCCATGAATTGCCTTACTAATGGCCCATTCTAGTTATTTTTTGAAATTAAGAGTTTGGGTGATAAAATCTTACCTCTTAGTAAGAATACCTAGGTGCCTCTATTGATAATCTTCAAGGTCTTAAGTGAGAATTGAAGAGCAATTTGGTGAAGATCACTTTTTCCCTCTCAGACCCTCTCTCTCACTCTAAAAATATCATAAAATAAGTTCAAAATGGTCGGGTTTAACGGAATAGGGTCGGGTTTAAAAATCACAAAAATGAAGCTCCGGAATAGGTTCTACAGTCGCATATGCGACCGTATAATGGCTATGCGATCCGCGAAATTGGGGTGCCAAAACTGGAGAGGAACTGACCAGGTCTGCAGTCACTATGCGGCCTGCAGACTTGTTCTGTGGTCGCATAATGCACCGCAGAACGGTTCTATGGTCGCATAGTACACCGCAGAACCTCCCTCCGAAAAATCCCAAGGCGCGATATGCGACAAGAGTGCGGCCCACGAAATGGATATACGGTCGCATAATGTGCCGCAAAATGACAGTAAAATTTCCTAGAGGACTGTTCCACTGTGCGGCCATTCTGTGGTCTGCAGAGTGGTTCTGCGATCGTAGAACGGACCGTAGAAATACCTACTTCTAACCAACTTTTTTCTTCAACTCCCAGCGCACTGTTTAATCCAAAAAGTCTGAACTACGGCTCCAAGCTTGCCGCGAAGAATTTCTATTATTATTAGCCTCTGCGCCTACTTCAGCATCACGAAAATCCGGATTTTTAGGAAATATTTTACGAGGCCTTACAATTTGTGAGCCTTTTCTATTTTGCTATCATTTGTGATGGAGATTTATCTTGGACTATTAGGATTGCCTTTGTGGTGACTGTGGTTTGGATTGTTGGGCCTTCTACTCTTTGGAGGTAATTATTAATCATTTCACTTGGACAAATTGGCTTTGAGTTGATTAGGGAACTGAACCCTACTGGCCCTCTTATGTCTAAAAAGGGTGTTTCATTCTGATCCAAGAGGATTTGAACCCTAATGTGGGTAGGGTGCTCACATAGATTGCAAGGCTATGGCTGAGTTTAGATAGTGAGTCTGCAGGGTAGTTCGCCTCTCTCCACACATGTGAAATAGAAGCTTCTCATTGCTGACATAGATTCCTGAGTTCCTGGATATGAACATCAAGCTTCTAGGGGGTTGTGCTCTCACTATATAGCAATTGATTAAGAAGATTGGAGTATGTTTCAATCTGAATCTTAGTTAATCCGTTGGCCATACACCATTTGGCACCAATTATAACTGATTCTATTTCAGCTATGTTGTTGCTTCCCTCACCAAGTAGACTGGATATGACATGAATGGAATGACCTCGGTGATCTCTCACTATGGCTCCTACTCCAATCTTACCAGGGTTGGTCAGTGCGCTACTATCAATGTTGATTTTCACAAAGTTGATTTTTGGTATTTGCCACCGTACAAAGACAGTTGTGGTAACATGTTTCAGCTCTTCTACCATAGTATACTGACCAATCCACTTGTGGGGCCATTTTATGTGTGGATATTTGGCTATGAGAAGGAGATGAATATCAGAGTTAATTGCAAGTGTAACTCTGACCATAGAAGAGATTTTGCCCCCATACTTAACACTACATCTATTTTTTCACAGTTTCCAACAGACAATGATGGGAAAAATATCCAGCAGAAGCTGTTGGAGTTCATTATTGCTTTTGTTGATCCACCATTTCACAAGGAGCATATTAAGAGGTAAGTCATCAGTATTTATCCCAGTGATGCCTGAGAATTTTCTCCATACAGTTTTGGCAAAAGGGCCCCTACTGAAGATATGGTCTATAGATTCACATTGGGGCTGTCTGCAGCAAAAACATATGTTGTCAATAAGATTTCGAAAAGAAATGATCCTTTCATCAGTTGGAAGATTATTTCTCAATGCTCTCCATAGACAGAATGACCATTTAAATGGGATATTTTTCTTCCAAGTCTTTCTATTGGTTAAGTGATCTGCTTTTTGTCTCTATTTATTTTCCATGTTGTGCCATATGTGAATTTTCCATAAGTGTTTACTGACCAGATGGCCTTATCAGGGGTTTGTGGGTTGTAATGAATGGTGGTTTGGAGGATCTGTGGGATCATGTGAGGTGGGACATTGTCATTGAGCTTCTGAATGTCCTATCTATCTGAGTCCCAAAAATTAGTCACCATAATTTTAGTAGGTCTATGCCCTCCTGTTCTGTGGCTGGTAAGAGAGTTTGTGTATAATTGAATTACTTATTATTTAGACATTGTCATGCTTAAATTATAAATTAATTATTGAAACTATTGATTCATGTCCTTTTGGCTTGATTCTTTCTTGAGAAGGAAGAGTTAGGTTTGGGTAATTTAGTTAACAAGAAATTAGACTAATTTAGAGTTTGTTTGACCTAATTGAATAGAGTGAACTAGAGATAGGAATCTCTTGACTTGGATAAAATAATACCTAATCTAAATCCAATTCTATTTACTTGACAGGGCAATTTGAATTAGACTACTTGTTAGTTGAGAGATAACAAGTGGATAAATTAGAGTATTTATCACATTAATCTCAATTACCTAAGCAAGGTTAGTAAATTATACATGTCTAGTTGAACACCTAGGTAAAGAATATAACCCTAGGACTTTTATCTTACAAGTATATCTCCTAATTAATTTTCGCATATTATGTATTTGTCAAATTGTCTCTTAGATAATTGTTAGGATAATTATTATTTTTAATTACTTTAATGTTTATTTAAAACTAAGTTAGAATATATTGCGTCTCTCACTTAGGTATCTGCATTAGCATCTATACCAACTCATTGTGGTTCGACCCTGACTCTTAACAGGGCAATTGTAATGCATTCGACTGTATTATATCTATTAACAATGTCTGTTGTGGGCGTTTTCAATTTTGACGCCATTTCCAGAAAATTTACGGTGTTACCAATATACTTGGATGTGTTTCTTTTTATCTTCATTTACTTTCATTTACTTACTCTTTTATGTGATTGTAGTTTACAAAGGCTAACAATAGCGAGTTGGGTGGTACATCTTTAAAGCATTAGGTGGTGAGTAGGTACTAGTTAATGAAGTGGCTTAGGGGCAACAAGGAAGTTAAAGGGGAAGAGGAGAAAATAATGATGTGCCTCTACTACCACCACAAGCCCAACCGACGAAAGCACATGCTTTACAAAACGAAGGATATTGAAGTGCAATTGTCCCAATCGTATTAGGAAAAACTTTTATCAATTCACAAATGTCATGCTTACACTGCTTGAGCAAAGAGGCTACTTCATTAGGGCATCTCATCATAATGCTTACAAGCACTTGAAAAGGTTTGTGTGTGCCTGTTGGGGAAGTAAGCAAACAAATGTGTCTGAAGATGCTTTGAGGCTGAGGTTGTTTCCTTTCTCGCTATGGGGAAAGAATTTGGATTGGTTAGAGTGTTTTATAAATCACTTTATACACACTTGGAACGAGTTAACGGCAAAGTTTATCACCAAGTTATTTCACCCCGGACATATGGCAACATTGAGAGATGATATTTTGGCTTTCAAGAAAGAACCCAATGAGCTCCAACATTAGATTTGGGAGCGTTATAGAACTATAGTAAAGGAGGGTCCTAAGAATGATATAACAGAGGATATGTTACAAAAACCTTGTATTGTGCCATCAATTCGACCAATCAATATACAGTGAACCAGTTGCCGGGGGAAATACCATGAATACACCCTATCCGAAGGCTTTTGCAATAATAGATGACATGTAATAAATATCATCCGCTTGGAAATCCCAAGCAAATATGTCTCAAGGAGATCCTAATATGATTCATCTTCACAAGGAGCTACAAGATCATGGTCAAGACAATGCCAAGTTGGCTACAATTATGACTCAACTTGCTAAAGCTCAACTCCAACAAACTCAAGCTCTTGAAAGGTTCATGCAATGGAGACTGTTCATGTCTTAGATACCAAGCAAAGGGCCAAGGGGAATAAATTCCAACCGCAAGATGAGATGTATTCCCAAGATAATGGGGGTTACTATCAAGAGGGACCTTATCACAAGCAAAAAGAGGTGGTTCAATTTGTGAATAAATATTAAGGACAATGAGGTAATTTCCAAGTGTCAAATCAAGTCAGATGGATACATTATAACAATCAAGGAAATTGGGACACAACAACGACCAAGGAAATTTGGGAGAAAAATAATCAAAGAAATTGAGGGAGCAACAATAACAATGATAGTAAGGGTCCGGATTCTCAAAGACCACCTGTGTACCCACAACTAAGTAACCCTCCTCCTTATAACTCCCAAGGCTCGGGTTCTTCAAGCAATAATAAGTGGCATAATGAGAGCATTCTCAAGTAATTAATTGAGAAGAATGCCAACTCGGATGCCCAACTTGCCTCTTATACCACTTCTATACGAAATCCTGAAGTCCAAATATGACAACTTTTACAAGCTCTTTACACATGGACTAAAGATGCGTTACCAAGTAGCGCGATAACAAATCATAATGGTAAAAATAACACGAGGCATGTTATGTTGGTTGTTACTAGGAGTGACAAAGGTTGTGATGCGCCAACACAAAGTGGCAAGATGATTGTTGATGATGAACATAAAATACAAGATAGGCAGTTCAAAAAGATGATGCTCAAGCAAGTAATGGAGTTCGAATTGATATTCATGATGATATAAAGGAGACAAACCAGGAGGTGAATATGGATCATGTGATTTGCTTACGTAAACCGCTAGTAAAAAAGGCCAAGGCATATTTACCAAAGCCTCCTCCTCCTTATCCTCAAAGACTCGCTAAGAAAAGTGGCAAAAACCAATTCAAGAAGTTCATACAAATGATGACAAACTTATCTATTAGTGTGCCATTGGTGAGGCTTTAGAACAAATACCTAATTTTTCCAAATTCATGAAAGACCTTGTGACCAAAAAGAGGTCAATGAAATTTAACATTACCGAGGTCTCTCATCAAGTTAGTGCTATCGTTCATTCTATGGCTCCAAATTTGGAGGATCCCGATGCTTTCACCATATTATGCACTATAGGAAGTGCTGATTTTGCTAACGCTTTATATGACCTTAGGGCTAGTATCAACTTGATAACCTTTTTTAGTTTTTTAAAATCTTCGGATTGGGAAACCAAGACTTAATTCAATGAGGTTATAAATGGCCGGCCGCACAATGAAAAGACCATTAGGGGGTAATTGAAGATGTGTTAGTTTGGGTAGATACGTTCATTCTTTCAACCGAGTAGTTATCTTGGATTTTCAATTGGACTATAAAGTCCCAGTTAACCTTGGGAGGTTGTTCCATGCCACGAGAAAGCCCTTTGTGATGTCGAATCTGAAGAGCTCTCTTTCTGGGTTGGTGAAGAACAAGTAGTGTTTCATGTGTACAAGTCCACGCATCTACCCAATATCAATGAGGTGTACCAATTTATGGATTTAATTACCAATGATATAACTAATGATGCAAGTGCTACAATCAATGTGGGTGACATGTTGGAGGCTGTCCTGCTTAATTTTGATGAGGAGGAGATGGATGGTTTCATGGAACGTGTTAAAAACTACATACCAAGAAAGTTATCTTAGGACCATAAAAATAGGAAGACTCTTCTTATAAAGCCTTTGATCAAAGAGTCACCTACTTTAGAGTTAAAGCCATTACCAACACACCTTCGGTACACGTTTTTCGGTAATCCAAACAAATGCTTTATCTAAGCTTTCACCTCCAATTGCGATGAAGGGTGTGAGGAGTTTCTTAGGTAATGCGGGTTTTTAGATAAGATTCATCAAGGATTTCTCTAAAGTTGTGAACCCCATGTGCAAACTACTTTAGAAGGATTCACAGTTTAATTTCAATAACGAGTGCATGAATGTTTTTAAAGAGTTGAAGATAAAAGTTGAATACTACTCCTATTATCATGTCACCTGATTAGAGCTTGTCATTTGAGCTTATGTGTGGTGCTAGTGATATTACGATGGGAATATTTTGGGAAAAGTGTAAATCAACAAGATCTTTCACTCAGTATACTATTCTAGTAAGACCATGAATAGTGCACAAGTCAATTACACAGTTAAAGACATGGAATTGCTGGCCATTTTATTTGCTATTGAGAAGTTTCTACTTTATTTGATGGGTGCCAAGGTAATTGTGCACACGGAACATGCAGTATTCAGTATTTTATAAGCAAGAAGGATTCGTAGGCCCAATTGATGATATAGGTGCTTCTATAGTTATAATTCTATACTGAGATCCAAGACATAAAAGGGAGTGAAAATAAGTAGCGAAAAACCTTTCTCGTTCGAAGTAGGAGGGAGGCCAAACGATGGACTTTACATCCATGATTCCTTTCATAATGAGCAACTCTTAGCACTATCCATGAGATATGTACCACGGTACGTGAATTGGCTAATTGCATTGCTAATGGTATTATCCCTGTGGAGTTCAATTCAAATCAAATGAAGAAGGTCAAAAGAAATTTCAAGGATTCATATTGGGATGAACCATACCTATTTCGGATTTTCATAGATGGAATAATTAGGAGATATATCAGACGATAAGCAAAAGAATATTTTTGTCACTTTTCACTCTTCCCCTTCTAGAGGACATCATGGTGGATTAAGAACAACGACATAAGTCCTAAGTTGTTGACCTTATTGGCGTACTCTTTACAAGGATGATAGTGAGTTGGTGAAGAGATATGATGAATGAGCATGGGAAAATTTCAAAGAAGTATAAAATGCCTCTCATAACTATTTTTGAGATTGACATATTTGATGTTTGGCGTATTGATTTTATGAAGTCATTTGTAAGTTCTTATGGTAATACTTATATCTTGGTAGCGGTGGACTATGTGTCAAAATAGGTTGAAGCCATCGTCATACCCAACACTGAGGCTAGAAGTGTAGTTTCTTTTTGAAGAACCTATTCACAAGATTGGAACTCCAAGAGCAATCATAAGTTATGGGGATCATATTTTTGTAATAAGGTCTTCGACACTTTATTTTGAAAGTATGGCGTCATTCAAGAGGTGACAACCCTTTATCATCCACAAGCAAGTTGGCAAGT
The DNA here is from genome assembly GCF_000715075.1 of Nicotiana tabacum. Classification (NCBI taxonomy): domain Eukaryota; kingdom Viridiplantae; phylum Streptophyta; class Magnoliopsida; order Solanales; family Solanaceae; genus Nicotiana; species Nicotiana tabacum. The sequence continues at coordinate 55,273,513 of NC_134088.1, forward strand.
AAAGGTGTTAAACCAAGAGATAAAGAGTACATTATCCAAGACGGTGAATGCCAACCGTGCGGATTTTTCTAAGAAGCTTGATAATGCTCTATGGGCATAAAGAACTACGTACGACACACCTAGTCTCCATATCAACTATTATTTGGGAAGACTTGCCATCCCCGATACAGTTGGAGGACAAGGCCATGTAGTCTTTAAAGAAGTTAAATCTTGAATGAGAATGAGATGTGTTACATCTCGCATTTTCGTACGTTAAAGTTTCATCTTCAGTTAATCGACATAGACTCGGGGATGAGATTATCTTGAGGTTAGCGTATTTATGCTATTTATAACGAGCGATAAGTAAGTGTCATGAAGGATAAATGGTACACGAATTAAAAAAAAAGAATTTCGTTGAAGGTTGCTGATTTGGGACAAAATACGGGTCGAACGATAATACCCGATATTTATGGACTAGTACCATACAAGGTACCATATGACCATGATAGAATAATGTATAAAGTATATTAAAAATAAGTAGAATTTTAAGTAAACTGAGATAATTTTTAATTATACGGGTAATTGGTTAATTACTGGGTAACGGAACATTACCTAATTACCTAATAAGTGGATAAATATTAAACTATCCCACCCCACCCCCACGTGGAAGCAAGCCCTTCCTAAAGCTATGACTCTTACTCATTCTTTATTAGGTGACAACCTAATATGCCAATTACAAGGCCTTTTAATTCAAGGAGTTTCCATACAAAACAATACTATAATGAGAAGTGGGGACGTTAGCATTCTGATGAGTTTCAACAAGTACATTCTCAAGATACTACAATCAGATTCTAACATTTCTAATATCAAGGCATTACAGTAGCAACGTGATCCTTCAAATTCCTACACAAAAATCCAACGAGAATTATTATAATCATAGCAACGTATAATTTTGCGATTCTAAAGGAGTACGGTGCAGCCTTTTCCAAGAATATCATACGGATTTTTCCCTACTCCAGGTATGTTAAGGCTATCCCTTCTTTCTTTTTGGCATGATCCAAATTATATATGAAGAAATGAGCAAACACACAGTTTTCATAAACGACTCTATTCATAGAAATACTAGGGGTCTCTGTGTTTTTGATTCCCAATGCGACATATTATTATATCTTCTATTTATGGGTCTCAGAATAATACGCAGTTGATAAAGTTTATCCGAAAGGAATATTGAGATTATTAACATATTTTCATGCATTTCATTCATTTATATATGTACATTGACCCATGACCAGATGACGTTATATACTATATGTATATGGGGTATGGAAAAAGTTTACGGCGTTATATACGCACCACCACCTGATCAGCTGGTATACGTTGATGATCGTTATATACACACCACCACCTGATCAGTTGATATATGTTGATGATGTTGACCACAGTGGCCAAGACGATATGATGGGATTCCCTTAGAGGCTTTATAATATTATGTACACCTATACCTATGCACGACACGATATTTATATGCACGTGCATGACATTATAAACGTTTTATAATTTACAAAGTTATTCAGACTTACAGATGGATTTCTTTATTCCATATTTCATCTATGTCTTTTATGTACTGATTTTCATGCCTGACATACTCAGTACATTATTTGTACTGATGCCCTATTTCCCGGGGCCTGCGTTTCATGCCCGCAGGTGCAGGTAGGCAAGCCGACGGTTCCCCTTCTTAGGATCCTTGATCAGCGAGAGTTGGCGTGCTCCACTTGATCCGGAGATGCTTTTGATTTTGGTACGATATGCTTGTATATATATATATGGGTATGATGTGGCTCATTCCCGTCTTTGTACAGTTGTATTTCTATTAAAGGTTTGTAGACAGTTATGTATAGTTGGATAGTATGTGGCCTTGTCGGCTTTCAGTTTTGGGTATATAGTTGCCTATAGCAGCCTTGCCGGCTCGCCCACTGTATTCCGCACGTATATGTATATATGTCTTTTGGACAGGTTTTTCTCACCCATGTTATTCTCGTAATTCAGAGGATATTATTTATATTTATATCTTAGTCGCACGCTTAAGGGTGTTCGACAGGTAGGACTCGGGCACTCGTCGCGGCCCATCGGTTTGGGTCGTGACAAGATGTTACTGTTCCCTTATGGGTAACACATTTAAATGAGTTGGATGAATGACAAATATGTTAGGAACAAGAAGTTCAAAGTCAAAGATCTATTGTTGTTATTCAATTTAATATTAAAGATATTTTTTGAGAAGCTTAAGTCTAAATGGAATGGCCCATTGTAAGTGGTGGATGTTACTCCATATGGTGCTTTGGATTTAAAAAACAAAAAACAAATGAAATATCTAGGGTTAATGGTCATCGAGTGAAGTGTTACCTAGGGAAGGTTGGTAAGGACTAAGTGGTTGCGTTCCTTTACTTCATAGATCGTTGAGTTGACATTGCGTCATGACACGGAGTTTAATAAGGTGCTTATTGAGAGGCAAGTCAAGTTTTTTTTTCTTTTTTTTCTTTTCTTTCTTTTATGCTTTATAGTGTTAGATTTCATGTGTTTTTGTTGTTTTGAGTGAATTAGATATGATTGGGAAGATGCTTAACCGAGAGAAAGAAGTGGTGAAGAGTGGGTGAAAACATGACTCTATAGTGCACAAGTGCGGATAGCATTCTGGAATTGCGATATGCAATAGTTCACGATGGGAGGCACTAAAGTCCCTGGACACAAGTTGAAAAATGCAACACCTTAATAGACGGATGGAATTGCGCTGATTATTACAAGCGCACAACTCCAGTGCGGACTAGATTGCCGACTTTTGATAGCTCGAGGTCCTCAGAGGAATATTGCAGCCACATATCTTAAAGTGTGGACCGCACTACAGTAGAGATTGAAAGGCTACAGTTAAGCGAGTGGGGAATGCGTTGCACCATTACAAATGCACTCATCTAAGTCTGACCCGACTGGACATTTTAAATAAAAATAATTATGGCATATTTTTCTCTCTTACTCACTCACCAAACTAAATCTAACGCATGCTAAAGACTTTCGTACTGATTAACAAGGATATAACACTAGTTCCTCACTATAACAAGGATTCAACACTAATCCCTAACTGCTTAATCCACATATTTTCACTCAGGTAGGTGCCCAATTTCACTTGTCGTTTATTTTTCTTGGTTCTATTATTTTTTGTGATCCGTTTTTAAATTGTAAGTGTATTAGGGAATATTGTTTCCCTTTCATTTAAGTTATTTTCCTTTGGGGATTGCTCGTGATAACCTTTGGGGGTAATTGGGCATGGCTAAAATTTTATATGGTTGTTGTAAGAATCTACTATGTTCTTGATTTAAAATTGTTGTTATAATTAGAATACATTTTTGATTTTTTCCCTAGCGTTAGAAGAGAATGCGGACCGACACTTCCCATTACGGACACCAAATCATGGGAGAATTGATAGTTCACTATCTAAACTATTGGTTTATCAGAGGATACAAAATGCAACAGAATTGTACAATCAGAGAGTTGGTTTTTGTAGACGAAGAGACATCTTTATAAGTGTGGACCTCAATAGCATTGTAAATTATCATCGTTTGGATTGCATACCACAGCCTCTTTAGTGCGGTTGTAACCCTTTGTGTTACTTCTTGTTCTTTGAGTTCTTAGGCTACTATTCAACATAGTTTATGATCCATCTCCTCACATGTTTGTTTGTGCTTTCACAGGAAAAATAGTAAGAATAAGGGGATAAGGGGAGGCTTCTACAGGTTGCGGTAGGCCTGGGAGTTCTAAATGCAGAGGTAAAGAGGCCACACTTTTTAGAGAAATTCACCAAAAGAAAAATGTGTATGTCCTTCACTGAACCACTGGTTGACATGCAAGAGCATCTTGTTCACGAATTCTATGCAAACATTAGTAGAATCCTAAAGGGGTCCAAGGTTACTAAGGTGTGAAACCTGAAGCTTAGATTTATCGACAAATATTAAATGACTATTTAGATTTGATGATGCGACCACCATGTACTAGTCCAAGATAGATAAGAAGGATAGGGCTCCTTCTTGGTTGGCCAAAATCTTAGCATCAAAACACTTCACCTCCTTGGGTAGCTGCTAGAGTAAAAATATAGAGAAGCTCATTGGTTTCGAGGAAAAAAGGTGGAAGAATTTTGTTTGTATCAGGATTGATCCATGTCTAAATGATAACCATGTACCTTTGGAGCATGATGTTCTTATTTAGTTAATCATGGAAGGGTTTCCTATAAATGTAGGTGCACTAATGCTAGCCTACATGTAAGTGACTACCCATAAATCGAACTCATCCAAAGCATTTTCCAACACCATCAATGAGTATTTGTTAGATAAAAAGGTGGTACAAAGACCTTTTGATGTGATAACTAATATAAAAGGGCCATTTGATTTGTACTCTTTGAAAGATCTTAAGAACTTTAAAAACAAAAAGTGCACTCAACCCGACATTATTATTGGCCAGTCTTATGAACAAGGAGTGTCAACTATTGGGGGTGCTAATATCCCTTCCTCATATGTTGCTCCACCACGTGATGATATGGTTAACAACCCGATTGGTTGTTTTGAATTATAGCATTTTATTCTGTGATTTAAGACCTTGCGTGGCCTCAAAAGTTGAGTATGACTTGCGAGTATAGTTGGATCTAGTTTTTGAGAGATTCGGGAGTAGTTTGGAAGAGATATTGTGAAGTTAGAAGATTTATTTTGGAAGAGTTTGCTAAGGTTTAACCTTTGGTTAAACGACCTCGGAATCGGGTTTTGATGGTCCCAATAGGTTCGTATGCGATTTTGGACTTGGGTGTACATTCGTATAGGATTTTGGATGTTTCTAAAAGATTTCGGCTCTATTTATCGGAGGTTAGCAATTTGAAGACTTGGAGAATTCTTATGTTTGATCGAGAATTGACTTTAAGGTTATCGCATTATTATTGGTATTTTTGGACTGTGGATAGGTTTATCTAGCTGAATCAAACTTGTGTGTAAGGTTTAGGTGACATCCAAGGTGTCTAAGTGTGAGTCAGACGCTTGGTTAGATATATAGAAACTTATGAACTTAAGACAGTTCAATGTATGGTTTGGCCTTTGATTCTTAGGTTTGATGATCTTGTATGTGTTTTGAGAACTTTGATAGGTCCGGGTTGTATTTATGAATTTCATAAAATATTTGAATGGGGTCCCGAGGGGCTCGAGTAATTTTTGGACCACCCGGAGCTAAGTTGGTGCTGGTTGTGTGCTTCACAAATGTCAGCAAGGCTCGCATATGCGATGAAGGAATTGGGCTACATATTGTTGTGCTATGTGAATGCGAAAGTAGTCCCCTGAACGCGAAAAAAGATTTGGCTGTGGCAGGATTGTTTTTCGCAAATGCGATGGTTGTTCTGTGAAAACAATGAAGGAATTGATGGCAGCCAGGATTGTGCATCGCGAACGTGATGGTCTCGTCGGCTTCACGAAGGAGGCTTCACATGGCAGTATAAATAGCTGGTTTTCGGGATTTAGTGATCATTTTGTCCGTTTTTGAGACCAAGACTTCAGTTAGAGACGATTTTTGAAGAGAGATTCCACAACTATCCCGGGGGTAAGTAATTGTTACTTGATTTTGATCATATATCTTGATTCCCCATGGTTTTCTACATAAATATATGAAATTCTAAAAGTAAAATTTGGATTTTGTCTACAACTTAAGAAAGTATATTTAGTGGTTTTGAATACCAATTTGTACATGAAATAAGAATCTAATCACATACTTAGACTCATGGGGTTATGGGTCATCGAGATTTAGTCTTGGACTCATCTTTTGACCTTGTGGGCCTAAGTTGATTTTTGTTAACTTTTTAAGATTGATTAAAGATTAAAGCTTTATTATTTGGAGTTGATTTCTATAGATTTGTTTGACCTTATCGAGTATTATTTGGCCAAATGTGAGCCGGTTGGAGGTGATTTATAGAGGAAAGGAGATTTTGGACGATTTATTTATCTTGCAAAAGGTAAGTATCTTGCTTAACCTCGACTTCAGAGAATATTTTTCTAAAAATATAATTAATTGCTACATATTATTTGCTTTGGGGGTGATGCATATGCGAGGTGACGAGGGTACATGCAGATACCGAGCGTATACATGTTTTGTGTAGATTTTAGAATTCTTTATGCCTTGATTGAATGTGTGTTCATCTTGACTTATACTCTACTTGATTTTTATGACTATGTTGCACAGTTACATATTCTAAAGATTATTCTTTCACTCATGATATCTTATTTGAGTCGTTGTGCTATTATTGAGATTGTTGATATACTTGATTGGACGTAGTCACACTTATTATCATGAACATACATCAGCACTTGTTATGCTTGCGATATGCCTTAAATTGTTTTATGCTTACTTGAGCTTTTTTATTCATATTATAGATCATGCTTAGGGTTTTTAATCTTAATTGGACATAATGATTATTTTAAAGACAGATTACATGTTGGAGCATAGTCATACGTTTCTTATGCGTATAATGCATAAACACCATCTCTTATTCATCTACATGCATCCCTATATATTGTTCCCCGATATAGACTAAGATAATGGCACGTGAGTTGTCCGTATAGTTGAGATGACTATGGCACATGGTTTTTGTCGTGCAATGTGTGAGGTTTCTTCCGTGCAGTTATTGTGATATTGATATTATTATGACACAAGGTCTTTGCCCCGTGCATTAGACGTATTAGTCACATTCTGTTCAATATGTTGGATATGGATCCATCTCCCTTAGGTTGTCCTCTCGTGTTTCTCCTTTGATGGCATTCATGTAGGTTATGAGAAGCCAACGGTTTCTAGTTGATTTGTGATGTGGGATCCGGTGTGATGAGTTTTGAGCATAAAGGTGGATGCTTTGACCATTCAAGTGAATTATTCTCCGCGGATGCGATGATTGTTCTGCAAACGCGATGAAGGAATTTGTGGTAGAAAGAATGTGCATTGCGAATGTGATGGTTAGGTCATGTTCGCGAAGGACGGTTCATCTAGCAATATAAAGTAGCTGGTTTCGAGATTTTGAGATCAGCTCCTCCATTTTTGACACCAAGACTTTAGTTAGAGACAATTTTGAAGAGAGATTTCACTACCATCATGGAAGTAACTAATTTCTACTTGATTATAATCATAGATCTTGATTCCCCATGGTTTTTTACATAAAAATGTGGAAATTTAAATGTGAATTTTGGGGTGTTGGTCTAAAACATAAGAAAGTATATTTTGAGGTTTTGAATATCGATTTGGACTAGGATTGGTAATCTAATAACATATTTGGGCTCATAAGGTTATGCGACATTGTGATTTGGTCTTGGAATCGACTTTTGACCATGTGGGCCTTGGTCGACTTTGGTTGACTTCTTTAGATTTGATTAATGATCGAAACTTTATTTTTGGGAGTAGATTTCTATAGCTTTATTTGATGCTATTAGGTATTATTTGACTAGATATGAGCCGGTTGGAGGTGATTTATAAAGGAAAGGCATTATTGGAAGATTGATTTGTCTTACAAAAGGTAATTATCTTGCTTAACCTCGACTTGAGAGAATATTTTCTAAAAATGGAATTATTTGCTACATGCTATGTTCATTGAACGACGCAAAGGCAAGGTGACGAGCGTATATGCATGTACCAGGGGTATAACATATATTGGATAGATTTTAGGTTTCTCTATGCCTTGAATTGATGTGTGTTCTTCTTGACATATGCTCTACTTATTTTTTGACTACGTGGCACAATTATTTATGTTAAAGATTATTCTTTCACTTATGATATTTTATTTGAGCCGATGGTCTATTCTTTAGATTGTTGAAATGCTTGATTGTTCGTAGTCACACTTACTGTTTAGAACACACATCCACATTTGTTATTTTTGCCAAAGGCCTTAAACTTTTATATGACTACTTGAGTTCTCTTATTCATGTTATAGATCATGCTTAGGTTTTCGATGCTTAATTGGACATAATGATTATTTGGAGGATAAATTACAAGATAGAGCTACAATCATACGTTAAATTCATGCATAAAGATAATCTCTTATTTATTTGGGTACATTATGCATATGGTGCCCTGATATGGACTAAGGTTATGTGGCATGTGAGTTATCCGTGCAGTTGAAATGACTATGGCATGAGGTTCCTGACATGTAGTACGTGAGCTTTTTACCGTGCAGTTAATGTGACACTGATATTATTTTGGCACGAGATCTTTACTGTGCATTAGGTATGCAGATCACGTTTTGTTCAGCGTATTGCATATTGATCCATCTTCCTAGGGCCTCCCTCTCATGTTTATATCTTGATAGAGTGTATGAAGGTTGTGAGAAACCGACATGTATTAGTTGATTTGTAATGCAGGGTCCGATGTGATGAGTTTTAAGTATGATAGTGGATTATTTGCCCACTCAAGTGAATCCTTTGTGCAAATTTATGCACTTTACATGCTTTATTCATTCATATCTTCTACATATGCTAGTTGATACATTATAGATATGCATGAGACTGGTTAGTGAGTTGTTGGACACTTGGAGGGTGTCAAATTTGATATACAAGTTGATTTCTTATCATTCATTGACACTTAGACACATGTTAGAACATTCGTATAAATGCTATTTGGAAATTGTTGAGAAAATAGATCTTTACCATGCATAGTCCCTTTGTGATCATGTAAAAGTATTTGAACTAATGCTACTTGGTGCAAACTGTATTGATATGCGAAATGGTGCATTTGTATATGCTTTGCGTATGTTATTTGAAAAGCATGCCAATTGCCTTCTTCTCAATTTGTGCACCTTATTATCGTTGATGTTCATTGTTCTTTGGATGTTTCTTAGACATTTCTCTATTATTATACATGATATTAAGCTACACGTTTATATAAAGTGGATATCTTTTGGCTAAACCTCGCCACTACTTTGTTGAGGTTAATCTTGACTCGAACTGAGTACATGGGGTGGGTTGTACTCACACTATACTTCTGCACCTTGCGTGTAGATATTTGCAGCTAAGCTGTTATGGATGACAAATGTTAACATTGAAGATGTACTAGTGTTCCAGTTGCAAGCTATCACTTTGTTCATGTAGTTTAGGTCTTGTACTTCTATTTTTGTATATGTCAAATAGATGATGTAATCAATTTTCATATCAGTATTTTATTTCTATTCTTAGTCGTTCATGATTTGTACTACTAGTCCTTGGAATAATTGTATTAGTTTTTGCATTTTATTTTAATATTTATCTAAAAATCTTTAGTTGAGCTATGTTATATGTTAGTTAGCTTACCTAGCGGCTTGGGTAAGGTGCCATCACGATGTAGTGAGATTTGGGTGATGATAAGTTGGTATAAAACTCTAGATTCATAGGTTTCTCGAGACATCAGAAAATGTATATAAGAGTATTGTGGATCGGTATAATGACGTTCATACTTATCTTCGACAGTCTACAGGGCATCTAGGAAATTTCTCTTTCTTTCTCTCCTTATAGTGCGACCTTAGTTTAGCTTGAAGTCTATATATTCAATTTCTTTCAATTCATTTGTATGTAATATTAAGTACTTGATATTAGTTATGCACTGACGACTTGTGATATTGTGGATGAGCTGCAAGATATTTTTTAGTATTATGAGGGCACGCCAGTCTAAAGAACTTGTGGCCAAATTTAAACCGCAGCTTCGGCTCGGCATATTCAATTATGAGAGCATGTGATCTTGGGCTCTTATCTCCGGTGGTGTCCCTAGAAGTGGTATTGATGGATTAATGAGTAGAAAGGTAGCCTTATATGAGTATTATGTTACTAAGGACTATGCTTAGATGGGTTGGATGTGACTATAAGGATTTGCTTGAGATACAAAAGGGAATATGGATGTTTAATTATCATCTTGGTATGTAATACAATATTTAGTAGTGGATGTACGAATGGACCTTTTAGTTGTTCATTAGTGGAATGAAATGGATTCTTATGTCTTGATGACGAGTGTGGACTAAGGAGTATCAATTGATTACCCAGTGGTTGTAACCATAGTAAGGTCATAGAAAGATGTCAATATGAGGCTAAACATGTGGGTTATCTCATGTGAGATCTATGAGAGAGTTTAGATCACTTGAGGAAGTTGGCACGGCTGTCACAAGGATGGCTACACATTTGGGTAGATAATATAGAATGTGTTATGATTAGTGCTACATGAGCTTATGAGGAATTCAGTTGAGTACATTGCAAGATCATGGTGGTTAATAAGTAAGGGTTATTGTGGTTTATCCGATGATGTGTTTATGGCTTGAATCCAACTAAGGGAGTCGTCTATCGTGGATGATCAAATTATATGGGCATGTGTTGTTGTAGTTTTTGAATTGAGGTACGCTTGTGGATTAATTATGACTTGAGGAGGATGACATTGAGGATGACTTGGGATAGAAAGTTGTTAGATGTGTAATGTACTACACTTTATTGATACATGGAGTCTATGGAATGACTCAAGTTGCTATTCTTTATGTATATAGTGTGCAAGGAGAAAGGATTCACTCATTTGCTTAAGGATGAGATTGCTTTTTTAAAGCGTTCATGTGCTAAAAGAGTAGCAGTTATTTGGCACGTATTGGCTATGAATTAGGGACTAGAGTATAATGAGTGACTCTCGAGAATGGTTCTGGTGGGTTCAAGTTCCAAGATGTGATTCATAAATAGATAGTTTTATTCAGGATTTGCAATTTGTATTGGATTATGTATGTAAGGCCTCGTAAAATATTGTAAAGGAATTTATGATTTCGTGGTGCCGAGGTAGGATTACGTGTTTGAGGATTGTAGAAATTCTTCGGAAGTGGAGGGCATTTTCTGCGGTTCATTCTGCGGTCGAAGAATCGATTTGTGGAACATTATGTGGTTCATTATGCGGCCGCATAATCATATTTGTGGGTTGCATAATCATATTTGCAGGCCGCATAACCTATCGCAGAACCAGGTTGAAATTATCCGAAAGAAAGTTCTCCGGTCCATTATATGACCGCAGAACATGTTTGCGGATTGCATATCGACCGCGGACTAAAGCAGTATTGCCCAGTTCCGGAGGGCAATTATGCGGCCCTTTTCGCAGACCGTAGAACCATTATGCGGTCGAATATGGGACCGCATATCTACGTCGGAGCTTCAATATTTCAAATTTTTTAGCCGGCCCTATTTCGTTATATTGAGGTAGAAGGACTCTTTTGAAGCAAAAATCTGATTGTTTTGAAAGAAGTGAGAGTGTTTTAGAGAGAGAGGAAACCTTAGGCTACTTGTTCATCAATTCTTGCTCCAGACTTGGAGAATTCACGAGGAAAACTCACATGATCTTCGCCCAAGAGGTAAGGTTCAAACCCTAGTCTTCAATTTCGAGTTTGGGTATAAGATGGGTAATTTGAGAGTATGATTTCTGGGTGTGGGAGTTGTAATTTATGCATGTATGTAGCTACGAGGATGGTGGATAGGTAATTTAACTAGTATTAGTAAACTCTTGGTGTTGAATTAGTTGCGGAGTGAAGGAAACCTTGTGGAAGAACTTTGTAATCAAATTCGCAAACCTAGTGTTTGATAAAATGCTCCAATGAGATGATACCATGAATATCTTCCTAATTTATGTTCAGTTTTGCTATGTCTCTAAATAGATCGAAGTTGCTAGGAATTTTGAAACTGTGTAGTGAATTAAGGGAAGCTCAAGGCGAGGTATTAAGGCTAAACTCTTCTGCTAGTATCGAAATTCCCGAATCCTTGTAAAAGTTTATCATGTGTAGTCGAATTTGAAATACTATTAATGTGGAATGTTCAAGCTAGAAAATTCATTCTCAAATTGCATAGCGTGTCCGAACCCTCATGTGACAAGAATGTCTATGGTGACTTAATTATGTTATACCCTTTGTGGGGGAAAGGTATTGTATGAAATCAATGTGATTAAGCACTTATTTCTCATATGATGGAACCTTATGAACTTACACTACTAAGGCCAAAGGTGCCAATGGTTGATTTAAAAGAGAACTATTTTGTACAAACGATTATAATTTTGGGACCCTAAATTATGGTATTGTGAATATACCTCTACCCGCATATATTGGGGTGAGGCGGCGGGGCCCCTTTGTGTAGTGTTGTAATATTGTGAGTACACCTCCACCCATATATATTGGGGTGAGGCCTCTTTGTGTTGTGTTGTGACAGTGAGTACACCTTCACTCGTATACATTGGGGTGAGGCGGCAGGACCGCTTTGTGTAAAGTTCCTGGTATTGTGATTGCACCTCCACCCGCATACATTGGGGTGAGGCGGCAGGGCCGTTCTATGTAAAGATAGTTGTAGAAGATCCCCGACATGAAATTTATAAATGTTATTGAAATCTCTTATTAATTTTTTGGGGCTTTAACGGCTAATTAAGCCTTTTATTGATACCATAATTCATCATAATTCATGTTGTATTTCTAAGTCCTTGAATAAATGTTATGGTTTTTATACTAGTACTATTCGATATGTACTAACGTCCCTTTTGTTGGGGGCGCTGCTTCTTTAATGGATGCAGGTGTTTCCACAGAAGGAGGTATTGATTAGTAATAGCGGTACACTCTTTTCCTAGCTGACTTAGTGAGCCCCACCTCATTCCGGGGTTGTGCATCTTTTATTCCATCATCGTACTCTTTTATATCTATTAGAGGCTCTGTAGATAGGGTGCGAGTTGTGTATTGGTATTGGTAAAGTCAAGATAGTAATGTTGTATGTGTGACACATCTTCCACTTCAAACTATGAAAGTGTGTATATTTTGAGTCTTTATAAATGAAGTAACTCATGGTGATTGATTTAGTGTCGTTCATGAACCCTCGTGGTATTAATTAATGATGATTATATTCTCTTTGTTTATTAGTGAGTTGGGTAGAAGGAAATCCAGCAGGCTTGCTTGGCCACGTTATCTTGGTAGAGCACCGATCGCGCTCTCCGAGGTCGGGGCGTGACAAACTTGTTATTAGAGCCTAAGTTTTAAAGTGTCCTAGGATGTCTCGGAGCCGTGTCTAGTAGACTCCTTCTTATCGGTGTGTTGTCGACCACATCTATAATTAGGATGCTACTTGGGCACTTAGGAATAATACCCTTATATGATGTTCTCGATTGTGCGATAAAGCTGATTCTAAGATTGTTCCTCCTTTAACTCGTGATTTGCTCTAACTTTCAGTACATGGCGCCTAGGAAGAAGGCAAGAACTGGCCAAGGAGCCAATGCCACCCTAGGAGTGGCAGTTGATTCGATATTTGATGATGCGGGTGAGCACCCGAGGGGTAAGGGTATTCCCCCAATTACTACACCACTTGAATCCACTATTCCTGCTCAGACTACACCAGTTCCTACACCTACTGAGGGTGCAACGATTCCTCCAACTGATATTCCAGTTCCACCTCCAGTTCCAACTTCCGGTTTTGTGGTTTCTGATGGGGATCTTAGGGGAGCCAATACAGATGTTGGCTTAGATAGTGGCCTCCAAGGCCCAAAGATCAAATGTTGCACTTACTTCTTCTAGTCAACCAACGAATTTCGCTAGTTCATGGGTGAACAAATTTCTCCAATTGGATCCTCTAGTATTCACAGCAACTGATCCTGAGGAGGACCCCCATGACTTCATTGATGAGATGCATAAGACTCTCCTAGTTATGCTTGCTACTAAGACAGATGGAGTGGAGTTGGCCTCCTACCGCCTGAAAGGGGTGGCCTATTTTTTGTTTGAGATGTGGGAGGAGTCCCTGAGTAGTCAGTTCACCAATGCATTAATGGATCATTTCTTGCATGCCGAGACTAAGGCGGCCTGTGCCGCTGTGTTTGAGAGCCTGAAGAAGGGTAGCATGAATGTGTGGGAGTACCATATGGAATTTGCGCGCATGTCCAAGTATGCTATTCACATGTTGCCAACTATGGAGGCAAGAGTGCGCCGGTTTGCGCAGGGCCTTAGCCCTTTGGTTATAAATGAGGCCACTACAAGTGCCTTGAATTCTGATATGAACTATGGAAAGATGGTGGTGTTTTCTCAAGCCATAGAGGACCGTAAACTGAAAAATAGAAGGAAACGTGAGGGTAGCAGCAAGGCCCGAACCGCAGGAAAATTGGGTGGTTCTTCTAGTGGTGTTAGGTTGGCAATTAGTGGAGGGTCATCAAGTCCATCTCAGTCATTTGCTCAGTCTTCGATGAGTGCACCACCATCCGGGGCCAGTTAGGGCAATAGGGGATCCCACCAGCAGGGTCGCCCTGGAGGGAGATTCCAGCAGCAGCGGAGACCCCCATGCCCTAAGTGTGGGAGGATGAACTTTGGGGTCTGCTTCAGGAACCTACCTATATTCTACGGGTGCGGTGTGAGAGGTCACATTCAGAGGGATTGCCGCTCCCCACGCCAGATCATGGACAGAGGTGTGGCACAGCTAGCTAGTTCTACAACTACTTCATCCATAACACCCCCTCCAGCTCGACGCACCCCAGCACCCATTGGGCGGGTGCAGCTAGGAGTGGTGCACAAAATTCGGGAGGACCCAACCGATTTTATGCTATGCGGAGGCATCGGGATTCAGAGGCTTCTCCAGATGTTGTCACAGGTATATTGACTGTCCAATCTCATGATGTGTTTATGTCTTATTGATCTCGGTTCCACTTTATCATATTTCACAAGCTATGTTTGTATGGAATTTGGGATAGAACCGGAACAACTCCATGAGCCGTTCTCAGTATTTACTCCAGTTTGTGAGTCTATTGTGGCCGCACGGGTTTATAGGGATTGTATTGTCATGGTGCATGGTCGGGGCACCATGGCCGATCTCATTGAATTTGGGATGATCGATTTTGATGTAATAATGGGAATAGATTGGCTTTATTCATGTTTTGCCAAGTTTGACTATCGAACCAGAACCGTTAGGTTTGAATTTCCAAATGAGTTAGTGATTGAATGGAAGGGGGATGATGTGGTGCCAAAGGGTAGGTTTATTTCTTACCTTAAGGCCACGATGATGATTAACGAAGGATGTATCTACCATTTGGTCCGGGTTACGGACACCGATGCTGAGGCACTTACTCTTGAGTCTGTGCCGGTGGTGAATGAATTTCTGAAGGTCTTTTCGGATGAGCTCCCTTAAATCCCGCCAGATAGGAAGATTGATTTTGGTATTGATGTGATTTCAGGCACGCAACCTATATCTATTCCACCCTACATAATGGCACCAGCAGAATTGAAAGAGCTAAAGGAACAATTGAAAGATTTGTTAGAGAAGGGTTTCATCCGGCCTAGTATGTCGGCTTGGGGCGCACCAGTACTATTTGTAAGAAAGAACGATGAGTTGCTAAGGATGGGTATTGACTATCGGCACCTCAACAAGGTTACAATCAAATATAAGTAACCACTACCAAGGATAGATGATTTGTTTGACCAATTGCAGGGTGCTAAGTATTTCTCCAAGATTGATTTAAGATCCGGGTATCACCAATTGAAGATTAGGGAGCAGGATATTCCGATAACAGCTTTCAGGACCCGATATGGGCACTTTGAATTTCTGGTAATCTCTTTTGAGCTAACGAATGCCCCGGCAACTTTCATGGACCTGATGAATCGAGTCTTCATGCCTTTTATTGACTCTATCATGATAGTTTTCATTGACGATATTCGGGTATATTCACGAGGTCGGGAGGACTATGTAAATCATCTTAGGACAATTCTATAGACTCTATATCAACACAAGTTGTATGCGAAGTTTTTGAAATTTGAATTTTGGCTTGAATCTGTTACATTCTTTGGGGTATGTCATCTCCAAAGATGGAATTAAGGTTAATCCTCAGAAGATTGCAGCTGTGAAGAATTGGCCTAGGCCTACAACTCCAATAGAGATTCACAGTTTCTTGGGCTTAGCTGGATATTACAGGAAGTTTGTGGAGGGTTTCTCTACTCTTGCCTATCCATTAACTAAATTGACGCAGAAGGCGGTTAAGTTCCAATGGTCAGACGCTTGTGAAAGAAGCTTCCAAGAATTGAAATCAAAATTAACTACGACACCGATATTGACCCTACCAGAAGGTACAGATGGGTTTGTGGTATATTGTGATGCTTCAAGAATAAGACTTGGGTGTGTATTAATGCAACATAGCAGGGTTATAGCCTATGCTTCTAGGCAACTCAAGAATCATGAAAAGAACTCTCCAACACATGACTTAGAGCTTGCAGCAGTGGTCTTTGCGTTGAAGATTTGGCGTCATTATTTGTATGGGGTCCATGGGGATATATTCACGGACCATAAGAGTCTTCAATACATTTTCAAATAGAAAGAGTTGAATCTAAGGCAGAGAAGGTGGCTTGAATTACTTAAGGATTTCGACATCGATATTCTATATCATTCCGGGAAGGCTAATGTTGTTGCAGATGCTCTTAGCCGGTAATCTATGGGTAGTTTGCCTCAATTAGAGGCATATCAAAGGCCGTTGGCCAATGAGGTTCATCGGTTGGCTAGATTGGGAGTTTATCTTGCAGATTCTAGTGAAGGAGGAGTGATTGTGCAAAATAGGGCTGAATCATCGCTTGTTGTGGAAGTCAAGGAAAAGAAATACAACGACCCATTGTTGGTACAATTGAAAGAGAGAATTCATAAACATAAGACCATGGCCTTTTCTCTTGGCATGGATGATGGTACATTAAGGTACCAAGGGCGACTATGTGTTCCAATTGTGGATGGTCTCCGGGAAAGAATCATGGCCGAGGCTCACACGTCTAGGTATTCCGTGCACTCGGGCTCCACAAAGATGTATCATGATCCTAAGGAAGTCTACTGGTGGAATCATATGAAGAGGAATGTAGCAGACTTTGTGGCAAGCTGTCCAAATTGTCAGCAAGTGAAGGCCGAACACCAAAGGCCGGGTGGGTTGACACAGAACATAGAAATTCCGTTATGAAAATGGGAGATGATTAATATGGACTTTGTGGTTGGACTACCTCGCATGCCTCACAAGTTTGACTCGATTTGGGTAATTGTGGACCGACTCACGAAACCAACACACTTCTTACCTATTAAGGATACCTAAATAACAGAACGATATGCTTAGTTGTATATCAAGGAAATAGTCAGGTTGCATGGCACTCTAATTTCTATCATTTCTGATTGGGGGGCACACTTAACGGCTATGTTTTGGAAGAAATTTCAGCAAGGTTTGGGTACTCAGGTGAATCTTAGTACAACCTTTCATCCACATCCCGACGGGCAGGAAGAGCGGACTATTCAGACGCTTGAGGATATGTTGCGCACTTGTGTTCTTGATTTCAAAGGTAGCTGGGATGATCATTTTCCACTCATAGAGTTTTCCTGCAACAACAGTTATCATGCTAGTATCCAGATGGCACCGTTAGAGGCTTTATATGGTAGGAGATGTAGATCTCCCATTGGGTGGTTCGAAATTGGGGAAGCAGAATTGATAGGACCAGACCTCATGCATCAGGCTATGTAGAAGGTTAAGATCATTAAGGAGAATTTGAAAACTGCTCAGAGTCGTCAGAAGTCCTATTCGGATGTTTGTCGTAGGGATTTGGAGTTCAAAGAAGATGATTGATTATTCTTGAAGGTTTCCCCCATGAAGGGTGTAATGCGATTTGGTAAGAAAGGGAAATTGAGTCTGAGGTATGTCGGACCGCATAGAATCATTCAGAAGATCGGTGAGGTGGCATACAAGCTTGAGCTACCACCTGAGATGTCATTAGTGTACCCGGTATTTCATATGTCTATGTTGAAGAAAGTAGTTGGAGACCCGACACTCATTGTTCCGGTTAAGACTATTGAGGTTGATGAGGAATTGACTTATGAAGAGATTCCAGTTTCTATTATTGATTGGCATGTCCGAAAGTTTAGAAATAAAGAAATTGCCTCCGTGAAAGTTTTATGGCGAAACCAACAGGTTGAAGAGTCCACCTGGGAGGTCGAGGAAGAAATGAAGAAGAAGTATCCTTATTCGTTTGAATAAGCTATGTGATAGTTCTATGAAATTGTTCCCTATGAATTACGTATCATTTGTACAGCTTATGCTATGGGTGTTCCTTTTCTGGTAATATATTGCTTATGAGGCCACGTTTGGTATTGTTTTTATGTTATATTACATCATCGGATAATGTATATGTTTTTATGATTGGTTTTTGGGATTCTATGATAGGTGGATTGGCCTAGTTACATGGGAGACTCTGGCAAAGATTTGGATATTTAGGGAGTTAGCCTAATTTTGAAACTACTGGTGTGTATGAATTAATAGTTGGACCACATTGGATGCTAATGAAGAATTTTTACCCTCATTCGAGGACGAATGATCTTAATTGGGGTAAGGTCCCGTAAAATTTTGTAAAGGAATTTATGATTTCGTGGTCCCGGATTATTAGGGCATGCCAGTCTAAATGACTTGAGGCCAAATTTAGACCACAACTTCGGCTCGGCATATTCAGTTATGAGAGCATGTGATGTTGGGCTCTTATCTCCTGTGGTGTCCCTAGAAGTGTGATTGATGGCTCAATGAGTGGAAAGGTAGCCTTATATGAGTATTATGTTACTAAGGACTATTCTAGATGGTTTAGATGTGACTAGAAGGATCTGCTTGAGATACAAAAGGGAATATGGATGTTTGATTATCATCTTGGTATGTAATACAATATTGAGTTGTGGATGTACGAATGGACCTTTTAGTTGTTCATTAGTGGAATGAAATGGATTCTTATGTCTTGATGACGAGTGTGGACTAAGGAGTATCAATTGATTACCCAGTGGTTGTAACCATAGTAAGGTCATAGAAAGATGTCAATATGAGGCTAAACATGTGGGTTATCTCATGTGAGATCTATGAGAGAGTTTAGATCACTTGAGGAAGTTGGCACGGCTGTCACAAGGATGGCTACATCTTTGGGAAGATAATATGGAATGGTTTATGATTAGTGCTACATGAACTTATGAGGAATTCAGCTGAGTACATTGCAAGATCATGGTAGTTAATAAGGAAGGGTTATTGTGGTTTATGAGATGATGTGTTTATGGCTTGAATCCAACTAAGGGAGTCTATCATGGATGATCAAATAATATGGGCATGTGTTGTTGTAGTTTTTGGACTGCGGTACGCGTGTGGATTAATTATGACTTGAGGAGGATGACATTGAGGATGACTTAGGAAAAAAAGTTGTTGGATGTGTAATGTCCTATGCTTTATTGATACACAGAGTCTATGGAATGACTCAAGTTTCTATTCCTTATGGATATAGAGTGCAAGGAGAAAGGATTCACTCAGTTGCTTAAGGATGAGATTGCGTTTTTCGAGCGTTCATGTGCTAACAGAGTAGCAGTTATTTGGCACGTATTGGCTATGGATTAGGGACTAGAGTATAGAGGGTGACTCTCGAGAATGGTTCTAGTGGGTTCAAGTTCAAAGATGTGATATATAAATAGATAATTTTATTCAAGATTTGCCATTTGTATTGGATTATGTCTGTAATGCCCCGTAAAATTTTGTAAAGGAATTTATGGTTTCGTGGTGCCGAGGTAGGCTTACATGTTTGAGGATTGTAGAAATTCTTCGGAAGTGGAGTGCATTTTCTGCGGTTCATTCTGCAATTGCAGAATCGATTTGCGGACCACAGATCTGCCGCGAATTGAAGCAGAGGGTTGGTGAAATTGAGGACAATTATATAGTCCATTATGCGGCCGCAAAATCATATTTGCGGGCCGCATAATCATATTTGCAGGGCGCATAACCCATCGCAGAACCAGGTTGAAATTTTCCGGAAGGAAGTTTTGCGGTCAATTATGTGACCGCAGAACAGGTCTGCGGACCGTATATCGGCCACAGATCTGCGTCAGAGCTTTAATTTTTCTAATTTTTGAGTAGACCCTATTTTGTTATATTGTGGTAGGGGGACTGTTTTGAAGCAAAAATTTGATATTTTAGAGAGAAGTGAGAGTGTTTTAGAGAGAGAGAGGCAACCCTAGGCTACTTGTTCTTCAATCCTTGATCAAGACTTGGAGAATTCACGAGGAAAACACACATGATCTTCACCCAAGAGGTAAGATTAAAACCCTAGTTTTCAATTTCGAGTTTGGGTATAAGATGGGTAATTTGGGAGTATGATTTAAGGGTGTGGGAGTTGTAATTTATGCATGCATGTAGCTACGAGGATGGTGGGGAGGGAATTTAACTAGTATGAGTAAACTCTTGGTCTTGAATTAGTTGTTGAGTGAAGGAAACCTTGTGGAAGAACATTGTAATCAAATTCGCACACCTAGTGTTTGATAGAATGCTCCAATGAGCCGATACCATGAATATCTTCCTAATTTATGTTCAATTTTGCTTTGTATCTAAATAGATCAAAGTTGCTAGGATTTTCGAAACTATGTAGTGAACTAAGGGAACCTCAAGGCGAGGTATGAAGGCTAAACTCTTCTTCTAGTATCGGAATTCCCGAGTCCTTATAAAATTCTATCATGTGTAGTCGAACTTGAAACAATATTGATGTGGAATGTTCAAGCTAGTAAATTGATTCTCAAATTGCATAAGGTGTCCGAACCCTCATGTGTTAAAGAATGTCTATGGTGACTTAATTATGTTATACTCTTTGTGGGAGGAAGGTATTGTATGAAATCAATGTGATTAAGCACTTATTTCTCATACGATGGAACCTTATGAACTTACACTGCTAAGGCCAAAGGTGCCAAATGGTTGATTTGAAAGGGAAATCTTTTGTCCAAACGATTATAGTTTTGGGACCCTATATTGTGGTATTGTGAATACACCTCCACCCGCATATATTGGGGTGAGGTGGCATATCACGACCCAAACTCGGGGAGCACGACCGACGCTCAACCGAGTAAACCCGACTGAGCAAGCCTGTTAGATTTCATTCTACCCAAATTCATCCCTGAATAAAGAATAAAGAGGAGATGTACTCCATTAATCAAACTTTCAAAAGATTTCATTAGAAACTCCCATTTCATTCCCATTAACAGCATCATTCAATATTTCCAAAATAGTATGAGTTTATAGATTTAATGAAAAACATGTTGCCAAATACCAACAGTTCTAATCCAATTCCCAATATCAAATACCACCCATAACCTATCTACGGAGCCTCTAAGTACAATAGAAGAGTAATATGGAAATGCCGGCAACAAGGCCCGGCTACACCTCAAAATACAGTACATGAGAAACAAAAGATACATGACCCCGAAATGAAGTGGGGCTCACCAAATAATCTAAAAAGAGTGTACTGCTATCACTAATCAATGCCGCCTGATGTAGAACCACCTGCATCCATTAAAGATGCAGCGCCCCCGGCAAAAAGGACGTTAGTACTATCGAATAACACTAGTATGTATAGCTAGAAATCATTTCTCTTTCAAAATAGAATGCCCATATGATCTATATGTGGAACACATAATATAATGTAATTGAAACAACATGCACAAACAAGGACAACAAAAGTGGCACCTTCCTCTCTTATTTTACACATATACATTTCATAGACCGTCCTTAGTGTTAACATATCATATTATACAGCTATACGTCTCATAGACCGTTCACAGTATTCGCTTACACAGTACAAATACATATATTCAAGGGCTTGGACATACGACATGAATATGATGAATCATAGCAATAATATATGGGCTTAGATAGCCACGCGAAGCAAATTTATTTACAGCTTCAATTAACACATATAGATAGTCAGTCGGGGATCCTATATAACCACCTTCACACAAAGCGGCCATGTCACCTCACCCCAACATAAGCAGGTGGAGGTGTATCATGATACTACAATCTCTACACAAAGCGGTCATACCGCCTCACCCCAATATATGTGGGTGGAGGTGTATCACAATACCACAATCCCAACACAAAGCAGCCCTACCGCCTCACCCCAATATATGCAGGTGGAAGCATACCACAATACAACAATTCCAACACAAAGTGACTCTACTGCCTCACCCCAATTTATGCGGGTGGAGATGTATCACAATACCACAATTCCAACACAAAGCGGCCCTACCGCCTCACCCCAATATATGCTGATGGAGGTGTATCACAATACCACAATCCTAACATAAAGCGGCCCTACCGCCTCATCCCAATATATGCGGGTGGAAGTGTATCACAATACCACAATCCCAACACAAAGCGGCCCTACCGCCTCACCCTAATATATGCGGGTGGAGGTGTATCATAATACCACAATCCCAACACAAAGCGGCCCTACCGCCTCACCCCAATATATGCGGGTGTAGGTGTATCACAATACCACAATCCCAATACAAAGCAGCCCTACCGCTTCACCCTAATATATGCGGGTGGAAGTGTATCACAATACCACAATCCCAACACAAAGCGGCCCTACCGCCTCACCCCAATATATGTGGGTGGAGGTGTATCACAATACCACAATCCCAACACAAAGCGGCCCTACCGCCTCACCCCAATATATGTGGGTGGAGGTGTAAGTACAATACCACAACTCTACTCAAGTGGCCCCGCCGCCTCACCCCAGTGTATGAGGGTAGATGTATAATCACAGTACCAAGAACCTACACAAAGCAGCTATACGGCCTCACCCCAATGTATGCGGGTGGAAATACATCAACGATACCAATACCAACACAAAGCGGCTATGCCGCCTCACTCCAATATATATGTGTGGGTGGTGGTGCCACAACAATATCTAAACTATACATAAAGCGGTCGTACCGCCTCACCCCAATGTATGCGGGAGGAGGTGCAGTCTCAATCACAATACCATATATAACCTCAAAGCGACGTAGTTTGTCATTACAGTTAAGGTCTTAATTACTCATATAATTGAATACTTCATGTTCATGCTCATCATGGAGAAACGTAACTCATTGCATTAGCACATGCATGGTAAATCAATAAGTCAATTTTAATGGAACTTGGGCCCAATTCCTTTTCTTAAGGTTCATCATGATTTAACAGAGGACATTTCCCTTCCATCTCATTATTCACTCCCTTGACCTCTTGAGGTCATTATCTAGGTTCACGGCTCTTGGGGACTCAACAATCGAAGTCATTTACATACATTATTTAAGAAGATTACAACTATAGTTGAAACCATTGGGACATACAACACTTCATAATTCTCACTTAGGCAACGACCACATTTTATGTTCATACTATCACTTACTTGTACTTGCCATGGGTGATCATACAACATTATGAACATTTAGAATATTTAGGAGAATCATAGTTTAGTCTTTACTCGCAAGAACATAGGGGCTTATAACATATTGGAAACAAAAGTACAAACACATTCATCTCATAACCTTTCACACCATATATCACTTCATTAGTACTTTCAACGACGTACAACATCATTATTTCATTGGTTCCCTTCGCTATACATATTATTCTTTATTCATGGCACTATGGCCGCATATCATATTCCGCACTTTAATTCTTTACTTTCAACGATTATCATTATAAACATCATCATATATAATACTTTTGAAATACCTTTCCCCAAAAAAGCCCAAAAACAATTTCAACTCATGAATACGTAAGAATTCAAAACATATTGGAAATACCCACCAAGCATAGCATTAGTTAGAACAACCACATTTGGACATGACTTGAGTACATAAGCTTTTGGATAATTCCATTTTCGTAGTCAATTTGGAATAGTTGAATCAAGGCTCATTTCATAACATTTCATACGTCATTTCACTTCGTTGGCGCTATTGCCCACAAGTATAACTTTCATTCTTGGCACGGTGTTCACACTTTATATCCCCAACTCACTACTTCACACTTTATATCCTCAACTCACTACTTCACACTTTATATCCCCAACTCACTACTTTCACTTTCAAGTATCTATATAGATTACCGATAACAAGGAATCCCTAAACATGACTTTTAGTACACCTATGAGCAATTAAGAGTCTTATACACATTGAGACTTCTTACACAATTTGGCATAATAGCCTTCACTTGAAACACTACTTGGAGTCATAACATTTTTATACCCAACTCATGCTTTGAACACATTCCCGAAATATAACATCATATGATAAGAGCATCTGGAACACCATTTGAACATATACCTTTCAACACAAAGCTTATTCGGAATAGTTGATTTATAAAGAATAACTCGGGACATACAAGAACATAATGAAATTCAATTCTAGGAAAGAAGTTTAGCCAACATACCTCGCTTTGAGCTTTCCTTAAATTACTACAACGTTCCGAAAATTCTAGCAATCCCAATCTATTTTGAGACATAACAAAATTGAACACAAATTAGGAAGATATTCATGGTTTCAGCTCATTTGAGAATTTTATCAAATACCTAGTAGGCATGAATCTATACATCTCGTAACCATAGAATTAGTTCAGCCAAATAATACCATTTACCAATAATTTATCCCACCATCATTCTCAAATAATTCTTAACTTCCAACGTCACATACATGACCATCCATCCACACCCAACCAACAAAATTCCATCAAATAATCACCTTTCAATCTCTATAAGGGTTACGTATTTAAATTGGGAACTTATGGCTTCCAATCACGATACTCTAAGTTATAACACATATTCCATACATAAATAATCCACATAGATTAGTTAGACATGGTAGACATAACTCTTGTAGTGAGACTCATGAAAATCCCAACTTATAGTGTTCTTGACCAATTTGGGGATTTAAATGAAAATCTATGGATCTTCAAGATTAATCCTTGTTAATACAAGTGTTTGGGAGTAGTAATCAACTCAAAATTACTCCAAAAATATTACCTTGGTTCATGGGAGGGAGGTGTAGGGTGGATTCCCCTTGATATACAAGCCCTAGGTCAAAAAAATGAACTATATATCTCTCTACCCAGTCTTGGGGGTATTTAATGGGCTCCTACGTGTGCGGCCGCGCACCTGAGGCAGAAACTCTCAAATATGCGCGGCCGCGCATCTGGGCACGCATATGAACACATCTCCAGTAAAATGGTCATAACATTCTGTATACATATCCAAATGATGAATGGTTTGATGAGTTGGAAACAATATTCAAAGCTCTTTAATTTGATAGGTAGATCACCACCTATGTCATTATATTTATGGAGTTCTATTCATTTGAAGTTGGGTCTTGTACCAATTGAAACATCCTTTCCACTTAATATGTCCAACTTATTCCACACAAGTTCTTGCCATTCCCAAAACTCTTTAGTATGTTCCAACACACCTTAAACATACATTATCAATTCAACATGATGTGGCTCTATCCCATATATCTCCTTTAATACTCAAATATGTTATTCCCAAATACCATTGGCGCACTTTTAAAAACTTAAATCATTAGGAAATTTTTTATGGGGCCTTACACGGCGGGGCCGCTTTGTGTAGTGTTCTGATATTGTGAATAGACCTCAACCCGCATATATTGGGGTGAGGCGGCGGGGTCGCTTTGTGTAGTGTTGTTGTATTATGAGTACACATCCACCCATATATATTGGGGTGAGACGGCGGGGCTGCTTTGTGTAGAGTTTCTCGTATTGTGATTGCACCTCCACCCACGTACATAAGGGTGAGATGGCAGGGCCGCTCTATGTAAAGATATTTGTAGAGGATCCCCGACTTGAAATTTATAAATGTTATAGAAAGCTCTTAATAATTTGTTGTGGCTTTAATGGCTAATTAAGCCTTTTATTGTTACCATAATTCATCATAATTCATGTTGTATTTCCAAGTCCTTGAATAGATGTTTTGGTTTTTATACTAGTACTATTCGACATGTACTAACGTCCCTTTTACCGGGGGCTCTGCATCTTTAATGGATGCAGGTGGTTCCACAACAAAAGGAATAGATTAGTGATAGCCATACTCTCTTTTCCCAACTAACTTGGTGCGCCCCACCTCATTCAGGGGTTGTGCATCTTTTATTCCACGTGTATTATATTTTGAGGTATAGCTGGAGCCTTGTTGCCGGCACAATATTGTACTCTTTTATATCTATTAGAGGCTCCATAGACATGGTTTGAGTTGTATATTGATGTTGGGAAAGTCAAGATAGTAATGTTGTATGTGTGACACATCTTCCACTTCAAACTGTGAAAGTGTGTGTATTTTGAGACTTTATAAATGAAGTAACTCATGCTGATAGATTTAGTGTTGTTCATGAACCCCCGTAGTATTAATTAATGAAGATTATATTCTTTTTGTTTATGGGTGAGTTGGGTATAAGGAAATCTAGCCGTCTTGCTCGGCCGGGTTATCTTGGTTGAGCGTCGGTCGCGCTCTCCGAGGTTGGGGTGTGACAATGTCAGAGATTGCTTCTATGTCATTATTGATTCTACAATGCAGTATTTGAGATATGAAAGGAAGCGTTTCAGATTCATGAAAGGGCTCTTCAAAGCAAACATCTTAATTTGGCAGTCAACGTGACTTTGTTGACTTATATTTAATCATTTTCAATGGCTTGATTATGTGTAAGTGGGTTTCTAGGATCTTGAGATAATTTTCACTATTAGCTTAAAATTAATGTTTCTTACATGCTTGGAGAGCTAGTTGCATGATGGTTATTGACTCATGGGTTATGTGAAGTTGTGCGCTTCTAGGAAACAGAGTGCTTATGAGAAGGACTAACCTATTTGTGACTTGTATTTGATTGTGAGATTCTTGTACTTGTATATGTCATCATGATGTATATGGTAAGTCGTGCGAGATTTGGATTGCTTTGCGAGTCACGCTTCATCCTCAAACAGAAGGATTGGGATTAGAGAAAACGCATATGATTTGAGTTGCTTAAGGAGCATAGTAGTACCTAATTCAGTATTGCCAAGAAAGGGAATCTGTTGTAGAGGATTCTTATAGATGGGATATATGAAATATTCAACTAAGTGCTATGTCAATTGTATATGATCAATCATTGAGGTTCATATTTCAGTTATCTAATATGGAAGGGGTGATGGAAATGCACATTTTGAGATTATTGCGGGTGTGGCTTCAAAGTCGCGTTTGTGTGGGCATGTGAAAGTTACTAGGTTAAGGAATCTTGAACTTTGAGGTATGGTGATGGAATTTTGGATAGTGGAATTATATTTGTGGTTGTGGATAGTAAACATGTGTTGATGGTTAGATAGCTGGATGTATGTGTCTTGGACGGGTGATTTAGAAGATTTATGCTTGTTAGAGCTTGTGGTTTATGGTATTTGATATGTTGTGATCTTCCTAAGTGTTGTGATATGTCTTTATAGGAGTTCTTGGTTTTAGGAGTATAGTTCAAGAGGTTGTTGGAATTATTTCATGCGTTGGGATGACAACTTGATTAAAAGGACTTTTGAGACTCAAGGATTTGTATATTTGATGTATGGTTCCACGAGGTTATAGCTGTTCACGAGTAGTGTAGTTGGTGATTGGGTCGATAATGGGTTGCAGGCATATATTCGTAGTCGATATTGGTGGCTTAGAGATTACTTGTGTGTCCATGTGTAATAACCTGATTCGTCGTTTTGAGCATTTGCATTCCATTCAATGGTTTGAGGTCTTGAATAGATTCAAATGATGTAATATGACTTGCGTGTATGGTCGGTTCTGGTTTTCAAGTGGCTTGTGATTGATTTGGAAGCATGATTCTCAATTATGAAACTTTAAGTTGGAAGTATGGACCAAGTTTGACCTTTATGTATTTAACCTTAGATCAGAGTTTTGTTGGTTCTTTTAGGTTTGGATGGTGATTTCGGACTTGGGAATATGCTCAGATTCGTATTTGGATATTTCTAGATGGGTTTGGTCCTATTTGGAGAAAGTTGGCCATTTGAAGGTTTAGAAAGTCCATAGGTTTGACCAGGAGTTGAGTTCAACATTATCGAGTTCAAATTGTAGTTCCATGAGTTGGAATAGGTTTGTTATGTCATTTGGAACTTGTGTGAAAAATTTGGGGTCATTCCGAGTTGTTTAGATGTGTTCGACGTAGGTTTGTAATTTTGAAATATATTATTAAGCTTGAATTGATGTGCGATTCGTGGTTTTGATGTTATTTTGTGGGATTTGAGGCCTTGAGTAGGTCCGTATTATGATCTGGTACTTGTTGGTATGTTCGGACGGGTTCTTGAAGGGCTCGGGTGTGTTTCAGATTGATTTCAAATCATTTCGGAGTTTACATGATTTACTGGTTTTATGGTGCTCTAGTTGAGCTTCACGATCGCAAGAGTGGATTCGCGATGCGTAGAGTGTTTTTGTCTATTGGGTTTGTTGTTCTTTGCATTTGTCGGGCTATGTCGCCTTGGCATATGTTTGCTTCCTTGGGTGTCGCGTTCACATGGGTGTCTTGCATTCACGCTGAGCTAGAGCTGGCAGGGGACTTTTTGCTTCTGCGTTCACAAAGGTAGGTCGCATTCGCGATAGTGAGGGGATGTAGTACTTCGCGATCGCATGGTTTATGCTGCATTCACGTAAGGTACTTTGGAGGCTGATCTTTGTCCATGCTTGGTGATCGTGTATCAGAGAGTCGCAATTGCATAGTGTATCACTGGGCAGTATTAAATGAGATTTCGGACGTTGTGTTCATTTTATACCATTTTGAGATTGGGAGCTCGGATTTGGGTGATTTTTGAGGGGATTTTCACTACTTGGATTGAGGTAAGCGTTCTTGACTCGGTTCTGATTATTATTCATGATTCTATCTTTCATTTTTACACTTGACTGATAAATCTAAAAATAAATTGGGGTTTTTTGTCAAATCTTTTCTAAAGTGGATAATTGAGTTTTGAAGATCGATTCAGAGTCGGATTTTGATGAAACTTGTACGGTTGGACTTGTATTTGAATGGGTTATCAAAATTTATTAGTTTTGTCAGGTTCCAAGGTGCAGGCTCGGGTTGACTTTTTTGTTGACTGTGAGCATTGATTAAAGATTCGATCTTTATCATTTGGGTTTGATTCCTATGGCATTATTTGATGTTTTTGAGTTGCTTTTGGCTAGATTTGAGCCGTTTGGAGGTCGATTCATGCGGGATAGCATTTCTAGAGTATCAATTTGTCTTATTTGAGGTAAGTATCTTACCTAAACTTGGTTGAGGCACATGGCTACGTGCTATATGTGGCACACATGTGTGGGGTTGAGCTCATGTGCATTTTCTGCGGTACTTATTCATGCTCAAGGTAGTGCTTAAGGCATGATATACCTTGAATTAATTGCTAAGCTTCACGCTACTATGTTTCTTATGTTTTTACCCCTTTGTGAGCTATTTAAACCATGTTCAAGGTTACATAGAAGTTAATCTCCTGATTGAACCTGATAATTGCTACTTTCATGATGTAATTTCGCGATTTGAGCTATGGTACCACACTTCGCACATGCATACACTTTGGCATGTCACTTATACTAGTTCATGAGTATGAAATTTGATATCCATTATTCAAGTACATGTAATCTTGTATATCTGCTTTGTGTGTGATATGGATTGGACAGGTAGCATGTGAGTTGTCTGTGTGGTAGAGATGTGAAAGCACATGAGTTGTCCGTGAAGTTGAGTTACGCTGGCACGTGAGTTGCCTGTGCAAATCCGAGCTATTGTTATTATTAGCACGTGAGTTATCAGTGCAGCATGTGAGTTGTCCATGCAGCATGTGGATAAAGATCCATCCCTCTAGGTTCATCCTCTCATGTTTCTTTCTTGATGGTGTACACACGGTATGAGAAAAACTAGCTAGTGTTTGATTTGGGTTTTGCATTTTGTCACGACCCAAACCGATGGACCGCGACGGGCACCCGGTACCTTACTCAACCGAGTACCAACGTAACATATCTTTTTGTATCATACGATCATAGGTAAAAGAAACAGAAAGGCTATCATGAGATAACTAGAATAAAGTATGAGGGAGTACTCAACATGATATACCGACTTATATATATGACGTACGGACCTATAAAACCAAAATGATCACACATATACTGAACATAGGACGACAAGTCCATATAGTCATTCACGTACATAACATATGTCTACAAGCCTCTAAGAGTAGATAAATACCATAAAGATAGGGACATGGCCTCGCCATACTAATAAATAAATGTCCAAATCATACTGACCAAATAAGCAACTCCGGAGCAAATGGAGCGCACCAACACCTTCCGTTGAGCTGATAGCCTACTTGGAGGACTATCAACCTGTCTATCTGAACCTGCGGGAATGAAACACAGCATTCCCAGGCAAAAGGGACGTCAGTACATGTTTAGATTACACGTGAATAAGAAATGAAAATCAGTAAATAAAAGACATAGAGAAACATGGAGTAAAAACATCAATATAAAAGTCTGAATAGCTATGTGAATCATTTCATATTTTTAATGTCATGCATATGCGTATAAATGTCATAGAATGCATAGGTATATGCGTTCATAACACCATCAAGCCTCTGAGGGCATCCCATTATATCATCTCGGCCACTGTGGGAAAATTATCAATGTACACCAGCTGATCAGGTGGTGGTGAGTATATAACGCCGTAACCTTTTCCCATATTCCATATATATATAATATACACGTATATAACCTCATCTGGTCATGGGTCAATGTATAAGTATAAATGCATAAGAAGTGCATTAATTTCTCGGAATGTCTTAAGATCTTTATGCCTTTCGGACAAACTTCATCAACTACGTATTTTTCTGAGACCCATGAATAATAATATTTCACACGGGGGAATCAAGAACATAGGCACCTCTAGTATTTCTATGAATAGAGTCATTTATGTAAACTGTGCATTTGTTCAATTCGTCTATATCGTATGAATCATGCTAAAAAGAAAGAAGGGATAGCCTTAACATACTTGAACCAATTCTCTTGACAATTCCTTTAACTCACGTCTTTTGCGAAAAATGCGTTACGGCGGATCGAAGTAGAGAAAAATTCGTATGATATTCATGAGAAAGATTATACCGTGCTCTCTTAGAATCGCATCTCACACTGCTGTAGCGTTATAAGAATTCATATGAAGTCTTGTTGAGATTTTCCATTTGTTGTCTCAAGATTTAGTCCCTTTTGATATGCTACGTAGTGTTTTCTGAAATTTCTAGGAACATGAAGTTTGAATTTTCTTTGCTATAGGGGTTAAATAAGAATGTGATGAATAAAAAATGGTAAATAGACATGAAAATAGGCACAATTCGTGTGCTGCTAAAATGGTAGCCTTAGCAAGCTTATACAACTTACTTGAATTGTCTTTATCAAAGTGGGTGTGGCCCCCACTTAGCTATGACTTGGCCAACAATTATCTCCTAAATATGCCACCTTTCACATGTATTAGGAGTCATTATATGGGCTTTAAATCAAGACCCCTTGGGCTGCCAGTTAGGACGCTAACAAGGCTTATCCAAATAGTTTAATTTATTACTTAATCTCCCACTAAAAATTAATAATTATCCAATTATAAACATAATTAAGAATTATCTCAAATTACTAAAAATACTACTCCCTTTTAACACACTTTATATATCATACTATCATGGTCATGTGGTACCTTGTATGGCACTAGTACATAAATATCGGGTATTATAGCTTGGACCGTATTTATCCCAAAATGTCAAACTTTGACGAAACTCATCTTCTTTGATTTTCTTACTCTCTCGCCTTCACGAACCTGTTTGAAATTGCATAATACTTATAACCTCAAAAATAATCTCATTCTCGAGCTTACGTTAATTAACTTACGACGAAACTTTAATGTGCGAAAATGTGGGATGTAACATCTCATTTATGAGCTTATCTCAATTTACTTATGGGGTACTATCACGTACGAAAATACGAGGTGTAATATCATTCCCCCCTTTGTAACATTCTTCCTCAAATGTTGAGTGATGCACTTATCATTTCCATAACCTATGTGTTCTGAATGCTTTAGTACTCTCCTTGCCATCTAGGCAACTGTTCTGTGAATAAGTCCAAAGGCCAGGGCATTTCCATAACCTATGTCTTCTGAATGCTTTTGTACTCTCCTTTAGGCCTCTTTTTCACACCACGATTTGTGGTAGGAATCTTCCCAGTCTCGTAGCTGTTGCTATCTCCTATCATGCAACTTGTACGACTCTAACTTTGTATGTGCGCCTATGCGATACTTTTTTCCTCTTTCCTTTAGGTTTTAGCCAATCTCTAGGCTTCACTTTGTGAACATATACAGAATTATGACAAGTTATCCCTCTGTGCGTCATTAGCTTTACTACATCTAAGTAGGTCATACTATACCACAACTCTTATTTCGGTTTACTACCAAACTCCAGGTTATTGAGGTCTACTACCAAACTCCAGGTTACTCTCGTTGCTTATCACACATGTATAAATCTAAGCCCTTTAATGCTTTCTCATTACTGATCCTCTTAAGAATGACAGCCTAATCTCATCTCATACTTTGTAACTTTTATCCATCCATTGTTGATTCACCTCAATATTTATCTACAATCTACCACTGATAACTTGAAATCTTATGTAACACTGCCATTAGGGCTCAGGTCTAGGGCATATTCTAATTCTGTGCCGTCCATGAAATCCCCCTTTTTTTTTTCTTCAAATCATTACTCAATCGAAGGCCAAAACGTCATCCTTTATCTATCACAATTACACCCTCATTATATTACCAGGGCAGCATTCCATCTCTTCTAAATGCTATTAGTCTTAGACTACTTTGAGTTTATTCAGGCTATACTGAGCTTTCTGTAACTTAGAGAAACCATTAGCTCTCTTATTTTCATGGGCTTAATCCCGAGGACTTATCCATTTTCGTCACCTTCTCACTTGCCTTTCCTTGTCCTTACTCATGTCTTCCTAAAACCTTGTCGCTCTACCATACTTTATCTTGCGATCTACACATATCCATTTATACTAATCGCAACCTTCCTTCAACTTGCTAGCACCATAGATTTCCTTATGTTATTTCTGAAACATCAAGCGAGACATCACATCATCTCAAACTCTTCTTTAGTCTTTTAACTAAACCTCTCAATACCTAGAAACCATAGGCTGGAAAATATGCCACTGACGACGGCGCTATCATTCCTGGATACGAAATCCCAACGCTTCTAGCCCTCTATCTGAAATATGGATTATTCACAACCTTCTACACCTGAGTATCTCGTACGTTGTTCACTTTTACCTTACTTACCTTAAAATATCGCATTACATCTTCTTTCTCTTTCATGACCTCCCTTTCACA
Source organism: Nicotiana tabacum (assembly GCF_000715075.1). NCBI lineage: Eukaryota > Viridiplantae > Streptophyta > Magnoliopsida > Solanales > Solanaceae > Nicotiana > Nicotiana tabacum. The sequence continues at coordinate 55,306,737 of NC_134088.1, forward strand.
TAGGTATAATTTACATCCACAACTTGAAGCTCTATTATAATACTTGCACCTCTGGTGCACACACAATCCGGTGGGAGCTTCATACTGACTTCTTTTGAGGCCGGTACTCTCTAACTGGCTTTCTCGTAGAGCCGTTATAGAATATGGTTGTTGTAGTATCTCTCTTGTACCTTTGATATTAAGAGTGATTCTGCAATGTTCTCAATCACGATTTCTATAATTTTCTTGGTCCAATAATCAGACTCCTGATTTACTTAGTTGATGTAACTCTTTAGTTTCCTCTTCCCTCTGATTACCTTTTAAGTAGGCTTAATATATCTTCCGATCTGCGGCTCATGGTATTAATTATTACTTTAGCCTTTCATGGGCACTATGGAATATCCATGAAACAATCTTCTAACAATTCAATCCTTTATTTATGACCTGGACTCAATTCTTTCTTTTAACTTATACCGGACTCTTCTACAGCTGTATGATTGTCAACATATATACTGCATGGATAATACTCCGAAATATTAAGTGCGTTTATAATGTAGATAACTCTGGATCGTTGATCGAATAGTTCCTTTCGTTCAATCTCAGCTTTCTTTAAACGTAAGCTATTACTTTTCCTGGTCTTTCTGTCCCCCTTGTTGCATGCAAACTTAGCTTATCTTAGTTCTCACGCATGCCGGAGTTTTCGTGCAACTCATATGATCTCGAATCCTACTTTTGATTTTACTTCCCGTTCATTAGCCACGGTAGGTGCCACTTTCTTATAGAGTGCATACAATATTGTAGTGAGACTGTTTTTACATGACCATTGCTTCTTCAAGTTATTTATGCTTAGGTTGAAGCCTTCTTCCTTATTTCCTCAGCTAGTCTTTCATTGTAGTACTTAGGGAGGACCCTCTGACTCTTGTAAAGCTGCGAGCATATCACATCGTATACTGGACGGAATTTTTGATGTCCTTCCTTGCCTATAATTATTAGTAGTTACTTACCTCCACGCCTTTGCGCTTGTAGGGTTGCTTCTGAACTGATATTTTTACTGTCTTCCCAGTGGCACTCTCTTTTATTTTCGTAACATTCATACGGTACCTTTAACTACCCCAACTCCTATCCAAATATTTCTCAAGGATCATGATGTCATATCTGCGAGACTGAATTCCGCATGTTGGGGTTCACTATGTTTATCTTGCACGATTTGTTGATTTGTCTATATCCTCTTGTCTAGCCAAAACTAGGCTCTTCCTGAATCAATTACTAACTAATCCTTGGCCTATTCTCATATCAATATTCTGTGTAATCTTTCTTGGGTTATTTCCTTTGTCTTAACTTACCTCTTGCCCTGGCTCCTTATTTATCAATAACATCCCGGGAAGGAACCCTTACTTCCTTTCCTTGACGTCGTGCTTGCATAATGTTCTGGAATCGTAGCATATTTGTAGGATTAGGATAAGTGCAATCTCCTTCCTTTCTCATTTTTATCGCATTCTTCCTTTACCATTCCATAGTTACTAGAACCACTTAATTCTGACTTAATGCCACATCACTCCATATCCCCTCTTTAGAGGAGTACTAAGATTTAGAGCTACGACGATCTACCTATAGATATTTTACCTCTTCATCTTTAGCATCCTTTCAAATTATCGGTGACCCTTACCCACCTTGCGGTAATCCTCTTGTACCAAGGATAACAAAATTCCTTACTCATGAGGGTGACACCTAGTGTAACCGGCACACATCGTCCCTTAAGCTTAACTTTGCTCAAATTGCTTGCTTTAGGGAAGCGTCTTCCTAAATGCCTTTTAAAGGTTATTCTTCTGTCGTCGATTATATTATCGCCGGAATGCAATCTTTGAAATTCTCAGGATGCCGACTATTATGAAATTACTCTATCCCTAATTCATGTTTAGTTTATCTTGTTCACCAGCCCATGCCGATTTCTATTACTCTAGGTCTAACTTTTCCTTTTGGTAATCACGGTAGAGTCATGAACTTATTTCTCAAAATGAGGGTATGACTTTATGGTTTGTACTCTTTTGTTGTCTCAAGGCTTGTCACCTCTTATTTTTTCCTTCCCTTGACTACAAACTCTGTAATACTGTCATTTTTTTGATCTACCATTGTCACTCATGTATCACATCTTACTCATAATGCTTCATTAACTGGGTGCCTCGTACCTTTCTTCGCCTTGCTTCTTGTACTTGTTGAAACTTGTATCTACCTTCTGAATCTCTCATTTCTTTTCACCATATGGGTGGATAGATATTCTTACCTTAAGGCTCCTTATCAAGAAGCTTACACATCTTAGTACACACATGATCTGCTGAAGACCTCACATTTACTCATCATAAGCATGATGCAAAATCGAGTTCCTCTGACTCTACTCTTCCACCACTACATGCAATCTCTTACCAACTATCCTTTGGATATAAGTATCGTCTTATTATGAATAAAATAGAATTTAGGGGTTTGAATTCTTACAAGTGAGCTCTACCACACGATCTAGAGTAAGAAGAAAGAGTGACAGTCCTAAATGCCCTGTAGCCTCCTGCTTATAAGTGTGGTGCATAACACACCCATAAACAAGACTCTACTAGACAAGGCTTGTAGACTCCATAGGACGAAACTGCTCAGATACCACTTTTGTCACGACCCAAACCGATGGGCCGCGACGGGCACCCGGTACCTTACTCAACTGAGTACCAACGTAATGTATGTTTTCGTATAATACTATCATAGGTAAATGAACCAAAACGGCTGTCATGAGATAACTAGAATAAAGCATGACGGAGTACTCAACGTGATATACCGACTTATACATATGACGTACGAGCCTATAAGACAAAAAAAGATCACTCGTATACTGAACATAGTCTGACAAGGCCATACAGTCTTTCACGTACATAACATATGTCTACAAGCCTCTAAGAGTAGATAAATACTATAATGGTCGGGACAGGGCCCCACCATACTAATCAATACATGTCCAAATCATACTGACCAAATAAGTAACTCCGGAGCAAATGGAGCATACCAACACCTTCCGCTGAGCTGATAGCCTATTTGGAGGACTCTCAACCTATCTATCGGGACCTGCGGGCATGAAACGCAGTGTCCCCAGGCAAAAGGGGTGTCAGTACAAATAATGTACCGAGTATGTAAGGAATGAAAATCAGTAAATAAAAGACATAGAGAAACATGAAATAAAAGACTCAACATGTAAGTCTGAATAGCTATGTGAATCATTTCATATTTATAATGTCATGCATATGCATTTAAATTTCATACCATGCATAGGTATATGCGTTCATAACATCACCAAGCCTTTGAGGGCATCCCATCATATCATCTCGGCCACTGTGGGCAAATCATCAACGTATACCAGCTAATCAGGTTGTGGTGCGTATATAACGCCGTAACCTTTTCTTATATCCCATATACATATAATATACGCTTATATAATGCCATCTGGTCATGGGTCAATGTAGATATATAAATGCATAAAATGAATAAGAAGTGCTTTAATAAGACTTCTCGGAATGTCATAAGATCAATATGCCTTTCGGATAAACTTTATCAACTATGTATTTTTCTGAGACCCATGAACAGAAGATATAATAATAATTTACATGGGGAATCAAGAACATAGGCATCCCTAGTACTTCTATGAATATAGTCATTTATGAAAACTGTGTGTTTGCTCATTTCGTCTGTATCGTATGAATCATGCCAACAGAAAGAAGGGATAGCCTGAACATACCTGAACTGATTCTCTTGACAATCCCTCTAACCCACGTCTTTTGCAAAAAATACGTAACGGCGGTTCAAAGAAGGGAAATATCCGTATGATATTCTTGATAAAGATTGTACTGTGCTCTCTTAGAATCGCATCTCATGTTGTTGTAGCGTTATAAGGATTCATATGAAGTCATGTTGAGATTTTCCATTTTTCGTCTCAAGATTTAGTCCCTTTTGATATGCTACGTAGTGTTTTCTGAAAGTTCTATGAACATGAAGTTGGAATTTTCTTTGCTATAGGGGTTGGATAAGTTTGTGATGAATGTAAAATGGTAAATTGACATGAAAATAGGCACAATTCATGTGCTGTTAAAATGGTAGCCTTAGCATGCTTATACGTCATACTTGAATTATCTTTATCAAAGTAGGTGTGGGCCCCACTTAGGTATGATTTGGCCAACAATTATCTCCTAAAAATGCCACCTTTTACAGGTATTAGGAGTAATTATATTGGATTTAAATCAAGACCCCTTGGGAGCAGGCATTGAAAATTTACCTTGTTGAAAATATGGGAGCAGGCATTGAAAATTTACCTTCTTTCGGTTATAGCTATCACTTGTCCTTGGTAATTTTAGATTTGTACTTTGTTATGCATATTCCAAGCAGATGTTGTACTTATTTTCGCACTTGCTTTGTAAATCTAAAGTCTTAGTAGCTCATGACTTATACTACCAATCCTTGGGTTAAAGTATGGAAACTCTGCTATTTTATTTATGGATTATATATGATATTCATTAGAGTTGTATTGGTTGTTGTTTGGCTTACCTAGTCGGTTGGGTTAGGTTCCATCATGACTAGGTGGATTTTGAGTTGTGTGTTTATAAGTGAGAGTTAGAATAGGTCTTTGTTGGCTTGTGGAAGGCTTATTACTACTTCAGAAGAATGTGGAATCAGTTTAGGTGTCTACTGGTAGAACCGTAAATGATGTGTATTCTACGGCAGGTCAAAATGGCCTATGCAGTGTGAGGTGTCATATGGGTGTGTCATCCAAAAAGAGTTATAGTTATATGGGGTATTTTCTACCATTGGATTTGTTAGAGTGGCGACCTACTATGTGATGGTGGTGGTTATGCCATGTGTTTCAGTTTGGGTTTTGTTGAGTTTGCTTAATTGTGGCATAATAGAAAGTTTAAACAAGATGTTATGACTTGTTGAGTTAGAAAACCACCGGTACGGGAAGTCATTGGATAATAAGTTGCTTTCTCATAGATGTTTCACATTTGCATTATTTCATATATGGTGCAAATCACGTTGCTTGAGGTTCCATGTGGAATTTGGCGTGACTTGTTTGTTGAGAAGCTTGTACTACATGAGGCAAAGTATATGGACATGGAATTAGTATGATTGGTTTTGGATAAGGTTTGCTTGGAATAGAATGCTTTTAACCATTCTTGAACAACCAATGGTTCTTACCGGACAAGAGGGAATAATGACTTATTGATATGATGGGTGATTATAAATGTCTACCGGTTTCTTTCATCATTACCAGTGTTAGAAGCATTTTACCTGTACTAGGATTAGTAATGAGCAGTCAGAAGATATTACTATTGGTATATAAGTTTTGGGGTACATCATGTGTTTACATTTTGAAAGTACATTTTGGCTTGATGCCACTTGTGGGGATTGATACAGTATATCATACAAGGACCGGATCTTAGAGGGTGTATAGATATTCAAATTTGGTTCAAAGTCTTATAGGCTAAGGTTGAAGGAAGAATCTGCAGTCCAAATTGTGATAATGGATTTATATGTATTGAGGTGAGATGAGATCACCCATGGATACGGGTATGACGAGTTAATGCATTTATTTGGCGGCTTGGGAGTGACTCTTGGCATGTTCGAGAATTAACGTATATCTAAGTAGGGGAGAATATAACGACCCAACCGGTCGTTTTGTGTTTTGGCATATTATTATGTGATTTGAGACCTTGATTAGATTCATATGATATGTTATGACTTGGGAGTATGATTGGGTTTGATTACTGAGTAGTTCGGGAGTGGATGAGAAATTCTTTTGTTGGAAGCTTTAAGTTGGATGAGTTGACCAAGGTTTGACTTTTGGGTAAACGACCTCGGAATGGAGTTTTGATGGCCCCGATAGGTTTTTATGGTAATTTTGCACTTGGGTGTATTTTCGAATACAATGTTGGATGTTCCTAGAAGATTTTGGCTCTATTTGTCGAATATTTGTAATTTAAAGAATTGGAGAGTTCTTAAGTTTGACCTACAATTGACTTTGAGGTTATCTATCACAACCCGAAATCCCACCAAAGGTCATGATAGCGCCTAACCATCTTGCTAGGCAAGCCAACACATAAAAAATCATAATTCTACAGCGGATAAACAAAATACTTAATATGATAAGAAACAAAATAATCCCAAGCTAATAAAATGGGTAGACTATGTGAGGCAGGTTCTAAACATGATTACAACTTCATATACTTCCCACAATGCATATGTCTTAGTCATCATAAGCATCTAATAAGAGTATGTAGAATAATCATAATACATTGTCTATCTGTCTAAATGCCACTCAATATGGCAAAACAATTCTTCATGTCAAATCAACAAGTCTTAACCCTAGTCATACTCCTAAATTATGAATATGAGTTACCACGTAGTCATAAAATAAATTTGAACATGCATAACAATGTCACATAATCCAACAAAGAATATTTCAAGTCAACAGTAATGGATATGGTCAAGACCTAGCGACGCATATACACTTATCACCACACATATACATGGCTCCTAAATCATGAATAAAGTAACAAATAGATCACCTATGGGGAGAATTTCCCCTTACAAGGATAGACAAGACACTAACCTCCACCATGTAAGCTAAAATCCAGCAACAACTGCCTATCATCCAAATTCAACTCCAAACAACCTGAATCTAGTCAAAACCAACTCAATAATGTCAAACAAAGCCATAGGAAACAATCCCAAACAATAATGCATCGATCTTTAATTAAATCCCCAAAAGTCGAAAAAATCCAACCTGGGCCCAGGTGATTAAATCCCAAGTCAAGGGGTAGATCCCATGTACCCATAACCCCACGAGTCCAAATATGTGATTAGATTCCAAATCGACCTTCAAATCCCCAAATTTCATTCCCTTAAGTTGTAGGCTAAAATCCCAATTTTCCTCTTTTAATCCATGTTCTAAGTGTGAAAATCCATAGGAAATTGAGATACATAATTAAATCCTAGTGGAAAATATATATCCTCAAATTGGTGATACAAATCTCTCTAAATATTGCCTATAGACGAGCTTCAAGACGCAAAATAATAAAAATAGACCAAACCCTCAAAATATAAGAGGTATGCTAGTGATTCTGCATCTGCGGGCCATAGGGTCGCTTCTACGACGTCGTATCTACTAAAAAACATTAACAAATGTGAGCTCGACTTGAAACAACCGAACTTCGTTTCTGCGCTTCACTGCCCGCTTATGCCGTATTGCACTTGCGCACAGACCTTGCAGGTGCACAAGCTCTTTTGCGCATCTGCCTCCGCACTTGGGGAATCCCCAGCAAAAAGATAAACTACAGTTCCACAATATACCTTCCGCTTTTGTGGCCTCATACCTGCTCCAAAAGTTATCGTAGCACCTATGAAACTAGAGCTCTGATACCAACTTGTCATGACCCAATTTTCCCTCCGTTTATGTATCGTGATGGCACCTAGTCTTAAGGACTAGGTAAGCCTAACATTAATTGAAACAACAACATTATTTAAATAACATCTAACAATTTGAAAAAGAAATCACTTAAAATTTACAATTCCCAAAATCAGTAGTACAAGTCATAAACTCTACAGAGTGTTTGCTAGAAAACTTCTAAATACAACTGTCCAGAAATAAGAATAAACAGTGCAAAACGAAAATTTGAAAGTGACTACGAAGCCTGCGAACGCAGCAGCAGGTTTACCCTGAGTCTCCACAACAACGACCCGCACAGCTACTAACGAACAATACCTGGATCTGCACAACAATGTGCAGAAGTGTAGAATAAGCACACCACAGCGGTGCCCAGTAAGTATCAAGACTAACCTCGGTGGAGTAGTGACGAGGAACAGTCAAGACATCCACTGACCTAATAAACTGAACAAGTATAAGTATATGAAGAACAAAAATATGATGTCTACATAGAGACTATGCAATATGGCTCACAATACAGTAATGGCAATAAGAAAGGAAATAACACGTATCAGCGGAATACCATAAAAATTACACAGAAAAGTGAATGGAACACAACCTAAATCCGAAATCACAAATAAAGCAAGGACAAGTAATAATTCAACAACTACAACAGCTTTTACATCATGTTTTATTCATCAAACTCCACGAGGTATCGAACCTCGGACAATCACAACTCACGGGTCTCAATACCTAAACCCTAACACTTGGCATCCTGTGCCCTCATAACACTTCATAACCGCACTGACGACTCACGTGCCAATAGAGTCATTCTCACATAGAAGGCAAGTAAACAAGGGTGAGCATTTATGCTCAACAATATCAAGAACACCTCTTATCCGATAAGAGCGCTTAACTACGTGTGTGCTTGTGCAAGTGTCCTAACATAGTCCATACCAGCAAATAAGCATAAGGAAAAAGAACGACCAACACGTAGAATAATTTCTCACAGCTTTCACAAGATAAAGCTCACACAGGTAAGTGTACCACTACACAATATCAACAACCAGAATTCCCCCAGGCCATCACAAATCAATCCTTGACACATCCCACCTTGTCTCGCCACGTGGGCAATAATAAAGTAAGTGCCCGCCTTGTCTCACCACACGTGCATAACAATGTTCCCACCTTATCTCGCCACATGCGCAACCCACACACATATATATACCCCACCTTGTCACGCCGCATGTGCAAATATTAATAGTAACAATGGCACGGCAAAAACCTCGTGCAACCCCATAACAACAACCGCACTGCAGAAACCTCGTGCATCACAACAATAACAATTGTACGGAAGAAACCTCGTGCATCACAACAATAAGTACAACAGCAACAATGACAATAATACAAGGATACGACAAATACGTCAACTCGAAAATTCAAGAACTCAAGGAAATGGAGGAACTAATTCACAAGGAGTTGCCACAATAGAGAATGCTAGTCATAATAAGAACAGCTCAACAAGGGAGAAAATAATGTGTAACAATGGTCCCAAAAAGTACTGTTTAACAACAAGGGAGATTTCACGAGTCAATAATTCCAATAAGGATAAGTCAACTAAGATATAGGATATCTAAACTTCTTTTAAGGCTAGGCAAGCACGAAAGAGACACAACAACTTCAATTAAGGAAAAGCAGTATAAAGAAAATCATAGCCTCAATTAAGGATGAACAATTACAGAAGAGATAATTATAACTTCATATAAAGATAAGCAGTTAGGGAAAAGACAACACGACAATAGAAGAGATACAATTTCAGCTAAGGCACATATGAATCGAATGAACACAAAAGTGGATCATGAAGCAATTAATTCCAATTAAAGCAGGTACAAGTGAAACTGGAAATTAAGAAACATAATCATAACGAGAAACAACTGCATATTCAGTGAATACAAGGACCTAAGAATCCCTAAAAGGCCAATTTCCACAAATAAGTCCGGGCACGTACTCGTCACCTCGCGTACACGGACTACAATTAGCATAGAAGACTCAAATCCTAAGGGGTAGTTCCCCCACACGAAGTTAGGTAAGATACTTACCTCAAAGAAGACAGACCAATACTCAAAAATGAACTTCTCGGGCGAAATGTTTCCGGACGGCTCAAATCTAATCAAAATAACTTCAAAGCACAAATAAAACTCATAAGAGACTATTTCAGATCATAAAGCCTCAATCTTTATCAAAATCTAAACATCGGTCCAAAAGTTGACCCCCGGGCCCGCACCTCGAAACCCGACAAATTTCATATAACCCAAACACCCATTCCGATCGAGTTCAACCATACTAAAATTATCAAATTCTGATACTAATTCGTCCCTCAAATCATGATTTTTCATTTTGAAACTTTTCTTCAAAAACGTCCATTTTCCCCAAGTCAAAACAAAATTAAATGATAAAAATAAAGATAAAATCATGGAATAAAATAAATTCTAGGTGAAGAACACTTACTCAATCGATTTGCTTGAAAAACCCACAAAGAATCTCTCAAAACCGAGCTCTAGAACTCCAAAAATGGTGAAAATGGAAAATCCTCAGAATAGAGTACTATTTATTCTGCCCAGATGTTTGTGAATCGCGAACGCGGAAGAGCAATCACGTTCGCGAAGAAGAAAAATGAAAGCAGCCCGAGTTGTGCTTCGCGAACGCGACAACACGTTCATGAATGCGGAGAGGAAAAGTCTGATGGCCCAACGACTGCTCTTCACGAACTCATAGAGTAGTACGCGAACGCGAAGGGTGGATTGACATAGCTACGCGAACGCGAAGAAGGAGGTGGCAGAACTTCATGAACGCGAGAGTTTAACTGCGAACGCAAAGAAGAAATACTTCACCCTCCAAAATAACACTACACGAACGGGAAGGCTAGGGCGCGAAGGCGATGAAGGAAACTAGATGACAGATTCTTAAGTTCAAAATAGGAGGATATGACCCGTAGCCCACCTGAAACATACTCAAGGCCCCCGGGACCCCGTCTAAGTACACAAACAAGTTCTATAACCTAACACGGACTCGCTCGGGGTCTCAAATCACATCAAACTAAGGCAAAACTACGAATCAAACTTATGAACTTTCAAATCTTCCATCTTCTATCACTCGCGCTGTAACCTATCAAACCAACCCAGAATGACGTCAAATTTTGCAGGCAAGTCCCAAATAACAAATCAGAGCTGTTCCAACTCTTAGAATTGCATTCCGACCCCGATATCAAAAAGTCCACTTCCAGTCCAAATCTCCAAAAATTTGACTTTCGCCATTTCAAGCCTAAATTAGCTACAAATCTCTGATTCACAGTCCGGACATGCTCTTAAGTCCAAAATCACCCAACGGAGCTAACGTAACCGACAGAACTCCATTCCGAAGTCGTCTTCACATAGTTCCGACAACGGTCGAAATCCTAAGACTTAAGCTTCTATTTTAGGGACCAAGTGTCCCAAATCACTCTGAATCATCCGGTAACTGAATTCAACCATGCACGCAAGTCAATACACATTATACAAAGCTGCTCATTTCCTTGCGCCATCGAACATGACTTAAATTCTTAAAACGACCGATCAGGTCGTTATAGTACAAGATCATTCAGAGGATTGGTCAGGTGGCTTACAGGCTTGAGATACAACCTGAGATGTCTTTAGTGCGCCTGCTATTTCATGTATCTATGTTGTAGGAGGTAGTTGGAGATCCAAACTCATTGTTCCGGTTTAGACTATTGAGGTTAATAAAGAATTAATTTATGAAGAAATTCCAGTTGCCATTCTTGATGGGCAAGTCCTAAAGCTAAGAAATAAACAAATTGCTTCCGTGAAAGTGCTATGGAAAAATCAATAGGTTGAAGAGGCCACTTGGAAGGCAGAGAAAGAAATGAAGAAGAAGTACCCTCATTTGATTAAATAGCCACGTAATCGTTTCTATGAAAATATTAAGAGATTACTTCTGTGAATTATGTACCACTTGTACAGCTAATATTAAGGGTGTTCCTTTTTGGGCAATATATTGCTTATAAGGCCATGGTTGGTATAGGTTTTTTGTTATGTTGCTTCAATGGTTTATGTATATGTTGTTAGGATAGGTTTCTTAGATTCTCTAGCAGGTGGATAGGCCTAGTTATAAGGAAAACTCTAGCGAAATTTGTGGAATATTAGAGGAGTTAGTCAAATATGAGACTTGGGAATGTGAATAAAGAGCTACGTCATATTTGGTGTTTTGTGGCTTGCCCTAACCCTCATTCGAGAATGAATGATCTTAAGTGGGGTAGAATTTAAGGCCCCGTAAATATTAGCCAAGAAATTTAAGATTTTCGTGGTGCCGAGGTAGGCTAATGGGTTTGAAGATTGTAGAAAACGATCCACGGTACGTACTTTTTGGGCCAAAACCACCGTACACTCAGCACGGAGCCCGATCACGACCCGATCGGCTAGGCTATCTCATTAGAGACATCAACCATAATTTCTCTCAATGCCAATACCACCGTCTTTAACACGGAGTCCGGTCATGACCCGATCGGCTAGGCTATCCATTTAGGGACATCAACCACAATTACCATTTCAATTACAATTTCTAGCACAATCACCACCATGTGTGCGGCATAGTGTCCAATCACGACCCGACCGACTAGGCTGTCTTATTCGAGGCATCAACCTTTTTATATCAATCATCATATTTCATATTACTTTCACATCTTTTCATTTCATTGGCACTAACAGCCATTATTATAAGATCATTCCGGGCACGTTGGGCATAATTTAGTATTTCATGCTCACCTTTTCACTTTCTAACATCAACATCATCATCAACAACAACAACAATTCAAATCAGGGCATATAGTACACATGTGAGCAATTAAGATTCTAAGGCACATAGAGATTCTTCAGAAAAATTGGCATAATAGCCTTCGTTTGAATTTAACTTGATGTCGAACATTTCTAATGCACAGCCCATATTTTTAACACATCTTCAATTGATAACATAACATAAATAAGGCATTTGGAATACTTGTTGAACATATTTCTTTCAACCCAATCTTACTCGGAACAACCAATTTTATAATGATCCACTCGGGACTTACATAATTCACATGAATATCGTGGGATCTAATTCTAAGAGAAGAGTTTAGCCAACATACCTCAATTGAGCTTCCTTAAACTCTAAAATATTCCGGAATTCTTAGCAACTTCAATCTATTGTAGAAATATAACAAATTGAATCAAAATTAGGAAGATGATCATAGTTCTAGCTCATTTGAGCATTTTATCAAACACTAGGTGTGCATAAGGTTTCAAGGTCCTTTTATAGAGAATTTCATCATCCCACAACCCAATCTTTACCATGCTTAGTTCAACAATCTTCCTACACCCCTTGATAACACATGCATGTAAAATAAATAACTCTCATGCCCAAACATTATCTTGCTAATTATCAACTTCTAGACAAATTCGAAATTGAGGGTTAGGGTGTAGAATCTAACCTCTAAGATGAAGACCTAGTGAGTTTCCCTTCTTAATCTTCCAAAACTTGAGAAAGAATTGAAGAGCAATTATTGAAGAGTGTATTTAACTCTAGGGCACATTCTCTCTCACTCTAAAATGTCAGATTATAGCTCAAAAATAGCCCAAAGAGTGTATTTAACAAAATAGGGTCGGGTTTTCAAAACCCAAAAATGAAACTCCTGAATAGGTTCTGCGATCGCATAATCAATATGCAGACCGCATATCGGTCGCATAATTATTGACCAAAACGACCAAAAATCTCTCTGTGTCTGCGGTCCGCATAACTGTTCTGCGGTTGCATAATGACCGCATAACAGTTATGCGGTTGCATAGTCGACCGAAGAATTGCATCCAATCTGGACCTCTCCTGCCTCACTTTTGCGGCCATTATGCGGCCCGCAGAGTGGTTCTGCGGTCGCATAATGGATCGTAGAAACGCATTTTTCTGCCAAAATTGTTTCTTTACTTTCCGCAAATATTTTACGGGGCCTTACATCCGCAGCACCAGAAAACTCCAAAATCATCTCAAACTCATTTGAAACTCACCCGAACCCCTCGGGCCCCACACCAAACATCCACAAAAGTATATAAACCACATACGAACTCGCTGGCATGCTCAAAACATCCAAATAATATCCAAAATTAGAAACTGAACACAAAAATGCATCATGCAAAATCTTAAAATTCAAGAATTTGAATATTCCCAACCAAGCATCTGATTCCTACAAAACCAACTCGGAATGAGATCGAACTTTTGACACAAGTTCTAAATGCAAAACGAACCTATTCCAAGTCCCGAAACAATAATCCAAACCCGGTATCCTTAAAGTCAATGCATGGTGAAACTTATGAAATTTCTAAACCTTCAAATCGCCACTTTTGGCAAAAAAGAGTTGAATCATCCTAGGAACCTCCAAATTAAAATTCGGGCATACATCTAAAATCGGCATATAAACCTATTGGAACCATCAAAATAAGAATCCGAGGTCTTAACACAAAATCCAAATATTGGTCAACTCTTATATCTTAAGCTTCCAACAATGGAACTAAGTATTTCAATTCAATCCAAAACTCTACAGGAACTAATTCCACAATCCCCACAAGTAACTAAACAACAACTAAACACACAAGAAGAATAAAATAGGGAAACATGTCTCAAATATGTAAAACGACCTTCGAGGTCATTACATGTAGGGAGTTCATCTAGAGTTTCATGTCTCCATGCTTTGGAAGTATTATGAGGATCGGTCATGTGTGTTAAATTTTAGCTTGATGTAGTTGAATGTAAATTTTGCTTATGAAAAAGTGTTGGTGGCCATTTTGGACAAATAGATTCGGAAGCTAAGGTTAAAAGATATTGCATCAGTAGAGAGGTCAACCGATGGAGGAGGTTACTTCATAGATTGAGCATGATATATAGATATCCTCATCTTTTTGGCATTCTAGGTAAAACACTAGATCCGTTCGAGGATGAATGTTTGTTTGTTGGGGAGAAAATGTAACGATCGATCGTTCATTTTGTGTAGTTGAGCCTATTTACTCTATTTGATGCTTTCTGTATGTTTGTTTGTTATTTTGTGACTTTTGGGGATTGTTGGTTAGTTTCGAGAAGGTCTGAGAGGTATTTGAGACCCTTAGTCTCATTTCGGAAGCTTAAGTTATAAGATTTGATAAAGATTTAACTTCTGTATAAACGACCTAGGATTGGTTATTAGATGGTTCAAATAGGTTTGTATGGTGATTTTGGAGGGGAATGCCCTCGCCTTTGGAATTATGCACAGAACAGTTGCCTAGATGGCATGGAGAGTACTAAAGTATTTGGAAGACATAAGTTATGAAAATGATAAGTGCATCAGCCAACATTCGAGGAAGAATATTCCAAAGGGGGAATAATATTACACCCCATGTTTTCGTACATGGAAATACGCCATAAGTAAATTGATATAAGCTCGGGAATGAGATTATTTTGAGATTATTAGTATCATGCTATTTCAAGCAAGTGATAAGAAAATTGGTGAAGGTGAAAGGGTAAGCGAATCGAAGAAAATGAGTTTCAGCGAAGTTTTACATTTTGGGATAAAATACGGTCCAAGCTATAATACCCTATATATATGGACTAGTACCATAAAAGGTACCATATGACCATAATAGTAAGGTATATAAAATGTGTTAAAAGTAAGTAAAAATTTAAGTAATTTGAGATAATTCTTAATTATGTAGATAATTGGATAATTAATAATTTTTTTAGTGGGATATTGACTAATTAATACAAATAATTAGATAAGGTTTAATGACCCTTAACGTGGCAACAAGATTGATCAGGTAAATGACTCTTAAATTCCCATAAAATGTGGCAAAATTTGGAGAAGTTTCTAGCCAACTAAGCCACTAAGTGGGGCTCCACCGTTGCTATTGGTCAGTATGATTAGGACATGTGTTTATTGGTATGGCGGGGCTCTGTCCCGACCTTTATGACATTTATGTATCCTTAGAGGCTTGCAGACATATGTCGTGTACGTGAAAGATTGTACGGCCTTGTCGGCCTATGTTTTAAGTATATAATGGATCACATTGGTCTTATAGACCCGTATGTCTTATGTATAAGTTGGTATTTCATGTTGTATTCTACTTATCTCACGATATCCTCTCCAGCTCAGTTATCTATGATAGTATAATACGAAAAGATACATTACGTTGGTACTCGGTTGAGTAAGGTACCGGGTACCCATCGCGGCCCATTGATTTGGGTCGTGACAAAGGGCGACTATGTGTTCCAAATGTGGATGTTCTCCGGGAAAGAATCATGACCGAGGCTCACACTGCTAGGTATTCTGTGCACCCGGGCTCTACAAAAATGTATCATGATCTTAAGAAAGTTTATTGGTGGAATGATATGAAAAGAAATGTAGCAAATTTTGTGGCGAGATGTCCCAATTGTCAGCAACAGAAGGCCGAACACCAAAGGCCCGGTGGGTTGGTACAGAACATAGAGATACCAATGTGGAAGTGGAAAATGATTAATATGGACTTTTTGGTAGGACTACCTCGCACTCCTCATAAGTTTGACTTGATTTGAGTGATTGTGGATCAACTCACGAAATCAGCCGATTTTTTGCCGGTTAAGGCTACCGATACAGCGGAACAATATGCTCAGTTGTATATCAAAGAAATAGTCAGGTTGTATGGCACTCCAGTTTCTATCTTTTTTGATCGGGGAGAACAATTCACTGCTAATTTTTGCAAGAAATTTCAGCAAGTTTTGGGTAATCAGGTGAATCATAGTACAACCTTTCACCCGCAGACTGACGGGCAGGCAGAGCGGACTATTCAGACGCTCGAGGATATGTTGCACGCTTGTGTTCTAGACTTCAAAGGTAGCTGGGATGATCATTTGTCACTCATAGAATTTGCCTACAACAATATTTATCATGCTAGCATTTAGATAGCACCGTTCGAGGCCTTATATGTAACGAGATGTAGATCTCCCATTGGGTGGTTCGAGAATGTGGAAGCAGAGTTGATAGGACCAGATCTCGTGCATCAGGCTATGAAAAAATTTAAGATTCAGCCGTCTAGAAAGAGATATCACTCCTGATCTCCTTGGCCATCTGTACCCTGAGAGTGAAAGTAAGCCCATCAATAAATCTCCTCACTCTATCTTTCTTAGTAGGAAGCAAGATAGTGGCATGGCGAGCTAGGTCAACAAATCGAGTCTCGTATAGGGTGACAGTCATACCACCCTACTGAAGACGCTCGAACTGCCTACGGTACTCCTTCCTCAGAATGACAAGAATGAACTTCTATAGAAATAGATGTGAGAACTGATCCTAGGTAAGTACAGGCTACCCAGATGGTCTAGTCAACATATAATCTCTCCACCATCTTCGGGTGGAACCAGTCATCTGAAAGGCTGCAAAATCGACCCCATTGGTCTCAACTATACCCATGTTGAGCAAAACCTCATGGCAATGGTCCAAGAAATCCTGTGGATCCTCAGAAGATACACCACTGAAATGAACAGGAAAGATCTTGGTAAACTTATCCAACATCAATAGAGCCTCAGAAGACAAGGCGGGCCTAGCAATAGCATGTGCCGCAACAGTCAGCTGAACCACCCCAAACGGCGGGGCTACTAGAGTCTAATACTGGGGAGCCACCTACTCCGGGGTGTGAGTAGCGGGAGTCTGTGCTCCTCCCCCGGCCTGAAAGACGTCTGGTGCCACCGAAAAGGTACCGGTCCGGGCCACACTCTCCATAAGGCCCACCAAACAGACTAGAGCGTCCTGAAGTATTGAACTGGCTATGAACCCCTCTGGAACCTGAGTTGGTCCGACGAGTATAGTCTGAGCTGGAACCTCCTCCTCAAAATCCACTTGAGGCCCTACTGCGGGTGCTGCTGCTCGAGCTCTAGGCTGAGCTCTGCCACTACCTCGGCCTCTGCGCCACCTCGGCATCGACCTCAGCCCGTGGTCGTAGCTGCCACTGGAGGCTCCGGCTCCTGTCCGACTGTAGATGTAGTGCGTGTTCTCGCCATCTGCGAGAGAACAAGAATAGAATAGTTCAATCATTAATGATAGAATAAAATCGAATGACATAGTAAGAAAGAAGTGATATTTTTCCTAAACTTCATAGCCTCTTGAAGATAAGTACAGACGTCTCCGTACCGATCCACCAGACTCTACTAAGTTTGCTCGTGACTCGTGAGACCTAGGCAACCTAGTGCTCTGATACCAACTTGTCATGACCCGGAATCCCAACTTCGAGGTTGTGATGGCGCCTAACATCCACTTGCTAGGCAAGCCGACGTAAGATAGTTAAATAGCCAAATTTTAACACTTTATACATGGTGATGATAAATAATGAGAGATAGGAACTCAATCTAATACAACACTAGCATAAGTCATGCAATAGTATCTACTCCCTATGATCCGGAGTCACGAGTACACGAGCTACTAGAAGTTCTACAAACAGAGTCTGAAATAATTATAACGGTTTCGAATGAAATGAACAGTAAATGAGGGAAGAGGAAGGGGACTCCACGGTCTGCATACGCCAGCAGATCTACCTCAAGTCTATGTATGCAATAATCCGAGCTGACGCACCTCACGCACCATTGGGACCAATACCAAAATCTGCACAAGAAGTACAAAAGTGTAGTATGAGTACAACCGTTCCAATGTACTCCGTCAGTGTCGAGCCTAATCTCGACAAGGTAGTGACGAGGCTATGACAGGACACTCAGATAATTAAACTTATACAAATATGTATATATGTACAACAACAACAAAACGGAGATTTAACAATGTACAATTTGGAGGGGACATGCGAAAGGAGGAAAAGATACGATAACTATGATAGGTATGACATCACAACATAGCTAAATAACTCATCAACATCACCCATTAAATTCCTAGCCCTAATCTTTGTTCTTTCATGGTAGAGAACTAGGGATTTAGGAAGAATTGGGTTTTTTTTGCAAATTGGGGATTTAGACCTCAATTTGGGCTCGAATTACGAAACTAATTATATAATCGGGCTTGGGAGTGAACAGGTAAATGGATTTTAGTCCAAACCTTGGGTTTTGACCAAGCGAGCACGGGGTCAATTTTTGACTTTTTGGGGGAAAGTTTGGGGAATCTAAATTTATGCAATGTAATCGATTTCTTTAGGAATATTTAATATTATTGAGTCGTTTGTGAATAGATACGATTAGTTTGGAGGTGGATTCTAGAGGAAAAGCGGTAATTGAGCACTAAGTGGCCTTTGGAGCGAGGTAAGTGTTGTGTCTAACTTTGACTTGAGGGAATAAGAATTGTTTGTCTATTTGCTACATGTTTATATATTGGGAAACAATGTATATATGAGGTGACGAGTACTTATGCGTTATAGTCGGGTTAAATCATGCGGGCGGGGGGCTTGGTTTCTTGAAATTATAGCTTCCTTGTTCATGTTATCCATGTTTAGACTAGTATTATTAAATTGATCGTTCTTGTCATGTTTACTGATCTTATGGTGATAACTGAGTATTGATTTCGAAGTTGAGGTTGATATTGTGGAACCAAATGTTGAAATAAAGCTTGTACTCGTTATTTTATCTCCCTATTATTATTTGTTCATTGCATTATGGTAATGGAGAGTGTTAATGTACGAAGGGTGGTGCCGTGCCATATTGTGAGTGTCAATGCATGAAGGGTGATGCCGTGCCATATTGTGAGTGTTAATTCACAAAGGGTGATGCGGTGCCATATTGTGAGTATTAATGCACTAATAATGATGTCGTACCATATTGTGAGTGTTAATGCACGAAGGGTGATGCCGTACCATATTATGAGAGTTAATGCACGAAGGGTGATGCAGTATCGTTTTTATTATTTTATGGTGAGGTTGAGAGTAAAAACACGAAGGGTGATGCCGTGCATTTTTCCTTTACTGTGTTTAATGGTTCTTATTGATTCATAGTACATTGACTGTTCAAGTTACCATTCTGCTGTAGTTCTCTATCTCGTATTTTTCTCATCATGTTTTCCCTCCCAATAGTACATGTGTTAGCAGTTATTGTTGTTTTCTTGTACATATAGTGTTGTCTACACAGGTTTATTATGTGAGTGTCTTGTCATAGCCTCGTCACTATTTCATCGAGGTTAGGCTCGCCACTTACCAGTACATAGGGTCGATTGTACTGATACTGCACTCTGCACTTCTTGTACAGATTTTGGTACCGGTCCCTAGCTGATCGTGAGGCTTAGTAGCTTGGATTTGCTATCAGGAGACCCAAGGTAGATCTGCAGGCATCCGCACACCCTGGAACCTCTTCCTAGTTTTATCTTTTACTGTTTCCTTACTTCAAAACAATGTATATTTCCTTTTCAGACTTTGTTTGTAGTAAATCATAGTAGCTCGTGAGTTGTGACTCCAGATCCGGGTGGTAGTAATTAATAAAATTTTTATATTATTCCGCACTCGCTGTATTCCATTTTAGCTTATTTGCTGTTATCTTCTGAATTGAATAAGGATTGGCTTAATAATTCTCTAATTTCGGCTTGCGTAGCAAATAGAATGTTAGGCGCCATCACGGTCCCAACGGAGGAAATTTCGGGTCGTGACAGTTGAGAAAGGTCGGACATGTCAATTTAAAGTCTTGGATCCGGCTCCACCTTTGTCGTAATAATGGCCATTCTTTTGAAAGGTCAATAGCTCTTTTTTAGAAGCACTTATTTTAGAGAATGGAGGTGTTTGCCAAGCTTTTGGTGAAAAACAAGTTTTTGAGTAGTATATTAGCTATTGTTTTTTAATTTTTGAGCAGGAGCTAAAAATATTGTAGGCTCTCCTAAAAATAAGTGCTTTTTAATTTTTTTAGGACAAAAATAACCATATAAAAAATTTATATTTACTAGAATAATTAGTACTAATAACTTTCTAGTTTTTAGAGTTACCCATTAAATCTATATCTATCTATCTATACTATATCTATATTATATTAAAGAAATATCGTTCGCTTTTTTTTATCCTTCATAAGTGTATTCTATATTAGATAAAATTATAATTATACACTCTAATAATATTTTTGGCAGGAAAAAACCAAAAAAACGATTCTTTATTGCCTTTTCTGTTGGATCTGTTTTTCTTTGTTTAGGTTTAGGATTCACTTTGGATTTAGAATTCTATTACCAAAATTAATACCGGTAGTTGTGTCTTTCTTCGTTTAGGTTTGTGATCCCTTTACCAAAACTGCTTTAGGCTACAAATCTTTTGTTAACAGTCTTTATTTTCGTTATGTATCTTTCTCTTCTTAACACTTTTTATTTTCATTTTAATTATTATAGGTATCATACGATAAGAGTGAGTTGTTCTAGTGGTAAGCACCCTCCACTTCCAACCAAGAGGCTGTGGGTTCGAGTCACCCAAGAGCAAGGTGGGGAGTTCTTGGAGGGAGGGAGCCGAGGGTCTATCAGAAACAGCCTCTCTACCCTATGATAGGGGTAAGGTCTGCGTACACACTACCCTCCCTAGACCCCACTAGTGAGATTATACTGGGTTGTTGTTGTTGTTGTTGTAGGTATCATACAATTGGCCGTCGGAAGAAGCTCTTCAAATTCCGTGGGTTCGTAGAAGAATTCAACTATTAAATTTTCCTCTTACGAATTTAGCAATTGTCTATCACAAAATTTTCACAATGTCGATGTCTTTGGAGGTAAATTTGCTCAATTTGATTTAAGCTTTCTAACCTTTAATTTGTCCTTGAAGTTATGTAATAATAATCGTTCCTTTATTCTTAATAGACAATTATAAATTAAAAAGTTGTCAGTTGTAATTTTATTTACATTCTCTCATATACAATTAAAATTGACTCATTTACAAATTTTGTGTAAGTTTTGGAGCATTGCATTCCGTAATAAAAAATCTGTTACATATTCTAACTCATATCAATTAAAGATCTTATTGACGCATATGAGTTCAAGTATATCTTTGAATAAATTTTAAAATATTTTGAGGTATTAAAATACTTGTGCACATTTGATTCAAAATTAATTGACCACCAAATGTGTGCAAATCAACTTTAAGAAAATTTAATTTTCAATAAGAATCTTACTTATTTAAAATGGATTAGTAAAAGAATTTTAAATTGCAACAATACAAGGCTTTTGATGGACTCTTAACATTTGTAGAAGAGGAAGTTATAATATTTTTATATTCGTATACTTGTTAAATATAATTCTTTTATTAATAGACGCAACTTACACGTGCAACACACCATATATCCTAAAACTAATTTCATATTATTATACTATTATTTATCTTGTACTAACAATAAGTAATAGAAATAGTTAAAGTGAGAATATTTAAAAATATAAGGTTATGTGTGCGATTGAAAATAAGATTTGATTCTAAGAAAATAGAAGATTGTTTTGTTTTATTCCTATTACAGTACGCAGTCCACATTTTAGCACTATTTTCTTTGACATTATTATGAATATATCAGTAATATTCTTTAATCGAGTTTTCCTTTCTTTTTTGTTGGTAACTTTTTAAGTTCTTTTTAGTTTAAATTTTCTTTTCTACTTATTTGGTAGGCGTATTCTATTAAAAAGTTTAAATTTAGAGTTAACAAAACTAAGTTAGAAATTGCAATAATAACAGGCAGACTCATTTATCAATTCAAAGAATATTAATCTTGTAAATAAAGTTTATATCTTATTCATAAAATTATAATATAACATTAATTTATTAACAAAACTAAGTGTTTAACCAAATTTTGTGTCCCATCTTGCTCACCAAACATGTAACAATTTATATACATGTCCTTTTTGGTAATTTGACGCTAAAAAATTACTTTATGAAAATATTGGCAATACGCAAAGTAGTAACAAAAGAATTTATCAAATTAATCAAATACAAATTGCTACTCTTCCAAAGTATTTTTTGATAAATAAAAAAAAGTATTGGACATAAACTATTTTTGACAATTTAACCAAACATGCTCTTAATATGGCTTGATGTAACATGCTCCTCTTAATATGGTTCTGACCGTTTACTCCACAAGAATGCGATAATGTACCACCAGAAACATTTATGTTTCATCAAAACCAACCGATTCAGCATATATCCGATCAATGGTGGCTTAACAAAATTAGAAGCATAGCAACCACATTTAAATAAGAAGCATTTCCTTTTCTTTTCTTTTCTAATTTTTTGTGGTTTTTGTTTATAGCATAATATGTTTCTTAACATAAAGGCTTTAAGTTCACAACAAATATTGACAGTAATATTAATTTTATATTAAAAAGGGTTAATTCAAGTTAATAAGATATTAGTCACGTATTTGTAATGCGTTACTGTAATGACCCGACTTGTCGTTTTAAGAATTAACGCCCCGTTCAACGACTTAAGATCTTGAGCAGCTTCGTATTATGTGTATTGACTTTTGTGCGTGGTTGAATTCAATTACCGGATGATTCGGGATGATTTGGGACACTTGGTCCCTAAAACGGAAGCTTAAGTCTTAGGATTTTGACCATAGTCGGAAATGTGTGAAGACGACTCCGGAATGGAGTTCCATCGGTTTCGTTAGCTCCGTTGGGTGATGTTGGACTTAGGAGTATGTCTAGAAAATTATTTGGAGGTCCGTAGTGGAATTAAGCTTGAAATGGCGAAAGTCAAATTTTTGGAAAGTTTGACTGGGGGTTGACTTTTTGATATCGGGGTCGGAATCCAATTCTGAAAATTTGAATAACTTCGTTATGTCAATTCTGACTTGTGTGCAAAATTTGAAGTCATTTCGAATTGATTTGATGTGTTTCGGCACAAGATATAGAATTTGAAAGTTCAAAGTTAATAGATTTTGATTTGAAGTGTGATTCGTCATTTTATGTTGTTCGATGTGATTTGAGGCCTCGAGCAGGTCCGTGTTATGTTATGGAACTGGATGGTGTGATTGGACGGGGTCCCGAGGTGCTCGGGTGAGTTTCAGGGTGGTTTTGGACCATTTCTAGGACATTTATAGCTGCTGGTTTTTGGCTACAACAGTGTGCTATGCGATTGCATGGAATTTGCCGCGATCGCGAAGCATAAAATGGGGGAAAATGGCCGGTGAATCGCGATCGCGGAAGGCCTTTCGCGATCGCGTAGAGGAAATTTTCTGCTGCACTGACCCAATTTTGGAAGCTTATATCTCTCAATCTATAAGAAATTTGGAGATAATCTAAAAACAAAAGTTGTAACCCTTTGTGTCTAGTTTTCAGAAAGGTAAACCGTTTGTCATTTGGAGTTGTGTACAAAGAGTTATGGTAGATATACTACAGGCTATCCGCAAAAAGTTTGGAAATCTCTGTTGCATAGGGATGGCGTTGGAAGCTTATATCTCGAAATATATAAGGAATTGGGAGATGAGTAACAAATAAAAGTTATATTTTTAGAATCTAGTTTTCAGAAAGTTAAACCATTCTTCATTTGGAGTTTTGCACAAAAAGTTATGACCTACTAGAGGCTGTCCGGAAGAGTTGGGGAGTTTGTTCTTCGCTATCGCGATTGGTTTTCCGCGATCGCGAAGAGCAATTTTGGGGCTGAAAAATTTTGTGGTTCGGTGATCGCGAAGCAGTTTTCGCAATCGCGAAGAGTAAATACCTGGGCAGTAGCTATATTTCGAGATTTCAGCCATATTTAACATATTTGGAGCTATGGAGCTCGGATTGAAGCGATGTTTGAGGCGATTTTCACCATATGGATTGGGGCAAGTGTTCTATATCCTAAAGTGATTATAATTCATGATTATATGGTTATATTCATTATTTATTTCGGATTTAAATGGAAGAAATCAGGATTTTTGCAAAATCATCCAAAAATGAAAATTTAAGATTTGGAGGTTGAGTTGTTATCGGAATTTGATAAAATTGGTATAGTTGAACTCGTATCTGAATGGGTGTTCGGATTTCATGAAAATTATATCGGGTTCCGAGGGGCGGGTCCCGCGTTGACATTTGTTGATTTTTTAAAATAAATTTTTAAGTCGACGTATTATTATCCGAAATTGTTTTTGATGAATTTTAATGGAGTTATACAATTAATTTGGATAGATTTGGGCGGTCTGGAGGCCAATTCAAGAAAGGATGCGATTTTGGAATATCGACATAACTTCAAAAAACGTATGTGTCTTGCTTAACCTCGAGTGGGGGAATTACCCCTTAGGCATCGAGTCTTATGTGCCATTTATGAAATGTGAAGCCGAGTATGCGAGGTGACGAGTACGTACTCGGGCTTATATGTAAAAATTTTCTTGGTTTAAAGTTTTAGACATTCTTATGTATTAAATTAGATAATTGTTGGCATTAGTAAATCCTTGAATTATCACGCCTCGTTCCTTTTGTCAATTTTGTATTTTATATAATAAATTTAGTGTTATTGTCACTTGGATTTTACGTGAATTCCATGTGTTTATTGATTTGATATTTTATTGGAATTAAATCCATGATGGAACCCTTATATGCAAATATTTATTAATAAGTTTAAATTGAGGAGTTAATATAATTATCAAAAATTTGGAATAATGAATGTGTTGCCCTATACTGAGTATTTTTCACCTAACAGAATTCCTTAAGAAGATGAAAATACAGGATTACTCAATCATTGACCAACTAAGGAAAACTCCATCTCAGATATCTTTATTATCTTTGCTTTTGCACTCGGAAGCACATGCTTGTGTGTTGATCAAAACTATGAATGAGGCATATGTCTCAGAAAAGACAACGGTGAATTAGCTAGAAGAAATGGCTGAAAGATACTTTGAAGTAAATAGAATTACTTTTAGCGATGATGATTTGCCTGAGGAAGGGGCTGGGCACAATAGAGTTTTGCATCTTGTGGTCAAATATGAAGGGCACTACATAAAATGAGTCGTGATTGACGGGGGCTTAAGTGTAGATGTATGCCCTCTTTCTACTCTACAACAACTGAACATTAACAAAAACATAATTCGGGCTAGTAATGTTAGCATCAGAGTTTTTGATGGTTCAAGAAGAGATACTATTGGGGAAATCGAACTCACCATGACAATCGGCCCGGTTGATTTTAACATTGTTTTTGAATTGTTGGATATGGAAACTTCCTATAATTTTCTTCTGGGAAGGACGTGGATCCATATGGCCAGAGCTGGACCATCCAACCTACATCAAATGGTCAAATTCGAGTATGACAGGCAAGGAATTGTTATTCATGGGGAGGACGATCCGTCTGTCTATAGAGACCCATCCATTCCACGTATCGAGGCTAAGGAAGGATGTGAATCCATCATATATCAGGCTTTTGAGGTGATTGAGGTTGACCAAGTGGAAGAAGAAAAACCAATTTTGCATCCTCGTCTTTCAGCCATATCTATGATGGTAGATGCGCTGATGTTGAGGCACGACTATGAGCCAGGAAAGGGATTAGGATCCTCTCTTTAGGGAATTATGAACCCCATTGCTCTATTTTGGAAGAAAGAAACCTTTGTCTTGGGTTTTAAACCAACATCAGCTGACATAGATTGAGCCAAGGCCCGCAAAAAGAATGGTTGGAATTTGTCCAAACCAATCCCTCATATTTCCTACTTTTTTGTCAAGCCACAATTTGAAGAAGTTCAAAATCCTTCTACTAAGGATGACATTGATGAAGTTTGCCAGGGTCTCAAGGAGATGTTCTATGAGATCAATATGGTCCAAGTTGGTGAGGGCCCTAGCCGTGCAAGTGTTCAGTTGATTGGTCCAGATACCTCGCTCAACAACTGGGAAGCAACTCCTCTTCCCATCAGGAAGGAGTCTTGGTAGTCTGTTTTGTTGCTTTTTTGTATTTGGATTATTTTCAGGGTTGTAAACCAGATATTTTAGTTTAATTGCTTTTCTTTAATGTTAACCCGTCTATCTTTCAAATTCAATGAAATGAAGTTCTAGTTTCATAGTAAAATTATGTCTTTTCCTTTCCCTAATTTTTGTTAATTTCTTATCATTTTCAGTTTTGTTAATACTGGCTTTAAAAACATGACATGCATGTGGAATTCACGTCGAGATTTTAAAAAGCTGTCTAATCTCGAAATAATGATCCAAGAAGTTGAGTATGATGAAGACAAGGCTTTTAAGGAAATTAAAAGGGAATTGGAACAATATGAGAATAATCCTAAGCCTAATTTAAATGAAACTGAGGCAATTATACTGAACAAAATACTAGAGATGCCATAATTCAAGTTTTGTTCTAGTACAGAGATGTATTTGCTTGGTCGTATGATGACATGTCGGGTTCGAGTGCCGATTTAGGGGTTCATAAGCTTTCCACATATCCTAATTTTCCACCAATATAGCAAAAACAAAGGAAGTTTAAGACAATTATGAGTGATAAGATTAAAGAAGAAATTACGAAGCAATTAAGTGCAAATGTGATCAGGGTCGTCCGATATACTACATGGTTAGTAAATGTTGTGCCAATGCCAAAGAAGGATGGGAAAATCAAAGTTTGTGTTGACTATAGGGATTTAAACAAAGCAAGTCAAAAGGACAACTTTCCCTTACCCAATATTCATATCCTTGTCGGCAATTTTGCTAAACATGAGATCCAATCTTTTGTGGATTGTTATGCCAGGTATCACCAAATTCTGATAGATGAAGAAGACACAAAAATGACCGCCTTCACCACTCCATGTGGAACTTACTGTTATAGGGTCATGCCATTTGGTTTTAAGAATGCATGGTCAACTTACATGAGGGCCATGACCACCATCTTCCATGACATGATACACAAAGAGATTGAAGTATATGTTGATGATATGATCATTAAGTCCAGAACATAAACCGATCATGTGCAAGACTTGAAAAAGTTCTTTGAAAGGCTATGAAGGTATAATCTCAAACTCAATCCAGCTAAATGTGCATTTGGAGTTCCTTATGGGAAGCTCTTGGGTTTTATAGTTAGTCAAAGATGCATTGAGTTAGATCCCTCCAAGATAAAGACCATTCGAGAGCTGCCTCCCCCGAAGAACAAAACAAAAGTCATGAGTTTACTCAGGAGGTTGAACTACATCAGCAGGTTCATCGCGCATCTTACAACCACATGTGAGCCCAATTTCAAGTTGTTGAAAAAGAATGACGCTATCAAATGGATAGTTGAGTGCCAATAAGCTTTTGACAAAATTAAGGAATATTTGTCAAATCCCCCTGTTTTGGTCCCACCAAAACCTAGTAGGCCTTTGTTTTTATATCTTTCATTAATGGATAGTTCCTTTGGTTGTGTTTTGGGTCACATGATTCCACAGGCAAAAAGGAACAAGCAATCTATTATTTGAGCAAAAAGTTCACCACTTATGAGGCCAAATACACTATTTTGGAAAGGACATGTTGCGCCTTAACCTGGGTCAACCAAAAACTTAGGCATTATATTTTGGCCTATACAACATACCTCATATCCTGAATGGATCCCCTGAAGTATATCTTTTAGAAACCGATGCCAACCGACAGATTGGCATAGTGGCAAATCTTGCTCATGGAGTTTGATATTGTTTATGTCACCCGTACTACCATGAAAGCACAAGCTTTGGCTGATCATCTGGTAGAAAACGCGGTTGATGATGAGTATGAATATTTGAACACATACTTCCCAGATGAAGAGGTTAATTTAGTTAAAGAAGTAGTCCAAGATGACAGCCAAATTTGGAAACTATACTTTGATGGGGCTGTAAACATCAAAGGCGTAGGGATTAGGGCATATCTTGTATCACCTACTGGGAAACACATTACCCTGCCGCGACGCGACTTCGTTTCTTCTGTAAAAACAACATGGTAGAATATGAAGCTTGCATCATGAGTCTGAACATGGCAATAAACCTAAATGTGCATGAACCGTTGGTGATAGGAGATTCAGATTTTCTTATTCGACAGGCTCAAGGTGATTGGGAGACTCGAGACATCAAGCTCATTCCATATAGATAATGTGTGGAGGATCTTAGCAAAAGGTTCAAGTCCATCGAGTTCAGGTACATTCCCAGGTTTCATAATGAATTAGCTGATGCCTTGGCCACCCTCGCCTCAATGCTTCCATATTCGAGTAATACTCACATTGACCCATTAGAAATTCAAATTCGGGATCAACATGGTAATAGGGATCAAAAGAGAACTATAGGCGACTCTTTAATGGTTTCTTTTTGAGTGGGGAAATCCTCTACAAAAGAACTCCGGATTTGAATTTGTTGAGATGTGTGGATGCCAAAGAAGCTAAAATGATTATGAATGAAGTGCATTCAGGAGTATGTGATCCGCACATGAATGGATATGTTCTAGCAAATAAAATCCTCCGGACAAGATATTATTGGCTTACTATGGAGCGAGATTGCTTTCATTTTGTTCGCAAGTGCCACTAGTGTCAGATTCACATTGACTTGATTCACTCACCTCCTTCAGAGTTGTATCCTATGTCGGCTCTTTGGCCTTTTATTTCTTGGAGAATGGATGTCATTGGGCAAATCAAGCCAAAAGCTTCAAATGGGCACAAATTCATCTTGGTTGCAATTGATTACTTCACCAAATGGGTGAAAGCTATTACATTGAAAGCAGTTACCAAGAAAGTAGTAGTAGACTTTGTTCACTCCAAAATCATCTATCATTTCGATATTCCAAAAACCATTATCACAGATAATGCTACTATTTGAATAGTCATCTGATGAAGGAGGCACATGAACAACTTAAAATTGAACATCACAATTCTACTCCTTACCTGCCCAAAGCTAATAGAGTTGTTAAAGCTGCGAATAAGAACCTTAAGAAGGTTCTTAGGAAGACGGTCCAAGGGTCTGGACAATGGCACGAGAAACTGCCTTTTGCTCTTTTGGGATACCGGACAACTGCACATACTTCTGTTGGCGCAACGCCCTACTTGTTGGTTATGGCATTGAAGTGGTAACCCCTGGTGAAGTTGAGATTCCCTCTCTCCAAATCATTATTGAAGCATGGATCGAGGACATTGACGGGGTCAAGTCTCGATTGGAACAATTGAGTTTGATTGATGAAAAACATTTGGCGAAAGTTTGTTTTGGTCAATTATACCAACAAAGAATGGCACGCGCTTATAATAAGAAAGTGCTCTCAAGACAATTCGAGGTAGGACAACTTGTTTTGAAACGTATCTTTCCGCACCAGGAAGAAGCAAAAGGAAAGTTCGCCTCGAATTGGCAAGGTCCTTACCTCATCAAAAAAGTATTGTCAAAAGGAGCTCTACACTTGGCAGATATAGAAGAAAAGGTGATAGATATATCCATCAACTTAGATGCGATCAAGAGATACTATGTCTGACATGCCTCTATTGGGGCATTTTTATACTTAGCATTCTCAGGTTGGGATGACGAAAGGCTATCATTCTCGCTACCCAAATACTGGTCAACCCTAGTTAGCCCTTTGAAGCCTAGTTTATATTTCTTTGTTTTCCCCTATTTTGGAACCAATGTACTTAATTAAAAAAAAAGCAAAAAAAAAGAAAAGAAAAAAAAAACAACAAAGTTAGTAGCTTATTGAACTACGGTCGACCTGATTCCTTTAAAAGATACGTAGGCAGCCCT
Source organism: Nicotiana tabacum (assembly GCF_000715075.1). Lineage (NCBI taxonomy): Eukaryota > Viridiplantae > Streptophyta > Magnoliopsida > Solanales > Solanaceae > Nicotiana > Nicotiana tabacum. The sequence continues at coordinate 55,336,768 of NC_134088.1, forward strand.
ACTCTGGAGTTCGGATTAACCAAAATAAAAAATAAATATTCCCCAGTATTCAAAGAAACCGGGGCATGATTTTATATTTTCGATGGTTGTTCCATCAAAATGGTTCCAAAAGTTGCAATTCAGTTAAATAGTTCTTTTTACCTTTCCCTGTTAAGACCTTCTGATCAACTTTCGAGAATGATAAGTCGGTATAATACGGGTGATGCCTCAGCCATTGTAAAGATAGAAAATTAATGAGAGAGTCTTATTGATGAAAACCCACACGGGCACTATAAGGAAATAGTGAGTTGTGAAAGATAAACGAGATAGGTAAATCGGTGAAAACCCACAAAGGGCATCGTTGATCGATTTAGGGCTTCTTATATCCCGGCACAAGCACGGTTAAGACAAAGAGCTGAGTTTCAAAATGAAGCGTACAATAGATTTTGAGAATTAGACAGCTCAGATGGATCGGGCATCCAGTCCAAAGTGCATGTCATGTTCATTGAAGTCAGCATATACCTCCAGATAAGTCTTTTCTTATTTTTTCCCTGAAAGGGACACTTCTTGATTAAGTTATAATACCTATTGGTTCACCTTCTTGTTTTCTTTCATACTATTTTTTTGAGTCCCTTTCAGTCTAATATTTTCAAAGCAAAGCAAAGAAAAGGCCGCAAAATTGGTTACAGTTTCCCCATTATATAAAGTAAGGATAGCTGGGCATAAACCGTATGGGCAAAGGCATAAAGCCATCTGTGTGATTTTCCATGACGAGCAAATGAGCAATGTTTCAAGGTTTAACAAAAGTTACTCAGTTAAAAGTTATTTTCAGAGCAAGATTGTTTGCACCATAAACACAAATGGTGATAGGCCCAAAATAGTCAGGCATTGATATTGAGAAAGAAAGATCTCCAGAAAGTAAAGATAGAATCTCCCGGCAATTTGTACGACCACCGATAGAGTCAGTTTTTCTAACAAGTGTAATGGACGCAAGGTCAAGTCGCCCAAGAAATCAAGGCTACAAACCGACCACCATTTTAAAACTAACGAATCTTTCTTTGTTTAGAATAGGTACAAAACAATTTTACGAAATAGTTCGTGAAAAGACGAACACCACCAAGTGAAGTTCTCAAATCCTTGATTCTCTTCCAATATACATGTAATCATGTTATTTTTAGTTTCATTATAGGGAACCAATACCCTATCTTCAATACAGGGTACTACATCCCTTAGTTGTATTTATTATTGCCAACATAGAGTACAACATTTCCTAGTAGCATCTCAGAGCGCCATGAGCCTCAGTTTATTGCCAACATAGGGTACGACATTCCCTAGTAGCATCTCAGAGCGCCAAGAGCTTCAGTTTATTGCCAACATAGGGTAAGACATTCCCTAGTAGCATCTCAGAGCACCATGAGCCTCATTTTATTGCCAACATAGGGTACGACATTCCGTAGTAGCATCTTAGAGCGCCACGAGCCTCATTTTATTGCCATCATAGGGTACGGCATACCCTAGTAGCATCCTAGAGTGCCACGAGCCTCATTTTATTGCCCACATAGGGTGCGACATTCCCTAGGAGCATCCTAGAGTACCACGAGCCTCATCTTATTGCCAACACATGGTACTACATCCCTAGGCTACATTAGTTTATGTCAATATAGGGTACGACATTCCCTAGTAGCATCTCAGAGCGCCACGGGCCTTAATTTATTGCCAACATAGGGTACGACATTCCCTAGTAGTATCCTAGAGTGTCACGAGCCTCATCTTATTGTCAACACAGGGTACTAACTGATTGCCTTCCTTCTTTTTAACATAGGGTACGACATCTCTTATATAAAAATAACATTTTTTTAATTTTATTCTTTATTCTGCAATAGCAAAGACAGTTTATTGTATTTTCAATAACTCATAAAACTTTTCTAGTGCAAACTGTGGCAAAATTTTTTTGATCGTGGTGTTTGTTTGTGATGGCTTGTAGTTTTTTTGGCAAAGTACAGATTGGATGTGAAAAAAATTAATAAGATTCCAGTTCTTGCCAGAGAAAGGGGAATCTCAATACTAGCCCCAACGATCTTTGACATAATACTTACAGAGACATAGGGTCTGGAGATCCAACTTCTCATCATCTGATCAAGAAACAAGCCTGTGAGAATATTTCATAGTCTGTTACATCGAGAACATCAAGTTTCAGTCTAAAGTCAATGGGGGAAGCAAGTCAAGAATCAAGACAAGACTCCATATGGCATTTAGATAGGAATTTTGTAACTCTTAGATTTCAAGAGTATGTAATTTTCTTTCCATTTTGATGTAATTATAGGAATCGCAAATCAGAACCTTGACTGAACTTTGCTCGACTCTCCATCTAAGCATACTCTATCAGTCATTTTCAGCTTGAACTACACGATACCTGATTCTCATATAACCCGAGATATGTAGACTGCCTAAAATCAAGGCTCGGTCGCATCTTTTTCTTTTATCTTCTATTCCGTTTTAAATAATAGTCTGATGACCATAAAGGTCATCTTTAAATTTAATAATTATTTCTATGTTCTAAGACCTTAAAAATTACTATTCATCATTCCTCGACTTGCGTGCGTAGTTCGTATAATTTTCCAGAAAGTTTTTATGTGAAAAATAGATAAAAATGTGAAATAGAGCCTTAAAACTCAACTGAGTTGACTTTGGTCAATATTTTGAGCAAACGGACCCAGATCATTATTTTGACAGTTCCAGTAGGTCCGTATCATAATTTGGGACTTGGGCGTATGCCTGAAAATATATTTGGACATCCCTAGCTCAAGTTATGGCAATTTAACGGAAACTAGAAGCCTAAAGGCTTAAAGATTTTAAAGTTTGACCACAAATTGACTTTTATTGATATCGGGGTCGGATTTAAGTTCTGAAAATTTTCATAGGTCTGTTATGTCATTTATGACTTGTTTGTCGAATTTGGTGATAAACAGAGTTGATTTGTCGTGATTCGGACGTTAGGTTGTGAAAATAGAAGTTTTAAAGTTTTCTTACATATTTCATTTGATTTGATGTCCGATTCGTAATTCTATGTGTTAAATTAGCTTTTTGGACTTGTGTGCATGTTTGGTTTGGAGCCCCGAGGGCTCGGGTGAGTTTCGGATGCTCAACGGGCCATTTTGGACTTAAGGAAGATAGCAGATTTTTTGGTGTTTTGTTGCAGAATTTTTCCTCATCGCATTCGCGGGGGAGATCTCGCGATCGTGTAAGGCAATTTGAGAAGCCGGCTGAAGTTGTTCTTCGTATTCGTGAATTTGAGGATGTGATAGTGTAGGAATGCGAAGTGGTGCTTCACGAACGCGTAGCCAAGGTCGCGTTTGCGTAGAGTTAAGGAGGCTAAAGCTGAGCCACGCGCTTTACTCATCGCAAACGCGTGAGGCCGTTCGCGATCGCGTAAGTTTGAGAGTCAGAGCATCGCGTTCGCGTGGTGTTTTATGCGTTCGCGTAGAGTAAATTTCTGGGGCAGCAAAGTAGAGTTTTGCGATCGCGATTAAGGAATCACTGGGAAGAACCCATAAATTCGGAAGTCGCCATTTTTACTCATTTTTGAGTTTTAAGTCTCGGGGTTGGGCGATTTCAAAGGAGATTTTCACGACTTTGAAGTGGGTAAGTGTTTTATAACCAAAAGTAATTATATTTCATGAATCCATGTCTATATTCATCCTTTATTTTGGATTTATATGCAAGAAATTGGAATTTTTGTAAAACTTTCCATAAATGAAAAACTAAGATTTGAAGGTCCATTTGACATCGGAATTTGGTAATTTTTGTATGGTTGGACTCGTCTCGGAACGTGTGTTTGGATTTGGTAAGTTTTTTTTTAGATTCGAGACATGGGCCCCACTGTCAAATTTTGAGATGAATATCGGATTTTAATCCGAAAAATTAGTAAATTCATATGGAATTAATTTCTACAATTTGTATTGAGTATATTGAATTGTTTATGACTAGATGTGACTATTTCGGACAAGAATTCGCGAGGCAAAGGTTTATTGGATTCTTGAATTTGGTTGCAAGCGAGGTAAGTGTCGTGGTTAACATTGACTTGAGGGAGTATGACTTATTTGTCTATTTGATACATGATTTAATGTGCGGGAACAACGTATATGTGAGGTGACGAGTACTTATGCGTTGTGGTTAAGTCAAAGCATGCGGTTGGAATTTGTGTATTGTGAATAATTGTATATTTAATTAAGATATTCCTGCTTAAGTTTATTATTGATTATTTGATCATTATTCGTGAAATTACTATTTATTTAATTATTGTTGAATATTTTGAAAGGTGAAGTTGGTATTTTGGTATTGAATTGATTGATAAGTGTATATCCCCGCATTTAAATACTCTTCCGAATTTATATTATTATTTTCATGGTAAGGAAGAGTGTAAAAGCACGAAGGGTGTTGTCGTGCCATTTGTGAGTGTAACAGCACGAAGGTTGTTGCCGTGCCATTTGTGAGTGTAAAATCACGACGGGTGATGTCGTGCCATTTGTGAGTGTAAAAGCAATGTCGTGCCATTTCCATATTATTATTTGCTCATTTTATTGTTGATAAATTAATTGGCTGCTAAGTGACACTTCTCCTGCTGAAATTATTATATCCTTCCCCTTCGCATGTTCCCTCCCAATTTATAAATTATTATTTATTGTATTATTATTACTTTGTATTTGTATATACCTGTACAGGTTGATTACATATGTGTCTTTTCATAGCCTCGTCACTACTTCGTCGAGGTTAGGCTTGGCACTTACCAGTACATGGGGTCGGTTGTACTGATACTACACTCTGCACTTCTTGTGCAGATTTCAGAGTTGGTCCCAGCGGCGTACTGTAGATTCGCCCGGATACAACTACCAGATCGTTCGTAGTTCTGAAGTCCCCTTCTATCTTATCTCAGCTGTGTATTATTTTTCAAACAACTTGAATTTTATACAGACCTTTATTTGTATTATTCTAGAAGCTCGTGCACTTGTAACTCCAGTTCTCGGATGGTATTTAGACATCGCTATTATTATGGATTATTCACTACATTTCAGACCTTATTTCCGCATTTGTTTCTTTGTTATTAATTAGTTTAATTTTTTTTTAAAATGGCTAGTATTATTCTAACGTTGGCTTGCCTAGCAAGTGAAATGTTAGGAGCCATCATGGTCCCGAAAATTTCGGGTCGTGATAGTTTGTATCAGAGCACTAGGTTACATAGGTCTCACTGGTCACGAGCAAACTTAGTACAGTCTGAAGGATTGGTACGGAGACGTATGAACTTATCTTTCAGAGGCTATAAAGTTTAGGAACAATATCACTTCTTTCTTATTCTGTCGTGCGATCTCATTCTATCATCGATAATTGAACCATTCTATTCTTATTCTCTCGTAGATGGTGATAACACGTAATACATCTACCGACGGACAGGGACCAGAGCCCCCAGTGGCAACTATGACCGGGGGTAGAGGTCGAGGCCGAGGTCGTGCTAGGGGACGAGGCAGAGGCAGAGGCAGAGGAAGAGCTCAGTCTAGAGCTCGAGCAACAACACCTATTGTAGAACCTCAGGTGGATCTTCAGGAGGAGGTTGCCGTTCAGACTGTACCGGTTGGACCAATTCAGGTCCCGGAAGGATTTATAGCTACTCTAGTGCTTCAGGATGCTTTAGTCTGTTTGGTAAGTCTTATGGAGGGAGTGGCCCAGAATGGTACATTTCCAGTGGCACCAGCCGCCTTACAGGCTGGGGGAGGAGCACAAACTCCCACTACTCCTGCTCCGGAGCAGATGGCTCCCCAGAATCAGGCTCTAGCAGCCTCGCCAGTTGGTGTAGTTCAGTCAGTTGTTGCGGCACAGACCGATGATAGGCCCGCCATGTCTTTTGAGGCTAAATTGAGACTGGATAAGTTTACTAAGCTCTTTCCAGTTCACTTTAGTGGTACACCTTCTGAGGACCCACAAGAATATTTTGACTGCTTCCATGAGGTACTGCGAAACATGGGTATAGTTGACACCAATGGGGTCGATTTTGCTGTATTTCAGATGACGGGTTCCGCCAAGAGGTGGTGGAGAGATTATACATTGTCCAAACCAGTTGGATTTCCTGCATTGACCTGGGAACAGTTCTCACGGCTATTTCTAGAGAAGTTTCTCCCTATCACATTGAGAGAGGATTATCGCAGACAATTTGAACGTCTACAGTAGGGCAGTATGACTGTTACTCAGTATGAATCCCATTTTGTGGATTTAACCCGCCATGCTCTCCTTTTACTACCTACTGAGGGAGAGTGAGTGAGGAGGTTTATTGAGGGACTCACTCACCCTATCAGGCTTCAGATGGCCAAGGAGGCCGGAAGTGAGATTTTCTTTCAGGTGGCTGCTAATATCGTGAGGAGGATCAAGATGGTGCACAGGAGAGAGGGTAGAGGTCTGATAAGAGGCCTTGTCAGTTTGGTGGTTTCAGTGGTGCCTCGTCTGGAGGCAAGGGTAATTTTGGTAGTGGTCATCCTTCCAGACCGTTTCATTCAGCACTTCAGGCATCTCCCGGTGTTTCAGGGAGTCACGGTCCTATTATGCCTTACTCTGGGCAGCCAACATTTAGTGCACATTCAGCTACTATGAGTGCACCACCACTCCAGAGTCACTACAACGGTTATTCGGCCTGTTCGGGTCAGCAGTCACAGCAGCCGAGGTCCTGTTATACTTGTGGTGATCCGAGGCACATTGCTAGATTCTGCCCCATGTCTCAGGGCAACATGCAACAGAAGGGTTCTCGTGCTATGGTTCCAGCACCGGTTTCTTCACCGCCTGCTCATCCAACTAGAGGTAGGGGTCAGGCAGCTAGAGGTGGAGGTCAGACCATTAGAGGTAGAGGTCAGATTGTTAGACATGGAGGCCAGCTAGTTAGAGGCCATCCTAGGGACGCAGTTCAGAGTGGTGGGGCCCAGCACCAATTTTATGCTTTTCCAGCTAGGCCTGAGGCTGAATCATCTGATGCCGTTATTACATGTGTTGTTCTAGTTTTTCATAGAGATGCTTCAGTTCTATTTGATCCAGGATCTATTTATTCCTATGTGTCCTCTTATTTTGCTTCATATCTGGTGATTCCTCATGATTCTCTGAGTGCTCCTGTGTGTGTGTCCACTCCGGTGGGAGATTCTATCATGGTAGATCATGTCTATCATTCGTGTGTGGTTACTATTGAGAGTCTTGAGACTAGTGTGGATCTTCTACTTCTTGATATGGTAGATTTTGATGTCATCTTGGGAATGGATTGGCTGTCACCTTATCATGCTATATTGGATTGTCATGCCAAGATGGTGACCCTAGCCATGCCAGGGTTACCTCGATTAGAATGGAAAGGAACTCTTGGTCATTCTACCATCAGGGTTATTTCTTATATGAAGGCTCGGCGTATGGTCGAGAAAGGGTGTCTAGCCTACTTAGCTTATATTCGCGATCCCAGTGCGGATGTTCCTTCTATGGACTCAGTACCAATTGTTCGTGAATTTCCAGAAGTATTTCCTACAGATTTGCCGGGAATGTCACCCGACAGAGATATTGACTTCTGTATTGATTTAGCTCCGGGCACTCCATTTTTATCCCACCATACCGTATGGCCCCACCAGAGTTGAAAGAATTGAAGGAGCAGTTACAAGACTTACTTGATCAGGGATTCATTAGACCCAGTGTCTCGCCCTGGGGTACACTAATACTATTTGTAAAGAAGAAATATGGTTCAATGCGAATGTGTATAGATTATCGGCAGTTGAACAAGGCTACAATCAAGAACAAGTATCCACTGCCAAGAATTGATGACTTATTCGATCATCTTCAGGGTGCCAAAGTGTTTTCAAAGATCGACTTGAGGTCTGGATACCATTAGTTGAAGATTGGGGCATTTGATGTCCCTAAGAAAGATTTTTGGACTCGGTATGGGCATTACAAATTCCTAGTGATGTCATTTGGGTTGACAAATGCCCCAACAATATTTGTGGATTTGATGAATCGGGTGTTCAAGCCCTATTTGGATTATTTTGTAGTTGTATTCATTGATAATATCTTGATTTACTCCAGCAGTCGAGAGGAGCATGAGCAGCATCTTCAGAGTGTGCTTCAGACTTTGAAGAATAATCAGTTATATGCCAAATTTTCAAAATGTGAATTTTGGTTAGACTCAGTTGCCTTTTTGGGGCATGTTGTATCGGCAGAAGGCATAAAAGTGGATCCTAAGAAGGTTGAGGCAGTTCAGAATTGGCCTAAACCTACTTCAGTTACAGAGATCCGGAGTTTTCTGGGTTTGGCAGGTTGTTATCATCGGTTCATGGAGGGGTTTTCATCTATAGCAAGCCCATTGACCATACTGACCCAGAAAGGTGTTCCATTCAGATGGTCAGGCGAGTATGAGTTGAGCTTTCAGAAGCTCAAGACTGCTTTGACTACGACACCAGTGTTGGTATTACCCATAAGTTCAGGATCTTGTACGGTGTATTGCGATGCATCTCGCGTTAGGCTTGGTGCAGTATTGATGCAAGATGGCAGGGTGATTGCATATGCATTGCGGCAGTTGAACGTTCATGAGAAGAATTATCCTGTTCATGACTTAGAATTGGCGGCCATTGTCCACGCTTTGAAGATTTGGAGACATTACCTTTACGGTGTCGCGTGTGAGGTATTTACTAATCATCATAGCCTGCAGTATTTGTTAAGGCAAAAATATCTCAATTTGAGGTAGAGAAGATAGTTGGAGTTGTTGAAAGATTATGATATCACTATTTTGTATGACCCCGAAAAGGCCAATGTGGCGGCTGATGCTTTGAATAGAAAGGTTGTGAGTATGGGCAATTTTGCGTATATTCCAGTTGGTGAGAGACTGTTAGCTGCAAATGTTCAGACTTTGGCTAATCAGTTCGTGAGGTTAGATGTTTCGGAACCCAGTTGGGTTCTAGCATGCACAATCGCTCGGTCTTCTTTATATGAGCGCATCAGAGAGAGGCAGTATGATGATCCTCATTTACTTGTCCTTAAGGACACGGTGCAACACGGTGATGCCAAACAGGTTGCTGTGGGGGAAGATGGAGTTTTGCGAATGCAGGGTCATATTTGTGTGCCTAATGTGGATGGGCTTCGTGAATTAATTCTGGAAGAGGCCCACAGTTCCAGTTATTCTATTCATCCAGATGCTGCCAAAATGTATCAAGATTTGTGGCAACATTATTGGTGGAGGAAAATGAAGAAGGATATAGTTGCATATGTAGCTCGGTGTCTAAATTGTCAGCAAGTCAAGTATGAGCATCAGAGACTTGGTGGTTTGCTTCAGAAGTTAGAAATTCCCGAGTGGAAGTGGGAGCGTATCATTGTGGATTTTGTTGTTGGGCTCCCACGGACTCAGAGAAAATTTGACGCAGTTTGGGTCATTGTGGACAGGTTAACCAAGTCAGCACATTTCATTCCAGTGGCAGTTACCTATTCTTCAGAGCGGTTAGCTGATATTTACATTCGTGAGATTGTCCGCCTTCACGATGTGCCCGTGTCTATTATTTCAGATCGAGGTACGCAGTTTACCTCACACTTTTAGAGGGATGTACAACGTGAGTTAGGCATGCGGGTTGATTTGAGTACAACATTTCATCCACAGACGGACGGACAGTCAGAGCGCACTATTCAGATATTGGAAGATATGCTTCGCGCCTGTGTTATAGACTTTGGAGGTTCTTGGGATCAGTTCTTGCCACTTGCAGAGTTTTCTTATGATAATAGCTACCGGTCGAGCATTCAAATGGCTCCATATGAGGCATTATACGGAAGGCGATACCGTTCGCCAGTTGGCTGGTTTGAATCGGGAGAGGCTCGGTTGTTGGGTACCGATTTGGTACAGGATGCCTTGGATAAAGTCAAAGTTATTCAGGATCGACTTCGCACAGCTCAATCTAGGCAAAAGAGTTATGCCGACCGTAAAGATCGTGATATTGCATTCATGGTTGGAGAAAGAATATTGCTCCAGGTTTCACCTATGAAAGGTGTAATGAGGTTCGGAAAGAATGGCAAGTTGAGCCAAAGGTATATTGGACCCTTTGAAATTCTTGAAAGGGTGGGTGAAGTAGCCTACAGGCTTGCACTACCACCTAGTTTATCAGCAGTTCATCCGGTGTTCCATGTGTCTATGCTCCGAAAATATCATGGTGATCCGTCCCATGTGTTAGATTTCAGCTCAGTCCAATTGGACAGGGATTTATCTATTCTAGCCATGCAGGTCCGACAGTTGAGGTCTAAGAGTTATCCTTCAGTTCGGGTACAATGGAGAGGTCAGCCAGTGGAAGCATCTACCTGGGAGTCCGAGTTGGACATGCAGAGTAAATATCCACACCTTTTCACCAGCTCAGGTACTTTTTCGAATTCCGTTCGAGGAAGAACGTTGGTTTAGAGGTGGAGAATGTGATGACCCAAAAGGTCATCTTTAAATTTAATAATTATTTATGTGTTCTAAGACCTCGAAAATCACTATTCATCATTCCCCGACTTGCGTGCGTAGTCCGTATAATTTTTTGGAAAGTTTTTATGTGAAAAATGGATTAAAATGTGAAATAGAGCCTTAAAACTCAACTAAGTTGACTTTGGTCAACATTTTAAACAAACGGACCCAGATAAGTATTTTGACAGTTCCGGTAGGTCCGTATCATGATTTGGGACTTGGGCGTATGCCCGGAAATTTATTTGGAGGTCCCTACCTCAAGTTATGGCAATTTAACGGAAACTAGAAGCCTAAAGGCTTAAAGATTTCAAAGTTTGACCACAAACTGACTTTTATTGATATCGGGGTCGGATTCAAGTTCTGAAAATTTTCATAGGTCCGTTATGTCATTTATGACTTGTCTGTCAAATTTGGGGAGAAACAGAGTTGATTTGACGTGATTCGGATGTTCGGCTGTGAAAATACAAGTTTTAATGTTTTTTTAAACATTTCATTTAATTTGTTGTCTGATTCATAATTCTAGGCGTTAAATTGGTGTTTTGATCACACGAGCGAGTTCGTATGAGCTTTTTGGACTTGTGTGCATGTTTGGTTTGGAGCCCCGAGGGCTCGGGTGAGTTTCGGATTCTCAACGGGCCATTTTGGACTTAAGGAAGATAGTAGATTTTCTAGTGTTTTGTCACAGAATTTTTCTTCATCGCGTTCGCGGGGGAGGTCTCGCGATCGAGTAAGGCAATATGAGCAGCCAGCTAAAGTTGTTCTTCGTATTCATGAATTTTAGGATGCGATCGCGTAGGGGTGCGAAGTGGTGCTTCGCGAACGCGTGGCCAAGGTCGCATTCGCGTAGAGTTAAGGATGCTAAAGCTGAGCCACGCGCTTTACTTATCGCGAATGCATGAGGTCGTTCGTGATCGCGTAAGTCTGAGAGTCAGAGCATCGCGCTCGCATAGTGTTTTACACGTTCGCATAAAATAAATTTCTAGGGCAGCAAAGTAGAGCTTCGTGATCGCGAGGCTATTCACGCGATCGCGATTAAGGAATCAATGGGCAGAGCCCATAAATTCAGAAGTCACCATTTTTACTCATTTCTGAGTTTTAAATCTCGGGGTTGGGCGATTTCAAAGCAGACTTTCATGACTTTGAAGTGGGTAAGTGTTTTATAACCAAAAGTGATTATATTTCATGAATCCATGTCTATATTCATCCTTTATTTTGGATTTAGATGCAAGAAATTGGAATTTTTGTAAAACTTTCCAAAAATAAAAAATTAAGATTTGAAGGTCTATTTTACATCGGAATTTTGTAATTTTTGTATGGTTGCACTCGTCTCGGAACAGGTACTCGGATTTCGTAAGTTTTTTTTGAGATTCGAGGCGTGGGCCCCACTGTCAATTTTTGAGATGAATTTCAGATTTTAATCCGGAAAATTAGTAAATTCATATGGAATTAATTCCTACGATTTGTATTGAGTATATTGAATTGTTTATGACTAGATTTGAGGATTTCGAACAAGAATTCGCGAGGCAAAGGTTTATTGGATTCTTGAATTTGGTTGCAAGCGAAGTAAGTGTCGTGGTTAACCTTGACTTGAGGGAGTAGGACTTATTTGTCTATTTGCTCCATGATTTAATGTGTGGGAACAACGTATATGTGAGGTGACGAGTACTTATGCATTTTGGTTAAGTCAAAGCATGCGAGTGAAATTTGTTTATTGTGAATAATTATCTATTTAATTAAGATATTATTGCTTAAGTTTATTATTGATTATTTGATCATTATTCATGAAATTACCATTCATTTAATTATTGTTGAATATTTTGGAAGGTGAAGTCGGTATTTTAGTATTGAATTGATTGATAAGTGTATATCCCCGCATTTAAATACTTTTCTGAATTTATATTATTATTTTCATGGTAAGGAAGAGTGTAAAAGCACGAAGGGTGTTGCCGTACCATTTGTGAGTGTAAAAGCACGAAGGATGTTGTCGTGCCATTTGTGAGTGTAAAAACACAAAGGGCGATGCCGTGTCAAATGAGAGTAAAAGCACGAAGGGTGGTGACGTACCATTTTAATATTAACATTTGCTCATTTTATTGTTGATAAATTAATTGGCTGCTAAGTGATACTTCTCCTGCTGAAATTATTATATCCTTCCCCTTCTCATGTTCCCTCCCAATTTATAAATTGTTATTTATTGTATTATTGTTACTTTGTATTTGTATGTTCTTGTACAGGTTGATTACATACGTGTCTTGTCATAGCCTCGTCACTACTTCGTCGAGTTTAAGCTCTGCACTTAACAGTTGTAATGACCCAACCGGTCATTTTAACTTTTAGAACCCCGTTCCCTAAAATAAAACTTTTCGTATGTGCTTTTAATAATTTATGACTTGCGGGGATAGTTGTTTCGGGATTTGGTGGTGTTTGTGTTGAAATCGGAAAACTTGGTTCCTTAAGTTGGCTTTAAAAGGCCAAGTTTGACTTCGGTCAATATTTTGAGAAAACAACCCCAGAATCGGAATCTGACGGTTTCAATAGCTCTGTATGGTGATTTTGGACTTAGAAACGTGTTCGGAATTTTATTTGGAAGTCCGTAGTTAAATTTGTCTTGAAATGGCTAAAATAAGAATTTAAGTTTGAAAGTTTGACCGGGAATTTAACTTTTTGATACCGAAGTCGGAATTCAGTTCCGAAAATTTGCATAGCTTCGTTATGTCATTTATGACTTGCGTGCAAAATTTGAGGTCAATCGGACTTGATTTGATAGGTTCCGACGTCGTTTGTAGAAATTGGATGTTTCAAAGTTCATTAAGCTTGAATCTATGTGTGATTCGTGTTTTTAGTGTTGTTGGATAAATTTGAGAATTTGAGGGCCCAATTGTTATTGAAATTTAGTAATTTTGGTATGGGTAGACTCATGGTTGAGTGGGCGTTCATATTTCGTAACTTTCGCCGGATTCCGAGACGTGGGCCCCACGAGCTATATTTTGAGTTAATTTCGGATTTTTATTGAAAAATATAGTATTTTCTTATAGAATTGATTCCTATAATATTTACTGATTGTATCGAATTATTTTGGCTAGATTCAAGCCAGACAGAGTTGGATAATTGTGGAAAAGGCCTTATAGTGGATTAAATTGGAGCAAATTGAGGTAAGTCTCTTGTCTAATCTTGTGAGGGGGAAATTACCTCATAGGTGATTAAATTAATAATTATTCTTAATTGTGGGGGCTACGTATGCACGAGGTGATGAGAGTCTGTACGTAGCTACTATTAATTCTAAAGTCCGGATAGTTTAGGACCCAAAAACATGAATTACTTGTGTAAATTGTATACAATATTTATTGATTAAATAAACATTTTTCTTATATAGCATAGTCTATTAATTACATGAAAGCCAGTAGAATTTAATACAAAAATACGAATCAAGTCCGGTCAAATTCAATGTCCCGTCAACATACGATGTGATAAGACATTTGATGTAACTAGACATTGACGCGACATGACATCGATGTGACTTGACCTTCTTTCATTGTTGTCATCTATTTTCTGTTATGTTTTTTACTTTTTTTTTACTACAAATCTTGGCCTCTAAGTTTCATATCCCACACCCCACCTTTATTTTACACTACACAAACACAACCCCATCACATTTTTATTGGAGAAACCCTATATATGTTTCATTCTCTTTTTTTCCAAAATAGAGAACAACCGCTAACCCCTTTGAGAGCTCCATATTCTCTCTCACTTGAGAGATCTGCCACCAAGTGTAACACCCCGAAAAATTTCGAAGTACTTAAGTGTAAAGCTCGGTAAAATATGCAAAAAAAATAATATTTTATGGTGCCGGACTAGGCTTACGTGTTTGAGGTTTGTACTCAGGTGAATCTTAGTACAACCTTTCACCCGCAAACTGACGGGCAGGCAGAGCGGACTATTCAGACGCTTGAGGATGTGTTGCGTGCTTGTGTTCTAGACTTCAAAGGTAGTTAGGATGATCATTTACCACTCATAGAATTTGCATATAACAATAGCTATCATGCTAGCATTCAAATGGTACCGTTCGAGGCTTTATATGGTAGGAGATGTAGATCTCCCGCTGGGTGGTTCGAAATTGGGGAAGCAGATTTAATAGGGCCAGACCTTATGCATCAGGCTATGGAAAAATTTAAAATCATTAAGGAGCAGTTGAAGACTGCTTAGAGTCATCAGAAATCCTATTCGGATGTTCGTCGTAGGGATCTCCAGTTCAAAGAAGATGACCAGTTAAACAAGGATTTGACTTATGTTGAGCAGCCGGTGGCAATCTTGGACAGGCAGGTCCGAAAGTTGAGGGCAAAGAGCATTGCTTCAGTAGAGGTTTAGTGGAGGGGTCAACCAGTCGAGGAGGTGACTTGGGAGACCGATCATGATATGCATAGCCGTTATCGTCATGTTTTCGTCACTGCAGGTATGTCTCTATACTCGTTCGAGGACGAATGTTTGTTTTAAGAGGGGGAGGATGTAACGACCCGACCAGTCGTTATGAGTATTTTAGCCCTGTTCCCCTATTTGTTGCCTCCTTTATCTTCAATTGTGGTTATGTGACTTGCCGGGGTAGTTGGATTGGTTCTGGGAAAGTTTTGGAGTGAATTAGGATACTTAGTCCCAAAGTTGGAAGCTTAAGTTGAAAGAGTTAACCAGAGTTTCACTTTTGTGTAGACGACTGCAGAATGAAGCTTTGTTGGTTCCGATCTCTTCGTATGGTGATTTTGGACTTAGGCGTATGTATGGATATTGATTTGGAGGTTCGTGGGTCGTTTTGTCTTGAATTGGCGAAAGTTGGAAAGTTGAAGGTTTGGAAGGTTGAGAGGTTTGACCGATAGTTGACTTTATCGATATCGGGGTCAGATTTTGGTTCCGAAAGTTAGAATAGGTCTGTTGTGTCATTTATGACTTGTGTGCAAAATTTGAGGTCATTCGGAGTTGGTTTGGTGTGTTTCGGCATTAGTTTTAGAAGTTGAAAGTTTATTAGTTTATTATGCTAGAATCGATGTGTGATTCGTGGTTTTAGTATTATTTGATGTGATTTGAGGCTTCGAGCGAGTTCGTTTTGTGTTTTAGGACTTGCCGGTATGTTTGGACGGGGTCCCGAGTGCTCCTGGTGTGTTTCGGATTGAGTTTGGAACATTTGTTCATGTAATGACACGCTGGTTTTCTGTGTTTCTGGTTTCCTTCACTACGTTCACGAAGGTTCAGCAGCAATCGTGTAGGGTCTTTGTTTGTAGATTGATAATTCCTCTTTGAGATCGCATAAATGGGGACGTGTTAGCATAAGGTTGGAATGTTGTACATTGCGAACGCGGGTAAGGTATCGCGAATGCATAGAAGGAAGGTGAGACTGTGTTGTGGAACGCGTTGTTCATCGCGTTCGCGTAGGCTTGGACGCGATCTCCTGAGGATGACTTGTCATCGCGTTCGCGATTGTGGTCTCGCGATTGCATAAGAAGCTTTTGTGAGCTGGTGGAATTAGTTCTCCGCGATCGCAAGCGCTTTTTCGCGATTGCGTAGAGTAAGAACTGGGCAATAGAATGATAAAACCCAAATCGAAGGCTAGAGTATTATTTTCATATTTTGAGTTGTATAGCTCGGTTTTGGGCGATTGTGGATGAAATTTTCATATCTTGGATCGGGGTAAGTATTATTGACTAGGATATAAGGATATAAGGATAGGGGTTAATATGCAAGCGACGGCATAAGATGGGATCTATGTGCGTGTTGCTAGTAAGGGAATTACTTTAAGCCACGTGGAGACATAAGGTGGGCTAAAGTGTGTGTAGCTATTTCAAAAAAAAATATTTTCAAAACTATCTAAATGTAAGGCTCACGCGGTGGTATAAGGAAATATTGTGATTTGTGATTATGAAATGAGATTACGAGGCGGTACCTCGGTTGTGATTCTTGTGGTTATCTCTCATTTACCTCACTTGTATTTGTCCGCATCATTTTTTTTATGTTTTTATTACGTGTTCCTTCCTTGTTGCCTTTATTTCTTTAAATTCAGTTGTAGCTTACCTTGTTGTATTTCTTTATTGCCACTATTCTCTCATTTTCATTATTAGACTAGGCTATACCTATTCAGTTTCTTCTTATCCTAATAGGTGTCTTGACCTGGCCTCGTCACTACTCTACCGAGGTTAGGCTTGATACTTACTAGGTACCATAGTGGTGTACTCATACTACTCTTTTTCATATTTTTGTGCAGATTATCTTATTATATTAGATGTTAAATTCTGTTGAGTATTCTTGAATGTTAGGCTTACCTACTCTTAGTGACTAGGTGCCATCACGACATCCTAAGGTGAAAAATTGAGATCGTGACAGTGGAACTCTTGAAAACAATTGTTTCAGTTGTAGTAATTTTACAATAATAATGCCTCCTAGAATGTTGTTAGGCAGAGATCTAGTAAAGCATTACCCTCGTTGGAATTATAGTTCTTTGTTGTAATGTTATTTCTACTCTGAATTGGTATAGCAGAATAACTCTCGTTTCTTACTTCAATTCTAGTTAGATAATGAACTTACGAAGTAACTTTAGAAAAATATTGTTTTCACAATATTTGAAAGTATATAAGTATGATTCGTTAATCACCAAAGTGGTCGAATCCTTATGAATAATTAATTCCTAACTAACGATTGAACTAATACTCAATTACCCATAAATTATGATGCTTATAAACAATATAATGAATAATATTTATGGGTAAATTGAAATTCTTGGTTATAAGACATTTATGGATTACCCAAAGATTGATTGTTTGTTCTTGTAATCATTAAACATTAAGTCAGTAATCTGGATGTGCTATTAGTAAGTTTACTAATTGGCACATTAAAGATTATCAAATTAAGTTAAAATAAAGCATCGTAATGTCTAAAGTTGTATTTTGATGTATCGCCCAAAGGAGGACATCAATTTACATTTAATAGTACATAAACCCTTATGAATCTGATACTACATTTAAATTTATTACTCACAGCATTAACGAATGAGAATATTTTATTTGCAGCACTTCCTCTTCATTTGCACTTTGCTTCTGTTACGATTGGTGCAAACAGATCAAATTCCATCTTGGAGTTTTAGATCTTGATGTTGCACTTTATACTGAGAAGCCAACAGCTATTACTGAAACTAGCAGTACTGAAGAAAGGTCTTATTTTAAGCACCAGGACAAGTCTAACATACTAAGCCTAATATTTATGCCAATGAATATTGTGGGAAATATTAAGACTACTCTTCACAAAATTGAAAGCGCGAAAGAACTTCTGAAACTTGTGGAAGAATGCTCTCAAAGTACTGATACATCTCTTGTTGGGACACTAATGGATACTTTGACCACCATGAAGTTTGATGGTTCACGTACCATGCATGAGCATGTCATTCAAATGACAAATATAGCAGCAAGACTTAAGACTGTGGCAATGGAAGTGGATGAGAATTTCCTTGTTCAATTTATCATTAACTCATTACCATCTGAGTATGGTCCTTTCCAAATGAACTACAACACCATGAAAGATAAATGGAACGTGCATGAACTGCACGAAATGTTGGTTCAAGAGGAAACAAGGCTTAAGAATCAAGGAACCCACTCTATTAACCTTGTAGGCCATCAAGGAGCTGGAAAGAAAGGAAAGAAACATGGAAAGGTTAAACAGAGGTAACATAATGTCAGTGAGTCCTCTTCTCAAGTACGTAAGAAGGAACACATTAATGATAAGTGTCATTTCTGTAGAAAATCCGGACACTTTTAGAAAGATTGCCTGAAATGTAAGGCATGGTTCGAGAAGAAGGGTAAGACTTGTGCTTTTACGTGTCTCGAATCAAATTTAACTAAAGTTCCTTATAATACATGGTGGATTGACTCTGGTTTTACTGTTCATATTTTTAATACGATGCAGAGATTTCTTACAACCCAGACCATAAATCAGAATGAAAGAATTGTATACATGGAAAATATAGTGAAGGCTCCAATTGAAGATATCTGTAACGACCCGGATGGTCATTTTGACAGTTGTAGCCCCGTTCCTCCATTTACTGCTCATTCTATACTTTACAGTTATTATGTGACTTGCCGGGGTAATTGGTTCGGGTCCGGAGAAGTTTCAGAATGAATTGAGATGCTTAGTCTTAAGGTTGAAAGCTTAAGTTGAAATAGTTGACTGAATGTTGACTTATGCATAAACAACTCTGGAATGGAGTTTCGATGGTTCCATTAGCTTCGTTGGGTGATTTTGGACTTAGAAGCGTGTCTAGATTGTGATTTGGAGGTCTATAGTTGAATTAGGCTTGAAATGACAAAAGTTAAAAATTTGAAAGTTTGACCAAGAGTGGACTTTGTGGTTACCGGGCTCGGATGAGGGTCTCGGGAGTTGGAGTAGATCTGTGGTGTCATTTGTGACTTGTGTGCAAAATTTGAAGTCAATTGGACGTGATTTGATAGGTTTCAGCATCATTTGTGAATTGGGGTGCGATTCATGTTTTGATATTTTTTGATGTGATTTGAAGGCTCGACTAAGTTTGTATCATGTTTTAGGACTTGTTGGTATGTTTGGTTGAGGTCCCGGGGGCTTCGGGTGAGTTTCGGATGGTTAACGGAGCAATTTTGGACTTTGAAGAATGCTGGTTTTTCTGTTACTGGTTTCCTTATTTGCGTTCACGAGAGAGGTCTCGCGTTCACGAAGAGTATCTGGGAGGCAGACGAGGATGTTTTCTTCGCATTCGCGAAGGGAGAAATGCGTTCGCACAGGTTAAGGGTAAGCGTGCATCGCGATCGCGAGAGAAAGTTCGCGTTCGCATAGAAGGGTGAGGCAGGCTTTGGCACCAGGCCTTAAGGTTTCACGTTTGCAGTAAGGGGGACGCGTTCACATAGGCCGAGCTCTATAAGGCATCGCGTTCGCGTAAGAGGATTTTCTGGGCAGTTCAATTTTGTGCGTCGCGAATGCGAGGCACTTTTCGCTTTTGGGAAGAAGGGATACCTATGCAGATTTAAATGTTTCAAAAATGAGGGTTTGAGTTCATAACACAAAATTGATTTTGGGAGCTTAGTGGAAGGCGATTCTTGGAGATATTTTCAAGTGGGTGATTGGGGTAAGTGCTTTCTATCTAGGTTTGGTTAATTTCCATGTTTATGATTTTGATTTCATCATTAAATTAGTGATTTGGGGTGGAAATTAGGGGAAAATGGAGGAAAGTTCTTAGGCAAAATTTTGAGGATTTGATCGAGGTTTTAGTATCGGATTTGAGTAATATTTATATTGTTGGACTCGTAGTTGAATGGGTGTTCAGATTTTGTGCATTGTACCTGATTCCGAGCCGTGTGCCCGGGAGCTACGTTTTGAGTTGACTTTTTGACTTTTGATTAAGGGCTTAGTATTTTCTTATGGAATTGATTCCTTTAGCTCATGTTGATTATATCGAATTCTTTGTGGCTATATTCGAGGCACTCGGAGGCCGTTTCGAGGCAAAGGTGTGTTGGAGTATAGATTTGTACGGCTTGAGGTAAGTAACAGTTCTAAATTTAGTTTTGAGGGTATAAAACCTCGTATTATGTGTTATGTGATTGGTTTTGAGGTGACGCACATGCTAGGTTACGAGCGTGTGGGCATGCACCATAGGAATTGTGACTTGGTCAATTCCATGGAATTATATAGTTGAAAAATCTGTTGTTATCCGTATATCCCCCATGTGTTATAGAAATTAAACTGCAAATAATGTTAGAAATCATGCTTAGACTATGTGTTGGCACTGTAGGGACCCACAGAGGACGTGTACATGCTGTATTATCTGCTAAATTATTGTTTTGTACTCAGTCACAGTTTTACTTGCATATTATATCTCAGTCTCTATTGTTCTTTATTGATACATTATATCATCGCTATTTGGGTTGATTATCATAATTACTGAAAGCCCGAGAGACTAGAGAGATTGATGGTTGAGTGGGCCGAGGGCCTGATTGTGAGCATATTTATGGGATCGGGCTGCGCGCCACAATATGTTTCATTGATTTATGCCATGATTGGCTTCTTATAGCCTTTGGGTCGAAGGAGTCCCTCCGGAGTTTGTACACACCCCCAGTGAGCGCAGGTACCTACTGAGTGCGAGTGCTGAGCGACTGTGAGGAATGAGTGACTGTGAGGTTGTAGTGTATGGGAGGACTGAATGACTGTTGCTCTGAGATTTTGCACTTGAATTTATTACTGTTGTACTTCAGTTGGCATATATCACTATCTTGAAATTTCCGAGAGATATTATCTTCTGTTTCAATTGAACTTGACGTGAATTAACTGTTTTGGCTTAAATCGTCGAACTTGAAAGCATGTTTACCTTCCCATGTTGAAATTGTTGTAATTGAACTATATCTGTGATGCTTGTCACTACTTTCAGTCCTTTATTTAGTCTTGTTACTTACTGAGTTGGTTGTACTCACGCTACACCCTGCACTTTGTGTGCAGATCCATGTATTTCTGGACACGGTGGGTGTTGACTGTATGCGATGCTTGACTCTCCTTCCCTGTCTTTTAGCTTAATGTATTTAGTTTCAGTTATTCATAGATCGTACTCTCAGACTTGGGGTGTTTAGATGCTCATGTACTCAGTGATACCCCGATGTTGGGAATTTCCGTAATGTGTTTTGACTTTCTATCAAGTTTTTGAGAGTTTTGATGACCTGTGTTATTTTATTTCTGATTTAAAAGTGTTGGATGTATTTTGAAGTGTCGGCTTCCCTAGTACCACGTTAGGCGCCATCACGACAGTCTAAGTTTTGGGTCGTGACACTATCGGGACTTATCGATTAATCCTAGATACTGAGCGTCACTTAGACTTGTTTGAAACTTTTTATGTACCTTCTCTTTCAAGAAATTTAATTTCGTTGTCTTAGTTCGATAAAGCTGGATATTCTTTTAATTTTGGTAATGGATATTTCAGTTTGTTTAAGCATAATCATCTTATTGGTTCTTGTATTTTTATGATGGTTTATACAAATTGAACGTTGATAATATATTTTCCGAAACCCTCTTAACTCTGCATCAAAATGTTGGAACCAAACGTAGTTTGGTGAATGGATATTATGCTTACTTGTGGCATAAACATTTAGCTCACCTATCCAAAGAAAGACTGGAAAGGTTAGTTAAGAATGAAATCCTTTAAAATTTGGATTTTACGCACCTTAATATTTGTGTGGATTGTATTAAAGAAAAACAAATAAAACACATAAAAAAAGGAGCCACAAGAAGCACACAGCTTTTGAAATTATACACACCAACATATGTGGTCATTTTGATGTCACTTCTTTCAATAAGGAAAGATTCTTTATCACCTTTAATGATGATTTTTCATGTTATGGATATGCTTATTTGTTATATGAAAAATCTCAAGCAGTGAATGCCTTAGAGGTATTTATTAATGAGATTGAAAGACAAATAGATAACAAAAGTGAAAATAATCAAGTATGGCAGAGGTGGTGAGTATTATGGAAGATATAACGAAACTGGACAACACCCTGATCCATTTGCTAAATACCTTAAAAAACGTGGCATATGTGCTCAATACACAATGCTTGGCACACCAAAACAAAATAGTGTGGCAGCAAGGCATAATCGTACATTAATGGATATGGATAGGAGTATGTTAAGTAATTTATCCTAACCCATCTCATTGTGGATGTATGAAATAAGGACTATCGTTTACTTGCTAAATAGGGTTCGTAGTAGAGCAGTCCCAAAGACTCCGTTTGAACTTTGGACTGGTAAGAAACCTAGTTTGAGGAACTTACATGTTTGGGATTGCCCGACAGAAATAAGAATTTATAAACCACAAGAAAAGAAACTGGATTCAAGAACAATCAGTGGTTTCCTTTTTGGTTATCCAGAAAAATCAAAAGGGTATAGATTTTATTGTCCTAACCACAGTACAAGAATAGTTGAAACTAGAAATGCTAGGATCATTGAGAATGGTGAAATTAGTTGGAGTAAAGAACCACGTAATGTGAAAATTAAAGAAGTCAGGGTGCAAGTTTATCTACCCTGCACTTCTTCTAAAGTTATTGTTCCTAAAGTTGTTGTACAACCTAACAATCAACAAGAACAACAAAGAAATGATCTTACTACTACTACAAATGAAGTTGTAGTTGATGAACCTATAGTAGATGAACCACAAGAAGTAGCATTAAGAAGGTCTCAAAGACAAAAGAGATCTGCTATTTCAGATGATTATTTCGTTTATCTACATGAGTCAGAAATTGACTTTGGAATTGATAATGATCCAGTTTTATTTTCAAAGCAATTGAAAGTAATAATTCCGATAAATGGTTAGACGCTATGAAAGATGAGTTGAAGTCTATGGAATAGAATAATGTTTGGGACCTTGTTAGATTACCGGAAGGTTGAAAAAGAGTCGGTTGTAAATGGGTCTTTATGACCAAACACGACTCAAATGGTAACATTAAACATCACAAGGCCAGACTTGTTGCCAAATATTTCACTCTGGAAGATGGCATTCACTATAAAGAGATATTTTCACCAGTCGCTAGAAAGGAGTCACTCAGAATTATAGTGGCTTTAGTAGCTCATTATGAATTAGAGCTATATCAAATGGATGTAAATACTACCTTTTTGAATGAAAATTTAGAGGAAGAAGTTTATATGGATTAACCAGAGGGGTTTGCCAGTAAAGTAAAGGAACAGATGGTGTGTAAACTTAAGAAATCAATATACGGACTTAAACAAGCTTCCCGACAGTGGTATCTTAAATTTAACGAAACTATTATTACCTTTGGATTTAAAGAAAACACTGTTGATCGGTATATATTTGAAGGTCAGTGGGAGTAAGTTTATTATGTTAGTCTTGTATGTTGATGACATATTGCTTGCCACTAATGATTTTGGTATGATTCATGATACCAAGAAATTTCTTTCTAACAACTTTGAGATAACAGATATGGAGAGGCATCCTATGTGACCGGGATAGAAATATTCCGAAATAGATCACAAAGATTATTGGGATTGTCTCAGAAAGCTTATATTAATAAAGTGTTAGAGAGATTTAGAATGGAAAAATTCTCATCAAGTCCCGTTCCAATTCAGAGAGGGGGATAAATTAATTTCAATCAATGTCCAAAGAATGAAATAAAACGTATGAAAATGAAAGATATTCCTTATGCATCTATAATTGGGAGCTTAATGTATTCCCAGACATGTATGAGATTAGACATCAGTTTTGTTGTTGGAATGCTGGTCATATATCAAAGTAATCCAGGGATGGACCACTAGAAGGCTGCAAAGAATGTGTTGCGATACTTGCAAGGAACGAAAGATTATATGCTCACTTATAGAAGATCTATTCACCTTGACATGATTGGATATTCAGATTTAGATTATGTTGGTTGTATGGATACAAGAAAATCTATATTTGATTATTTATTCCTGTTAGTTGGTGCAACAATATCGTGGAAGAGTGCTAAGCAGTCTGTTATAGCTGCATCCACTATGCAAACTGAATTTGTGGCATGCTTTGAGGCTACAATTCAAGCTAATTGGTTGCAGAACTTTATTTCAGGACTTGGACTAGTCGACAATATTGCCAGGTCGCAAAATATTTATTGTGATAATTCCGCAGCAATCTTCTTCTATAAGAACGACAAGTATTCGAAGGGTGCTAAGCATATGGAAGTGAAATACTTTTCCATCAAAGAAGAAGTCCGGAAATATAAAGTGTCAATTGAACATATTAGCACTAAGCTTATGATTGCTGATGCTTTGACGAAAGGATTACCACCCAAAATATTTATTGAACACGTTTAAAGAATGGCCATTCTTAATAGCAATGTATGACTTTATGTAAAGACTTTATTATGTTTATGTAATTGACACTTTGATCTCAATTAAGCATATGTATTTGGTATTCTATACATGTTTTCTCTTGTATACATAATGTTGAGAATAACGATGACAGGTTCTGGCTTAGATAAAGATATTCTAGGCATTAACGTTGGACCAATTAAGTATTTCTTTTACAGGTTGTGTTGGGTAATAGACTCATATTGTAGTACACGCAAGGGACTTTATCGAGTAAGTGATGTACGACTGCCATGACTCATATTAGTTTACTTATTCAATAACAACAAATGATGTTTCCAATGAAAGGAGAATTTAACATTTTATTGTGCACATAATGATTGAAATATTTATTAAACAGTGAATAATATCACGTGCGCCAAGTGAGAGAATGTAAAATATGGCCCACGTGTGGCTTATAAAATAAAATATTTTGGTTTAATGAATATATTTTGTTAAATTAGTATTTGAATAAAATTAGGGGAAGTTAATTATGGTTATAACTCCCCACTAACCCACTTTGATGGAAAGTGAAAATTAATCGATTGTCCCTCATAGCATAACTCCATCACATTCTATTATAAAAAGAACATACAAGGTAAAGCGAGAAAAAAAATTGTTTTGTCAAGAACAGAAGATCAAGTTCTTCCCTTCGAATTAAGTCAAGAACATTATAGCCGATTCTGGTATGTTTCTCTCGACTGATTTTCTTATATCGTACAATTTGTAAAAATCATATAATTCCACAATCCTGAGATTATTGATAGGATTATATGTATATTGTTTATGAATCACAGCCTAGAATTGTGAAAATACTTACAGCATTATCTTCGAAGGTTTAATATAACAACTAAGAAATGGTTATGGTAGACTTCTTTGCTCCACTCTTCCTGTTCATATAAGGACAATGTAAGCAAATTGATAATAGTATACTGACTACTTATCTACCGTCATGAGTTAACTAATTAATCGTTCTAAATAGAATAATTATAACGCTGGTTCACAGTAAGTATTAAGATAATATTATTGAGAAAGGATTCTGATCCTAACTTTAGTACCGAATACTCTAAGCTTGATTCAAGCCCAATCGTTCAAGCCCAATATTTTAATTCTCTTTGATCTTCCTGTTCAGAGTGACGATTGTACCTTATGTGGTTCATTACAGTTTACAGGGGTCAAGTAGCGGTGGAATCCTTAGCACGTTCGAGGACAAACGTATGTTTAAGTGGGAGAGAAGGTAATGACCCGACTGGTCGTTTTGAGCTCTAGCGCATCGTTCAGCGGTTTGAGGCCTTGAGTAGCTTCACTTCAGGTATTATGACTTGTACGTGTGGTCGGAATTGAATTTCGGGAAGTTCGGGATTGATTTGGAAAGAAAAAAAAATTATAATTTCGAAAGCTTTAAGTAGGAAGAATTGACTAAGAGTTGACTTATGAGTAAACGACCTCGGAATCGAGATTTGAAGGTTCCAACAGGTTCATGTGATGATTTTGGTCTTAGGAGCGTATCCGGATATTGATTTGGAGGTCCGTAGGTTATTTCAACGTCAAGTGGCGGAAGTGGGAGATTGGATGATTTTTGGAAAGTTTGACCGGGAGTGGACTTTTTGATATCAGGGTTGGGTACCGATTCTCGAAGTTGGAGTAGGTCCGTAATATCAATTAGGACTTGTGTGCAAAATTTGAGGTCGATCGGACTTGATTTTATAGGTTTCGGCGTCAGATGTAGAAGTATGAAGTTTTAAATTTCATTAGGCTTGAATTGATGTAGGATTCGTATTTTTAGCGTTGTTTGATGTGATTTAAAGGCTCGACTAAGTTCGTATGATGTTTTAGGACTGGTTGGTATATTTGGCCGAGGTCCCGGGGGCCTCAAGTGGTTTCCGGATGGTTAACAAATCAATTTGGACTTGTGTGAATGGCTGAAGTGCACCAACTCTGGTGTAATCGCACCTGCGCAAGATTGACCACAGGTTCGAGCTCGCAGAAGCGAGCATTTGGGCGCAGAAGCGGACCCGGAGAAGGTGGCCTGTGGTCGCAGGTGCGACGCGAAGACCGCAGAAGCGGAAAGGCCTGGGAGGCCTGTTGATCGCAGAAGTGGACATGGTCCACAGGAGCGCGTGCGCAGAAGCGCACCTTGGCCACAGAAGCAGAAGCGCATGTGCGCATCTGGGTCCGCAGATGAGGACGAGCCTGGAGTAAGTTAGAACCGCACCTGTGATAGAAATTCTGCAGGTGCGGAGCCGCAGGTGCGGCCGGTGTTCCGCATATGCGAAAGGATGCTGGGCATCAAGGTTTTTATAAGAACGAGATCTGGCCCATTTTCTTTCATTTTTCACTTGGTTGGGGCGATTTTGGAGAGCTTCAAGGGGATATTTTTATCAAGTAACACAAGTTTTGGATCGATGGACTTTGGTTTGAGGTGTTAGAGAGGCCGTGGAGCCGGTTTTGGAACTTAGAAGCGATGTAAGTCTCCAGTCTAACTCTGTGAAGGGGAAACTACCCCTAGGTGATGTATTTGTTACGTGTTACTTGTTATGAGGGGCTACATATGCACAATGTGATGAGAGTCCGTGCGTAGCTGGATTCATGTTATGTCCGGGTGGACATAGGTTCCCACCATGTTATAACTGTACTATTTGAGTTGTTGCTTGTCTATTAAATTCCTTAACTTTAAGTTGCGACTTGAGACTAGACTTGTGTGAAGTGATAGACTTTCTATTGTAGATATTCGACGAGCTTCATGATTAGCCGCGAGATAATTGTACTCCTCTTACAATGTTCTCCCACGTTATGCGTTCTCATCGAAAGGTGTCCCTTAAAAGTTTATAACTCACACGTCTATTCGTGAATAGGGTCAAGGACCAATCAAAGCTTCTTATTCTAATGGGATCGGGCCACTCGCCTCGATAGGTTAGATACATCTATGGTTCGTGTCGTTCGACCCTCGGCAGTGTGCACACTCTGAGTGGGTTGTTCGCCTCGGCAATAAAATAGATGTATCTATGGTTTGATAATATTATGATGGATCGGGCTGTACGCCTTGGCATTTCTATAAAATACTCTTATGAAATCGTGCGTAATAATTGGCAAGAAGCCAGCATATCTGTGAGCTTTTCCTGATTGAACTGTAACAACCTATCTGGTAAGGTCCGTTATATATACCCTCCGATAGAAGAGGTAACTAGTAACTGAGAGTTTGAGTTATTGCTGAGAGGAGGACTGTACCACGTATTATACTTGTTATTCCATTTATTTTCTATGATTCACATCTGTTTACTTCTAATGTATATGTCTTATTGGACCACTAGTAAGTGTTGATGTCAATCCCTTGTCACTATTTCTCTAGGGTTAGGCTAGATACGTATTGGGTACACGTTGATTAACGTACTTATACTAAACTTACTGCACTTTTTGTGCAGGTACTTATATGTCTGGTTGTCTTTTGGGCGCAGAGTTGCGGCCATTGCGGGGACTTTTTCGTGAGCTGTATTTCTCGTTCCGATCCGCAGCCTACAGAGTCTCCATCAGAGTTATTTATATTTTCCTGTCTAACTTGTATTCGAGACAGATGTTGTACTTTATTATATTTCTTAGTTGATGCTCATGCACTTGTGACACCGGTTTTAGGGGTTCCTACGGGTTGTTTACTAGTGTAGTTCGTGTGAATTCTATTTCACACTATTTCATTAATAAAAATTATGATTTTAAGGTACTATAATGAGTAATCAAATTGGCTAATCACTGTTGGCTTGCCTGATGGCAGTGTTAGGCACCATCACGACCACTAGTGGAATTTGGGCCGTGACAGCTTAGTATCAGAGCGTTAGGTTCACTTAGGTCTCACGAGTCATGAGCAAGTCTAGTAGAGTCTTGCAGATCGGTATGGAGACGTCTATACTTATCTTCCAGAGGCTACATGGCTATTAGGAGCACTTCCCTTCTTGATTTCATCATCGTGCAGTTTGATTCCATGAAGGCTTATACCTTTATTTCCTTCCTACTCAATCTTATGTGACGTGAAGTGCTTGTTATCAATTGGGCGTCGAGGAGTCATAGTAGTACTGCAGACGTAGTGCAGGATGTTTTTCCCTGTGTGTTCGGGCAGGCTATTGTTGTCACCTTGCTGAAGGATCTTCTGTCATTTAAGCTCAGCAACTCTATTTCCAAATGTTTTGAGGCTATGCACAAATAGCTATGATGTTCACACGTTGTTAGCGCACGATGTTGGTGTAACGGTAAGGTGCTTGGTTATGTGTCGAGGAAGTGAATGACTCAAAAGGAGGATTTCTCATTGCATGATTTAGAGGTTCATCATTTAATTCCAGCAAAGGAAAGTTAATCCGGCTACAAATGTTTAGGTTTTGGTCAATGGAGTAATGAGACTGGGTATTTTTGAGCGTGGTGGAATTTTCATTGTGATGTAGTGTCGCCCTCTTTATTTGAACGTATTGCGGTTCGTCGGTGTTATGGTCTTCTTGGATTTTTTGCCTTCGGGGCAGGGTGTTGTGAGATGGTGCCTGAGGGGCAGTTGCCAGAGATCGATGCGCAACGGTTGGGAATCGAATTGGTATTTATAATGTTGATGGCTCGAGAAAGATGATCTTCGAAGAGGCTTAGAGTCAGTAACATTTTATTCGTACAGGTGATAAAGAGATGGATTGTGATTGGATGCAACATTTGGGCAGCGAGGTAGGAGGAAGGACATGGTGGGGAGTGTTTCGCGGTGATTAAAGTACTAGCAGGTCAAGTGTGAGAAGCAGAGGTTGAGAAGTTGCTTAAAGGAGATGGTTTAACCAAAGTAAGAGTGACAGATTAGCATATGGATTCTGTGGTAGGATGGCCGCGTGCCTTAAGAAAGTGTAGAACAGTTTGGCAATAGTGATGGAAGGTGATTTGGCCTACGGATTATCTTTTGAGAGATAGTTACTGTACGAAGAAAGATTGAATATGGCAGGAAGGAGTTTGTTTGAAATGAAGAGCGGTGTGAAGATCTGATTATCACTTTAGGTGCAATGTGACTTGAGTTCGGAAGGTATTATTGAACTTTCAATTGATGTCAATAGGGAATGAGCAGACTTATACAGCTGGTGGGCATGCATGGGCTCGGGAGAAATTACTGATTACATGGTAGTTGAACCCAGTGCAGCATTGTTGGAAGATATCGGTGAGGAATTCCACATGTGGGTTCTCTCCTGTGAGTAGGTTAGCGGTTGCGTGGTGTTGATGACGCTTCTGCAAATAATACTACTTGCTACCCAGTAAGAATGTTCATGAAAAAGATTAACAAAAGACTTTGAGAAGTCTGGCGGGTTAACGGTGTGAGATCATGGTAATTGAGAAGGAGGAATCGTTGTGGGCTCTGCATTATGTGATGGTAGCTTAAAGCTAAGTGTGCGGTTTCTAGTTATTGGTGCGTTGGCGGATTATTTATGACTAAGAAAAGGAAATATCAGGGGTAATTCAATAAAGAACTTGATGGACATGTGCTATATTTGGTTTTATCGATGCATGTTTAGGTTTTGGGGAGACTCAGAGTTTATGCTTAGTGGATGTGACGTACAAGGAAACGAATTCAGCCGGTTGTTTTTTCGAGAGGGTGTTCATGTGCTAGTAGAGCGTTGGTGTTTGGTAATAGTTGGGACCAATTCAGAGTGGGTGACTCTCAACAACGGTCTTAGTGGATACAAGAATTAAAGTGCAGTATTAGAGGAAAGGAAGAAATAACTTCGGACTCGCGGAAGGTCTTGCAGAATGGGTGCACCAGTTAGAGATGCTATTGTGCACGTGAGGAGGTATGAGATGAGTCATAGGTATTGAGACGACGTGGTCTCGCGATTTGGGTCACTCGGGATTAGTGCGGATTGAGTTCGTTATGTTGTGGATGGAGCTATCATAGTTCTAAGTCAGGTCAAGGGTAAATTGAAAGAGCTTGGGTTGGTTAGTAATGGCTGAATCAGCATGACTATAGTAAGGATCAGTTCCTTCGTTGTGCGAAGTTATAAATCTGGTTTGTGGTTGTACGTACGGGCTTGACAGCCAGCATGACCTGATTGATTTGGGAAGTATTTGATTCGAATGGCTTTGTTATGTAAATGGATTCCGGAAGAGTTATGACGGTTCAGATCACAACTTGAGTTTTTATTTTCTACAGTTTGGGAATTTAGTTGTGTGTTGCATGGTCTCTTCGGAATTGAGCTAAGTGAAATGTTTCTAGCCAATGAAGTATTATTCTACTGGTAATTCAGGTTTTATGATGAATTCTTGTATTCTCGCGTAGTGACATGATTGGCGCAGTGAGCGGCATGGGAATTTGAAAGTTAAGGATCGGGGTTGCGGTTCGGTGTTGACAAAGATGTCACGAGCTCGGATGAGACGGAAAAGAATTTAGATGTTTAGAGTAAGCTAACATTATCCTAGTGTCGCATGGGAATGGTGTTCTGTGGAAAGAGCATTGTGTATTGAATTGCGGATTCTTGAATTGCTTTACATATTAGTACGGTTGGTGCTATGGAGGTGCAGACTTTGCTACCTGGGCGGAAGGTCGTGGTAGCATACCCCACGGGGAAATTGTATGAGTGTGACATGCTAGTCACCTGATTGTTAAATATCGAAACCAAGTACGAAGATTTTGGTATTATCATTAATGTGATAGTTTATGCTTGGAAGGCGCCCTATTCCTTTGGTTGTGAACTGTGGGGGTTGTGTCGGATTGAGACGGCTTGATTGATCGCACGTGTGTCTAGGTACTGTGTAGCCTGTGGTGTCATATGAGCAGGATGACTCTCGAGATGCATGTCATTTATCGCACCTTAGTCGTGCTTGGGTTTTGTAGCGTATGGTGCTATCCGTCTCCCTAGAGTTATATTTTTGCACTAAGCATGCTTATGGCCAATATTTGGTATTCCGTAGGTAGAAGCATTATGGCTTTATGAGTATGTCCTTATTTATGGTTATGAGTGGATCGGGTGGCACGCCGCCATAGGTACGTTATTTGGATCGGGTTGCACATCGCAATGGTATCATGTTTGGATCGGGTTGTACGCCGCAATGGTATCATGTTTGGATCGGGTTGCACGCCACAATAGTGATATGTTGAGTATGGTTCCCTATATCTATTCCTGCGTATTTTGTTTCTCATTTTCTGAGAAGGGTTTATAATATCTGCTCGACCGTTTATTTCGTTGTGCGGGCTGAATAATTCTTTTTTCTAGAGTTCGTTCCTCCTTATGTGTCATATTCGAGTTGTAGCTTGTTGGCATATTGATGGTGTCATATGAGATCTAAGTCAGTGTTTGAGGTGGCTTATTGCCTGAGCAACTTGTACTGGGTGAGACGAGATTATTGGACCTAAATTTGGGCAATCAGATTTATATAAGGTACATTAAAGGGAAAATATCGTTATTCAGTTCAGAATGAGGTAATGATTCTTGTCAGGAGGAGAGACTCCATGAATTATTGATTCGGCAGGTGGTTATGAGTTTCTACACGTGTTTTTTCGTCATGGCAGCATTGCGAGATTTGGAACATAATTTATATGCGTCATGAGAAGTATTGCGGGCCCCGGATTCGTGAAGTCTCAGCTAGTGTGGTCGAAGGATGTTATTATGGGCAACTGACTTATGTTGTGCATGGAGTGATTTTAGCATAGATACATGATCATGTTTTGGTACAGTGTGAGGTGATTGGTACGGTGTTCGTGTGTTAGAATCAGGCCTTGTAAAGAAATTTGGAAATTGGAACTTGGTTTTAAAACTTGTTAGCTAAGGTTATAGGGAGGATTTTCACTCTGGCTCGAGCAAATGTGTTGTACGGCGATTTTGGACAACTCCGGAGCAGTCCTTAGCACGTTCGAGGATGAACGTATGTTTAAGTGGGGGAGAATGTAATAACCCGACCGGTCATTTTGAGCTGTAGCGGGTCATCCGGCGGTTTGAGGCCTTGAGTAGCTTCACTTCGGGTTTTATGACTTATACGTGTGGTAGAAATTGAATTTTGGGATTGATTTGGAAAGAAAAAAAATTCTAATTTCGAAAACTTTTGTTGGAAGACATGACTAAGGTTTGATTTTTGAGTAAACGACCTTGGAATCGGGATTTAAATGTTCCAACTGCTTCATGTGATGATTTTGGTCTTAGGAGCTTGTCCGGATATTGATTTGGTGGGCCGTAGGTTATTTCAGTGTCAATTGGCGGAAGTGGGAGATTGGATGATGCTTGGAAAGTTTGACCGGTAGTGGACTTTTTGATATCGGGGTCGGGTACCGATTCTGGGAGTTGGAGTAGGTCCTTAATGTCAATTAGGACTTGTGTGCAAAATTTGAGGTTGATCGGACTTGATTTGATAGGTTTTGGCATCAGATATAGAAGTATAAAGTTTTAAATTTTATTTGGCTTGAATTGATGCTCGATTCGTGTTTTTAACATTGTTCGATGTAATTTAAAGGTTCGACTAAGTTCGTATGATGCTTTAGGACTGGTTGGTATATTTGGTTGAGGTACCGGGGGCCTCGGGTGGTTTCCGGATGGTTAACAGATCAATTTGGACTTGTGTGAATGGCTGAATTGAACCAGCTATGGTGTAATCGCACCTGCGCAAGATTGACCGCAGGTGCAAGCTCGCAAAAGCGAGCATTTGGGTGCAGAAGCGGACCTGGAGAAGGTGGTATGTGGTCGCAGGTGCGACGCGAAGACCGCAGAAGCAGAGTCGCTTCTGCGGAGGAAGGAGCGCAGAAGCACACCTTGGCCGCAGAAGCGCATCTTTTTTCACAGATGCGGACGTGCCTGGAATAAGTTAGAACCGCATTTGCGATGAAAATTCCACAGGTACGGCTGGTGTTCCGCAGATGCGAAAGGACGCTGGGTAGTAAGATTTTTATAAAAACGGGATTTGCCCCCTTTTCTTTCATTTTTCACTTGGTTGGGTGATTTTAGAGATCTTCAAGGGGATATTTTCATCAAGCAACACATGTTTTGGATCGACGGGCTTTGGTTTGAGGTGTTAGATAGTCCTTGGAACCGATTTTGAAACTTCAAAGCGCGGTAAGTCTCCTGTGTAACTCTGTGAGGGGAAAACTACCCCTAGGTGATGTATTTGTCTTGTTGCGGGGGGCTACGTACGCACAAGGTGATGAGAGTCCGTGCGTAGCTAGATTCATGTTATCTTCGGGTAGACTTAGGTTCTAGCCATGCTATAACTGTACTATTTGCGTTGTCGCTTGTCTATTAAATTCCTTTATTTTATGTTGTGACTTGAGACTAGACTTGTGTAGAGTGATAGACTTGCTATTGTAGAGATTCGATGGGCTTCTTGATTAGCCGCGAGATAATTGTACTCCTCTTACGAATTTCTCCCACGTTATGCGTTCTCATCGAAAGGTGTCCCTTAAAAATTTATAACTCACACGTCTATGGTTTGTGAGGTTCGACCCTCGGCAGTGCGCACACTATGATGGATCGGGCCGTATGCCTCAGCCGAATTTATGTACCACACTCTCATGGGAGTGGTCCGTTCACCTCGGCAATAAAATAGATTTATCTATAGTTTGGAAATGTTATGATGGATCGGGCCGTATGCCTCAACATTTCTATAAAATAATTGGCAAGAAGCCAACATATCTATGAGCTTTTCCTGATTGAACTATGACGACCTATCTAGTAAGGTCCATTATATATACCCTCCGATTGAGGAGGTAGCGACTAGCTGAGAGTTTGAGTTATTGCCGAGAGGAGGATTGTACCACGTATTATACTTCTTACTTTGTTTATTTTCTCTGATTCACATCTGTTTACTTCTAATGTATCTGTCTTATTGGACCACTAGTAAGTGTTGAGGTCGACCCCTCGTCACTACTTCTCTGGGGTTAGGCTAGATACTTACTGGGTATGCATTGATTTACGTACTCATACTATACTTGTTGTACTTTTTGTGTAGGTACTTATATATGTCTGGTGGTCTTTTGGGCGCAGAGCTACGGCCATTGCGGGGACTTTACCATAAGTTGCATTTCACGTTCCGATCCGTAGCCTGCAGAGTTTCCATTAGAGTTATTTATATTTTCCTGTGTAACCTATATTCCAGGCAGATATTGTATTTTATTATATCCATCAGAGTTATTTATATTTTTCTGTCTAACTTGTATTCCATACAGATGTTGTATTTTATTATATTTCTTAGTTGATGCTCATGCACTTGTGACACCGAATTTTGGGAGTTTCTACGGGTTGTTCACTTTTGTAGTTCGTGTAAATTCTATTTCACACTATTTCATTAATAAAAATTATGATTTTAAGGTACTAGAATGAGTGATTAAATTGACTAATCACTGTTGGCTTGCCTGGCGGCGGTGTTAGGCGCCATCACGACCACTAGTGGATTTTGGGTCGTGACACATAATAGCTTGGATATAATCATTCCATGGACATTAGGCACAAATATAATTAAAGGTTTTTGATTTTAAAGGTGTCATCTTTTCCGAAAATGATTTAACTTAATTATATGCATTCACTGACAGTATAAATTTATTTATTTTAAAAATAATATAATTAGTTACGTTGCTAATTTCACTAATCGTAGATAATTACTTTCAATTATCTTCTAAGTGAGCTAAAGGGTCGTTTGGTTCAATTGTTGGATAAACAAAGATATCCTGTAGGCTGAGATATCCCATATGATTAACTATCCCACCTTCTATATGAGATAACTAACACCATGATTTGGTATAAAATTTATACTGATATTAGCTAATACTCATAACTAAATATGGGATAAGTATAATCATAAATTCTATCCCGAGATTAGTATTCTTATCCCGATAACCAAACGACCCCTAAAAGTATAAAGTTTTTACACTCAATATGTAGAAGTTAAACTTTGAAAGAAATAGTCCATCTTTAGTGCCTACAGTTCTAACATTTTAGATCTATTTCCAAAATTTATATCTCATTGCACCCAATTTGGTTCCAAATGATCTGCATTAATGAGTGGTTATTTGTTTAATCTAAAGTTTGATTATTAAGTCAAGAAATTAAATTTATGAAATTAAGACCACAAGCAATCTCACTAAATCAAATTTAGTTGACCATTAGACAGTGTAAATAATGGACGTTACGAAATAATAATGACAAAGTAAATAAATAAGCAAAAATTATAAAGAGACAGAAGAGAGTAATTCTTATTGATCGATCCGAGCTAATTGGTAGTTGATGAACATTAGTAATAAGTATTAGATGAAAAATAATTTTTTTAGACTTATTTTATAAGAGTGTATTACAGTGATAGGAGAGGGAGATATTTATAAGACAATCTAGCTTTAACTAACTCTAAGCACCTCTACCGCATGTTGCGGAAATTAAATCATGGTTGTTGGACGTGATAAGATAGAATCCCATATATTTCAGAGTTTTAACGGTGATGGGATGTCGATTGTCTGGGTATCTTGAAACTTCTAGATGCATCATTTTGGAACATTGCTATCCGACATAAGCAAAGTAGACCCGTGACCAAGTTCTAGGACGGTTAAGATTTCTTCGGTCTTTGACCAAGCTAGAACCGGCTGACTAGGAGTTGACTATAATGAGTTTCTTCAGTACTTTCCAGGTGTCCGGTAAAAGAGTCTTCATGACGGTATATTAATTACCAATATAGCCCCCTCACTTTTCAGGCAGATCTCTTGAGCTGACGGAAAAATAAAAACTTTTATGTGGGAAATAAAACATAATCGTCATCTGATAAAGCAGATGTCCCTTCAACTTCACATCTGGTACATGTGTTGAGATCGGGTTATTGATGATGTCATTATTCATTAACAAGGCAATAATTATCCTTCGCTTGTAAATACCAGCTCCCTTCACCCGTTCTTCTTCTTTTCCCTATTAATTTTTCTGCTAAAGATTTTATTGTTGTTTCTTGAAATTTTTCTTAAGTTCTTGCCTTTTCAGTCTATCATTTCTAAATTTTCTTTAGTTCTGTCTTCATCTATGCATATTCTTTATGCAATCTCAGGGTTATGACCTTCAACCTAGTCAACACTGCGCCATCACAAGCTTTGGTACTACCGAGAGTCGGTTTCTGATGGCTCCTATTGAAGAGGTGAGGAAGTATATATGATGTGGTTGGTGAGAAAGGGAAAAACTACCACCCACAAATCTTCCTTTGGGATCAAGAGAACTGACTGTGATCCTAGTCTAGAGAAAACGGTGTGCGACATTATTTCCAAGGAGTTGAACCTCTCAACTGACTGATCTCAAGGCAAGATCGCAAAGCATCTCATCGACAGAAATGCCTTGGTGGATGAGTACACTTCTTTAATACAGTTGGACTACCTTCCTTCCGTTCGGGTGGAGTGTGGATGGGATGAAAATGTACAGGTTCATTGCGTCTGATAGGGCGGCTGAATTATCGACCATTGCGATTATTATTTTTTTGTGTACACATATTCCGTCACCATTAGGTTTGGGCTTTCAATTGATGAATTCATCGAGAAGATGTGTAGAATATGTAATATTTGCTGGGATCAGATAGGGCCTCAAGTATGGAGACTCATTATATGATTCCTCTAGTCTTCATTCCTCGACCTATGAGAAATTTACTTTTTGGCATCTTCTGCACCTCTAATCTCCCAATCTTTTCCGGGGCAGCATGTTCACAATGAATCCACGAGGCAAGTGGGCCATCATCTCCAATACCAATGATGATTGTGATCGGGGATGGATGTTTACTATGCTTACCTCATAATTCATCTAATCTGCAATCACCATAGTGACTTTTAACACTATGTAGGGATGAGTCGGCAAGATCTTAAGTGTCTCCACCAAAGCCTCAAGATCTTGGAAGGCCATGTCTATTGAAAGAGACTGGAAGGCCAATAATTATTGTAGTATCTTGTTTTATCAATTTGAATTGGTTACAACACTATTATGGAACTATACAACTCAGTTTTCCACATCTTCGGAGGTCCGACTGGGAAAAATAGCAGTCTCAATCTTGGCCTTGTGTTTAGCTCAAGCTTTCCGATCTTGGAGGGGCTCAATAGGCGCTTTTTGGATTTACTTACTAAGAAGAAATAAAAGTTTGATGTGTCTAGTGTCATCCCTCTAATACACTTGTGGAGCATAGAAACGTGAAAAATTGGATGTACTGACTCCAAGTTGGAAGGCAAGTCTAACTCATATGCTACCTGGACTACTCTGTGTATGATCTTATAAGGTCCAATGTACCGAGGGCTAAGCTTTCCTTTCTTACCGAATCTCATAACACCTTTCATCGGTGATACTTTTAGAAATACCCAGTTATCTACCTGAAACTCCAAGTCTCGTCATCGATTATCTGCATAGGATTTCTGACGACTCTAAGCTGCTAATAGCCTTTCCCGTATAAGCTTAATCTTCTCAATTGCATGTTGTACCAACTCTGGTCCTACTAACTTAGCTTCCCCAACCTCGAACCATCCGATAGGTGACCTACACTTCCGTCTGTAAAGAGCTTCATAAGGAGCCATCTGGATGCTTGAATGATAGCTATTATTATATGCGAACTCAACAAGTGGAAGATGATCATCCCAGCTACCCCTAAAGTCCATCACCCAAGCCCGTAGCATATCCTCCAGTGTCTGAATAGTACGTTCCGTCTGACCATCTGTCTGGGGATAAAATGCTGTACTAAGACTTACTTGAGTCCCCAATCCTTTTTGGAAGGGCCTACAGAAATTAGCTGTAAACTGAGCACCTCTATCTAAGATAATAGATATAGGGACACCATGAAGTCGTATTATTTCCTTAATGTAAAGCCTTGCATAATCCTCTGCTGAATACGTAGTCTTGAGAGGCAAAAAATAGGCTGATTTTGTAAGTCTATCAACAATAACCCATATAGAATCGAACATACGCTGGGTACGAGGTAAGCCTATGATGAAATCCATATTAATCACTTCCCATTTCCAAGTCAGAATCTCTATAGCCTACAATAATCCATCGGGTTTCTAATGCTCAATCTTAACCTGCTGACAATTACGGCACTGAGCAACAAACTCTGCTATATCATTCTTCATTCTGTCCCACCAGTATATTCCCCCGATATCATGATACATCTTCGTCGCTCCTGGATGAATAGAATAATGAGAATAGTGAGCTTCTCCCATAACCTGCTGGCGCGACACTGCCACATTATGAATACATAATCGACCTTGATATCTGAGGACTCCATCTCCTGTAATCTCAAATGGTGTATTATCCTTTTGAGAGGATGTATCTCTATAATGATCTAGCACAGGATCTTCACACTGGCGTTCCTTCACATCAGTTACAAGAGAGGATGTTTTCGTGTCCTGAATAGTAACTCTGGTATCACCTGAGTCCAGTAATCGAACTCCAAGACTAGCTAGCTGATGAATCACATGGGTTATCCCGCTCTTATCTGTCTGTAAATATGATAGGCTACCCATAGATCTATGGCTGAGGGCGTCGGCTACTACATTCGCCTTCCCCGGATAGTATAAAATATCAACGTCATAGTCTTTCAGTAGCTCCAACCATCTCCTTTGGCATAAATTCAATTCATTTTGCTGGAAGATATATTGAAGGCTCTTATGATTCATATAGATATCAACATGAATGCCATACAAATAGTGCCTCCACATCTTTAGTGCATGAATTATCGTGGCTAACTCTAAATCATGGGTCGGGTAATTCTTCTCGTGCTTTCTTAGTTATCTAGAAGCATAAGCTATAACCTTACCATGATGCATCAGCACACAACCCAATCCAATGCCCGAAGAGTCACAATAGATAGTATAACCATCGGTCCCCTCTGGGAGTGTCAGAACCGGTGCTGAAGTCAATCTGTCCTTCAATGCCTAGAAACTCCGTTCACAAGCATCAGTCCACTGAAACTTAGTTGCCTTCTGAGTCAACTTTGTCAATGGTGCTGAAAGAGAATAAAAGCCCTCTACGAATCTCCTGTAATAACCTACCAAACCCAGGAAGCTACGAACCTCCGTCGGTGTCATGGGTCTAGGCCAAGTCTTCACTGTCTCAATCTTTAGTGTATCAACCCGGATACCCTCACCTAAAATAATATGTCCAAGGAAAGCTACAAAATTCAACTAGAATTCACATTTGGAGAATTTTGCGTACAACTTCCTTTCTCGTAGAACTGTGAGCACAGTACACAAATGATTTGCATGCTCAGTCTTTGAACGAGAATAAACCAAAATATCATCTATAAATACAATCACGAACAGATCTATAAAGGCTTTGAACACACGGTTCATCAAGTCCATGAATACTGCTAGGGTATTGGTCAAGCCGAACGACATAACATGAAACTCAAAGTGCCCGTATCTGGTCCTCAATGCTGTCTTTGGAATATCTTTCTCTCTAACCCTTACCTAATGGTACCCCGACCTCAAGTCTATCTTCAAGAAACACCTGGCACCCTGCAACTGATCAAATAAATCATCAATCCTCGGGAGCGGGTACTTATTCGCAATTTTCGACTTATTCAACTACCTATAATTAATACATATCAGCAAGGAACCATCTTTCTTTATCACAAATAACACAAGTGCTCCCCATACTGATGTACTGGGTCTGATAAAGCCTTTTTCAATGAAATCCCTCAGTTGTTCTTTCAACTCTCTCAGCTCTGCAGGCGCCATTCTATAAGGAGGAATAGATATCGGCTGAGTATCTGGTAATGTGTCAATAGCAAACTCAATCTCCCGCTCTGGCAGAAGGCCTGGAAGCTCATCGGGGAAAACATCGGGAAACGCATTAACCACAGGGATAGACTGAAGGGTCGGTGAATCTGCTTTCACATCCTATACCCGAACAAAGTGCTAAATATAGCCCTTTCTGATCATCTTCCTTGCCTTGAGATAGGAAATAAACATCCCTCTCGGCAATGCAGTATTACCTTTCCACTCTCGAACTAGCTCCCCTAGAAACCGGAACCAGACCATCTTTGATCTACAATCAACGTTAGCATAACAAGAAGCCAACCAATCCATACCCATTATAACATCAAATT
This sequence comes from Nicotiana tabacum, assembly GCF_000715075.1. NCBI lineage: Eukaryota > Viridiplantae > Streptophyta > Magnoliopsida > Solanales > Solanaceae > Nicotiana > Nicotiana tabacum. The sequence goes on from NC_134088.1 coordinate 55,377,128, forward strand.
CTACCATATCTAGCTCAATCAGGTCTGCTACTGTAGAATGACTATGGACTACTACTATACAGTCTCTATATACCCGTCTAGCTATCACTTGATCCCCAACAGGTGTAGACATCATAAAAGGTTTAATCAACTCAGGTTATATCCCAAACTTGCTAGCGACCAACAGAGTGACATACGATAAGGTGGAACCTGGATCAATCAATGCATATACATCATATGAGGAGACTGATAATATACCTGTAACAACATCAGGTGACGACTCTTGATCATATCGACCCGTTAATGCATAAATGCGGTTCTGAAGATAGCTCGAGCTAGATGCTCCGCTTCTTCCTCTACCACGACCAGCTGGTGCCTGTGAACCTTGCCTAGGGGACGTACTGATGATGACGAACCAGCTACAGACCCAGTTGGCTGTACTATTCTTGCACCACCTCTCGTCGGACAATCTCTCATGATGTGGCCTGGATAACCACAAGTATAACAAAGACCCAACCCTTTGAGGGCATCCCGTCATATCATCTCAGCCTTTGTGGGCGAAATCATAAACGTATACCAGCTGATCAGGTGGTGGTGCGTATATAACGCCATAACCTTTCCCCATACCCCATATACATATACTATACGCGTATATAACGCCATCTGGTCATGTGTCAATATACATGTATAAATGGATGCAATTCATAATGAAGTAAGTCAATAATATCTCTCAGAATGTCATGAGACCCATGAAAAGACGATATGAAAGTAGGACATGTGGGGAATCCAGAACATAGGCAACCCTAGTACTTCTAAGAATAGAATTATTTATGAAAGTTGCGTGCTTGCTCGCTTCGTTTGTATCATATGGATCATGCCAAAAGGAAAGAAGGGATAGCCTTAACATAACTCAAGTCGTCAATGCAACTCAACAACAAGCTTATGACAACTAGAGCGCCAACCATATAACAAAGAAATATGTGTACAACTTAGATGGTGGTGCTATATCACGTATCTCAAATGATAACTCGATTCTAAAGTAAAATGAGCAGCATTTTCCCTGATTTCACTGCTCCCTCAAGCCTACTATAGGCGAGATACAAACACAATACAATCATCAACTCAAAAACAACCCAACTACAATTCGGGACCTTCAATACAACAAAACCCCCAAATATACCATAACACACCCAATCAATAAGTTATCAATTAAACTAAAATTGCAACGACGAGTGACCAGCCTACTACCCTACCACATGTGGCATTTCTCCACAACCTTCATCCTTCAAAACTCCATAAATAAATAGCACAATAGGCCAACATGAGTGGACTACAAAACAGTCCACTAAAAGTGAAATAATTCAAACTCACATCTTCCGATCACCGTCCCGTGAGTTCTAAATATTAGGAAATTAATTTATCAACCTTCCTTGATATTTAAAAGAATAAATACAGAATGTAGACATTTTCTTAACTATTAAATACATTTCAAAACTCAGACTACAACGAAAAAGAGATGCGATATAGCGATACCTACGTCGTAGGGATCGTTCTAATGTTATCGCTTCTTGATTTCATGCCCGGGATGTTAATATCCTTTGAAACCCTAGAAGATAGATTATGGATATGTTTATGGATGTTCTCAGGTCGTGTTATATGGATAAATAAATATAAACACGGCCTAATACCTATATATATCAAGTTTGGAAAAGTCAAAGAGGTACTAGCTTGGCACCCTCTCACTGGCACATCTTCCGACGCTTATATCTTTTTATCCGGATGTCGAATGAATGAACGGTTAAGAGCATTGAGAACTAAATTACAAGACCATGAATTTGGTATATAATATGTCCCAAAATATACCCCATATAGCACACGAAATATATTGCTCAAAAAGCTCTGTTACAAGGCAAATCCTTAGTCGGCTTTTTCGCAACTTAAATCCGACTTTTCCCAAACTTTATATTTTCTATCCAAACATCATATATAGTCATATTATGACTTTAAACCTATTTAAATCATGATTAACAAGTCTCATTTTCATTATACGTCACCTTAGGACTTATAGGGTGTAACACATTGTGTGTTCTGAAAGTAGATAAGAGTCATCTTCAAGTCTCCAACAATTCATACAACAAAAGATATTTTAATTTATATTCATTCAGATCTTTGGGGTCCTTATCGTACCCTGTCAAAGGTGGTTCTAGGTATATGTTAACATTCATTGATGTTTATTCAAGAAATATTTGGGTTTATTTCCTCAAAAATAAAAGTGTTTTTTTCTTAACTTTCAAACACTGAAAAGTTTTAACTGAGAAGTACACAGGAAAACAGGTTAAGCGGTTTAGAACATATAATGGCTTAAAATTTTATAGTGATGATTCAACAAATTTTAAAAGAATGAAGGCATTGATGACACCCTACTATGAGGATGATCTCTCAGTAAAATGGTGTAGCAGAAAAGATGAACATAACTCTTTAGAAAGAGCTCGTTGTATGATTTTAAATGCTGGATTGAAAACCGCCTTTTGGCAGAGGCTATTTGTATAGATTATTATATTTTCAACCGTGCTCCTTCTGCGCCTTTGAATTTTATGACTCCGGAGAAAATCTGGTCAGGTACTCCTGCTAATTATTTTGATTTAAAGATATTTGGTTACCCTGCATACATGCATGTAAATGATGAAAATTTAGAGCCAACGACTAAAAAATACATTTTCATTGGGTATGAATCTGGGTGAAAGAATACATACAATGGTGTTTTGATCCCATAATATCAAAAATTATAATTAGTAGAGATATAAGCTTTGATGTATTCTCTATATTATATTCCAGATAAGAGTCTTTTAGTTCTTGTAATAGCGATAAAGGTAAGAGCACACAGAAGCATGTGGATGTTGAGATTGGAATTCCTTCTGAGCCAAGCTTATCAACTTTAGAGCAAAACTAAATTGAAACTCCTAAAATTTGAACCAGGAGCTAAAATTCCTGATGTTGAAACTCCTGAAGTCGAACCAGAAGATGAGGAGTATTCAATAATGAAACATAGACCAAGAAGAGAAAGAAAGCAACCATCAAGATTTGGAGATTATGCTGTATTCGCTTTTTCAGTTGCACAGAAAATGAAATTCAGTTTCTGGTGCTTATTTAGCCAAGTGGATGATTGCAAAGAATGATAAAAATGAGTCTATCCACAAGAATGATACTTGGTCTCTTGTGCAGCCGCCATCAGGAAAGAGAATTATTGGATGCAAATGGGTCTTCAAGAAAAATGATGGCATTCTAGGGGTTGAAGATGGAAGGTATAAGGCATGATTAGTTACAAAGGGCTATAATCAGGTACAAAGAGTTATCTTTAATAATATTTTCTCACATGTTGTTGAACATAGCTCTATTCGCATCTTGATTGCCTTAGTTGCCTTGCTTGATTTGAAATTAGAAAAACTTGATATTAAGACATCTTTCTTATACAACGAACTTAAGGAACAAATATACATGCATCAAGAAGAAGAATTTGAAAATGAAGGAAAAAAAATCATGTTTTCTTGTGAAAGAAATCCTTGTACAAATTAAGCCTTCTTCAAGATAATCATACAATAGGTTTGATTGCTTTATGTAGGGTCGTGATTATTCGAGGAGCATGTATAATAGTTGTTATTAATTCTGAATGTTAAATGATGGTTCATTTGTGTACTTATTGGTATATGTTGATAACATGTTCATTGCTGACAGAAATTCACAATTTGAAAAGTCGGCTGTAAAGTGAATTTCAGATGAAAGATTTGGGAGCTGTCACGACCCAGAATCCTAACCTCGGGGTCGTGATGGTGCCTAACGTCCACTTACTAGGCAAGCCAACATTAGTTAAACCATTTAATAATTAAACAGTTCAAAATAGAATAATACAATTATTAATGAAGATTAAAATTGAAATACATGAAATAAACCCATAACATAAAGCGGTCTGACTCAATCCCAGAAGTCTGGTGTCATAAGTACATGAGCAACTAGAAGTCTACAAGTATAGTTTAAAGAAAATATAATTGTTCGAATGAGATAAACATTAAGATAGGAAATGGAAGGAGACTTCAAGGTCTGCGAATGCCAGAACATCTACCTCGAGTCTCCGTAGCAATGTGATCCGAGCAGACGTACCTCTAAGCATCGCTGGGACCGATACCGATATATGCACATGAAGTGCAAAAGTATAGTATGAGTACAACTGATCCAATGTACTCCGTATGTGTCGAGCCTAACCTCGACGAGGTAGTGATGAGGCTATGACAAGACACCTATGTAAAAATCTTGTACAAATATACATAAAGCAGCAAAATAACAAGTAGAACGATAAAATATTAACTGGAAGGGGACATGCGAAAGCGGAGATATCATAAAAACTGCAAGCACGAAATCACAAAATAACATCTTCCGAAATAAACATCAATATAATCAAGTAAATCACCAAAATTGGATATCAAACAAGGCAATAAAATGAAGATGGAACGGCATCACCATTTGTGCTTTTACTCTCCTCCTCACCATGTAATATCATTAATGAAATGGCAAGGCATCTCCCCTTATACTTTTACTCACTGTCACGACATCACCCTTCGTGCTTTTACTCTCAACATCTCTCAATATATGATAATAAATGCAAATAAGGCACGGGAACACCCTTCGTGCTTTTCTCTCTTCCTCACCAAGCAACAGTACAAATCCGAATAATAAAAATAAGGCGGGAAATAATTTCACTTCCATTATAGTGCCACGATATCAAACTCAACTTTCAAAATATCCAACATCTTTGAAATAAATAATAAATATGAAACAAATAATTAAAAGAAGTAATAGTCTAACCTAAGCATGGAAAACATAATCAACGAAACAATGTAATACAAAGAAACAATTTTCACCTACATGCTTAATCCATTGAAATTGCATAGATACTCGTTACCTCATATATACGTTATCCCCACATATAAAACACGTAGAAAATAGACCAAAAAGTCTTAATCTCTCAAGTCAAAGTTAACCACGACACTTACCTCACTCTACAACCAAATCAATACTCAACCGCGACTTTTCCTCAAGAATTATCCTCCAATCCAATCATATCTAACCAAATATAGTTCAAATAATTCAAAATAGGCTTTAAGAACTACCCATGAGTGAAAAAGATTCAATATTTAATGATTTTGGAAAAAGTCAACAAACGTCAACCCCAGGCTCGCTTGGTTAAAACCTGAGATTTAAACCAAAACCCAATTACCCATTCACCCCCGAGCTCGGTTATGTGATTAGTTCGAAATGATCTCAATTTGAAGTCTAAATCTAAATTTCTTAAAATCCCCAATTTCTACCTAAATCCATAATTTCTACCATGAAAAAGTATAGATTAAAGGTTAAAGATCAATGGGTGTATATGAAAATGTAAGAAAACAAGTTAAAATCTACTAACCTATGAAGTTGGGATGAAAAATCTCTTCAAAATCGTTCTAGGCTGAGCTCAAACATGAAAATGGTGAGAAATGAGGAAAACCCCGATTTTTGAATGTTTATAACACTGGGCGTTGGGTTCTCTTCGCGTTCGCAAAGCACATGACGCGATCGCGAAGCATTAGCTGCCAGAAGGCCTTCATGTTCGCGAGATACCCTGCGCGTTCGCAAAGGCTAGCTCCCCTGCCTTTGTGTAACGACCCAACTTGGCATTTTGAATATTTACTCTCCTTTTAACTATTTGAAGTCTTGAATAGCTTCATATGATGTATTATGATGTGTGTGAATCGTCAGTCTTGATGTTTCAGGTATTTCGGGATTAGTTTGGAAGAATAAATTTCATGTTGGAAGCTTAAATGAAAAGGGTTGGCAGGTGTTTGACTTTTGTGCAAACGACTCTAGAATGGAGTTTTGACAGTTCCAGTAGCTCCATATGGTGAATTTGGACTTAGGAGTGTGTTCAGATATTTATTTGGAACTCCGTAGTTGATTTTGGCTTCAAATGACAAAGGTTGGAAGTGGAAGGTTTGGAAGTTTGACCGGGAATTGACTTTATTGATATCGGAGTTGGAATCCAGTTCTGGAAATTTTGATAGGTCCATTATGTCATTTATGACTTGTGTGCAAAATTTGAGGTCAATCGAACTTGATTTGTTAGGTTTCGGCGTCGAATGTAGTATTTGGAATTCAGAAGTTCATAAGTTTCTTAGGCTTGAATCGGTGCATGATTCGTGATATTTAGGTTTGGTACCTTGGGGAAATACTTGAATAAATCTTGTGTGATGGTTACCGAAATAACCTTGACCCGGGTGAAATAGAAAAAATATCCTGTCACCAGCGTCCGGGGTAGCGTAGGGCGCTAGCCGTGGTGCTGGTTTTTTTAGATTCTGGAAACAGCGCCACATGCAGCGCCCCACGCCACTTGTGGCACTACAAACATTAAATCCACATAAATGAGGGGTTTCGCCATTTTGGACAAAAACATAGTTAGGGAGCTCGGTTTGGGCGATTTGCAAAGGAAAATTTCACCACACAACTTGGGGTAAGTGTTCTTGACTCCTTATGATTATAATTCATGAATTAATCTTCGTTTTCGGCGTTAGATTATTGATCTTTCAGAGAAATTGGAAGAATTTTCTACAATTCCATAAAATAAATTTTCGAGCGTTGAACATCGATTCAGAGTCGGATTTGAATGAAATTAGTATAGTTGGACTCGTAATGGAATGTGTTGTCAGATTTAGTGACTTTCATCGGGTTCTAAGACGTGGGCCTCATGGTCGACTTTTCGAGCGGAGTTGAGAATTTTTATAAATTGTTAAATTGTAATCATTGGAGTACATTGTGATTAATTTGCATGTTGTTTGAATAGATACGGATCGTTCGTCTTGAATTGAGGAGATAGGAAGGCGTTTGGAGGTTGATAAGCGCGGAACGAAATTTTCGGAGTATTGTTTATCTTGCTCGGCATTAGATTCGATTTGTTCGAGGTAAGTAACTCTTCTAAACTTAGAGCTGAGGGTATGAACTCTGACTATAAATGTTATGTGTATTGTTTGGGAGGTGACGGGCGTGTGGGCGTGCACCGTAGAAATTGAGACTCAATCGATTTCGTAGAGCTCTATAGTCAATTTACTTATATTTTTCCATGTATATTTCATGTGTTAGAGAAACTGAGTTGTGACTCATGTTAGAAATCATGCTTAGGCAAATGCTGGTATTATTGGGACCCACTGAGGTCATTTCTGCTGTCGAATTATATGTTTAAACTATAATTTCATACTCAGTCATATTCATTTATTGCATATCATATCTCAGTCTATATTGTTATTTATTGATACATCATGTAATCATTTTGGGCTATTTTCATGACATTATGAGCCCGAGAGACAGGAGATATTGATGAGAAAGTGAGGCCGAGGGCCTGATTGTAAGGATATTATGGGATCGGGCTGCACGTCGCAACATGTTTTTATTTATTTATGCCTCAACCTGGCTTATTATAGCGCTTGGGCTGAAGGAACCCCTCCGGAGTCTGCATCCCCCAACAGTGAGCGTAGTGGATATTATATTTGGGATGGATTTCCCTAGGCATGGAGTTTCCATATATATTCACTTCTGGGATGGAGTTCCCTGGGCATGTAGTTGTCTTATTTATTTATATTTGGAATGGAGTTCCCTAGGAATGAGGTTTCCATATATATTCACTTATGGGATAGAGTTCTCTGGGCATGGATTTGCCTTATTTATTTATGTTTGGGATGGAGTTCCCTGGGCGTGGAGTTGCCTTATTTATTTATATTTGGGATGGAGTTCCCTGGGCATGGAATCGCCTTATTTATTTACATTTGGGATGGAGTTCCCTCGGCATGGAGTTGCCTTATTTATCTATATTTGTGATGGAGTTCCCTGGGCATGGAGTTGCCTTATTTATTTATATTTGGGATGGAGTTCCCTGGACTGGATTGGCCTTGTATAGTACTGAGTGACTGAATGTCAGTTATTAAGTATATATATTTGGGATGGATCTTCCCTGGGCTGGATTGCCATATACAGTACTGCGAGATTGAGTACTCTGGGAGTGTGAGTACATGAGTTAATCATTGTGTTGCATTGCATTAGACATGGATACTTGATATGTAGGCACAGAGAAATATTTTCCTCATGCCATCTGATAAAGCAATTTCTTATTTGTCGGTATAGTTTTTGAGAAAAATCACAGGTTTCAGACTTACTCATATTTTCGGTGACTTTTGGCAAATGATTTGCGTTTTACTGTTATATTGAAAAAAATGTTTATTTTCCCGGAATTTTATACGAGCTAAGCATTTTATTATTGAGTTATTACTTGTACTGCTTTAAATTGTATTGTTATGAGATGTTATTAGTTAATGGAGTTGGACTCTGACCGTTGTCCCTGCTCGTCACTATTTTGAACCTAAGGTTAGGTTTGTTAGTTATTGAGTACACGGGGTCGGTTGTACTCATACTACACTTCTGCACCCTGCGTGCAGATTTTGGATGTTGATGCTGCTGTGTATGGCGGGAGCTGGCATTGGTGATGTACATGCGTTCCTGTTATAACTGCCTCTTGATCTTGGTAGCTTTATATTTAAAAATCTGTTCATGTATTTTCAAACAGATGATGTATTTTATTTCACACCAGCTTTGTAAATTATGAATCTTAGAAGCTCATGATTTGTACTACCATTCCTTGGAGAGTGTATTGGAGTCAGTTAACTATTAATTGAATTGGATTATTGTTATTTGGCTTACCTAGCGGGTGAGGTTAGGTGCCATCACGGCTAGCTGGATTTTGGGTCGTGACAAGTTGGTATCAGAGCTCTAGGTTCATAGGTTCTACAAGTCATGAGCAAGTGTCTAGTACAGTCTTGCGGATCAGTATGGTGACGTCCATACTTATCTTCGAGAGGCTACATGGCATTTAGGATAATTTCCCATATTTCTTTTCTTATCGTGCAGAATTGATTCAGCTTGAAACATAACTCTTTGAATTCCTTCCACGCATTCGTATGCGCATGTGAGCACTCGGTATAAGTTGTACGTTGATGGCTTGTGATTCCATGGATGAGGTGCGAGATGAGATTTCTGTGTGCTGATGATGTGCCAGTCTAGAGGACTTGAAGTCAGGTTTTGTTTGTAGCTTAATCATGGGGATTTAGGTTGTGTGAGCACGTGCTTTGGACTTATAAGTACGGTAGTGTCCCTACTAGTGGAATTGTGGCTCGATGAGTGGTTGGGTGACCATATGATGAGTATGATGCGACTGCGGGATGTGTTCATATGGTTTGAATGTGACGGGAAAAGTTTGTTTGGGATGTGAAAAGGACTATAGGGTGCTTGATTGTCTCGAGTATAAATGTGTTGAAGGATCTTTCATGTTGTTTAATTGTGGCTGCGGAAGGGTGTAGAGAGATGCTAGTTTGAGGCTAAGCAGGCGGGTTATCACTTGCGGGGTAATTTACGGATGTGTGTTCCTTATAATGTTGAGTGGAGAGTTTTTTTTCTGCCAACAGGGGGTATGTGTTGAGATTTGAATTGGTTGAGAAAGTTGACTTGAGTGTCAAGAGAATGAATGCGAGCTTAGCGGATGATTGAGGTATTTTTATGGTTGGCGTTGTATGAACTCGAGAAGAATTTTCGTTGAACTGACTGCGGTATTATGGCAGTAATAGAGTATGGGTATTGTGAATTATTGAGTGTTTTAATCTATGGCTTTGAGCCAAGTGGTGTTAAGGTAGGGTTACCCCTTTGAGTGTTGTTATGCTAATAGGGCACATGTTTGAGGCTTACGTGTGAATCTATTATGACTTGCAGAGATTGACATCGAGGATGACTCGAGTAAAGGAATTTCTGGATACAGGTTATGTTACACTTTATGGGTATATGAAAATCATGGAATTAGTTGAGTTTTTATTTATGAATAATGTAGTGCACACGAAGTATGAATTTGATCGTGGTTTTAAAGCAGGGTTACTTCTTTGAGTGTTGTTGTGCTAGCGGGGCACGTGTCTTTTGGCCGTTTGGGCGGAGCAATTTAGATTTGAGCAGAGTGGATGACTTTTAAGAAGGTTCTAAAGAGTTAAAGATTTATATGTAAGCAATTTAGAATTTTTCGAATTTGTATATCGATAGAATCGATTAGTTACATTGGAGGGTATCAGGACTTGTGGTAATTCTGAATGACTATGGATTCTACATTCCAGTATAAGAAAGGCAAAAGGAACAATTTTAAATTCACATAAGGTATTTTCAGAGTGGGTGTTTCGATTATGGTATTTATGGTGGGTTATTATGATGTGGTGAGACTTTACAGATGTTTTGGTGGCAATATTCTTGGGTTTCGTGACCTGCGTGGCTTGGTCGAGTTAGAGGAATTCAGTTATGATAGATTGGTTATGTGCAAATGGATTTTAAAGTGTTCTTGATGGTTTCTACCATGTTTTGAACCAGATATTTTGTACCAATGTGGGAAATGTGTTATGTATTGTGATTTCCTTCTGGAAAGAAGCAAATGGAAGGTTTATAACTAACCGAGTATGTATTGTGTTGGTGACTCAGAGTATTAATGAGGTTCTCGTGTTTTAATGTAATGGCCTAATAGAGGCGGCGCGAGGAGTGAGATTGGGATTGGCATGTTCAAGTATACGATTTAGCTTTGAGGGGATGGTCATGAATTATTAGACAACATTATTTTATATGACTAGATGAATACTATTACTACTTGGTATTTCCTGAGATGGGTGCACATTTCAGAAGACGCACTGTGTTTTGACTTACAGATGTTTCATTGGTATTGCGGTACTCACCTGGTTGATCGACTGCTCATATTCAAATTTTTGGTAGGTGGCACGGAAGAATTATAGAAGCGTTCCTCGTGGGATGATCGTGCATGAAAGATGTGTTAGTCATTCGAGTGTTGGAGTTGGGATCAATTACGGTGATTCATGTATTTTATGAATTTGGAGACTGGAGTTCTCATAAGCATATTATTTCAAGGTTGCGGCCTGTTTGAGGTGAGTATTTTATTTAAACTCTGTGGAGGCACTAATTACGTTAATTTTTTGTGATAGCTACGCGTTACGAGTGCGTATATATGTGAGGTTTGAGCCCATGTGCGATCATCGGGGCAAGTATTCATACTCCGAAGAATGCTTAGTCTATGATATGCCTAGGGTTGACTGTTAAGAGTAAAGTTATAATGTTTCTCGTATTCGTTCCTTTGTTGAGAACTATCTGGGATATACTTGAGGTTACAAAGAGGCTAATTCCCCGAATAAACTTGTTAATTACTATTTATGTGTTAGCTTGCCGATTTGAGTTTTGATAGCATACTTTGCACATGTCTACTCTATGTCGTGTTATTTATACCAGTCCAGGAGCATACGAGTCTTCTTTCAATTATCATATACATGTGTACTTGTTTGATTGCTCTTGTATGATATGCTTGGATTGGAGGCCTATGACCATGTCGTGCGGTTGATGTTAATGTGAGCTCTAGGAGAGATGGTTACCATTATTAGATTCGTGTGTCTTGGTTCTACTATATATGATTAGCTCATAGCATTGCGATTGTGGTGGTGCTTATTGAACTTGCGAAACGGTTCTCTTCTTTGAGACATTTTCCATTTTTGGGTACACGAATTGCACAGTTTGTGGCTTGACTTATATTAGTATGGCATATCTGTGGAATAGTTGTGTTTGATAGTATAAGGTCATTAGACCTAGAATGGGTACTATCCGGTTTGATTATGGTATATTTGGGAGGATAATATCGAAAGTTGTCTTAGAAAGTGATTATGGTTCTGGTTGGAGGCGACAGAAATCCATGACTTGTTGATATGATAAGTGGTTATGAGATTCCGCGTGTTTCTTTCATTTTCAGTCATGTATGAAGATTTTGGAATGAAGTTTTGTTTGATATGGGGTTTAGTACTAGTACTGGGTTGGTTTTGAGTAGTTACTGTGATCGGGAATGATGCTGCGAGTATGCAAGTTGTGAAGTTTGTTATGTGATTATATCCGGAGTTATGGTTATGGCTTGATACAGCTTATTCAGACTTATACAATGTGTAGATGTGAGATTCGGGTCTTGTAAGAAATTCTGGATGTTGGAAATTGGGTTCTAAGTTTTACGGACTAAGGTTAAAGTAATGATCTTCAATTATGTTGTGTTGTGAGGCCTATATGGAATAAGGTGGCATGGGATCACCCCCGGGTATGTGCGTGGTAAGGTGGAATAGCCATTTGAAGGTTTAGGAACAACTGTTGGTACGTTCGAGGACGAACGTATGTTTAAGTGGGAGAGAATGTAACGACCTGACTTGTCGTTCTAAACATTTACGCTCTTTTCAACTATTTGAAGTCTTGAATAGCTTCATATGATGTATTATGACGTGTGTGAATCGCCGGTTTTGATGTTTTAGGTGTTTCAGGATTAGTTCGGAAGAATAAATTTCATGTTGGAAGCTTGAATGAAAAGGGTTGACCGAAGTTTGACTTTTGTGCAAACGACTCCGAAATGGGGTTTTTATGGTTCCAATAGCTTCATATGGTGAATTTGGACTTAGGAGTGTGTTCGGATATTTATTTGGAAGTCCGTAGTTGATTTTGGCTTGAAATGGAAAAATTTGGAAATGGAAGGTTTGGAAGTTTGACCGGGAATTGACTTTATTGATATCGGAGTCAGAATCCTGTTCAGGAAATTTTGATAGGTCCGTTATGTGATTTATGACTTGTGTACAAAATTTGAGGTCAATCAGACTTGATTTATTAGGTTTCGACATCGAATGTAGTATTTGGAATTCGGAAGTTCATAAGTTTCTTAGGCTTGAATCGGTGCATGATTCGTGATTTTTAGGTTTCGTACCATGGAGAAATTCTTGAATAAATCTTGTGTGAAAGTGGTGGTTACCGAAATAACCTTGACCCGGGTGAAATAGAAAAAACATCCCGTCACCAGAGCCCAGGGTAGCGTGAGGCGCTAGCCTTGGCGTTGTTTTTTTTTTTTTAATTCTGGAAACAGTGCCACAGGCAGCGCCCCACGCCACCTGTGGCGCTACAAATATTAAATCCCTATAAAGGGGGGGTTTCACCATTTTTGACAAAAACAGAGTTGGGGAGCTCGGTTTGGACGATATTTAGAGGCAAATTTCACCACACAACTTGGGGTAAGTGTTCTTGACTCCATTGTGATTATATTTCATGAATTAGTCTTCGTTTTCGACGTTAGATTATTGATCTTTCAAGAGAAATCGGAGGAAATTTTTACAATTCCATAAAATGAATTTTCGAGCTTTGAACACCGATTCAGAGTCGAATTTGAATGAAATTAGTATAGTTGGACTCGTAATTGAATGGGTTGTCAGATTTTGTGAGTTTCATCGGGTTCTGATATGTGGGCCCCACTGTCGACTTTTCGAGCGGAGTTGGGAATTCTTATAAATTGTTAAATTGTAAGTATTTGAGTACATTATGATTAATTTGCACGTTGTTTGAATAGATACGGATCGTTTGTCTTGAATTGAGGAGATAGGAAGGTGTTTAGAGGTTGATAAGCGCGGAATGGAATTTCTGGAGTATTGTTTATCTTGCTCGACATTGGATGTTAGCTATTATGTATATATATTTGGGATGGATCTTCCCTGGGTTGGATTGGTTATACACAGTACTGCGAGATTGAGTACTCTGGGAGTGTGAGTACATGAGTTCATCATTGTGTTGCATTGCATTAGACATGCATGCTTGATATGTAGGCATAGAGAAGTATTTTCCTCATGCCATCTGATAATGAGATTTCTTATCTGTCGGTAAAGTTTTTGAGAAAAATCACATGTTTCAAACTTACTCATATTTTCGGTGAATTTCGGCAAAGGATTTGAGTTTTACTGTTATATTGAAAAGAAAATGTTTATTTTCCCGAAATTTTATTATTGAGTTATTACTTGTGTTGCTTTAAATTGTATTGTTATGAGATGTTATTAGTTAATGGAGTTGGACTCTGACCCTTGTCCCAACTCATCACTACTTTCAACCTAAGCTTAGGTTTGTTACTTATTGAGTACATGTGGTCGGTTGTACTCATACTGCACTTCTGCACCCTGCGTGCAGATTTTGGATGTTGATGTTAGTGAGTATGGCAGGAGCTGGCATTGGAGATGTACCTGCGTTCCGGTCATAGTTGCCTCTTGATCTTGGTAGCTTTAGATTTAAAAATTTGTTCATGTATTTTTAAACAGATGATGTATTTTATTTCATGCCAACTTTGTAAATTCTGAATCTTAGAAGCTCATAATTTGTACTACCAGTCCTTGGAGAGTGTATTGGAGTCTGTTAACTATTAATTGAATCGGATTGTTATTATTTGGCTTACCTATCGGGTGAGGTTGGGTGCCATCATGACTAGTTGGATTTTGGGTCGTGACACTTTACGTTCGCAAGCCCACGCCCGCGTTCGCGTAGGGTAACTACCTGCCTCCCCCCAGAATCCCCTTAAACCTTCGCGTTCTCGTGTGAACGGTCACGTTCGCAAAAGGTATTCCCTACACTGCTTCGCATTCGCAACCAGTTCTCTGCATTCGCGAAGAAGAACTCCACCCCTGTCCCAATTTCCCTTTTGCAATCGCGAAGTAAAAGACACCAGAATTATGCAAATAGCTGAAACCAGCAATTTTTCTAAGTTCAAATAGTATGTAGCCTATCCGAAACTCACCCGAGCCCCTCGGGCTCCAAACCAAATATGCACACAAGTTTAATAACATCATACGAACTCACTCGCGCGATCAAAACACCAAAATAAAACGTAGAACTACGAATCAGACATCAAAATGCATGAAATTTTCAAAGAAACTCAAGAACTTCCAAATTCACAATCGAGCTTCCGAGTCCTATAACTCCGTTTTGCACAAAATTTTTCAGAAAAGGTTTAAATAATAAATTGAACTTATACCAAGTTCTGGAATCGATATCCGAACCCAGTTGCAATAAAGTCAACCTACGGTCAAATCTAGAAAATATTTGAACCTTCAAGTAACTAGTTTTCGACAAATCAAGTCGAATCAAGTTAGGGACATCTGAATTCAATTTCGGGCATGCAACCAAATCCAAAATCATGATACGGACCCACCAGGATCATCAAAATACCGATCCGGGATCGTTTACACAAAATGTTGACTGTAGTCAACTCAAGTTATATTTAATGCCAAAATCATATTTTTTTAAAGATTTTCACATACAATCTTTTCGGAAAAAGACACGGACTATACACGCTAATCAAGAAATACTAAATGGAGCTAATAGAGGTCTCGGAATACAAAAATAAAGTCTAGAACTCAAAAGGACCTATTGGGTCGTCACAGGAGCAATGAAGAAAATTCTTTGTATGGAGATCAAAAGAGATCAAGGAGCCAGCATGCTATTCTTGACCCAAAAGAAGTACTTGGAGAAAGTCTTGGAGAGGTTTAGCATGAAAGATGCTAAACAAGTTAGTACCACTCTTGCTGCTCTTTTTTAATTATCAGCTACTTAGTCCCTGCAGTTAGAGGAAGAAGAATGGTATCTGGAAGAGGTACCTTATTCTAGTGCAGTTAGCAGTATTATAGATTGGTACAAGTCAAGACATTTCATAAGTAGTAAGCGTGGTAAGCCGATATATGACTTGTCCTGGTAAAGCACATTGGTAGGTTGTGAAATGAATTCTCAGATACATGAGAGGTACTTCAAACGCATGTTTGTAGTTTAGGATAAATACTATCACTTTGGTTGGTTTTGTAGAATTAGATTATGCAGGTGATCTCGATAAAAGGAAGATCACTCATATTGTACATATTTTGCATTAGTGGTTGCACTATCAGTTGGATAGCTACAATAAATTATGTAGTAGCTTTATCTACTATTGAAGCTGAATATATAGCAATAACCAAGGCGATTAAAGAAGCCTTATGGTTGAAGGGTCTATTTGCTGAATTCAGTTTATACCAAGGTGGTATTACCTTTTTCTGTGATAGTCAAAGTGTCATTCACTTGACTTAAGATCAGATATATCATGAGAGGATGAAGCATATTTATATTAAATATCACTTCATCCGAGAAACCATTGCTCAACAAAAAGTCTCTGTTCAGAAGATCAACATTAGAGGCAACCCTGCTGACGTGTTCATGAAGCCTCTACCAGTTGGTAAGTTCAAGTACTACTTGAACTTTATTGGTATTTATGAAGAATGATTTAGCTCACAGGGATTTTGCAAAGAGAGTGGATCAATTTACTATATCAGCCAATATTAATCCAAGGTGGAGATTTGTAAAGTTGCCTAATTGACAACACGTAAGAGAGAAGATTATTTCTTTATTGCAAAATTCTATACATTCTTAGTTGGCAAATAGGCATTTTCCTATAAGAGATTGCTCGCAAAAATCTATTTGGCCGAGATCTCTTTGCAAGTAGGAAACTTGCCTTTTTAAAACTTGCAAGACTTCGTTCTATTTCTCCTATAAATAGTACTACTAATGCTTTTCTTTTCTAAACAACCAATTCAAGAGCCTTTCATTCTTGTCTTTCTTTCTCTTCCTTTATTTGAGAGTATTTTGTAACAAAGTTGAGTGTGGAAAAACACTTGTGTGAACCTTCTTTAAAGTGATCTTGTGAGGTTATTCTCTTGGGATATTTTGGGATTGATTAGAGCATTATCTCTAATCTTGTACTCTCTTTTGTAATCTTCTTGGTATAGTGAAATTGTTCATCTCTGCTTGTGGACGTAGGTCATACTAACCGAATCACGTTAAAATTTTGCCTCCTTTATATATTTTTTAATTATTGTTATTATCAACTTACATTATCTTTATTATTGTCATTGTAAAGTTATTGGGCTAAATTCTACATTACTGTGGTTCTTGATCCTAACACTATGGTATATTATTGATGGTAGGCGAGAAAACCATGTTTTAGTCATAGTTTGCACTCTAATCACTGCATGTTACTTGTGGTTGAGCTTAAATAATGGTGATTTGCGCTTATTACAGGTTTTATGACTTGGAGGAAATGATTCCGAGCTATTAAAATAATTTGGAACTAATTTAAACAAGTTAGAGCTTTGAAGTCCGAGTAAAAGCCCAAGAATTAAGTCGGGATCACGTTCGGGGGTCGAGGACTAAGTCTGGATGTCAAAAAGTGAGAAAAAAGATTACTTTGAGAAAAATGCATTACCTCACCGCGGGGCGCTACTATAAAATTGCTGCAGAGTGAAAAAAATTAACTCTTTGAAAATCCTCACTGATGTAGCGCATGGGGCACTGCGCCAGTGTAGTTTTGCGTTCCAATTGTCCCACTTCGGCTTGAAAAAGGTAGTTTCATCCGGGCCCATTTCTACATGGTATAAATACATCAAAAACACGTTTTTAGGGAACTTTTGACCTAGAGAAGATTGGAAGAGCATTGGAGACTCAAAGCATAAGGATTCATCATTCTTTCCTCAACTCAACACCCGAGTTTGGATTGAATTCATATATTCATACTCTTTAATTATATTTGTGATGACTTCCTCCATGATTATGGAGTAGTTTCTCTTAGTGTTTGATGGATATGGTATTTTGATTGCTATTCGTGGATTTTAACTCTAGTTATTTGCTTCAATTCATTTGTGGAGCGTTGAATTGTTTGCAACTTTATTCACCAGGTATTTTAATCGAAAGAAGAATATTGTGGTGATTATCTTGCATTATTTTATTTGTTTTAATTCAATGATTCTCTTAAGTAATCGAAAGATCTTATTGAGTTGTTGATTAAGTAAAGTTAGGAGAATATTCGAGAGACATTTTCCTGAAGATTTATCCATAAATGCATGCTTGCATATTTTCACAGTGCTTATATTAGTTTACCTTATAGAGTTATGATTTAATCGAGAGAGGAGTCTGACTACACGTTTGAACTAATCATCGAGTGAATTCGTGATAATCATTAGAACATTAGAGTGAGTTGACCTAGAGTTGGATCCAAAATAGCTATCTTGCACCTATCCTGTCACGACTCTTATCTCACCCATTGATATTTCAGTGCTGCTCAACTCTTGTCTTCCAGTGATCAATTGTTAATTGTTTTAGTCTCATAGTTAATTTTAGTTATTAATTATCCCAACCAACGTGCTAATCATCCTGAATAATGCTAAGCTAGAAATTACTTGAACATTATTTAAATTCAATCCCCGTGGAGACGATTATTATAACTATACTATATTTGACTAGCGAACATTAAATTTCATGTTGTGTTTGTGCTCGTCAAATTTTGGTGCCGATGCCGAGGATTGGCAATCAATATTGTTCAAAATAGTTTTTGGTGCTAATTCAGGAATCTATTTTATTTTATTCTTCACGGTTTTTCTCTTCCGTGTGCAGGCAACATGTTAAGGTCGTTGGTGTATGACTTGATCTTCTTCAAAAGAAGTAATACCCTACAAACCGGAGTTGAAAAAACACCTACGACAACTAAGAAAAGAGAAAAAACTCACCGGGAAATTCTTGGGGTAATCTTCAACCCATGAGAACATGGCTAAGAACGGTGAGGAGATAGTTGAATTTGCTGCACGAGAAGCATCCCAACTTAAAGCAGTCGCATGGGCAGGTGCTGAAGCAACTCTTAGAGCTGATGAAATGGTTGACGGGAATGGAGGACGAAGATTCAACCTGAACTGACCTCTAGTTGAAGAAGAATTTGAAGATGTGTTTTTGCATCTGGCGTATCAGGCCACAATCATACCGGAAGAAATAGTCGAAGATGTGCTTGTTTCGGTAGATAAATTTGTGTTCCCCGTGAACTTCATCGTGGTAAATATGGAAGATAATAGGGAGATCCCTCTGATTTTAGGGAGACCCTTCTTGGCTACTGGCAGAGCGATTCTGGACATTCAAGAAAGGCAGCTCAAGCTTAGAGTAGGGGAATAAAGGGAGGTCTTCATGATGAAAGGAGCAATGGGGCCCCTAAATGAGCGAACTGGATAGAGTAAGGATGATAAGTGTGAGGTGTAGTCAAAGAAGGCAGAAACGAAGCCCTCAGTATGGATGTGTGAACTGGGTCAAGCGTGCAAAGGAGATCCCGATTTCGATTCAGACCCCGACTAGATGAATCAGGGGAGTTTCCTTTACCTCTTGCTTTTTATTTGTGTGTAATGGGGACATGACACAATTTAAACTGTGGGGTGGGGATGTAAATATGTACATGTGTGTTTGCTTTCTTTGTTCTGGTTGGAAAAAATTGACTTTTCCCGATGATGGATTCCTCAATTGTCTTCTTGAGGGATCAAAGTCGAAGAAAAAAAATATTTTGTTTTTTCTTAGGTAGTGCAACAATTCCCCCTTGGTTTTTCTTTGTGTCGCGATTCTTTTTCAAGGGTTTTGCTTGAACCGGGTGTAGTTAGTTTCTCTTTTGTCAGAAAATTTGAATTCTTGTGCTATGGTATGAAATAGAGATGAATTTTCTTGACCTTTTTCTACCTTGAGAGTAGTGAATGCCTTAGTTGTTAAGCTCAGTTCTTGACTCATGTATAAGTGCCTATTTTGATATTGCTTAACTGCTTTGACTAGAGAGTCGGGATAGATCCGATCCTAAGTGAGTTATTTGCCATGGTGTGAGTAAGGTTTGTTGATATTTTGTGCATGTCAGTTGATGTCTAGAACTTGTCATGTGTGTTTGCAAAGAAAAATAGTTGTTTTATTCAGTCTAGGAAGTGATAGAGACGTTTCTTTGTTGAGCCAGATATATGCTTTTACCAACCTAATTAATGTGTATCGTAGTTAGCCCTTTTGAGCCTGTAATCCTATTTCTTTGGTAACTACACTACAAGCGTGACGCCTTTCTTTGAATTGACTATCTGTTTGAACCTTTTACCTCTCTCGCGCACTTGAAATTATTATGAGCTTGTAAAAGCTAAGTTAAGGTATGGTCGGATTTTTGAGTAAAATTATTGAAAAAGTAGAAAGGTGCATTGTTTGAAAAATTGTGAGAGACACTTGTAGGGAATTGAAAGAAAAAAAAAAGAAGTTAGATTTCTTGGAAAAAACAATCAGAACTTAGAAAAGAAAAAAGAATTGATTTCTTACTAGTGGTAGTTCTCATCTTGGTTGTGCTTAAAGATATTAGGAGCTTGATGCTATTATGTGTGAAGGTTGGGGCTTGGTTAAATACAAGTGTGTGGTTGAAATTGTTAATGTATATGTATTAAAGTGCTAAGGGAGGTGTACTCACCATATCCAAATGTATCCTACTTGTCTCGCAACCAACATTACAACTAAAATAAAGTTGTACTTGATCTTTGACTGAATGAGCTCAATTAGTAGCGTATTATACTACGAATAAGGATATGATGCGTCTTTTGTGGCACATGAATTTTGATTCTGAGATGAGTGAATTCTTTCTATCTTGAGTTCCTATTTGTTCTTGAATTTTATTGTGTGTGAAACTACTCTCTATCTTTGGTGTGAGGGCACCTGATTTGCAAAGGAAAGGTAATGCCTTTGGCCTCTGTGTTAGAGTAAGTGAGCAAGTTTTTGGAAAATCCGTGGTGTTTTTGAGTCGAGTCTTGAGGCTAGGATGTTATGAAAGGGTGCCTAGTTTGCTTTAAATATTCTGGGCATGATGCATTAGGGAAGTTGTCTGATGAGAAGGTCATCTCTATTTGAAGTGTAGTTTGATTGCTCGAGGACGAGCAATGGTTTAAGTGTGGGGTGTTGATGGTAGGCGAGAAACCCATATTTTAGTCATAGTTTGCACTCTAATCACTGCATTTTACTTGTGGTTGAGTTTAATTAATGGTGATTTATGCTTATTACGTGTTTTATGCCTTGCAGAAAATGATTTCGATCTATTAAGATAATTTAGAGCTGATTTGAACAAGTTGGAGCTTTGAAGTCTGTGTAAAAGCCCAAAAAAGTAAGCCGGGATCATGTTCGCGGGTCGGGGACCAAGTATAGATGTCAAAAAGTGAGGAAAATAAATTACTCTGAGAAAAATGCACTACCCCGCCGTGGGGCGCGGGGCGATAGTGCAACATTTCTGCAGAATGACAAAAATCAACTCTCTGAAAATCCTCACTGATGTGGCACATGGGGAGGCGCATGGCACGCCACGCCAGTGTATTTTTTCAATCCTATTGTCCCACTTCTGCTTGGAAAATGTAGTTTCATCCGGGCCTATTCCTACATGGTCAAAACATGATTTTTAGGGAACTTTTGGCCTACAGAAGATTGGAAGAGCATTGGAGACTCAAAGCTCAAGGATTCATCATTCTTTCCTCAACTCAACACCCAAGTTTGGATCGAATTCATGTTTTCTTCCTCTTTCTTTATATTTGTGATGACTTCCTCCATGATTATGGAGTAGTGTTCCTTAGGGGTTGACGGATATGGTGTTTTGATTACTATTTGTAAATTTTAACTCTAGTTCTTTGCTTGAATTCATTTATGGAGTGTTGAATTATTTGCAACTTTATTCACTAAATTATTTAATTGAAAGAAGAATATTGTGGTGATTAACTTGCATTATTTTGTTTGTTTTAATTTAGTGATTCTCTTAAGTAAGCCAAAGAGCTTGTTGAATTATTGATTGAATAAAGTTAGGAGAATATTCGAGAGATGTTTTCCTGAAGACTAATCCATAAACGCATGCTTGCATAGTTTACAATACTTATATTAGATCACCTCGTAGAGTTATGATTTAATCGAGAGAGGAGTCTGACTACACATTTTGAGCTAATCATCGAATGAATTTGTGAGAATAATTAGAACATTAGAGTGAATTGAATTAGAGTTGGATCCCAAATAGCTATCTTGCACCTATCCTATCACGACTCTCATCTTTCCCATTGATATTTCAGTGTTGCTCAACTCTTGTCTTCCAGTAATCAATTGTTAATTGTTTTAGTCTCATAGTTAATTTTAGTTATTAATCATCCCAACCAACGTGTTAATCATCCTGAATAGCGTTAATCTAGAAATTACTTGAATATTATTTAAATTCAATCCCTATGGAGACGATAATCATAATTATACTATCTTTGACTAGCGAGCATTTTTGTGTTGTATTTGCGCTCGTCAAGTGTATAAAAGTCTACATTTACCGAATGAAGCATCCTTTGAATAAAAAACTGTTTAGTATGGAAGGTATGAATAATTTGTTCAATTCATAATAAACCTAAAGCTGGAAAGGGCTCCGACGAAGTACAATGAGATGGCGCCTACAAATTAAGATGAGATAAGCATTAACATGACCAACAAATAAAATGAAGTCAAGCACAAATTTCTTTCACTATGGTCCCTTCTTTTTGGATTCAGGGAATGCAACAGAGTTAACCTTGGTCCTCCACGAAAGGAAACCAATGGGTGGCTAATCATATATGAAGTTGCTAGTTTGGTATTGTTTACCCTAAAAATTGAGTAACAATTAAACTTATATTGTGGTTTTAAGAATATGTGATTTAACTCGGTACCAATTGATAAACAACAAATTAAATAGATAAATTGGATAATAAAATAAATCAAACTGGTCTGCAAATAATGCCTTGACATTGATTCGAGATAGTCTCGAGGTTAGTTAATATGAACATTAGAAGATAGAACAAACAGCGATGAACAATGATGAACATCAATGAACAGTAAGTAAGACAAAGAAAGCAGCGTATATGTATATTCTTATCAGTGAATAATGATGTCCCCAACAAGTGAACGGGATCCCTCTTTATATAATAGAGGAATCCTAAATTAGCTACAATGCTAATAACGGAAGTAGATCCCATAATTGGCACTAATAACCGCTTTGACTTGATCTGTTCTGGGATTTCTGCCGTGATCTTTGGCTAGTTACTGATATCTCGCCATTCCATTATTATGCCTTACTCGACGTCAGTCACGCTTGATCTCGATTGTTGCTGGCCTCGATCTCAATAAACACTTCGATATCCAGGCTTGATGTTCTATTTTCGAGCTCGAGCTCGAGCCCAATCTATTATGAGGTTACCCTCGGGGCAACTCCCCTGCCAACAAAATCGGGTATGCCCGATTTCAACCGTATACACTAGGGTTGCCCGGTATTGGCGGCATAAGTCGATTATGACAGGATCGACGGAACCCAGTGTGAAAGGATAAGTATACACACTTAAGAAACCTTTTACAGGAGTAGTGATGTCCTCCTCGGGGGTAGGAATCACCACCTCTTTATTCTCCCAGTGGCAGTCTTTTTTCACCTGCTCGAGACAAAAACTCACAATGGCCTCGGATTCCACGGTGAAAATGAAAATGTGATTGCTCCAAGAGTCTAGGTGCCACAGGCTAATCTCGAGGGAGCACCGGTTGCCAACCTAGTCGATGTCAGTTCGCACGTTGTTCTAAATGCGGACCTTGGCTCGGATCTCGATGGGAGTGTACGTAGAGAAGGCCGATGTAGTGGTGAAGGAACGCAAGGCAGAGGAGATGAAGCCGTCAGTCTCCAAGTGATATTCAAGATGCTTCAGGCTTAGCAAGCCGCTATTGCTCAGTTAGAAAATCAACATATAGCTCCAAATATGGTTGAGCCGGAAATTACTCGCTGTACCGAGCCAGTACCGAAAAGGTTGAATGGTAACAAATCGGGGATTGATCCTGTAGTAATGAAAATGCTCGAGGAGCTCACCAAAAGAATTGAATCAGGGGAGAAGAGAATTGAAGTCAACGATAACAAAATAGAGACATACAACTCTCGAGTTGATCAGATACCGGGGCCACCTCCAATCTTGAAAGGGATGGATTCGAAGAAGTTTGTACAAAAGCCGTTTCCTCCAAGTGCGGCTCCGAAGACTATTCCTAAGAAGTTTCGTATGCCAGACATACCCAAATATAATGGGACCATCGATCCCAACGAGCATGTTACTTCATATACATGCGCCATCAAGGGTAATGATTTAGAAGATGATGAAATCGAATCTATGTTGTTGAAAAAATTCGGAGAGACCCTTTCGAAGGGAGCAATGATTTGGTGTCACAACCTGCCACCAAATTCCATCGACTCATTTGTCATGTTAGCAGATTCTTTCATAAAGGCACACGCCGGGGCCATAAAGGTCGCAACGAGGAAATCAAACCTTTTTAAGGTAAGACTAAAGGATAATGAAATTCTGAGGGACTTTTGACCCTATTTCAAATGGAACGCATGGAGTTGCCACCGGTCACAGATGATTGGATCGTTCAATATTTCACCCAAGGGTTGAACGTGCAGAGTTCGATAGCATCACGTCAATTGAAACAAAATTTGATCGAGTATCCAGCTGTAACTTGGACAGATGTGCACAATCGATATCAATCGATGATCAGGGTCGAGGACGACCAATTAGGAGCCCCTTCCGGTACAGTACACCCAAACAGGTTGGCAGTTAAAAACGTGAGAGACGTCGACAGGGAGCCAGGGTCAACCAGAGACTGATATTAACCATAAACCTCATATTGAAGGAATAATGGTTTAGGACGCAATTCCGCCCGGAACGATCAAAGAAATGATCGAGGACGAAATTCTAGGGAACTTATGAGCAAAAGTTGTTTTAACAAGTAGGCCAATCCCACAGAGGCACCTCGGTTATCAAAATGTAATTTTAGCATCGATGCATCGGCCATTGTATCGGCAATCGGAAGGATCAGAGATACTACGTGGCCAGACCCATACAAACCAATCCTTCCCAAAGAAACCCAAATTTGATGTGCAAGTATCATGGCACGCATTGTCACAAGACCGAGGATTGTAGGAAATTAAGGGAGGAGGTAGCTCGTCTATTCAATGAGGGCCACCTTCGAGAGTTCCTAAGCGATCGAGCCAAGAATCATTTTAGATGAACAGGAGGAACCCCAACACGTCATTCGTATGATCATCGGTGGGGTCGACATTCCACAAGGACCCATATTCAAATGCGCTAAGGTATCAATTACTAGGGAAAAATGAACTTGAGATTATGTGCCCGAAGGCACTTTATCATTCAACAAAGAAGAAGTAGAAGGCATTTCTCAGCGCCACAACGACGCTCTGGTAATTTCTATCTTATTAAATAAAGTTCAAGTTAAGCGTGTTTTAGTTGATCCAGGTAGCTCGGTAAATATCATCCGATCGAGGGTCGTGGAGCAGCTAGGCCTACAAAATCAAATCGTGCCCGCAGCTCGGGTCTTAAACGCTTCAATATGGCCAGTGAAACAACTAAAGAGGAGATTATTCTATCGGTGAACGTGGCTGGAACCATTCAAGATACCAAGTTCCACGTAATCGAGGGCGACATGAGGTATAATGCCCTGTTCGGAAGGCCTTGGATCCACAATATAAGGGTAGTCCCTTCGACTCTCCACCAAATGGTGAAGTTCTCGATGTCAGACGGTGTTAAAACAGTATACGGGGAGTAGCATGCTGCAAAGGAAATGTTTGCGGTCAATGAGGTAACACCGATATTGACACTATCAACCTCGGAAAGGTCGAGCATCAAAGGTAAACAGGAAGTCAAATAGCAATCACAGTCACCAGCCTCGACCGAATCGGGAAAGCAAGAGATAGAAGAAGAAGAGGAAGGTTTTCTAACCCCTCGTACTTTTATTGTTCCTGAAGATTCTGACACTATCAAATCTACAGTCGAAGAGCTGGAACAGGTTATATTGATCGAGTACCTACCCGAGCGAAAGGTATATCGGGGAACGGGATTAACCCCCAAACTCAGGAAAAAACTTATTCAATTTCTTATTGACAACATAGATTGTTTTGCTTGGTCTCATTTAGACATGACAGGGATCCCACCAGAGATAACGACGCATCGACTAAGCCTGGACCCTAGGTTCAAACCGGTGAAGTAAAAGAGGAGACCCCAGTCCGAGGTAAAGCATGCATTTATAAAGGACGAGGTAACTAAACTTCTTAAAATATGGTCCATTTGGGAGGTGAAATATCCCGAATGGTTAGCCAGTGTAGTTGTAGTCCCTAAAAAGGGGAACAAACTTGGAATGTGTGTAGATTATAAGGATTTAAATAAGGCATGCCCCAAAGATTCTTTTTAACTGCCTAACATCGATCGCATGATTGTTGCCACGACCGGCCACGAGATCCTTACTTTTCTCGATGCATATTCCGGGTACAATCAAATCCAAATGAACCCGGAGGACCGATAAAAGACTTCATTTAACACAAAGTATGGAAGATATTGTTATAATGTAATGCCCTTCGGGCTAAAAAATGCAGGAGCTACTTACCAACGCCTAGTAAATAAAATGTTTGAAGAACAAATAGGTAAATCAATGGAAGTTTATATTGATGACATGCTAGTTAAGTCCCTGCGCGCAGAGGACCTTTTGGCTCATTTGCAGGAAACATTCGAGATTTTAAAGAAAAAAACATGAAGCTCAACCTCGAGAAATGTGCTTTCGGGGTCGGTTCGGCAAGTTCCTTGGCTTCATAGTATCGAATCGGGGGATCGAGATCAACCCCGACAAAATCAAGGCCATCGAAGACATCACCGTCATGGACAGTGTAAAAGCCATGCAGAGGCTAGCTGGACGGATAGCTGCCTTAGGCCGATTCATTTCGAAGTCATCGGATCGAAGCCACAGATTTTTCTCTCTACTCAAGAAGAAGAACGATTTTTCTTAGACCCCAGAATGCCAACAGGAATTAGAGGAATTAAAGCGATACCTATTGAGCCCACCACTGCTTCACACTCCAAATGTATATGAGAAACTTTACTTGTACTTGGCAGTATCGAAAATCGCGGTAAGTGGTGTCCTAGTTCGAGAAGAGCAAGGTACGTAATTTCCCGTTTATTATGTAAGCCGAACCTTAGGAGATGCAGAAACTAGATATCCATACTTGGAGAAATTGGCACTTACACTGATAAGCGCCTCTAGAAAGTTAAGACCATACTTTTAATGTCACCACATATGCGTATTAACCATTTACCCACTTCGTAATATTTTGCACAAGCCCGAATTATCAGGCCGATTGGCCAAACGGGCCGTCAAACTCACTGGGTACGATATCGAATATCAACCCTGGACGGCCGTCAAGTCTCAAATTTTATTGGACTTCGTGGTCGATTTCACGCCAATCCTCATACCCGAAGTTGAAAAGGAACTCTTGTTAAAATCGGGTACATCATCGGGGGTATGGACCCTCTTTACTGACGGTGCTTCGAATGTGAAGGGGTCCGGGCTAGGCATCATTTTGAAGCCACCCACGGGTAGCACTATTAGGCAATCTACCAAAACTTCTAGGTTTACTAACAATGAGGCTGAGTATGAGGCCATGATTGCAGGTCTCGAGCTAGCTAAAAGCTTGGGAGCAGAAGTCATTGAATCCAAGTGTGACTCTTTAATGGTGGTGAACCAAGTAAACAAAACCTTCTATGTTCGAGAGGATAGAATGCAAAGGTATTTGGACAAACTGCAGGTCACTTTGCACCGTTTCAAGGAATGGACTTTACAGCATGTACCTCGAGAACAAAACAGTGAGGCTGATGCACTTGCAAATTTGGGGTCATCGATCGAGGAAGATGAGATTAGCTCGGGGTCTGTCGTTCGACCCTCGAGATCCGTTATCAAGGAAGGTCATGCCAAGATAAACTCTACAAGCTTAACCTAGGATTGGAGGAATAAATATATTGAATACTTGAAGAACAGAAAGCTCTCATCGGACCCTAAAAAGTCGAGGGCTCTACAAACCAAAGCTGCTTGATTCACATTGGTTGAAGATGGAACATTAAACAGAAGGACATTCGATGGACCATTGGTAGTATGCTTATGACCAGGAGACACCAATTAGGTTTTACGAGAGGTCCGTGAAAGCACTTGTGGGAACCACTCCGGTGCCGAATCACTGATTCACAAAATCGTTAGAGCAGGATATTACTGGGATAGCATGGAAAAAGACACTAAGGAGTTTGTTCGAAAATATGATAAATGTCAAAGGTTTGCACTGATGATCCATCAGCCCGTAGAACAACTTCATTCAGTCCTATCCCCATGGCCACTCATGAAATGGGGAATGGATATCGTCGGCCCTCTACCATCGGCCCCAAGTAAAGCTAAGTTCATTTTATTTATGACTGACTATTTCTCTAAATGGGTTGAAGCACAGGCGTTCGAGAAAGTGAGAGAGAAAGAGGTTATATACTTCATCTGGGATCACATCATATGTCGATTTGGGATACCCGCCGAAATAGTGTGTGAAAATGGAAAACAATTTATCGGCAGCAAAGTGACAAAATTCCTTAAAGACCACAAAATAAAAAGGATATTATCAGCGCCGTATCACCCTAGTGGGAACAGACAGGCCGAATCGACAAACAAGATTATCATTCAAAACCTAAAGAAAAGTTTGAACGATGCAAAGGGGAAATGGAGAGAAATTCTACCCGAAGTCCTTTGGGCATATCGAACAACATCAAAGTCCAGTACGGGGGCAACCCTGTTCTCCATAGTTTATGACTCCGAAGCTTTGATTCCAGTCGATGTCGGGGAACCCAGTGCCAGGTTTTTACATACAATAGATGAGTCTAATCATGAGGCTATGAATACTACCCTCGAATTATTGGATGAAAAATAAGAAGCCGCACTCGTTTGAATTGCTGCACAAAAGCAACGATTCGAAAGATACTACAATAGGAGAACCACCCTTCGCCACTTCAGAGTCGGGGACCTAGTCCTGAGGAAAGTCACCATCAACACTCGAGATCCTAATGAAGGAAAGCTCGGCCCAAATTGGGAGGGACCCTACCAAGTCCTCGACATCATCGGAAAGGGATCTTATAAGCTCGGCACAATGGACGGCGAACAACTGCCAAATAATTGGAACATATCGCTTCTCAAACGGTAATATTTCTAAGGTGTTCGATCGAAGACATCGAGACCTCAGGTTTTAAAGCACGCATTGCACTCTTTTTTCCTTAGATCAGTTTTTGTCCCCAGTGGGTTTTTCCGGCGAGGTTTTTAACGAGGCAATAATTATGTGCTATCTGAGGACAATTCAACAGTATCCGAGGCTTCTTTACAATCAACCTCGAATACTAGGGGGCATCACCCTCAGATGTTACACTTTCGAGGAAAATACTTCGTGTCAAAGGGTCTCGATAGAGAAACTTTGTAATAGGCCAAATGGTCAAATGAACCGTGTTCGTATCGATTGGTCGAGCCCCGATGTGCATACCCAAAGGCTACGGCCAAATTAAGGTGGCTCAGAGACGTCCGAATCCCTAAATAAAAATAAGCCTTCAAATTCTTTGAAAACCCTGTTAAAAAAGGCTACCCTCGTCAAGTAATCAAAAGGGTTTCGGTGAAATCAGCCCTCTAAAAACCTTAAGAGGTATCAAATTATCTCAACACAAATGCGCTAAGGCACAAAAAGCAAAGGGGTTTCAATCGACATCGAACCCTCAAAAACCCAACGGGTAAAGAATACGTGTTAAGGCATAAAGGAATTTTTTCCTAAGTCATCTAAGCCGAAAAAGGGAAAAATAGCCATCTTTTGGAGGCCATATCGGCCCAATCTAAAGAGCCTAAGGGCAAATACACTTAGAGTTCGAGATTTTGTTCTCACTCAAGTCGGACCTAAAGGTTCCACTATTCCGAGCTCAAATAAAACTGACTTGAATATAGCTCGAGGATTCATCATTATTTGATATAAAACCTTAAGGAGTCTATTACTGTGAGTTCGAAACCTACTCGAACTCGGCTTTAAAAACAGTACAATTACGGCTTCGATCAAGCCATCCGAAATAAAAATCCTGAACATATTGCTGAGCTCGGGGACTCGCCCTCGCTTAACTAAAAAACCTAAGGGTTTGTTCTACTCTGAGCTCGAGATATTGCTCACTTGATTATAGAGGCCACAACAACCCAATCGCAACAATCTTTTCACAAGGCAAAGGCAAAACATAATTTATCATAAATTAGAAATCGGAGACGAAATGGAAAGAAAAGGAATCTTTCATATATGCAAAGTATATACAAAGACCACACAGGGTCTTACACAAAAAATAAAAGGAGAAAAAATCCTAAGTGCCTCGTCCGCCTCGGGAGCCGCATCTTCGGGAGCTTCATCTTAATCTCCTCTGCTCTCGGATCCACTCGCACAGTCTTCATCATCGGAAAGTAAATCTTCGGCCTCATCCTCCAAAACCTTCGCACTCTCGATATCATCCATGAGGTCGAAGCCACAAACATATACCTCCTCAAGAGTCTCTCTTCGAGACTGGCACCTAGCATGTTCGGCAACTCGGGACAATATAACCTCAGCAGCGTCAGAAATTCCCTTTGCCTGAATATTAGTGGCTTCAGCATCAGCTAGGTAGGAGTCCTCGAGCGCCTCTACCTTGGATGTGGCCCTTGCAAGCTCAGCGGACAACCGAGTCTCGAGCTCTGCAACCTACTGGGCTCGGGCCAAGTTCTCCACCTTCACACTTTGGAGTTGACGCTCAACCGAAGACAGTTGGGCCCGAACCGCATCTTTCTCCGAGGCGAGACGGTTGCTTCCACCCCAAAGTCTCTGCCTCTTTCATCTTGGCCTCCTCACGAAGCTGTTCAACCAATTCGGCCTTTTGCTGAACCTGCAGGATCAAAGTGTTAGTTGCCAATATCAAGTTAATACATAACAAGCTCCCAAAAATTTACATTACCCGTTCAATAAGCTCGGTCTGATCTCGATGGGTTCTTGTCAGCTCGGCTCGAATTCTCATGATCTCCTCTTCTTTTTGCACTTAGAGGAGTTTGAAGGCATCTCTATCCTTCGTAAGTTTTTTAAGATCAGACTAACATCGGGCCAACTCGGCTCGGTATTTGGAGGACGCTTCTTGATGGAGCGCCATAGCCTGTACAGAAAGGAAGGAAATCAGACTTAGAGAAATAAGAACAAACGCAATCATGGTAACATGTGCTAAAACTCACTAGGTTCAGAAGATGCTGAGCCTCATCAAAAATGAGTGATGTATCCAGGTCGGGAACATCATCGACCCCCACGAAGTAGCCACGAAATATATCATCCCCTTTGGGGGCCGTCCCCACATCGGGGGTCCCCATGGACCGGGCATCCCGAAATTGCCCTGAGCGAGTCACTTGGGGCATTTTCTTCTCTTTGAAGGGCCTCAAAACTAGACCCTTCAGGCACACCCGCCGGTTTCTCATCATGGCAGGAGGCATCATCAAATGCCCGATGACTCGGGGACTCTGCTCGGACCTTCCTCCGAGATCACCTCGGTCTGCGGTTGAACCTCCTCGACCGTCAACGGCTCAGCAGTTGTCGAAGATTCGATGCCTTACTTCTTTTGAGCCACTAGTAGGCAGTCGACATCTTCTCCCTCCTCGTCTTCATCTCGTAGTGTTTGAACTACACTGCCAGACAGAACGGCGAGATCAGTCTTCGACTTTCGAGCCTTGCTTTTCTTGGGCTTTGGGGTATCCAGAGGCGAGGCCCTTCTCCTTTTCTTGTCTTTGGCCGGCTTCGGGACCTCCTTTTCCCTGGTGGGAGGTGACATCAGGGCAACATTATCACCAAGACCTGTATAAGAAGAAATCAAGTAAAAATAAGTATTTCATAGGAAAGCATCAAACACGGACAAGGGAACATACCATGATTTTTGGCCTCCCATCGACCTTCGGCCAAATCGCGCCACAAGCGCTCAACCTACGACGAGGTTGAAACCAGTTGTCTAACCCAACCTGCAAGGTCCGGGACTGCACCAGGAAACCAGGGGGAAGCTGCACCATAAAGAAAAATATATATGAGAAAAGGTAAAGGAAACATAACAAGTAATCAAGCAATATCGGTGAGGTTCTACTTACGCTTCATATTCCATTCTTAGGGGAATGGCATCTTCTTGGCAGGGATTAAGTCGGAGGTCCTGACTCGGACAAACCGGCCCATCCATCCTCAGTCCTTATCCTTGTCTATGCTCGAGAACAGCACCTTCGTGGCTCGACGTTGAAGCCTTATCAGTCCACCCAGATAAAGACGGGGGCGGTATAGCCTAATGAGGTGATTGATGGTGAAAGACATCCCCTCGACCTTGTTCGAGAAGAATCTGAGAAAAATGACAATACGCCAAAAAGAAGGGTAGATCTGGCCTAGTTGTTTACCCAAAAAATTGAGTAAAAATTAAATTTATATTGTGGTTTTAAGGATAGTGATTTAACTCGGTACCAATTGATAAATAATGAATTAAATAGATAATTTGGATAATAAAATAAATCAAACCATTCTACAAATAATGCCTTGACCTCGATTTGAGATAGTCTCGAGGTTAGTTAATAAGAACAGTAGAGGATAGAACAAACAACGATGAATGGTGATGAACAACAATGAACAGTAAGTAAGACAAAGAAAGCAGCATATATGTATATTATTATCAGTGAATAATGATGTCTCCAAAAAGTGAATGGGATCCCTCTTTATATAATAGAGGAATCCTATATTAGGTACAACTCTAATAACGAAAGTAGATCCCATAATTAGCACTAATAACCGCTTTGACTTGATCTGTTCCGAGATTTCTGCCGTGATCTTCGACTGGCTACTGATATCTCTCCATTCCGTTATTACACCTTATTCGATGTTAGTAATGCTTTATCTCGATTGTTGCTGGCCTCGATCTCAACGAACACTTCGATCTCCAGGCTTGATGTTCTATCTTCGAGCTCGAGCCCGATCTATTACGAGGTTACCCTTGGGGCAACTCCCCAGCCAATGAAATTGGGTATGCCTGATTTCAACCGTATATAGATAGTCCCCTCATTTTATGGAGTGTAACGAGAAAAAACGAATTTGAGACATCAATTTAATACCTCGATCAATTATGACGTCAACATCATGACGTAAGCAACAAAAGCGATTGAAGCATCGTGTCTGCAGAGTTCCCAAGGTCATTAATTAACGCCAGTTCATGGTCGGCCACCAGTACTTTCAAACCGTCAAAATGGCTATTATAACTAGACCACCTTCGTAATCTTCTGAAACTTTACTTTCAAACTTCTTAAAAGCTCTTCTATTCTCTTCAAGTTCATCAACTCTACCGGTTTCCGTTTGCTAATCTCTTATAAAAACATAAATTCCGCCTTCTTTTTCCTTAAACCTCATATAGCAATGGCAAAATATCAAGACCGTTCCTCAAGAGGAAACGACCTCCTCATCGCCGCCAGCCGGTGACAAAACACCGATGGAGCCACGTATCGAAGAGTGCATCCTCGGGCCATGTGAACTTACTTCTGACTTTAAAGTCGAAAAACCCTCTTCGATTCCTGGCCGATGCGAACCCCTGTCTAGATACATCTGTTCGATATCCGAAGGTGATCTCGAGAAGGTGAAAAAAGAATGCCACTGGGAGAATAAAGAGGTGGTGATTCCTACCCTGAGGAGGATATCACCACTCATGTGAAAGGGTTCTTAAGTATGTATATGTATCCCTTCACACTGGGTTCCGTCGATCTTGTCATAATCGACTTCTGCCGCTAATACCGAGTAACCCTAGGCTAGATCTACCCCTCTTTTTGGCATATTCTCATTTTGCTCAGATTCTTCTCGAGCAAGGTCGAGGGGATGTCTTTCACCGTCGATCATCTCATTAGGCTATACAACCTCCGTCTTTATCGGGGCAGACTCATAAGGCTTCAACGACGGGCTATGAAGATGCTCTTCTCGAGCATAGATAAGGACAAAGACCGAGGATGGATGTGCCAGTTTATCTGAGTCAGGACCTCCGACTTAATCCCCACCGAAAAGATGCCATTCCCCGAAGAATGGAACATGAAGCGTAAGTTGAACCTCACCGATAACGCTTTATTACTTGTTACGTTTCCTTTACTTTTTCTTATCTATATTTTTCTTTATGGTGCAGCTTCCCCCTGGTTTCCTGGTGCAGTAACAGACCTTATAGGTTGGGTTCGACAACTTTTTTCAACCTCTTCATATGCTGAGCGCTCGTGGCACGAGTTGGCCAAAGGTCGATGGGAGGCCAAAAATCATGGTAAGTTCCCCTGTCCATGTTTGGTGCTTTCTTGTGAAGTATTTCTTTTTAACTTGATTTCTTCTCATACAAGTCTTGGTGATAATATCGTCATTAGGTCGCCTCCCACCGGGGAAGAGGAGGTCCCGAAGCCGACCAAAGACAAGAAAAGGAGAAGCGCCTCGCCTCCAGATACCCCAAAGCCCAAGAAAAGTAGGGCTCCAAAGTCGAAGACTGATCCCGATGTTCTGTCTGCCGAGGTAGTTCAAACACTACGAGATGAGACGAGGAGGAAGAAGATGTCGACTGCCTGCTGGTGGCTTAGAAGAGGGAAATCATCGAAGCTTCGAGAACTGCTGAGCCGGTGACGGTCTAGGAGGTTTAATCGCAGACCGAGGTGATCTCGGAAGAAGGTACGAGCAGAGTCCCCGAGTAATCGAGCGTTGATGATGCCTCTTTCCGTGATGAGAAACCGGCGGGTGTGTGCTAAGGGTCTAGTTTTGAGGACCTTCAAAGAGCAGAGAATGCCCCAAGTGAATCGCTCAATGCAATTTCGGGATGCCCGGTCCATGGTGACCCCCGATGTGGGGACGGCCCCCGAAAGGGATGATATATTTCGCGGCTGCTTCACGGGGGTCGATGATGTTCCCGACCTGGACGCATCACTCATTTTTGATGAGGCTCAGCGGCTTCTGAACCTAGTGAGTTTTAGCCCATGTTACCATATTTGCGTTTGTTCTTATTTCTCTAAGTCTTATTTCCTTCCTTTCTGTACAGGCTACGACGCACCATCGAGAAGCATCCTCCAAATACCGAGCCAAGCTGGCCTGATGTGGGTCTGATCTTAAAGTTCTTACGAAGGAGACACCCTCAAACTCCTATATGTGCAAAAAGAAGAGGAGATCATGAGTATTCGAGCTAACCTGACAAGAGCTCATCAAGATCAGACCGATCTCATTGAACGGGTAATGTAAATTTTTGTGAGCTTGTTATGTATTAACTTAATATTGGCGACTAACACTTTGATCCTGCAGGTTTAGCAGAAGGACAAATTGGTTGAGCAGCTTCGTGAGGAGGCCAAGATAAAAGAGGCAGAGACTTTGGGGTGGAAGCAGAACATGGACCATCTCGCCTCGGAGAAAGATGCAATTCAGGCCCAACTGTCTTTGGTTGAGCGTCAATTTCAAAGTGTGAAGGAGGAGAACTTGGCCAGAGACTAGAAGGTTGAAGAGCTCAAGACTCGGTTGGCCGTTGAGCTTGCAAGGACCACATCCAAGGTAGAGGCGCTCGTGGCCGAACATTCAGGCAAAGGAAATTTTTGACACTGCTGAGGTTAGATTGTCCCGTGTTGCCGAACATGCTAGGCGCCAGTCTCGAAGAGAGTCTCTTGAGGAGGTACATGTTCGTGGCTTCGACCTCATGGCAGATATCGAGAGAGCAAAGGTTTTGAAGGATAAGGCCGGAGATTTTCTTTCCGATGATGAAGACTCTGCGAGTGGATCCGAGAGCGGAGGAGATTAAGATGAAGCTCCTGAAGATGCGGATACCGAGGCGGACTAGGCACTTAGGACTTTTTCTCCTTTTATTTTTTTTGTAAGACCCTTTGTGGTCGTTGTAAATACTTTTCATATATGAAAGATTCCTTTTCTTTCCATTTCGTCTCCGATTTCTGATTTATGACAAATTATGTTTTGCCTTTGCTTTGTGAAAACTTTGTTGCAATCGGGTTGTTGTGGCCTCTATAATCGAGTGAGCAATAGCTCGAGCTCAGAGTAGAAAAAACCCTTAGGTTGTTTTAGTTATGCGAGGGAGAGTCACCGAGCTCAACAATATGTTCGGGATTTTTATTTCGGATGGCTTGATCGAAGCTGTAATTGTACTATTTTTAAAGCCGAGTTTGAGTAGGTTTTGAACTCACAGTAATAGACCCCTTAAGGTTTTATATCAAATAATGATGAATACTCGAGCTATATTCAAGTCCGTTTTATTAGAGCTAGAAATAGTGGAACCTTTAGGTCCGACTTGAGTGAGAACATATTCTCGAACTCTAAGTGTATTAGCCCTTAGGCTCTTTAGATTGAGCCAATATGGCCTCTAAATGATGGTTATTTTTCCCTTTTTCGGCTTAGAGGACTTAGTAAAAAATTCCTTTATCCCTTAACACGTATTCTTTACCCATTGGGTTTTTGCGGGTTCGATGTTGATTGAAACCCCTTTGCTTTTTGTGCCTTAGCACGTTTGTGTTGAGATAATTTGATACCTATTAAGGTTTTTAGAGGGCTAATTTCACCGGAGCCCTTTTGATTACTTGACGAGGGTAGCCTTTTTTAACCGGTTTTTCAAAGAATTCGAAGGCTTGTTTTTATTGCAGGATTCGGACGTCTCCGAACCACCTTAATTTGGCCGTATCCTTTGGGTATGACCAGCGGGGCTCGACCAATCGATACAGACATGGTTCATTCGACCGTTTGGCCCATTACAAAGTTTCTCTATCGAGACCCTTTGACAGGAAGTATTTTCCTCTAAAGTGTAACATCTGAGGGTGATGCCCCCCAGTATTCAAGATTGATTGTAAAGAATCCTCGGATACTGTTGAATTGTCCTCAAGTAGCACATAATTGTTGCCTTATTAAAAACCTCGCCGGAAAAACCCACTGGGGACAAAAACCGATCTAAGGGAAAAAGAGTGCAATGCGTGCTTTAAAACCTGAGGTCTCGATGTCTTCGATCGAACACCTTAAAAATAATACCGTTTGAGAAGAGATATGTTCCAATTATATGGAAGTTGTTCGCCGTCCATCGTGCCGAGCTTATAAGATCCCTTTCCGATGATGTTGAGGACTTGGTAGGGTCCCTCCCAATTTGGGCCGAGCTTTCCTTCATTAGGATCTCGAGTGTTGATGGTGACTTTCCTCAGGACTAAATCCCCGACTCTGAAGTGGCAAAGGTTGGTTCTCCTATTGTAGTATCTTTCGATTCGTTGCTTTTGTGCAGCCATTCGAACAAGTGCGGCTTTTCGTTTTTCATCCAATATTTTGAGGCTAGTATTCATAGCCTCGTGATTTGACTCTTCTATTATATGTCAAAACCTGGCACTGGGTTACCCGACATCGACTGGAATCAAAGCTTCAGAGTCATATACTAATGAGAACAGGGTTGCCCCCGTACTGGACTTTAATGTTGTTTGATATGCCCAAAGGACTTCAGGTAGAATTTCTCTCTGTTTCCCCTTAGCGTAGTTCAACCTTTTCTTTAGGTTTTGAATGATAGTCTTGTTCGCCGATACGGCTTGTCCGTTCCCACTAGGGTGATACGATGTTGATAATATCCTTTTTATTTTGTGGTCTTCGTTGAATTTCGTCACTTGCTGCCGATAAATCGTTTTCCATTGTCACACACTATTTCGGCGAGTATCCCAAATCGACATATGATGTGATCCCTGATGAAGTCTATAACCTCTTCCTCTCTCACTTTCTCGAACACCTGTGCTTCAACCCATTTAGAGAAATAGTCAGTCACAAATAAAATGAACTTATCTTTACCTGGGGCCGATGGCAGAGGGCCGACGATATCCATTCCCCATTTCATGAATGGCCATAGGGATATGACTGAGTGAAGTTGTTTTCCGGGCTAATGGATCATCGGTGCAAACCTTTGACATTTATCACATTTTCAGACAAACTCCTTAGTGTCATTTTCCATGCTATCCCAGTAATATCATGCTCTAACGATTTTGTGGATCAATGATTTGGCGTCGGAGTGGTTCCCACAAGTGCCTTCATGGACATCTCGTAGACCATAATCGGTGTCTCCTAATCCTAAGCATACTGCCAATGGTCCATCGAATGTCCTTCTGTATAATGTTCCATCTTCAACCAATGTGAATCAAGCAGCTTTGGTTTGTAGGGCCCTCCCTCGACTCTTTAGGGTCCGATAGGAGCTTTCTGTTTTCAAGTATTCAATATATTTATTGCTCCAATCCCATGGTAAGCTTGTAGAGTTTGTCTCGATATGACCTTCTTTGATCACGTATCTCGATAGTGGAACGACAGTCCCCAAGCTGATCTCATCTTCCTCGACCGATGACCCTAAATTTTCAAGTGCATCAGCCTCACTGTTTTGTTCTCGAGGTACATGCTATAAAGTCCATTCCTTGAAACGGTGCAAAGTGACCTGTAGTTTGTCCAAATACATTTGCATTCTATCCTCTCAAACTTAGAAAGTTTTGTTTACTTGGTTCACCACCAGTAAAGAGTCTTACTTGGCTTCAATGACTTCTGCTCCCAAGCTTTTAGCTAGCTCGAGACCTGCAATCATGGCCTCGTACTCGGCCTCATTGTTAGTCAACCTAGAAGTTTTGGTAGATTGCCTAATAGTGCTACTCGTGGGCGGCTTCAAAATGATGCCTAGCCCAGACCCCTTCACATTCGAAGCAGCGTTAGTAAAGAGGGTCCATACCCCCGATGATGTACGCGATTTTAACAAGAGTTCCTTTTCAACTTCTGGTATGAGGGTTGGCGTGAAATCAGCCACGAAGTCCGCTAAAATTTGAGACTTGATGGTCGTTTGGGGTTGATATTCGATATCGTACCCAGTGAGTTCGACGGCCCATTTGGCCAATCGGCCTGATAGTTCGGGCTTGCGCAAAATATTACGAAGTGGGTAAATGGTTAATACGCATATGGGGTGAAATTGAAAGTATGGTCTTAACTTTCTAGAGGCCCTTATCAGTGCAAGTGCAAATTTCTCAAAGTGTGGATATCTAGTTTCTGCCTCTCCTAAGGTTCGACTTACATAATAAACGGGAAATTACGTACCTTGCTCTTCTCGAACAAGGAAACCACTTACCGTGATTTTTGATACAGCCAAGTACAAGTAAAGTTTCTCATCTGCATTTGGAGTGTGAAGTAGTGGTGGGCTCGATAGGTATCGCTTCCATTACTCTAATGCCTGTTGGCACTCTGGGGTCCAGGCGAAATCATTCTTCTTCTTGAGTAGAGAGAAAGATCTGTGGCTTCGATCCAACGACCTCGAAATGAATTGGCCTAAGGCAGCTATCCCTCCAGTTAGCCTCTGTACGACTTTTACACTGTCCACGACGGTGATTTCTTCGATGGCCTTGATTTTGTCGGGGTTGATCTTGATCCCCCGATTCGATACCATGAAGCCAAGGAACCTGCCCGAATTGACCCCGAAAGCACATTTCTCGGGGTTGAGTTTCATGTTGTATTTCCTTAAAATCTCGATCGTTTCCTGCAAATGAGCCGAATGGTCATCTGCGCACATGGACTTAACTAGCATGTCATCAATATAAACTTCCATTAATTTACCTATTTGTTCTTCGAATATTTTATTTACTAGGCGTTGGTAAGTAGCTCCTACATTTTTAAGCCCGAAGGGCATTACATTATAACAATATGTTCCATACTTGGTGATAAATGAAGTCTTTTCTCGGTCCTCCAAGTTCATTTGTATTTGATTGTACCCGGAATAGGCATCAAGAAAAGTAAGGATCTCGTAGCCAGTCGTGGCATCGATCATGCGATCGATGTTAGGCAGTGGAAAAGATTCTTTGGGGCACGCCTTGTTTAAATCCTTATAATCTACACACATTCTAAGTTTGTTCCCCTTTTTAGGGACTACAACTACATTGGCTAACCATTCGGGATATTTCACCTCCCGAATGGACCATATTTTAAGAAGTTTAGGTTCTCCTTTTCTTGTCTTTGGATAGATTTGGGACCTCCTCTTCCCTGGTGGGAGGCGACCGCATGATGACATTATCACCAAGACCTGTATGAGAAGAAATCAAGTTAAAAAGAAGTATTTCACAGGAAAGCATCAAACACGGACAAGGGAACTTACCATGATTTTTGGCCTCGTATCGACCTTTGGCCAAATTGTGCCACGAGCACTCAACATACGAAAAGGTTGAAACCAGTTGTCTAACCCAACCTGCAAGGTCCGGGACTGAACCAGGAAACCAGGGGAAGCGGCACCATAAAGAAAAATATAGATGAGAAAAAGTAAAGGAAACATAACAAGTAATCAAGCGTTATCGGTGAGGTTCTACTTATGCTTCATATTCCATTCTTCGGGGAATGGCATCTTCTCAGCAGGGATTAAGTCGGAGGTCCTGACTCGGACAAACCGGCACATCCATCCTCGGTCCTTGTCCTTGTCTATGCTCGAGAACAGCACCTTCGTGGCCTGGCGTTGAAGCCTTATCAGTATGCCCAGATAAAGACGAGGGCGGTATAGCCCAATGAGATGATCGAGGGTGAAAGACATCCTCTCGACCTTGCTCGAGAAGAATCTGAGCAAAATGACAATACGCCAAAAAGAGGGGTAGATCTGGCCTAGGTGTTTACCCTAAAAATTGAGTAACAATTAAACTTATAATGTGGTTTTAAGAATATGTGATTTAACTCGGTACCAATTGATAAACAACGAATTAAATAGATAGATTGGATAATAAAATAAATCAAACCGGTCTGCAAATAATGACTTGACCTCGATTCAAGATAGTCACGAGGTTAGTTAATAAGAACTTTAGAGGATAGAACATATAGCGAGGAACAGTGATGAACAACAATGAACAGTAAGTAAGACAAAGAAAGCAGCGTATATGTATATTCTTATCAGTGAATAATGATGTCTCCAACAAGTGAATGGTATCCCTCTTTATATAATAAAGGAATCCTAAATTAGGTACAACTCTAATAACGGAAGTAGATCCCATAATTGGCATTAATAACCTCTTTGACTTGATCTATTCCGGGATTTCTGCCGTGATCTTTGACTGGTTACTGATATCTCGCCATTCCGTTATTACGCCTTACTCGACATCAGTCATGCTTGATCTCGATTGTTGCTGGCCTCAATCTCAATGAACATTTTGATCTCAAGGCTTGATGTTCTATATTCGAGCTCGAGCCTGATCTATTACGAGGTTACCCTCGGGACAACTCCCCTGCCAACGAAATGGGGTATGCCCGATTTAAACTGTATACAGATGTCCCCTCATTTTTTGGAGTGTAACGAGAAGAAAAGAATTTGAGACTTCGATTTCATACATCGATCAATTATGACGTCAACATCGTGACGTAAGCGACAGAAGCGATTGAAGCATCGTTCTGCATAGTTCCCAAGGTGATCAATTAATGCTAGTTGATTCTCGGCCACCTGTGCTTGCAAACCGTCAAAATGGCTATTATAAATAGACCACCTTCATAATCTTCTATTCCCTTCAAGTTCATCAACTTTGTCGGCCTCTTCATCGCTGCCAGCCGGTGACAAAACACCGGTGGAGCCACGTATCGAAGAGTGCATCCCCGGGCCATGTGAACTTACTTCCAACTTTAAGGTCAAAAAACCCTCTTCGGTTCCTAGCCAATGTGAACCCATGTTTAGATACATCTGTTCGAGATCCGAAGGTGATCTCGAGAAGGTGAAAAAAGACTGCCACTGGGAGAATAAAGAGGTGGTGATTCCTACCCCCGAGAAGGACATCACCACTCATGTGAAAGGGTTCTTAAGTGTGTAAACTTATCCCTTCACACTGGGTTTCGTCGATCCTGTCATAATCGACTTCTACCGCCATTACCGGGTAACCCTGGGCCAGATCTACCCCTCTTTTTGGTGTATTAACATTTTGCTCAGATTCTTCTCGAGCAAGGTCGAGGGGAAGTATTTCACCATCAATCCTCTCATTAGGCTATACATCCCCCATATTTATCGGGGCAGACTGATAAGGCTTCAACGCCGAGCTACGAAGGTGTTGTTCTCGAACATAGACGAGGATAAGGAACGAGGATGGATGTGCCGGTTTGTCCGAGTCAGGACCTACTACTTAATCC
This sequence comes from Nicotiana tabacum, assembly GCF_000715075.1. Taxonomy (NCBI): domain Eukaryota; kingdom Viridiplantae; phylum Streptophyta; class Magnoliopsida; order Solanales; family Solanaceae; genus Nicotiana; species Nicotiana tabacum. The sequence continues at coordinate 55,418,943 of NC_134088.1, forward strand.
CCACCGAGAAGATTCCATTCCCCGAAGAATGGAACATGAAGCGTAAGTAGAACCTCACTGATAATGCTTGATTAGTTTTTCTGTTTCCTTTACCTTTTCTCGTCTATATTTTTCTTTATGGTGCAGCTTTCCCCTAATTTCCTGGTGCAGTCCCGGACCTTGCAGATTGGGTTCGACAATTGGTTTCAACCTCTTTGTATGATGAGTGCTCGTGGCGCGATTTGGCCAATGGTCGATGGGAGGCCAAAAATCCTGGTAAGTTCCCATGTCCGTGTTTGATGCTTTCCCGTGAAATACTTCTTTTTAACTTGATTTCTTCTCATATATGTCTTGGTGATAATGTCGTCATGAGGTCACCTCCCACCAGGGAAGAAGAGGTCTGGATGATGACCAAAGACAAGAAAAGGAGAAGGGGCTCGCCTCTAGATACCCCAAATCCCAAGAAAAGAAGGGCTCGAAAGTCGAAGACTGATCCCGCCGTTCTGTCTGCCGATGTAGTTCAAACGCTACGAGATGAAGACGAGGAGAGAGAAGATGCTAACTCCCTACTGGTGGCTCCGAAGAGGGAAGGCATCAAAGCTTTGAAAACTGTTGAGCCGCTGACGGTGGAGGAGGTTCAGCCGCAGACCGAGGTGATCTCGGAGGAAGGTACGAGCAGAGTCCCCAAGTCATTGAGTATTGATGATGCCTCCTGCCGTGATGAGCAACCGGCGGGTGTGCCCGAAGGGTATAGTTTTGAGGCCCTTCAAAGAGAAGAGAATGCCCCAAGTGACTCGCTCGAGGAAATTAACATTAATGATTCGCCTCCCGTCCCCATGTTCTCTGAGGGGAAATTTCGGGATGCCCGGTCTAGGGGGACCCCCGATGTGGGGACGGCCACCGAAGGGGATGATATATTTTGTTGCTGCTTCGCGGGGGTCGATGATGTTCCCTACCTGGACGCATCACTCATTTTTTATGAGGCTTAGCGAATTCTGAACTAAGTGAGTTTTAGCCCATGTTAACATGTTTGTGTTTGTTCTTATTTCTCTAAGTCTGATTTCCTTCCTTTTTGTACAGGTTATGGCGCTCTATCGAGAAGCATCCTCCAAATACTGAGCCAAGTTGGCCTGATGTGAAGCTGATCTTAAAAATCTTACGAAGGAGGGAGATGCCCTCAAACTCCTCTATGTGCAAAAGAAGAGGAGATCATTAGTATTCGAGCCGAGTCGACAAGAGCTCATCAAGATCTGACCGATCTCATTGAACGGGTAATGTAAATTTTTGGGAGCTTGTTATGTATTGACTTGATATTAGCGACTAACACTTTGATCCTGCAGGTTCAGCAAAAGGGCGAATTGGTTGAGCAGCTTCGTGGAAGGCCAAGATGTAAGAGGCAGAGACTTTGGGGTGGAAGCAGAACATGGACCGTCTCGCCTCGGAGAAAGATGCGGTTCAGGCCTAACTGTCTTTGGTTGAGTGTAAAGTCCAAAGTGTGAAGGAAGAGAACTTGACCCGAGACTGGAAGGCTGAAGAGCTCGAGACCTGGTTGGCCGCTGAGCTTGCAAGGGCCACATCCAAGGCGGAGGCACTCATGGCCTCCTACCAAGCCGACACTGAAGCCGCTAACATTTAGGTGAAGGAAATATTTTACGCTGCTGAGGTTAGATTGTCCCGTGTTGCCGAACATGCTAGGTGCCATTCTCGAAGACAGACTCTTGAGGACGTACATGTTCGTGGCTTCGAACTCACGACTGATATCGAGAGTGCGAAGTTTTTGAAGGACGAGGTCGAAGCTTTTCTTTCGGATGATGAAGACTCTGCGAGTGGATCTTAGAGCGGAGGAGATGAAGATGAAGGTCCCGAAGATGCGGCTCCCGAGGCAGACTAGGCACTTAGGATTTTTTCTCCTTTTGTTTTTTGTGTAAGACCTTGTGTGGTCTTTGTAAATACTTTGCATATATAAAAGATTCCTTTTCTTTCCGTTTCGTCTCCGATTTCTGATTTATGATAAATTCTGTTTTGGCTTTTCCTTGTGAAAATGTTATTGCAATCGGATTGTTGTGGCCTCTATAATCGAGTGAGTAATAGCTCGAGCTCAGAATAGAACAAACCTTTAGGTATTTTAGTTAAGCGAGGGCGATTCCCCGAGCTAAACAATATGTTCAGGATTTTGATTTCGGATGGCTTGATCGAAGCCGTAATTGTACTGTTGTTTTAGCCGAGTTCGAGTAGGTATCGAACTCACAGTAACAGACCCCTTAAAGTTTTATATCAAATAATGATGAATACTCGAGCTATATTCAAGTCAGTTTTATTTGAGCTCGGAATAGTGGAACCTTTAGGTCCGACTTGAGTGAGAACAAAATCTCGAACTCTAAGTGTATTGGCCCTTAGGCTCTTTAGATTGGGCCGATATGGCCTCTAAAAGATGGCTATTTTTCCCTTTTTTGGCTTAGAAGACTTAGTAAAAAATCCTTTATGGCTTAACACTTATTCTTTACCCATTGGGGTTTTGAGGGTTCGATGTCGATTGAAACCCCTTTGCTTTTTCTGCCTTAGCGCGTTTGTGTTGAGATAATTTGATACCTCTTAAGATTTTTAGAGGGTTGATTTCATCGAAGTCCTTTTGATTACTTGCCGAGAGTAGTCTTTTTTAACCGGTTTTTCAAAGAATTCGAAGGCTTTTTTTTATTGCGGGATTCAGACATCTCCGAGCCGCCAAAATTTGGCCGTAGCCTTTGGGTATGCCTCTTAGGCTTATTTCCCAATAACACTCCGAACTTGTTCGATGTGTTAGTCCCCGAGAGTGATGTTCTTGGCCTATAGATCGAGGGGTACCTCTTTGAGGTCTTATGAATTTGAGTTTAGATTACTCGAATATGTCGATCGTCGACTGTAGACCCCGATTGTACGAGATATACTTTCACTTGGCCCTTGAGCTATTTCTCACAAAATCATAAGTATGGAGCTTGCATAGTAAAAACTTTACTTTGAGACACAAGATGTTTGATATAGAAAGAATGCTTCTTTGTATAATTTATACATGCGTACATGTTTTGCCATCAGGGCTCGACTAATCTATATGGACACGGTTCATTTGACCGTTTGGCCCATTACAAAGTTTCTCTATCGAGACCCTTTGACACAAAGTATTTTCCTCGAAAGTGTAACATCCGAGGGTGATGCCCCCCAGTATTCGAGGTTGATTGTAAAGAAGCCTCAGATACTGTTGAATTGTCCTCAGGTAGCACATAATTGTTGCCTCGTTAAGAACCTTGCCGGAAAAACCCACTCAAGACAAAAACCGATCTAAGGGAAAAAGAGTGCAACGCGTGGTTTAAAACCTTAGGTCTCGATGTCTTCGATCGAACACCTTAGCAATAATACCGTTTGAGAAGCGATATGTTCCAATTATTTGGCAGTTGTTCGCCGTCCATCATGCCGAGCTTATAAGATCCCTTTCCGATGATGTCGAGGACTTGGTAGGGTCCCTCCTAATTTGGGCCGAGCTTTCCTTCATTAGGATCTCGAGTGTTGATGGTGACTTTTCTCAAGACTAAGTCCCTGACTCTGAAGTGGCAAAGGTTGGTTCTCCTATTGTAGTGTCTTTTGATTCGTTGCTTTTATGCAGCCATTCGAACGTCGGCATCTCATTTTTCTTCCAATAATTTGAGGCTAGTATTCATAGCCTCGTTATTTGACTCTTCTATTATATGTCGAAACCTGGCCCTGGTTCCCCGACTTTGACGGGAATCAAAGCTTCGGAGCCATATACTAAGGAGAACGGGGTTGCCCCCGTACTGGACTTTGATGTTGTTCGATATGCCCAAATGACTTCGGGTAGAATTTCTCTCCATTTCCCCTTAGCGTCGTTCAACCTTTGCTTTAGGTTTTGAATGATAGTCTTGTTCATCGATTCGGCCTGTCCGTTCCATCTAGGGTGATACGACGCTGATAATATCATTTTTATTTTGTGTTCTTCGAGGAATTTTGTCACTTTGCTGCCGATAACTTATTTTCCATTGTCACACACTATTTCGGCGGGTATCCCAAATCGACATACGATGTGATCCCAGATGAAGTCTATAACCTCTTTCTCTCTCACTTTCTCGAACGCCTGTGCTTTAACCCATTTAGAGAAATAGTCAGTCATAAATAAAATATAGCTTTAACTGGGGCCAATGGCATGCTTTCCCAGTAATATCCTGCTCTAACGATTTTGTGAATAGTGATTTGGCGCCGGAGTGGTTCCCATAAGTGCCTTCATGGACCTCTCATAAAACATAATTGGTGTCTCCTAGTCCTAAGCATACTTCCAATGGTTCATCGAATGTCCTTCTGTATAATGTTCCATCTTTAACCAATGAGAATCGAACAACTTTGGTTTGTAGGGCCCTTGAATCTTTAGGGTCCGATGGGAGCTTTCCGTTCTTCAAGTATTCAACATATTTATTCCTCCATTCCCAGGTTAAGCTCTTAGAGTTTATCTCGGCATGACCTTCCTCGATCACGGATCTCGAGAGTTGAACGACAGTCCCCGAGCTGATCTCATCTTCCACGATCGATGACCACAAATTTACAGGTGCATCAACCTCACTGTTTTGTTATTGAGGTACATGTTGTAAAGTCCATTCCTTGAAACAGTGCAATGTTACATGCATTTTGTCCAAATAACTTTGCATTCTATCCTCTCGAACTTCAAAGGTTTTGTTTACTTGGTTCACCAAGAGTAAAGAGTCACACTTGGCTTCAATGACTTTTTCTCCCAAGCTTTTAGCTAGCTCGAGACCTGCAATCATGGCCTCGTACCCGTGGACGGCTTCAAAACGATGCCTAGCCCAGACCACTTCACATTCGAAGCACCGTCAGTAAAGAGGGTCCATACCCATGATGATGTACCCTATTTTAATAAGTGTTTATTTTCAACTTCTGGTATGAGGGTTGGCATGAAATCGGCCACGAAGTTCGCTAAAATTTGGGACATGATGGCCGTCCGGTGTTGATATTCTATATTGTACCCACTAAGTTCAACGACCCATTTTTCCAATCGGCCTGATAGTTCGGGCTTGTGCAAAATATTACGAAGTGGGTAAATGGTTAATACGCAAATGTGGTGACATTGAAAGTATGGTCTTAACTTTCTAGTGGCACTTATCAGTGCAAGTGCCAATTTCTCCAAGTGTGGATATCTAGTTTCTGCTTCTCCTAAGGTTCGACTTACATAATAAATGGGAAATTGCGTACCTTTCTCTTCTCGAACTAGGGCAACACTTACCGCGATTTCCGATACTGCCAAGTACAAGTAATGTTTCTCATCTGCCTTTGGAGTGTGAAGTAGTGGTGGGCTCGATAGGTATCGCTTCAATTCTTCTAATGCCTGTTGGCATTCCGAAGTCCGGGTGAAATCGTTCTTCCTCTTGAGTAGAGAGAAAAATATGTGGCTTCGATCCGACGACCTCGAAATGAATCGGCCTAAGGCAGCTATCCGTCTAGTTAGCCTCTGCACGGCTTTTACACTGTCCATGACAATGATATCTTCGATGGCCTTGATTTTGTCGGGGTTGATCTTGATCCCCTTTTTAGGGACTACAACTACATTGGCTAACCATTCGGGATATTTCACTTCCCGAATGGACCATATTTTGAGAAGGTTAGTTACCTTGTCCTTTATGAATGCATGCTTTACCTCGGACTGGGGTCTCGTCTTTTGCTTCACCGGTTTGAACCTAGTGTCCAGGCTTAGCCGATGCATCGTTATCTCCGGTGGGATCCCTGTCATGTCTAAATGGGACCATGCAAAACAATCTATGTTATCAATAAGAAATTGAATAAGCTTTTTCCTGATTTCGGTGGTTAATCCCGTTCCCAGGTTTAACTTTAGCTCGGGCAGGTACTCGATCAATATAAGTTGTTCCAGCTCGTTGACCATAGATTTGGTGGCGTCAGAATCTTCAGGAACAATAAAAGTTTGAGGGGTGAGAAAATCTTCCTCTTCTTCTTCTTCTTCTTCTTCTTCTTCTATCTCCTGCTTCCCCGATTCGGTCGAGTCTGATGGCTGTGATTGCTATTTGACTTCCTGTTTACCTTTGATGCTCGACCTTTCTGAGGTTGATAGTGTCGATATCGATGTTACCTCATTGACCGTAAATATTTCCTTTGCAGCATGCTGCTCCCCGTATACTATTGTTACATCGTCCGATGTCAGGAACTTCATCATTTGGTGGAGAGTCGAAAGGACTGCCCTCATATTGTGCATCCAAGGACTTCCGATCAGGGCATTGTACCTCATGTCGCCCTCGATTACGTGGAACTTGGTATCTTGAATGGTTCCATCCACGTTCACCGGTAGAATAATCTCCCCTTTATTTATTTCACTGGCCATATTGAAGCAGTTTAAGACCCGAGTTGCGGGCACAATTTGATTTTGTAGGCCTAGCTACTCCACGACCCTCGATCGGATGATATTTGTCGAGCTACCTGGATCTACTAAAATACGCTTAACTTGAACTTTATTTTATAAGACAGAAATTACCAGAGCATCGTTCTGGGGCTGAGAAATTCCTTATGCTTCTTCGTTGTTGAATGATAAAGTGCCTTTGGGCACATAATCTCGGGTTCATTTTTCCCTAGTGATTGATACCTTAACGCGTTTGAATATGGGTCCCCGTGGAATGTCGACCCCACCGTCGATCATATGAATGACATGTTGGGGTTCCCCCTGTTCAATTTTCCTGTTGACATCCTTTTCTCTGAAATGATTCTTGGCTTGATCGCAGAGGAACTCTCGAAGGTGGCCCTCATTGAATAGACGGGCTACCTCTTCCTTTAATTTCCTGCAATCCTCGGTCTTGTAACCATGCGTGCCATGATACTGGCACATCAAATTTGGGTTTCTTTGGGAAGGATTGGTTTGTGTGGGTCTGGGCTACCTAGTATCTCTGATCCTTCCAATTGCCGATACAATGCCCGATGCATCGATGCCAAAGTTATATTCCGATAATCAAGGTGCCTCTATGGGATCGGCATACTTGTCAAAACCACTTTTGCTCATAAGTCCCCGAGAATTCCGTCCTCGATCATTCCGAGAGGAATTGCATCCTGAACCATTGTTCCTTCGATCTGCAGTATATGGTTGATATCTGTCTTTGTTCGACCCTGGCTCCCTATCGACGTCCCTTTGGTTTTTAACAGCCAACCTGTTTGGGTGTACTAAACCGGAAGGGGCTCCTAATTGGTTATCCTCGACCCTGATCTTTGATTGATATTCGATCAAATTTTGTTTCAACTGACGTGATGCTATCAAACTTTGCTTGTTCAACCCTTTGGTGAAATCTTGAACGGCCCAATCATCTGTGACCGGTGGCAACACCATGCGTTCCATTTGAAATCGGGACACAAACTCCCTCAGCATTTCATTATCCCTTTGTCTTACCTTGAAAAGGTACGATTTCCTCGTTGCGACCTTTATGGCCCCGGCGTGTGCCTTTACGAAATAATCTGCTAACATGGCAAATGTGTCGATGGAATTTTGTGGCAGGTTGTGATACCAAATCAGTTCTCCCTTGGAAAGGTTCTCTCCGAATTGTTTCAACAACACAGATTCGATTTCATCCTCTTCTAAATCGTTACCCTTGATGGCGCATGTATATGAAGTAACATGCTTGTTGGGATCGGTGGTCCCATTATATTTGGGTATTTCTGGCATACGAAACTTCTTTGGAATAGGCTTCAGAGCTGCACTTGGAGGAAACAACTTTTGTACAAACTTGTTCGAATCCATCCTTTTCAAGATTGGCGGTGCCCCCGGTATCTGATCAACTCGAGAGTTGTATGTCTCCACATTTTTATCGTTGTCTTCGATTCTCTTATCCCCCAATTCAATTCTTTTGGTGAGCTCCTCGAGTATTTTCATTAGTGCAGGATCAGTCCACGATTCGTTACCATTCGACCTTTCCGGTACTGGCTCGGTACGGTGAGTAATTTCTGGCTCGACCCTATTTGGAGCTATATGTTGATTTTGTAACTGAGCAATAGCGACTTGCTGAGCCTGAAGCATCTCAAATATCACTTGGAGATTGACTTTTTCGTCTCATCTGCCCTGCATTCCCTGGCCACTAGATCGGCCTTCTCTACGTACACTCCCATCGTGATCTGCGCCTAGGTCCGCGTTTAGAGAAATGTGCAAACTGACATCGACTGGGTTGGCAACCAGTCCTCCCCGAGATGAGCTTGTGGCACCTCGACTCCTGGAGCAATTACATTTTCATTTTCGCCGTGGAATCCGAGGCCATTATCACCGTGTGTGGATGCGTTTTGTGAGTTTGACATGTTTTAACCTGAAAGCAAAGATACTTGACAAGAACAAGAATAAAATAGTGTGTTTTACCAGAATCAGTACTGAACAATCACTATTATCCTTAGCCACACGGTGGGCGCCAAACTGTTTACCCTAAAAATTGAATAACAATTAAACTTATATTGTGATTTTAAGGATGTGTGATTTAACTCGGTACCAATTGATAAACAATTAATTAAATAGATAAATTGGATAATAGAATAAATCAAACAGGTCTGCAAATAATTCCTTGACCTCGATTCGAGATAGTCTCGAGGTTAGTTAATACGAACAGTAGAGAATAGAACAAACAACGATGAACAACAATGAACAGTAAGTAAGACAAAGAAAGCAACGTATATGTATATTCTTTTCAGTGAATAATGATGTCTCCAACAAGTGAATGGGATACCTCTTTATATAATAGAGGAATCCTAAATTAGGTACAACTCTAATAACGGAAGTAGATCCCATAATTGGCACTAATAACCCCTTTGACTTGATCTGTTCCAGGATTTTCGCCGTGATCTTCGACTGGTTACTGATATCTCGCCATTCCATTATTACGCCTTACTCGACGTCAGTCATGCTTGATCTCGATTGTTGCTGGCCTCGATCTCAATGAACATTTCGATCTCTAGGCGTGATGTTCTATCTTCGAGCTCGAGCCCGATCTATTACGAGGTTGCCCTCGGGGCAACTCCCCTACCAACGAAATCGGGTATGCCCGATTTCAACCGTATACAACAATGTAATTAAATTATGATCGTGCAAAAAGCTTTTTACTGTTAGTGTAGATAAGTCTAATAATTTAATTATGAGACATGATTGCCCAAATACTTCTTACACCATCAATGGATAAAACATACTTTTGTACTATTGTTGCGAGGGGAATATATGACTACATATTTCTTGGAGAGAATTCTAGGTGATATGAAGTGCATTTATACAAGTAATATTCTATAGGAATAATAATTAAAAGAACTATAGATTGATCGGTTGGCCTAGTGGTAGGAGATTATCTCGCTTAGTTTGAGAGAGCACTTGTAAATTAAATATTTTTTGTTGCTAAATTTATATACTATTGACTTTAGTTGCTCTCATAAACTCATCCACCACATTTTCAAAGTTATAGATCAAATATCAAATATGCGTACATACCAGCCGTGTTTCTCGATTAGTTTCTCCCAATTTGTAACACTGTTGATACCCAAAATCTCCCCGGAGTTTGACGTTTCGTACTCCTTTTTAGCAGCCTCTTCAAAGGTACTATTAGCCTGTCCCAAAAAACCCAACGTCTAAGCCACTAGAATTTAATTAATACCACACCATCCTTTTGACATTAGAAGAGTAAAAATACGATTACATGATTTGGGCTGCGAGGGGATAGAATAGAACTATCTTTGAGATGCTCTTTTGTTTTTGGGGATCTCCAATAGGCATTTATTTCTTCCTTTGTTAATGACTTGTTTCTCTTTATATACGGTCAAAACCATTTTCAACCTTCGTACGATCGGTGAAGACGGATCGAAGAGCGTCTTCATAATATCGAGGTGAGATTTGAAGAAGGAACGAACGGGCTTCGAGTTTCGGGGTCAGATTAAATACCGAGTTCGACGTCATTATTGAGCTCGAGTCCAAATTGAGCTATGATGAGAAGCGATGGTATCAAGTTTCAGAGCCAGAGACCAACCGACACCGAGCCCGAATCAATACCGGGCCCCGAGTCGGCATCGAGCTCAAGCCCGCATCGAGCTCTAAACCTGGAAACTAACCAATACTGACCAATACCGAGTCCAATCAAGATCGAGCCAAGAGACAAGAGCTGTTAAATCCGCACTAAGAGAAAGAGTCTCGGCGGAAATTAGGGAAAAGCTGATTTATCATGGGTTTTTCACGATGTATTTTTTATGATATCTAAAGTAGGATCCCTCCACTATAAGAGGGATAGCTATTATTTCTGTAAAGGATCAATTGATTAATACACTGTAACTCAAATACTGTTGATACATTCCCATATTAAGAGATTATCCTTTTGAGCTTCATATAGAATTTCATTCTTGCTTGTTCATAAATCATCTTCCTTTCAACTCAGTTTGTATATTTTCTTCATAATCAATATTCGATATTTCTGCTTACTCTTACGATTTGTGTCAAGTTATACCACGTACCCTTAGAATTACGTACAAATTCAACTCTATCCATTTTTCGGGTAAACAATTTGGTGCCCACTGTGGGGCAAAGGATAACAGTCATTATTTGATACGAATTTGCAAAACACACCATTTTACGCTTGTTTTTGGAAGTGTCTTTGATTTCGGATTAGCATTGACGAGCTCTCAATTAAATGGCCTTACCTATCGACAACGAAGCTGGCCTTCAAGGTGAGAACAACAACTTGATGCCAAGGGCCGAAAGGCTGCTTGTCGATGCCGTTAGATCTCGAGTCGAAGTGCCACTAGACGTTAATTCACATCTAGCCACTGAGGCAAATCTACATTCCGAACCAGAAAACACCATTCATGGTGGTACTCGATCTGCAGCTCGAGATACCCATAACGTTGAGGAAAACGGAATCAGCTTGAATATGATTTTCGAAATGTTGCAAGCTGAACAGGCAGCAATAGCTCAGTTGCAGAGTCAAACCCAGATACCGAGCAAGCCGGAGCCCATTCCACCCCGAGAAGTCACCCATAGAATGGAGCCAGCTATAGTAAGGTCAAATGAGCAAGAGTCGGGGACTAATCCCGAAATTGATAAGATGTTCGAAGAACTGACCAAGCGAATAGAATCAGGAGAAAGGAGGATCGAGGCAAACGACATAAAAGTGGAAACATATAACTTCAGGGTTGATCAGATCCCGGGGGAACCATCGATATTGAACGGCTTAGATTCTAAAAAATTAGTACAAAACCTTTTCCCCCAAGCGCGGCTCCTAAACCGGTCCCAAAGAAGTTCCTCATGCCCGAGATTCCTAAATATAACGGAACTACCGACCCTAACGAACATATCACCTCTTACACATGTTCCATTAAAGGGAACGATCTAGAGGATGATGAAATCGAATCCGTATTATTTAAGAAATTCGATGAAACCCTGTCAAAGGGAGCAATGATATGGTATCATAATTTACCATCTAATTCTATCGATTCTTTTGCTATGCTTGCATACTCTTTCGTAAAAGCACACGCTGGGGCCATAAAGGTCGAGACTAGGAAGTCGGACCTGTTCAAGGTAAGACAAAAAGATAATGAGATGCTAAGGGAGTTCGTATCTCGTTTCCAAATGGAATGAATGGATCTACCACCAGTCACATACGATTAGGCTATTCAGGTTTTCACTCAAGGTTTGAACGAACGGAGTTTGATGGCTTCACGACGGTTGAAACATAACCTGATCGAGTACCCAGTTATTACTTGGGCCGACGTGCACAATCGGTATCAATGAAAAATTAGAGTCGAAGATGATCAGTTGGGTTCTGAACCCGCTGTTAGAAGGGACATCAATCGAGAGCAAGGGTCGATCAAGGACCGATACCGACCATATAGCGGAGACCATAGGGGGAATGAATCAAGACGTAACCCCGGACAAAGCAATAAAAGAAGTGATCGAGGTCAAGGGTCTCAGGAGCTGATGAACAGAAATGGGTTCGATAGGCATACCGGACCTAAGGAAGCACCACATCTATTGGAATATAACTTCAGCATCGATGCATCCGCCATCGTGTCGCCTCTCGGATGCATCAACTACACTAAATGGCCTCGACCCATGCAGACTGATCCTGCCCAGAGGAACCCCAATCAAATGTGTGAATATGATGGCACCCATGGCCACAGAACAGAAGATTACAGGCAACTAAGAGAGGAGGTAGCCCGGTTATTCAATAAAGGGTGCCTTCGAGAATGTTTAAGCGACAGGGCCAAAAACCATTTCAAAAACTGGGATTTTGGTAGGCAAAATGAACAGGAAGAACCACAGCACATCATCCACATGATCATTAGTGGCGTCGATACCCCTCAAGAGTCGGTGCTTAAATACACTAAGACATTGGTTATGAGAGAGAAACGACCTCAAACTCAGGATTACGCACCCATAGGAACCCTGTCCTTTAATGATGAAGATGTAGAAGGAGTCATACAACCTCACAACGATGCACTGGTAATATCCGTACTTATGAATGAAACTAAAGTTAAGCATGTGTTAATTGATCCAGGTAGCTCGGCCAACATTATTATATCGAAGGTCGTAGAATAGCTCGGTCTACAGCACCAGGTCATACCCGCAACCCTGGTTCTAAACGGATTCAATAGGACATGTGAAACTACCAAAGGCAAAATAATTCTGCTGATAAACGTGGCCGGGACCATCCAAGAAATGAAGTTCCACGTAATCGAAGGCGATATGAGGTACAACGCCCTTTTTGAAAGGCCATTGATCCATAATATGAGAGTTGTACCTTCGACCCTCCACTAGGTTCTTAAATTCCCAACATCGGAGGGAGTCAAACCAGTGTACTTAGAACAACCGGCCATAAGAGAAATTTTTGCCATCGAAGAAGAAATTCTGATATCCTCGCTTTCATCGACAAAGGGGTCGAACTCAAAGGGGGAACGTGATGCGAAATATCAATCACAGACGTCAGCTTCGACCCAACTAGAAAATCAGAAGATTGACGAAGATGATGAGCAAGGGATCCCTCAATCCTTCGTGGTCCCCAATGATTCCGACGCTACCCAATCAACGGTTGAAGAATTGGAGCAAGTCATACTTATCGAATATATGCCTGAACGAAAGGTATACCTGGGAACGGGATTAACCCACGAACTCAGGAAAAAGTTATTCAATTTCTTATTGATAACATAAATTGTTTTTACTTGGTCCGATTTAGACATAGCAGGGATCCCACCGGATATAACGACACATCGGCTAAGCCTGGACCCTAGGTTCAAACCGGTGAAGCAAAAGAGAAGGCCCCAGTCCGAGGTAAAGCACACATTCATAAAGGACGAGGTAACTAAACTTCTCAATATAGGGTATATTCGGGAGGTGAAATATCCTGAATGGTTAGCCAATGTAGTTGTAGTCCCTAAAAAGGGGAACAAGCTTAGAATGGGTGTAGATTATAAGGATTTAAACAAGGCATGCCCCAAAGATTCTTTTCCACTGCCTAACATCGATCGCATGATCAATGCCATGACCGGCCATGAGATCCTTACTATTCTCGATGCCTATTCCGGGTATAATAAAGTCTAAATGAACCCAGAGGACCAAGGAAAAACTTCATTTATCACCAAGTATGGAATATATTGTTATAATGTAATGCCCTTCGGGCTAAAAAATGCAGGAGCTACTTACCAACGCCTAGTAAATAAAATGTTCGAGGAACAAATAGGTAAATCAATGGAAGTTTATATTGATGGCATGCTAGTTAAGTCCCTGCGCGCAGAGGACCATTTGGCTCATTTGCAGGAAACGTTCGAGATTTTAAGGAAATACAACACAAAGCGCAACCACGAGAAATGTGCTTTCGAGGTCGGTTGTTCCTTGGCTTCATGGTATCGAATCGGGGGATTGAGATCAACCCTTACAAAATCAAGGCCAACAAAGATATCACCGTCGTAGACAGTGTAAAAGCTGTGCAGAGGCTAACCGGAAGGATATCTGCCTTAGGCCAATTCATTTCGAAGTCATCGGATCGAAGCCACCGATTTTTCTCTCTACTCAAAAAGAAGAACGATTTCACCTAGACCCCGAAATGCCAACAGGCATTAGAGGAATTAAAGTGATCCCTATCAAGCCCACCGCTGCTTCATACTCCGAAGGCAGATGAGAAACTTTACCTGTTCTTGGCAGTATCAGAAATAGCAGTAAGTGGTGTCCTAGTTCGAGAAGAGCAATGTACGCAATTTCCCATTTATTATGTAAGTCGAACCTTAGGGGAAGCAGAAACTAGATATCCACACTTAGAGAAATTGGCACTTGCACTGATAAGCACCTCTAGAAAGTTAAGACCATACTTTTAATGTCACCCCATATGCATATTAACTACTTACCCACTTCGTAATATTTTGCACAAGCCTGAACTATCAGGCCGATTGGCCAAATGGGCCGTCGAAATCAGTGGGTACGATATCTAATATCAACCCTGAATGGCCATTAAGTCTCAAATTTTAGCGGACTTCGTGGACGATTTCACACCAACCCTTATACCCAAAGTTGAAAAGGAAATCTAGTTAAAATCGGGTACATCATCAGGGGTATGGACCCTCTTCACAGATAGTACTTCGAATGTGATGGGGTCCGGGCTAGGCATCGTTTCTAAGTTGCCCACGGGTAGCACTATTAGGCAATCTATCAAAACTTCTAGATTAACTAACAATGAGGCCGAGTACGAGGCCATGATTGCAGGTCTCGAGCTAGATAAATGTTTGGGAGCAGAAGTCATTGAAGCCAAGTGTGACTCTTTACTGGTGGTAAACCAAGTAAACAAAACCTTCGAAGTTCGAGAGTATAGAATGCAAAGGTATTTGGACAAACTGTAGTTAAAATAGTACCTCGAGAACAAAATAGTGAGGCCGATGCACTTGCAAATTTGGGGTCATCGGTAGAGGAAGATGAGATCAGCTCGGGGACTTCGTTCAACTCTCGAGATTCGTAATCGAGGAAGGTCACACTAAGATAAACTCCACAAGTCTAACCTGGGATTGGAGAAACAAATATATAGAATACTTTAAGAACGGGAAATTTCCATCAGACCCAAAGGAGTCAAGAGATCTATGCACAAAAGTCGCACGGTTCACCTTATCCAATGATGGAACACTTTTAGAAAGATGTTCGATGGTCCGATGGCAATATGTTTGGGCCCGGGAGATACCGACTACATCCTTCGTGTGATTCACGAGGGCACTTGTCGAAATCATTCCGGTGCTAATTAATAAGTCCAAAAAATAATCAGAGTAGGATATTATTGGATCGATATGGGGAATGGACATCGTTGGCCCCCCTCCCATTGGCCCCATGTAAGGCTCATTTTATTTTATTTATGACTGATTATTTCTCTAAGTGGGTTGAAGCATAGGCTTTCGAGAAAGTTAGAGAAAAGGAGGTGATATACTTCATTTGGGACCACATCATAGGTCGATTCGGAATGCCATCCGAAATTGTATGCGATAATGGAAAGCAATTCATCGGAAGCAAAGTGACCAAATTTCTCGAAGACCACAAAATCTAAAGGATCCTTTCGACACCTTATCATCCCAGCAAAAAGGGACAGGTTGAATCGACAAACAAAACCATCATTCAAAATCTTAAGAAAAGATTAACCAACGCTAAAGGTAAATGGAAAGAGATACTACTCGAGGTCCTATGGGCATACCGAACAACATAAAATCCAGTACTGGACCAATACCATTCTCGATAGTTTATGGCGCCGAAGCTCTTATCCTGGTTGAGGTCGGAGAACCTAGCGTTAGATTTTGGTATGCGACAAATGAGTCGAATAACGAAACAATGAACACGAGCCTTGAATTATTGGAAGAAAAACGAGAAGCAGCTCTCGTTCGGTTAGCCGCCCACAAAAAGCGGATCGAAAGATACTATAATCAAAGAACCAATCTTCGCCATTTTAAGATCGGAGACTTAGTGCTGAGGAAAGTTACCCTCAACACCCAAAATCCGAACGAAGGAAAACTGGGTCCATACTGGGAAGGACCGTATCAGGTACTCGAAATCGTCGGTAAAGGATCCTACAAGCTCGGTGTTATAAACGGCAAACAACTACCAAGCAATTGGAACGTGTCGCACCTAAAACGATACTACTGCTAAGGTAAAACCCTCCCATGTTCATTTATATTTCGAAACTAACCCTTGTAGGTGTTCGACCTGGAACATGGATGGATTATTCAACACGGAGCTTTTAGGCTTGAAAGCACGTGTTGCACTCTTCTTCCCTTTGACCGGTTTTTGTCCCAATGGTTTTTTCGGCAAGGTTTTTAATGAGGCAACCATTGATCATGCTAACTTAGAACGATTTAACAGTATTCAGGGCCTCATTACAATCAACCTCGAATACTGGGGGGCATTACCCTCGAATATATCAAGTTCGATTATCAAGTTCGAAGCAATAAAGTTACTTCATGACAATAGGGTTTCGATAGGAAATATTGTAAGAGCCAAATGGTCAAAACGAACCATGCTCATGTAGTTTGCTCGATCCCTGGTACAGAACATAAGCACATGTGTAATGACATAAAGAGAATTCTTTACCGATATCTCATATCTCAGAATCCATCCTCTATTTCGTGATCTATTATGCAAATAGGCTTAAGGGCCGACCATTACCCCATGAATCGGGGACTGCCAACCGAAAATTCAACGAGATCAAGTCCCACTAAGCCTCTGGGCAACTTCACTTCGAGTTTGAGCAATCACTCACTCGACTACTAAGCTTATGGGCTACATCACTTCAAGTTCGAGCAATCACTCACTCGACCATTAAGCATATGGGCTAACTTTATTTCGAGTTCGAGCAATCACTCACTCGACCACTAAGCCTACAGGCTACATCACTTTGAGTTCGAGCAAGCACTGACTTGACTACAGAGCTAAGGGCTAACATTACTTCAAGTTCGAGAAATCACTCACTCGACCATTAAGCCTGAGGTCTACTCTTATTTCGAGTTCGAGCAATCACTCACTTGACCACTAAGCCTACGAGCTACATTATTTCCAATTCGAGCAATCACTCACTCGGACACTAAGACTACGGGCTACATCACTTCGAGTTCGAGCAATCATTCACTCGACCATTAAGCCTAAGGGCTACATCATTTCGAGTTTGAGCAATTACTCACTCGACCATTAAGTATACGTGCTAATCTTATTCCGTGTTCGAGCAATCACTCACTCGACCACTAAGCCTGCGAGCTACGTCACTTCGAGTTCAAGCAAGCACTCACTCGACTATAGAGCCTAAGGGCTAATATTACTTCGAGTTCGAGCAATCACCCACTCAACTATTAAATTTGAGGGATACCCTTACTTCGAGTTCGAGCAATCACTCACTCGACTACTAAGCATACGGGCTAATCTTATTTCGAGTTCGAGCAATCACTCAATTGACCACTAAGCCTACGGGCTACATTACTCCGAGTTCTAACAATCACTCGACCACAAAGCCTACGGGCTACATTACTCCAAGTTCGTACAATAACTCGACCATTAAGCCTACGGGCTACATTACTTCGAGTTCGAGCAATCACTCACTCGGTTCTAAAGTCTTCAAGATCCGGCTTTGATCAAATTGCCTAAAGCCTCGAACTTATGAAAACTTTCAAAAGGAATGAATGAAATAGAATTTTTATAAGGAATGACTGAAACAAAATTCTCAAAAGGAAGAATATGAAACAAAGACAAATCGGGAAAGGAAAAGATCTTCATATATATGAATATTTACAAGGGTCGATCAGGACCCTAAACAAAAAAGATTATCGGAAGCCACGGTTCCAGCTTCAGCTTCAAGCTCATTAGCCTTTTTTATCTCTTTGGTGAGATCGAAACCTCGAGCATGGATTTCCTCGAGGGTCTCCCTCCAAAGATTGGAATTTGGCGAGTTCAGCAACCCAGTATGCTCGAGTTTGAGCGGTTTTAGCTGCCTTTCTCGCTTGTACTTGAGCAAATTCGGCATCGGCCCGATAGACAGCCACGAATGCATCCGCCTCAGCTTTTGCTTTTACAGCTTCAGATTTGGCCTTGGCAAGTTCTGAAGTCAACCGAGCTTCAAGCTCCTCTATTTTCTTTTGCTTGAACCGAGCTCCTCTCCTTCATGCCATGAAGTTGACTCTCGGCTGATGATAATTGGGCTCAAATAGCCTCTTTCTCTACAATAAGGCAATCCATACCTTCTTTCCATCCCATGGTCTCCGCCCTTATTATGTCAACCTCCTTACGAAGCTGCCCAATCATCTCGAGCTTCTGCTGCAGCTGTGAGATGGAAATATTAGCCTCTGATCCTGAATCGAGCCCATGAGTTTTTAAGATAATCATTACCTGCTCAGTTAGGTCAGTCTGATCTTGATTAGCCTTGGCCAACTCGGCTCAGAGCTCCCTGATTTCCTCTTCCCTTTTCCCGCAAAGGAGTTTATGGGTGTTTCTCTCTTCAGTGACCCTTCAGAGGTCGGCCTCGTACATACTCAATTCATCTCGAGATCGAGAACATGCTTCTCGATGAACCACTGAGGCCTACGAAGAAAGAAGAAAAGAAGTTAGAAAAGAAAAACAAACATAAAGGTGGTACCAACGAAGGGAGTTAGAGTTTACCTGATTCAGAGCTTATTGCACTTCATAGAAAAGGCATGACACATCACTAGGGCCAGTAACATCCTCGACACCAGTGAAGAAATCATGGAAGGGGTCCTCCCCTTTATGAGACCAGCCTACCTCGAGGGTCCCCAAAGCTTGGGCTTCCCGAATTGCCCCTTCGGGAAAAGAGGGGAGAGTAGGCGAGTCTCCGATTACTATTTCCCCAAGCGAGTCTTTTGGGGCGTTCTCTTCGGTTCGGTGATGTTCAGCGCCGGCCCCTTCTGGAATATCCACCGTTTGTTGATTTTGGTGGGAAGCATACTCGATCTCTAGCAACTCGGGGACTTTGCCCGAACCCTTCTCCGATATCCCCTCAGTTCGAGGCAGAGGACCATAAACCATTATCGACCCAGCTGCCTTTGGGGCATCGAATATTTTCTTCACTCGGACCACCAGTACGGACCCGTCGTTCTCTTCTTCTTCATCGTCTTCATCCCATTAGACTCCGAACTGATTCTTCGGTCAAAGGGATTGTATTCTTTCTCGTCTTACGAGCCTCCCTTGTCTTAGGTTTTGGATCCTCGGAAGTATAGGCCCTTTTTCTCTTATGGCCCTTCGCCGGTTTCGGGACCAGGGCCGGCGTTTCTTCATCACCAGACGGGGGCCTCAAAACTGCTTTTTTTCCCAGGCCTACACACAAGAAAATTGGTTAAGTATATGGAAAATATTTCGTTCGAATTACCGAGCGCTCGGTGTATGTAGAGGTCGAAGCCACGTCCCGCACCCAGCTCTTAAGGTTAGGAATTGCACCGGGCATCCAAGGAATCGCTACATCACAAAAGGGGATATCGGTGAGAAGGAAACGAAGGGGCAAAGCAATAAGAGATAACAACAGAATTATACTTACACTTCATGTTCCATTCCTGGGGAAAAGGCATCTTCTCGGCCGGAATCAGGTTCGAAGTCTTCACTCGAATGAACCTGCCCATCCAGCCTCGATACTTGTCCTCGTCTATGCTTGGGAACAACACCTGGGTAGCCCAGCGCTGGAGTTTTATTAACCCACCTCGATAGAGGCGGGGGTTGTACAGTCTAATAAGATGGTCGAGGGTGAAAGGCATCCCCTCGATCTTGTTCACAAAGAAGCGAATCAGAATAACGATCCGCCAAAATGAAGGATGGATTTGGCCTAGGGTTATTTGGTATTGGCGGCAAAGATCGATAACGACAGGGTCAAGGGGGCCCAATGTGAAAGAGTAAGAATACACACTTAAAAACCCTTTCTCATAAGTGGTGATATCTTCTTCAGGAGCCGAGACTATCACTTCTATTTTCTCCCAGTTACAATCTTTCCTCTGCTGGTCGAGGTATCCCTTAGTTATCGAGCACATATACCTCGATACTGGTTCATCGACCAGGAACCGATGAGGCTTTATCAACCTTAAAATCAGAGGTAAGAACACAGGCCCCGGGAACACACTCCTCGGGTCGTGGCTCCACCGGTGTTTTGTCTACGACAGGCTCTGAAGAAGAAGCTTTTTCTTTTTGAGGAACGATTTTAGATGTTTTTGCCATTTAACATCACAGACTTACTGATGAACACAGAAGATACGAGAAAGAGCTTAGAAAAATTTGGAAGTTGGAGACATAAAAGTGGTAAATGGTAAAAACAAGGGGCTATTTATAGATTGAGCAATGACGGTTCAATATCAGTAGTGGCCGACCACCGCCTGCACGCATTTAATGCCTTGGTAAACTGAACTGACGGGACAGCAATCACGTACGTCATGGACGTGCTTGATGAAAAATGTCAGTGTATATCTAATCGAGCGGTTGAGAAATCATATCGTTTCTCACCACATCCTTCCCGAGGAAAGAGGGGACTATCTATATACGGTCAAAACTGTTTTTGACCTTCGTACGATCGGTGAAGATGGATCGAAGAGCGTCTTCATAATATCAAGGTGAGATTTGAAGAAGGCATGAACGAGCTTCGAGTTTTGGGGTCAGATTAAATATCGAGCTTGAGTCCAAATCGAGCTATGATGAGAAGCGATGGTATCAAGCTTCAGAGCTAGAGACCAACCGATACGAAGCTCGAATCAATATCGGGCCCCGAGTCGGCATCGAGCTCAAGCCTGCATCGAGCTCTAAACTTGGAAACCAACCAATACTGACCAATACATAGTCCAATCAAGATCGAGCCAAGAGACAAGAGCCGTTAAATCTGCACTAAGAGAAAGAATCTCGGCAGAAATTAGGGAAAAGCTGATTTATCATGGGTTTCCCACTATGTATTTTTTATGATATCTAAAGTAGCATCCCTACACTATAAGAGGGATACCTATTATTTCTGTAAAGGATCAAGTGACTAATACACTGTAACTCAAATATTGTTGATACATTCCCATATTAAGAGATTATCCTTTTGAGCTTCATACAGAATTTCAGTCTTGCTTGTTCATAAATCATCTTCCTTTCAACTCAGTTTGTATCTTTTTTTTTATGACCAATATTCGATATTTCTACTCACTCTTACGATTTGTGTCAAGTTATACCATGTATCCTTAGAATTAAGTAACAATTCAACTCTATCCGTTTTTTGGATAAACAGTTTGGCGCCCACCGTGGGTCTAAGGATAACAGTGGTTATTTGATACGAATCTGCAAAACATACCATTTTACGCTTGTTTTCGGAAGTGTCTTTGATTTCGGATTAGCAATGATGAGCTCTCAATTAAATGGCCTTACCTATCGACAACGATGATGGCCTTCAAGGTGAGAACAACAACTTGACGCCTAGAGAACAACAATTTAATTTGCTGGTTTTCTTTGAAGCAGTTGATATTATACTCAGTTCATGTGTGTGTCTCTCTGAAATAATGTGTGTCTTTAATAAAGCTTACTAGAAGACAAGTTAATAAATTTATTTTGGGTGCTTTCTTCGATTCTTAATAATATTAGGCGTGAAACTTCTAGCAGCACGTAGATATGCATGCATGGTGACGAGAACTTTTGGCAAGATAAGTACCCAAAATGGAAAAGAGAATTTAGTATACAAATGAATGTCCTATAGATCATCACGTCATAGTTTACATTAAGTATCATCCGAAAATATGTTATGTACATACGATCTTCACGTGACCAAGTCAGGAAGCCAAGCTTATCTAACTTCTAAATTGGATTCTTTATGAGTTTGTTTACCCTTAAAAATGAATAACAATTAAATTTGTACGCAGTTTGGAGGATACGTGATTTAATTTAATACGAATGATCTAAGAACAACAAATAACTAAATTAAAGAGAGAATGAACGGTCAAACCAATCGCAATGTAACAATCAGGGCTCGCCTTAAGTTGAACACTGAAAATCGGCCTCGATCAAGTCCTCGATATGAGCTCGTTTACAATCAAGGAAGAGAATAACCGAAGAACACTTTGAATAATAGCTAGAAGACAAAAATAAAATTTTATTCCTTTGATATGCATGTCAACAATGTATTTAAAATAAAAGATTTATCCCCTTTATATCGTAGGAGAATTTTAGTCTTAATACAAGTCTAAATAAGGTAAAAAATTTCTTTTTACGGTAAATGTCAATCCGCAGTTGATATCAGATGGGATCCGCACCGTAATATCCGGTTGAGGTCGAGTATTATGGCTCCCCACTTATTACGACCAACCGTTCCTCCTTTTCATGTGGTCTCGAAATTTTACTTGATCCGGGTCCATTATTTTGCCGTACCCGATCCTAGATACATCACTCTCTTCTACCCGAAGTCTGATACGAGGGATCCTTCGGCCATGCTTGTAGTTGCGTCGAACCGCGCTTCCCTCTCATTCTCTTATTGTGGAATCGGGGAAAACATTGCCTCAGATTTTATCCGTACACAGATGGTCCCCTCGCTTTTTGGATAGCAGATTTATCAGAGCGACGGGAAGTGACCAATTGACCTTGGTTCTTTTTTCCGTATGCTATAACTTAGTCGACGGGTCAGTGAAACGTCCCATCGGTCGCGTCGCTCTGACTTCGAACACTTATCATCCGCCGATTGACCGTCCTCAAATGCGAAACGTCACGTATTGATTACTCCCTCTCTATAAAAGCTTCGGTCCTTTTTTTCACTTTTTTACTTTTCGATTCCAGAACTCCTTAATTTACCCCCGAACTTTTCACTTATTCTTAACCCCTTCAAATCTTCATACATTGTTCCATATATCTACATATTTTCATCTCCCCATCTTCAATCTTCATACTCCATCTTTAAATCTTCATGTTTGACCTTCAAACTTTCATCCTTATCTTCAAATCTTTATCCTCACCTTCAAATCTTAATATTTCCCAGAACTTGATGGCGAAGACTTCAAAATCTGTGCCTCAACAGACCATCCCTTCAACTTCCAACCCGGCCACGGACGCTGAGGTGGCCGTACCTGAAGTGGCCCCGGAACCTCCCCTAAAGAACTTCATCCCCGGAGGCTGCTCTATTGAAAACGACTTCAACGTCGAAAAAGCCTCCAGTCAACAGGATCGAGGCGAGGAGGTATGGAGGTACATATGCTCCATTATTGATGATACGTTCCCTACGTTCCGAGAGGACTGTAAATGGGAGGGCAAGGAGGTGGTCGTCCCCAGTCCTGATGAGGACATTACCACATATGTAGAGGGGTATCTAAGTGTTTTCACATACCCCTTCACACTTGCCCCCGTGGACCCCATAGTCCTCGACTTCTGCAGAGGGTACGAGGTCTGCCTCAGGCAGATATATCCATGTTTTTGCAGGATCGTGATCCTCCTCCGCCACTTCGTTAATTACACCGAGGCACCCCGGTTCACCCTCGACCATCTACTTTATCCTTACAGTACCCGGATCTTCCGAGGGGTATTAATCAAGCTCGTTCGTCAGGCGAGGAAAGCTCCATTCTCGAGCATCGATGAGGATAGGGATCGAGGCTGGCAGGGAATATTCGTTCGGGTGAAAAGCGAGGATCTCATTCCCTCCGAGTTCTTACCATTCCCTGAAAAGTGGAACCTAGCCCGTAAGCCCTTCTTCTTTTTGAGTACTTAGAATTTCTTTTGGATTTTTTTGTTCTTCTTCTTCATTGCTTGGTTTTACCATCGTGCGGCGGTTGCCCGAGTCCCCAACGCAGTTCCCCACTTTAAAGAGTTAGTTGAGGGGATCTGCATGCAGATGTCGTATTTTGAGCGCGAATGGCGCAAGCTCTCGAAGGGCAAGTGGGAGGCCCGTTCCCTTGGTGAGTGCTCTTCCCGACCAAATTTACTTACATCTTTAGCTTTTTTATTTTAAATCCCTCACTTTCTTTCACAGGTTTTCCCAAGACCACTGACTCCCGGCATTGGATGAGGATGAGGCTTTGTCCTCATCCGATAAACCCTCTGCTTTGGGACAGTCTAAGGCTGCTGTGAAGAAAGAGGAGAAGAAGAGAATAAAGAGAAAGTCTTCAAGTTCCTCGGACGCCGAAGCCAAGAAGAAGAGGGTAGCGGTCCAGGCTCGAAAGAGTAATAAGAAGAGTACCCAGGCCGGGGTACCGGACTCTGACTCCCTCTACCGGGTTAGGGAAGTGACTGAGAGGCCGCCCCTCTTTAGCTCAGGAGACATAAAGAAAAATCAGAGGCTATGGTCTCCCGAGAAACTATCCCTTCTCTGACGGAAGCTGTTGGTGTCATTGACATCACGGAATCGCCATCCCATATAGAGTCATTATTTGACGAGGCTCAGGCCGTCAAGGAAAAGCCAAACGAGATGGCACGGGCCACAGAAGTGGCACTCAACTTATTCTATGATGGTGTGGACATCAGCATATTGGAGGATTACTCCGGGTTCGATTACCTGGAGATCAGAAAAAATTCGTATCGTTGGAAGAAAGCGAGCCGAGCTCGAGCTCGAAGCTGGTGAAGCAGTAACCATGCTCCTAGCGTGGATCCCGACCATAAAAGAATGATCATGTTTACGATCTCAACAGATACCCTGGTGCTGTCAGAACCAGTGGGTATGGCCAGCTATCTTCACTGACTGGTGACCGAAGAGGATCAGGTGAAGATGAACGAGGTGACCACACTGAGCCTCTTCAACGAGGCACAACATGCACTGAATCAGGTAAGTTTCCCTTTCTTTGTGCCTTTCATGCATCTCATTTAACTTCAGCGTATCTGTATGATCTTATTGATTTGTTTTTCAGGCTTCGGTGCTCTACCACGAAAGCTTCCATTCATCTGGGATGGAAGTCAGACAGCTCGAGTTCGAGCTCAAGGAGAAAGTCTGGCCGAAGGACATGTACAAGGTTCTTAGTGAGCAAAAAGACAAGGTCCTCAAGGATCTCCCCATTCTTCAAGCTGATCTGGAAAAAGCTAAAAGGGAAGCTTTGTCCGTGAAATGGGAGTATGCCAGCTGGCCGAGAAGGTAAGGATATTTGAGATTAAAAATGAGAGGTTACGAGTAGTAGCTAACGGTGCAACCGCGCAGGTCCAAGAAAAGATAGACCTGATTGACCAGCTCCGGGCCGAGATGAACTAGCTCAAAGCTTCGGCCGAGACGCTGAGGAGCAGGATGGACCTTCTGGCCTCGAAAAAGGAGTCTACCAAAGGGGAGTTGGCATCAGTCACAGACCAGCTCCGGGTGACAAAGGATAAGGCCGACAAGTGGTCTCGGCTAAATGATGAGCTCCGAGCACAACTGGACTCAGCCGTCTCGGAATGAGACTACCTTAGTTGGGAGTATACAGCGCTGAGGTCCAAGTTAGAGGCATCTTTGAGTCCAACTACTTCGTGTTTTGATTCTCAATCATCTAAAAGAACTGTGGAAGTAAGAGCACTTAGTGCTTGGGCAGGATTTAGAGGTTCTTTTGGTTCTAGTAGTAATGATTTTTCACAACTAAATGAGCTTGAAGTTTATTAGTCGCAGCAAATTGAGGAAGTGAATCTTGGCGGCTCCTGTAATATTTTGCAATGGTGTAAGGACAAAAAAAAATACTTTCCGGTTCTTTTAAGGATGTCCCGAGATATTTTAACTATTCAAGCTCCAACAGTGGCATCAGAGAGCGCTTTTAGTTAAGCAAGACTTCAAATCGGTGATTATAGAGCGTCTATGAGGGAGAGCCTGGAAAAATCAGTACTTTTCAGAGATTGGATCCGTTCAAAAAGAAGAAATTTTGGACTTACAGAATCACAACCAGAGGAAGACGAAGCTTACGAAAAATGCTAGCTGAACTTGCTGAGAATGCTACTTCGTCCAACAATGGAAGCGGCGATGACCAAGCTACGTTTCCGCCACCACCAACAGAAATTCCTCTGAACCTTGAAGTAATTATGAAGTTTGTAAGAGATAGCATGTAACTTGTATGAACAAAAATTAGTATGTACTATGTAAATTGTATTTTGGCACATCTTGATTAGTTCCTTTTTCTTTCAATGGTGGTATTAGCACCTTGTTGTACTCATTCCATAGAGGGGAGGAAGACTAAAAAAGATATTGCCTTATTTTTTATTGCTATACTAAAATTACAAGGCATTACTTTGAATATCTTTTTACAATATTTTTGTCTTTAAATTTGAATTAAAGAATTAGGTTACAATTCTATAATAAATTTACAAGACATTGCCTTAGATATTTGTTTAACATCTTTTTGTCTCTAATTTCTATTTAATGTTTTTTTTAAAATTACAACTTAGCCGTTGGGCCCACTTAGCCCGTGGGACCGACCCATTTAGCCCGAGACTATGAGTTCGTGGGTACGGTCCCGAGCCGGTTCCTATAAAATGACCGTTTAGCCCGGGACCGCTAAGCCCATTTATTTAAGGACCGGGACTGGCCCGGGAACGTGGCCCACGAGATCGGCCCACTTGGCCTGGTTAGGGCCCGGATCGGACCACTTGCCAACCCTAATGTAGAGTACATAATCGGAGACGCATAAGCTTTTTGCTATGGCAAGAATGAGCTACATGAGTACGATTCGTTTGACCATTTGGCCCTTACAATGAATTCTAATCATCAAGCCTTGGATTTTAATATTATTGGTCCAGTACGGGAGATCAGCAACTCCGGCTTTAGGCCGGCCTTTGAAACTAAGGTAGCACGTTTTACTGTTTCCTCATTAAATACCTTTCCATAAAACCCACTTCGGGAAAGACCGGTTCAAGGGAAACAGTGTACAATACCTTCTTTCAGACCTAATTATCAAATTTGCCCTCGGCCAAGTACCTACATAAGTTAGTCCATAGTATAACAAATTTCAAAGGGAATTGAGTTTGTACCTTAGCAGTAGTACCGCTTTTAGTGTGCCACGTTCCAGTTGTTTGGTAGTTGTATACCGTTTCCAGAATCGAGTTTATACGAACCTTTCCCAGTTATCCCGGCAACTCTATATGGACCTTCCCAATTCCGGCCTAGTTTCCCGTCATTTGGGTTCTTGGTGTGTAGCATTACTTTCCTTAATACGAAGTCACCGACTTGGAAATGTCCAAGGTGAGCTCTTTGGTTGTAGTACCTCCCCACTCGCTGCTTTTGGGCAGCCAACCGGACTAGGGCAGCTTCTTGCCTTTCGTCCAATAAGTCTAAACTCGTGGTCATAGATTTGGAGTTTGACATCTCAGTAGCATACTAGAACCTTAGGCTCGGTTCCCTCAAATAGAGCGAGATTAGGGCTTCCGCACCGTGGACTAAAGAGAATGGGTTTGCACTCGTACTTGACTTTGAGGTCGTTCGGTATGCCCACAAAATTTCAAGCAAGATTTCTTTCCACTTTCCCTTGGAATCGGTCAATCCCTTTTTCATGGTTTGGAGTATAGTTTTGTTCGTTGACTCTGCTTTTCCGTTCCCACTAGGGTGGTAAGGTGTTGATAATATCTTTTTAATTTTGTGGTCTTCGAAAAACTTACTTACCTTGCTGCCGACGAACTACTTTCTATTGTCGCAAATGATCTCGGACGGTATCCCGAATCAACATATTATATGATCCCAGATGTAGTCGATGAATTCTTTCCCCCAAACATTCTCGAACGCTTGAGCTTCGACCCATTTGGACAAATAACCGGTCATGAGTAGTATGTATTGGGCTTTACCGGGCGCCCATGGCAGGGGACCGATGATGTCCATCCCCCCTTTCATAAACGGCCATAGTGATTAGACCGGGTGAAGCATCTCTGCCGGTTGATAAATCATTGGGCGTGTCTTTGACACTAGTTGCATTTTCGTGCGAAGTCTTTCGCATCTTTCTCCATCTCGTTCTAGTAGTAACCGTCTCTGATTAATTTCCGAACCAGGGATTCTGCTCCCGAGTTGTTCCCACAAGTGCCATCGTGGACCTCTCTCATGGCGTAGTCAGTCTCCCCTGAACACAAGCACCTAGCTAGTTGGCCAAAAAAGGATCTTCTTAACAATTTCCCCTCGACCAAGCCGAACCTAGAAGCTTTCGTGCGCAGGGCTCTCGACTCCTTGGGATCCGATGGCAATTTTCCTATCTTCAGGTAGTGTATGTATTTGTTCTCCAATCCCAAGTGAAGCTTGTCAAGTTTACCTCAGCTTTACCTTCTTCTACCACTGAGTTCTTCTGTTGTACCATTGCCCCCGAGTCGAATTCATCGGTGTTGATAGACGACCCCAAGTTGGCCAGTGCATCGGCCTCGCTATTTTGATCCCGAGGTACGTGCTGTAGAGTCCATTCCTTGAATTGGTGTAAGGTCAGCTACAAATTATCCAAGTACCTCCGCATCCGTTCCTCTTTTACTTCGAATGTCTTGTTGGCTTCATTTACGACAAGGAGGGAGTCACATTTTGCCTCGATCACTTTGGCCACTAGGCTCTTAGCCAGTTCTAGACCTGCAATCATAGCTTCATACTTGGCTTCGTTGTTAGTCAATTTTACAGTTCTAATAGACTACCTAATTACGTTACCCATAGGTGGTTTCAATATGATACCGAACCCGGACACCTTCGCGTTGGAGGCACCGTCCGTGAATAGGGTCCAGATCCCCGAGTTAATCTCTGAAGTGAGTAGTAATTCCTTCTCGACCTCGGGTACCAAGGCAGCCGTAAAGTCGGCCACAAAGTTCGCCAAAATCTGAGATTTTATGGCGGTTCTGGGTTTGTACTCGATATCGTACCTGCTAATTTCTACGGCCCATTTGGCCAACCGTCCCGAGAGCTTGGGTTTATGTATGACACTCCTTAGTAGGTAAGAGGTCATGACACATATGGGGTGGCATTGAAAGAACAATTTTAATTTCCTAGAAGCGCTTAGTAAGGCGAGCGCTAATTTTTCTAAGTGTGGGTACCTTGTTTCGGCGTCACCTAGGGTTCTACTAACATAATAAATAGGAAATTGTATACCTTCTTCTTTCCGTACCAGGACACCACTTAACGCCACCTCAGAAACCGCCAAGTAGAGTTATAGCTATTCTTTCGCCTTCGAAGTGTGCAGCAAGGGAGGGCTCGATAGGTATCACTTGAGTGCTTCTGAAGCTTGTTGGCATTCCGGGGTCTAAGAGAAGTTGTTATTTTGTTTTAATAGTGACAAAAACCGATGGCTCTTATCCGATCTCAAAATGAACCGACCCTACGTGTGTCACGACCCAAATCTCTCTCTGTAGGATGTCGTGATGGCACATAGCCTTAGGGACTAGGTAAGCCTAACATTTAACTGAATTAATAACAATATTTAATAACGACTAATGAATGCGAAGTAGAAATCTCTATACAAAACATACAATCCCAAAACCGGTAGTACAAGTCATAAGCTCTACAAAGTTTACTACATAACCCTATAAATACAATTGTTTCGAAATAGAGATAAAACAGTACATGTACAATAACAGAAGGTGACTCTAAAGCCTGTGAATGCAGCAACAGATCTACCTTGAGTCTCCACAGCATGATCTGTACAGCTAGCTAGCGATCGACTGACTCCGAATTTACCTGGATCTACACAAAAATGTGCAAAAGGGTAGTATGAGTACACCACAGTGATACCTAGTAAGTATCAAGACTAACCTCAGTGGGATAGTGACGAGGGACATTCAAGACACCTACTGAACCAGATAACCTGAACAAGTATAAGTGGAGAACTAACAGAGTATGATATCTCTACAAAACTATGCATAATGACAATAATGATATAGTGCTTACAATAAGAAACAAAAGTAACAATTAGCAACGAAACACAACAAGTAATAATACAGTAGAGTAAGCTGATCACAGTCTAAATCCGATGAAAACAGATAAAGGAAGGACAAGTAGCAACTCGACAAGAATAACAACTTTCACACCAGGTTTATTCAGTAGTCTCCACGAGGTACCATACCTCAAAATATTCACAAGTCACGGGTCCAACTTTGTGAACCCTAAACACTTGTCATCTTGTGCCCCGGTTAGAAGGCAAGTAGATGAGTGTGTGTATAAATGCTCAATAATATCAGGAAACATCTTCTTAAAAAAATAAGGGGGATTAATTACGTGTATGCTTGTGTAAATGTTCTAACGCAGCTCCGGCCAATGAGTAAGAGCTGTGGGAAATGAACGACACATAAGAAATGATCCCCACGATTTGCACAAGGTAAAACTCACACAAATTAGGCACTCCACAACACAAATATCAACAACAACAATGCCCCCAGGCCATCTCAAGTCACCACAAATCAATTCCCGACATAGCCCACCTTGTCTCGCCACGTGCGCAATAATAAAGTAAACGCCCTTGTCTCGCCACACGTGCATAATGATATTCCCACCTTGTAATGCCACATGCGCAACCCACATATATAGCCTGCCTTGTCAAGCCACATGTGCACATATTAATATTAACAATAGCACAGCAGAAACCTCGTGCAACACAACAACAACCGTACGGCAGAAATCTCGTGCATCATAATAATAACCGCACGACAGAAACTTTGTGCATCACAACACCGAGTACAACTGCAACAATGACAATAACACAAGATTACAACAAGTAAATCAACTCAAGAGCTTTCTATCACAAATAAATGGTAGAACAAGTTCACCAAGAAAAATACAATAGAGATTACTAGTCATAATAAGAATAGCTCAACAAGGGAGCAATAATATGTAACAACAATCCCACAAAGTACAATTCAACAACAAGGGAGATAACACGAGTCAATAACTCCAAATAAGGATAAGTCAACTAAGATATAGGATAACTAAACTTCTTTTAAGGTTGAGCAATTACGAAAGAGATACAACAAATTCAATTAAGGGTAAGCAGCGGAAGGATAATCATATCCTCAATTAAGGATGAAAAATTACATAAGAGATAATTATAATTTCAATCAAGGAGAAGCGATTAGGGAGGGATAGCATGGCAATGGAAGAGGTAACAACTTCAGTTAAGTCACATAAGATTCAAATAGGCAGAAAGAGTGGATCATGAAGCAATTAATTCTAATTAAAACATGTAGAGGTGAAACTAGTAAATGGGAAACTTAATCATAACAAAACAACTTCATATTCAGTGAACAAGAGGACCTAATAGCCCTAAAAGGTCAACTTTCCACAAATAAGCCCGAGCACGTACTCGTCACCTCACGTACACAGACTTCACATAACACAATTAACACAAAAGACGCAAGTCCTAAGAGATAGTTCCCCCATAAGGATGTCTTTCCCTCGATTTTCCAACTCCGAATGGCCCAAATCTAGCCAAAAGAATTTACAAATCATGAATACAACTACAAGAAACTAATTTAAATCATAAATTTATGACTTTAGCAAAGAATCGAAAAATCGCCCTAAAAAGCCGACTCGGGCCCATGTCTCGGAATCGGGTAAAAGTCACAAAATACGAACACCCATTCGATATCGAGTTCAGCCATACCAAAATTACCAAAATCCAACACCAAGTCGCCACTCAAATCCCCAAATTAAACTCTCCAAATCCCTAGTCTTAGACTACCAATTTCCACCTTAAACACACACAATCTAGGTGGCAAAATCAATGGGGAACCAAGATTATTGATCAAAATAAACACAAGGAACTTACCTCAAGAAACCACACGAAAATGCTCTCAAAACTTGCCAAGACCCGTGCTCAAAATGTCAAAAAATGATAAAATCACGAACTCTTGGTTTAATATAGTCTGCCCAGGCTTTTCTCCTTCTGTGAAAACTTAACCGCTTCTGCGGCGTCACAGAAGCGATCACTAACCCACATCTGTGGCTTCTCCGCTCCTGCAATACCTCACTCCGCATATGCGGACTCGCTTCTGCATGCCCCCAAGCCGCATCTGCGGTCCCAGCTCCCTTGCCAAATTCTGCTTCTGCGGTGCCCTTGCTCGCTTCTTCGAGCTCGCTTCTGCGGGGGCACGACTGCATCTGCGGTCTCAGTTGGGCAATTCCAATTGCGCTTCTGCGGCTCGATGGCCGCTTTTGCGGTGCTGCACCTGCGGCCCAAAATGCACATGTGCGATTACACCAAACACAACAAGGCTCAACTATGCTCCAAGTCCAATATTTTTGTCTGTTAACCACGCGGAATGCACCCGAGACCCTCGGGACCTCAACCAAAAATACCAACCAGTCCTACAACATAACACGGACCCTCTCGAGGTCTCAAATCACATCGAATAACATTGGAACTACGAATCGCACCATGAATCAATCTTATGATCTTTCAAATCTTCCAATTTCTAAAACTCGCGCCGAAACCTATTAAATTAACCCGGAATGACGTTAAATTTTGCAGGCAAGTCCTAAATGATATAACAGAGCTGTTCCAACTCTCGAAATCACATTCTAACCTCGATATCACCAAAGTCAAATCTTGGTCAAACCTCTCAACCTTCCAAAACTTTAACTTTTTCAACTTTCACCGAAATGCTTCAAATTACCCTACGGACCTCCAAATCTAAATCTGGATGGAAGCCTAAGCCCAAAATCACCATACAAAGCTGTTGAAATCATCAAAAATCTATTTTGGAGTCGTTTACACAAAAGTCAAATTCCAGTTAACTCTTATCGCTTAAGCTTCCAAAACAAGAGTCCTTTTTTCCAAATTGACTCTGAATCATCCTGTAACTGAACCCAACCACGCACGCAATTTTGTAATACAGAATATGAAGTTTCTCAAGACCTTCTACCGCCGAACGATACTTTAATATCAAAACTATCGATTGGGTCGTTACAACGTGGCTATCCGTCGGGTCAGTCTTTGTACTGCCTTAACATCGTCGACTACGGTGATGTCTTCTATGGCCTTTATTTGGTTCGAGTTGTTCTCTATTCCTCGATTAGATACCATAAACCTAAGAAACTTGCCTGAGCTGACCTCGGATGAACACTTATCCGGGTTTAGCTTCATGTTGTACTTCCTCAATATGTCAAAGGTTTCTTGCAAATGTTTCAAATGGTCCTCTGCTCGCAGGAACTTAACCACTATATCGTCAATTTAAACTTGCATTGATTTTCCTATTTGTTCTTCAAACATCCGGTTAACTAGGCGTTGGTATGTGGCAGCAGTGTTCTTTAGTCCAAACACCATTACGTTATAATAGTAGGTATCGAATTTGGTTATGAAAGAAGTCCTCTCTTGATCGCCTGGGTCCATCCAAATTTGGTTGTACCCTGAATAAGTATCTAGAAAACTCAGTATCTCGTGTCCGACCGTCGCGTCGATCAATCGATCGATATTAGGCAAAGGGAAAGAGTCCTTCGGAAGCACCTTGTTTAGATCCTTATAATCTACACACGTTCACACCTCTTTTTTCCCACTCAAACCTATTACGAGGTTGAGTTAGAAGATTTTTTCAATTAAAGTGATGTTTTGAAAAGGGATTGTTTATTATTTAGAGTCGCCACTTGGAATTGAGTTTTGGTGTTTCAAGTCACCTTTTATTTGAATCTCTCGTCAAATGGGCAGTTTGACTCCTAATTTATGGTCTACAAAAACAGAAAAGTGAGTAAGGAATTCTGTTGACCAAGTGGAAGGTAAGGCACCCTCGAGTCCCATGGTTCTAACACGGTCGCTTCTATTGACTAATATCCGACTTAAATGAATTCTTGAATTTTTTTGTATTTTATTGATTATGATTTGCCTATTACCACTTAATTATTTATTGTATTTTATTAATTTGTTTGACCTAGATGATGTATACACACAAGGTAAGTGTTTAAAATTGAATGTTAAACCAAGGTACGGAATGTATATATGGTCAAAACATAATTATTTTAAATTTAAAGGTATCAAGACGCGGGAATGCGCACATGATCCTTTTATTACTTAAGCATATCAATCCAAGATTCGGGTATGAACATATTGGCTAATATTTAAAGTACATCTAATGTTTTTCTAGCATTTTAGAGTATTTCAATTATTTTGTCTCTTTTAGATTCAAGATATATATTTGTATATTTTTATTATATTTTATTTTACTTATTGGAACGAGTCTTGAGTTAGTTCATGACTCATTTTGCTCCCTCACAATTATTTTCTAGTAATAGGCCTTGAAATATGTCTAGCCCAATTAATTATATTCTCACATGATCCCACCTTCAGTGGAAATATGAAAGAAATGTAATTAACAGCATAGCCTCAAACATATGCTAACAGAAAATCAAATAAAATGTATAAATGAAGATAATAACTCATGAAAATTCCAACTTATATTTCAATACTGAAACAAAGAAAGAATCTATATCCTTAGACTACTTTAAGTAACAAACATCATACTAAACTAACTTAACTAATACAATAAACGTGAAGTTGTTATACAATAAACAACTTCGCTACAGGCTAACAAAAAAGGGGAGGTTAGGGATGTTTCGAATCTTGCCGGAAATGAAGCTAGCGCCGGCGACTTCTTTGACGTTAGGCGTTACTCTGGCGTTCACCGTGGAAGTAATGCCAACAACCATTGCTTTCCGTCCTTCGCTGTCGACCTCTGTTATTTGGCCAAATCTCCGGCAAACCTCCTTACTTTTGTGATGCCTTCACTATTTTGT
This sequence comes from Nicotiana tabacum, assembly GCF_000715075.1. Lineage (NCBI taxonomy): Eukaryota > Viridiplantae > Streptophyta > Magnoliopsida > Solanales > Solanaceae > Nicotiana > Nicotiana tabacum. The sequence continues at coordinate 55,453,529 of NC_134088.1, forward strand.
GTGGCTTATTATGTTATAGTGACATTGTGATACCATTGTTGTTGTTGGTTGTTCTGGCCGGATTCACATTTTTCCGGCGACCCCCTTTCGTTGTTGTTCTATCTGCTAATGATAGACTTTGTGGGGGATTTGACATGTTAATTTTCTGCCTAATGTTACCTATGTTGTGTTGGTGAAAATGGTTCATTAAACTCACCATATTACTTCCTGTTCGTTTGCTCGAATTTGTCCCAAAGTGTGATAACCCAAAAGGTCATCGTATGTTTTAGACCTCGAATCTGCACTCTTAAGCCTTAAAAATGTCATTTTTACCCTTCTCGATTTACGTGCGCAGTCCGGACATGTTTTCGGAAAGCTTTTATGTTGAAAATTGATGAAAACAAGAATTTATGCCTTAAAAAGTTGATTTTATTTGATTTCGGTCAACATTGGTAAACGAGCCCGGATCCGTATTTTGACAGTCTCGGTGGGTTCTTATCAAATTATGGGGCCTGGGCGTATGCCCGGAATCGAATTCGGAGGTCCCTAGCTTGAGTTATGAATTTTTGATAAAAATTAAAACTCTGGAAATTATTTGTTTTTAAGAATTGATTGATGTTTGGCATTGTTAGTACCGGGTCCGTATTTTAGTTCCGGAGCCTGGTACAGGTTCATTATGATATTTAAGAATTGTCTGTGAAATTTGGTGAGAAACGGAGTTGATTTGACGTGATTCGAACGTCCTGTTGAAAAAATAGAAATTTTAATGTGTTCTTGAGAATTTCATTTGATTTGGTGCTAAATTCATAGTTCTAGGTGTTATTTTGGCGATTTGATCGCGCGGTCAAGTTCGTATGATGTTTTTAGACTTGTGTGCATATTTGATTTAGAGCCCCAAAGGGCTCGAGTGAGTTTCGGATAGGCCACAAAATGTTTTGAACTTAGAAAAATCTGGTATTTTTGCAGTGTGATCGCGAACTTAGAAAAATCATAGTCATTCTCACGATCGCGAAGGGGAAACTGGGTTGGGGGAGGATTTACTTGTTACACCCTATATTTTCGTATGTAAAAATGCGTCGTAAGCAAACTAATGTAGGACAAAAAAAATGAGATAATATTTAAAAGTATATAAAGTAAGTTAATCATGTTGCCTCTGAGGTTACAAATATTGAAGATCATGAACAACAAGTACAAAGAGGGTTGGATAGTTCAGAAGCTAAAGCAATTGAAGAAAATAATATTTCATCGAAAGTCGACAAGTTGGGAATGTTATAACATGTACCTTTGGGGTGAGACTAGGGTGATTAACATGATAAAGAGATTATGTTATGATTTATATTAGTCGTATTACATCCGTGTGTTATGTTTTTAAGTCAAGCGAGTTGTGGAACAAAAGTCGATGAAAGTCATCACAAGTTACATTCATAAGTTTTACTGAAACTTTGGGTCAAATGTAACTGCAATTTTCTCCCAATATACTTAGAGTTATGGTGTGTTCCACCCATCAAATTAAAGATCTATGAGTCTATTTTCCAACGCATTAAACCATTTGTCAATACGACATCGGAGTAGAGAGATATGTGCATTGTTGCGATACTGCGCAAGCTGCTAGGTGACAAGTAGGTGTGTCACCTACTTGCTTAAATGAAAGCCCAAAAATGGGCCATTTCGGGTCGTCCAAAGAGGCCTTTTAAGGGCCTATTTTCTTCATATATTAGACTTAAAATAGAGCATAATAACCAGACATAAGCTCTGCAAAGAATCCTCCCAAAAATTTCCCATAAACCCTAATTGATTTTCTCTCCCTTTCAAGTTCCAATTGGAGGTAAAACTTAGAGTTTGAAGAACCAAGATAGGAGATGAGTTATCCAACAAATAAGGTGAGTTTACTGCTCTCTTTCATCCATTTTTTCTGCTGTAAATTCATGGTAAGTCGTTCTATACTTGTAAGAACTCACGGGACGGTGATCGGAAGCCGTGAGTTCGAGTTATTCACTTGTAGCGGACTGTTTTGTGGACTGTTTTGTGTTGCTGTTGGGCTGCGTGTTTTATTACTATTTTTGTGGAGATTTGGAGGAGGAAGGGGGTTTATAAACACCATATAAATGTAGGGTGGTTGGCTGGTCGTTCGTCATAACATTTTCGGGTCGTTTGACACTACTACGGTGGTCGTTTTGTGTACGAAGAGATTGGGGTGTGTTGGGCTGTTTTGTAGTATTTGATGGTGTATATAGGGCTGGAAAATGATGTATATATGTTGTTATTGTTCTGTCCTTGTATTGTTGGTGTTATCTTGAAGTTGGAGGAAGGGCATATTATAAGGGAGATGCTGCCCGTTTTAATACAAAATAGGTTTGTCGTTCGTTGTGCGATAGTTGTACCTTTCGTAACTTAACGATAGTATTATTATCATTCTTGTAGATTAAGGTGCGAAGAGGTGAGTTCAACTTGGTGATTGAAAAGATTGTGATAAGGTATGTTAAGGCTAAGCCTTCCTTCATTTTGGCATGATCTCGTAGCTACATGTGTTAGTAATGAGACAAAAGAGAAGTTCATATTCATGAATTTATTCACACTATTCTAGTCTCATAAGTTACAATATTATTCCTTATCGAGACTCTATATTCAATTTTAGTATTGTCTTCTTTCAGTCAAGAGAGCAGCAAGCCTATATATACAGTATTACAGTATTTTCATTACCATCGAGCTATAATCGATGGGCAGGCCCCTATTGGGCAACCTCTGATCAGATGGAAAGTTATATACCGAGCCTACTGTGGCCGAGCGCCTATGAGCGAGCCCAGCATGGTCGAGATACATAGCCTAGTATGGCCGAGCGCCTATAAGCGAGCCTACTATGGCAGAGCAGTTATATATACCGAGCCTTATAAGGCCGTACAATTATTTTACTTACTATATTGAAGGAGTTGAGTCAGTATCAGCAGGTAAGTATATCTCCAGACCATCTTTGACTCCCAGTTAATTTCAGTTATCATATTATCAGTTCAGTTTCAGATTTCAGTTATTTTATTGCCTTACATACTCGGTACATTATTTCGTACTGACGTCCCTTTTTTGGGGGCGCTGCATTTTATGCGTGCAGGTTCAGACAGACAGACGGGTAGACCTCCTCAGTAGGTGTTTCCCGAGTTCCGCCTGATCGGTAAGCTCCACGTCTTTCGGAGTTGCCAGGACTAGAGTTTTGTGTACATCTTATGTATATCTGTATATATGTTATGGGTAGGTCGGGGCCCTGTTCCGATCACAGTACATCTATCAGTAGAGGCTTGTAGGCATATCCTGTTGGTTAGTGCAGTATGTTGGGTTTGTATAAATTGGTGGTTTGTCAGCTGTAGTAGCTATGACGGCCTTGTCGGCCTAGCTTTATATTGATATTTAGTTAGTGCTAGTTTCCATTCAGTTTTATATTTTGCTTCGCAAATTGTCTTGCAAGGTGGCCCCATGGCCAAAGTATGACATTATGTGTTCAGAGTCCCTTAGTCGCAATTTGGTACGCCAGGTTAGGTGAGGCACGGGGTGCTTGTCTCGCTCCTAGGTTCGGGGCGTGACAAACTTGGTATCAGAGCAGTTCTGTCCTAGGGAGTCTACAAGCCGTGTCTAGTAGGGTCTTGTTTATAGATGTGTTGTGCACCACATTATATAAGCAAGGAACTACAGGGCATTTAGGAGTTGGTTACACTTCTTTGAAATCTAAATCGTGCTATAGAACTGAGTTATAGGAAATTTGAATTAAACTTATGTGTTGGTGTTTGCATGCACAGATGACGGTGACTAGGAAGACTACGGCTAGCCAGAGGAGAGATACAGTAGTAGGTGAGGGGACCAACAGGGTACCCCCAGTAGATGGGGCCCAGTCTGAGGCTCAAGGGGAGACCCCTACTCAGCCATTACCGGCTCCTCCACCAACTACGGAGATTCCTAGGGAAACCGCACATCCAGTTCCCCCTCCACTTCCATCAGATCAGGACTTAAGGAGTGCGGTGCATTTGTTGACACAGTTGGTAGCTACCCAGCAACATGCTAGGGCATCAGCTAGTGCAGGAACTTCTGAGGGGTCTGGGAGTTCAAGGGTCCGAGAGTTTATTGCTTTGAGTCCCCCAGAGTTCACGGGGACAGATCAGAGGGAGGACCCGCAGGATTTCATAGATCAGCTTCACAGGATCTTTCGTGTTATGCATGCCACGGAGAAAGAGGCAGTTGAGCTAGCAGCTTTTCGACTCCGAGATATAGCCATCCTTTGGTATGAGGGATGGGAGAGGTCCAGGGGACGTGATACACCTCCAACTATTTGGGAGAATTTTTCAGATGCTTTCCTTGACCAGTACTTACCGCGGGAGATCCGACAGGCTCGAGTCGATCAGTTTCTAGCCCTCAAGCAGGGTAATATGAGTGTTCGAGAGTATAGTCTCCGTTTTGACTCATTGGCCAGATATGCACCATCCATAGTTTCTACTATGCGGGATAGGATTCACAGGTTTATAGCAGGGTTAGCCCCAGAGTTAACCGAGGCATGTGCCACCGCTGCATTGCAGGATAGTATGGATATCTCCCGGATTCAGGCATTCGCCCAGAATATAGAAAGGGGTAGGCGTCGGCAGCAGGGTACAGAGAGGGCTGAGCAAGGGCAACGTAAGAGGATGAGATTTCCCAGGTCTCAGGAGCAATCTCAGGGTAGTTATAGGACCCAGTACTTCGGACGGCCACCTAGGCCTCCGCCACCTCAGTTACAGGGTTACGGGTATGACCGCTATACTCAGTCAGTACCAGGTGAGAGCTCACGGGCGTCGGGTTTGCAGCGACAACGAGGTTCTGCGCAGACATGGTCATTTCCTCCGCAGTGTGACATCTGTGGTAGAGGACACTTGGGTCAATGCCGAGCAGGTTCTGATGCTTGTTATACATGTGGGCGTCCGGGGCATATGATGCGAGATTGCCCAAATAGAGATTCTGGGGGAATGGCACAACCAGCGAGTTCAGCAACAGGATCGTCTATGTCCGTGCATCCTTCAAGGCGGGAGTCTCAGTCTTCGGTTGGTAGAGGTCGAGGCAGAGGTAGAGGTTCCAGTTCAAGTGGTAATCAGAACCGTATCTATGCTTTAGCGGGTCGACAGGACCAGGAGTCTTCACCAGACGTTGTGACAGGTATATTAACCATTTGCTCTCACGATGCTTATGCTTTGATAGACCCAGGATCTACTTTATCGTATATTACCCCATTTGTCGCGAGGAAGTTTGGTATAGTGCCTGAAATACTAAGTGATCCTTTTGCGGTATCTACACCGGTCGGAGAATCGATTATTGCTAGACGGGTTTACCGAGGTTGTACGGTGACAATTTGTAGTCGTCAGACCTCAGCTGACCTAGTTGAGCTAGAGATGATGGACTTTGATGCTATCATGGGCATGGACTGGTTGGCAGCTTGCTATGCCACAGTTGATTGCCGAGCAAAGGTAGCCAAATTTCATTTTCCGGGTGAGCCAGTCCTTGAATGGGTAGGTAATACACCAACACCCAGAGGTAGGTTTATTTCCTATCTGAAGGCGAGGAAAATGATCGCAAAAGGGTGCATTTATCATATTTTGCGAGTTAGAGATGCAGATGCTGAGATACCTACACTTCAGTCTATTCCCATAGTCAAAGAGTATGCAGATGTGTTTCCAGATGAGCTTCCAGGTATTCCTCCAGAGCGAGAGATTGATTTTAGCATCGATTTGCTTCCAGGAACTCAACCAATATCCGTCCCTCCGTATAGAACGGCACCTGCCGAATTGAAGGAGTTGAAGGAGCAGTTAAAAGATTTGCTGGAGAAAGGTTACATTAGGCCCAGTACCTCACCTTGGGGTGCACCGGTACTATTTGTGCGGAAGAAAGACGGCTCGCTGAGGATGTGTATCGATTATAGGCAGTTGAACAAGGTAACTATTAAGAATAAGTATCCACTTCCAAGGATCGATGACTTGTTTGATCAGTTGCAGGGAGCTAGATGCTTTTCCAAGATTGATTTGAGGTCGGGGTACCACCAGGTCAGAGTTCGGGAAAAAAATATTCCGAAGACAGCCTTCAGGACCCGATATGGCCACTTCGAGTTCCTTGTCATGTCCTTCGGGTTGACTAATGCACCCGCTGTATTTATGGACTTGATGAATAGCCTATTCCGGCCATTTTTAGATCTGTTCGTGATAGTATTTATTGATGATATTCTGGTTTATTCCCGTTCAGAGGATGAGCATGCGGACCACCTGCGAGCGGTACTCCAAACCCTCCGTGATCGTAAGTTGTATGCTAAGTTTTCTAAATGTGAGTTCTGGTTGAAGTCTGTAGCATTCTTGGGGCATATTGTATCAGATGAAGGGATAAAGGTGGACACTCAGAAGATTGAGGCCGTGAAATCTTGGCCTAGACCTACCACTCCGACAGAGGTTCGTAGCTTTCTAGGCTTAGCAGGATACTATCGGAGGTTCGTAGAGGGTTTTTCTTCCCTTTCGGCACCATTGACGAAGTTGACACAGAAAGAAACTAAGTTTCAATGGACAGAGGCTTGTGAGCGGAGTTTCCAAGAGCTTAAGAACAAATTGACCTCAGCTCCAGTTCTAACACTTCCAGAGGGTCTAGAGGGTTATGCCGTGTATTGTGATGCATCAGGTGTCGGGTTAGGATGTGTCCTGATGCAACATGGGAAGGTAATTGCATATGCTTCAAGGCAGTTGAGGAAGCACGAGAGGAATTATCCGACCCACGACCTCGAGTTAGCTGCGGTTGTCCATGCACTTAAGATATGGCGGCATTATTTATATGGTGTTCATGTTGATATATTTACTGATCATAAAAGCCTACAATATATTTTCAAGCAGAAAGAGTTGAATTTGCGACAGAGGCAATGGCTTGAGTTATTGAAAGATTATGATGTTAACATTCTCTACCATCCAGGGAAAGCTAATGTTGTAGCAGATGCCTTAAGTCGCCGATCTATGGGTAGCTTAGCACATGTAGAGCCCGAGAAAAGACAATTAGCTAGAGATATTCATCAATTGGCTTCGTTGGGGGTTCGGTTAGTAGATTCTGAGGATGGTGGAGTTGTAATCCAAAACACTGCAAAATCATCCCTCATAGCTGAAGTCAAGGAAAGGCAGTACGAGGACCCAGAGTTGGTCGAGTTGAGAGAGCGAGTTCCGCAGCAGAAGAAGCCATTGTTAGAGCTCAAGGGAGATGGGGTTCTCAGATACAAGGGTCGTTTGTGTGTTCCAGATGTAGCAGGGCTACGAGACAGGATTATGTCAGAGGCACATTATTCATGGTATTCCATCCACCCTGGATCGACGAAGATGTATCATGACATTAAGGATATGTACTGGTGGAATGATATGAAGAAGAACATTGCTGAGTTTGTCGCCCAATGTACTAGTTGCCAGCAAGTGAAGGTAGAACACCAGAAGCCCGGAGGGCTAATGCAGACTATAGAGATCCCGACATGGAAATGGGAGGCGATAAACATGGACTTTATCATGGGTTTACCTCGTTCTAATCGTAAGTTCGATTCCATATGGGTGATAGTCGATAGGCTCACGAAATCAGCTCACTTCCTACCGGTCAGATCTACATATACAGCAGAAGATTATGCAAAGTTATATATTAAGGAGATAGTGCGGCTACACGGAGTACCAGTTTCTATTATATCTGACCGTGGGGCTCAGTTTACAGCACATTTTTGGAGGTCATTTCAGAGAGGTCTAGGGACTCAGGTGAATCTCAGCACAGCTTTTCATCCACAGACTGATGGACAAGCCGAGCGCACAATTCAGACGCTCGAGGATATGTTACGAGTATGTGTGTTGGATTTTAAAAGAAGTTGGGATGAACATCTACCTCTTATCGAGTTTGCATATAATAACAGTTACCACTCCAGTATCCAGATGGCTCCGTACGAGGCTTTGTATGGGTGTAAGTGCAGATCTCCTATAGGGTGGTTTGATGTTGGAGAATCTGGGTTACATGGGCCAGACCTGGTTCAGCAGGCCATAGAGAAAGTAAAGGTTATCCGGGAGCGACTGTTGACAGCTCAGAGTCGTCAGAAGTCATATTTTGACGTGCGGCGACGAGACTTAGAGTTCAGGATTAATGACTGGGTATTCTTAAAGGTATCACCTATGAAGGGCGTGATGAGGTTTGGCAAGAAAGGAAAGCTTAGCCCACGGTATATTGGGCCTTATAGGATCATTCGGAGAGTGGGCCAACTAGCTTATGAGTTAGAGTTGCCCTCAGAATTGGAGTCTGTCCATCCGGTTTTTCACGTATCTATGCTACGGAAGTGCATTGGCGATCCTACCCGAGTGGTGCCCACGGATGATGTACAGATTACAGAGGACTTGTCATATGAGGAAATTCCAGTTGCCATCCTAGACCGACAAATCCGCAATCTACGAAATAAGGAGGTAGCTTCCGTAAAGGTTTTATGGAGGAGCAAGAATGTAGAAGAGATGACGTGGGAATCGGAGGAAGAAATGAAATCTAAATACCCCCACCTATTTCAAAATGAAGATATGGTTCGAGATGGGACGCTACAACATAGCTCTATGTAGGCTAGCAGGTCATCAGGTAAGCTTTTATTTTTCACTTTCAATATTTATGATTTACGGTCGGTGAGGCAAATTGCTGCTATTTATAAAGATTGGCCATGTGTGGCATGCATAGTATGTTTCTGGCTACGTGCAGGTTGGTTTTAACCTAGTGTACGAAGGATACTCTGGAAAAAGTTTCCAAAGTCTCCAAGAGTAAACATTCGAGGACGAATGTTCCCAAGGGGGAGTGATGTTACACCCTATATTTTCGTATGTAAAAATGCGTCGTAAGCAAACTAATGTAGGACAAAAAAATGAGATAATATTTAAAAGTATATAAAGTAAGTTAATCATGTTACCTCTGAGGTTACAAATATTGAAGATCATGAACAACAAGTACAAAGAGGGTTGGATAGTTCAGAAGCTAAAGCAATTGAAGAAAATAATGTTTCATCGAAAGTCGACAAGTTGGGAATGTTATAACATGTACCTTTGGGGTGAGACTAGGGTGATTAACATGATAAAGAGATTATGTTATGATTTATATTAGTCGTATTACATCCGTGTGTTATGTTTTTAAGTCAAGCGAGTTGTGGAACAAAAGTCGATGAAAGTCATCACAAGTTACATTCATAAGTTTTACTGAAACTTTGGGTCAAATGTAACTGCAATTTTCTCCCAATATACTTAGAGTTATGGTGTGTTCCACCCATCAAATTAAAGATCTATGAGTCTATTTTCCAACGCATTAAACCATTTGTCAATACGACATCGGAGTAGAGAGATATGTGCATTTTTGCGATACTGTGCAAGCTGCTAGGTGACAAGTAGGTGTGTCACCTACTTGCTTAAATGAAAGCCCAAAAATGGGCCATTTCGGGTCGTCCAAAGAGGCCTTTTAAGGGCCTATTTTCTTCATATATTAGACTTAAAATAGAGCATAATAACCAGACATAAGCTCTGCAAAGAATCCTCCCAAAAATTTCCCATAAACCCTAATTGATTTTCTCTCCCTTTCAAGTTCCAATTGGAGGTAAAACTTAGAGTTTGAAGAACCAAGATAGGAGATGAGTTATCCAATAAATAAGGTGAGTTTACTGCTCTCTTTCATCCATTTTTTCTGCTGTAAATTCATGGTAAGTCGTTCTATACTTGTAAGAACTCACGGGACGGTGATCGGAAGCCGTGAGTTCGAGTTATTCACTTGTAGCGGACTGTTTTGTGGACTGTTTTGTGTTGCTGTTGGGCTGCGTGTTTTATTACTATTTTTGTGGAGTTTTGGAGGAGGAAGGGGGTTTATAAACACCATATAAATGTAGGGTGGTTGGCTGGTCGTTCGTCATAACATTTTCGGGTCGTTTGACACTACTACGGTGGTCGTTTTGTGTACGAAGAGATTGGGGTGTGTTGGGCTGTTTTGTAGTATTTGATGGTGTATATAGGGCTGGAAAATGATGTATATATGTTGTTATTGTTCTGTCCTTGTATTGTTGGTGTTATCTTGAAGTTGGAGGAAGGGCATATTATAAGGGAGATGCTGCCCGTTTTAATACAAAATAGGTTTGTCGTTCGTTGTGCGATAGTTGTACCTTTCGTAACTTAACGATAGTATTATTATCATTCTTGTAGATTAAGGTGCGAAGAGGTGAGTTCAACTTGGTGATTGAAAAGATTGTGATAAGGTATGTTAAGGCTAAGCCTTCCTTCATTTTGGCATGATCTCGTAGCTACATGTGTTAGTAATGAGACAAAAGAGAAGTTCATATTCATGAATTTATTCACACTATTCTAGTCTCATAAGTTACAATATTATTCCTTATCGAGACTCTATATTCAATTTTAGTATTGTCTTCTTTCAGTCAAGAGAGCAGCAAGCCTATATATACAGTATTACAGTATTTTCATTACCATCGAGCTATAATCGATGGGCAGGCCCCTATTGGGCAACCTCTGATCAGATGGAAAGTTATATACCGAGCCTACTGTGGCCGAGCGCCTATGAGCGAGCCCAGCATGGTCGAGATACATAGCCTAGTATGGCCGAGCGCCTATAAGCGAGCCTACTATGGCAGAGCAGTTATATATACCGAGCCTTATAAGGCCGTACAATTATTTTACTTACTATATTGAAGGAGTTGAGTCAGTATCAGCAGGTAAGTATATCTCCAGACCATCTTTGACTCCCAGTTAATTTCAGTTATCATATTATCAGTTCAGTTTCAGATTTCAGTTATTTTATTGCCTTACATACTCGGTACATTATTTCGTACTGACGTCCCTTTTTTGGGGGCGCTGCATTTTATGCGTGCAGGTTCAGACAGACAGACGGGTAGACCTCCTCAGTAGGTGTTTCCCGAGTTCCGCCTGATCGGTAAGCTCCACGTCTTTCGGAGTTGCTAGGACTAGAGTTTTGTGTACATCTTATGTATATCTGTATATATGTTATGGGTAGGTCGGGGCCCTGTTCCGATCACAGTACATCTATCAGTAGAGGCTTGTAGGCATATCCTGTTGGTTAGTGCAGTATGTTGGGTTTGTATAAATTGGTGGTTTGTCAGCTGTAGTAGCTATGACGGCCTTGTCGGCCTAGCTTTATATTGATATTTAGTTAGTGCTAGTTTCCATTCAGTTTTATATTTTGCTTCGCAAATTGTCTTGCAAGGTGGCCTCATGGCCAAAGTATGACATTATGTGTTCAGAGTCCCTTAGTCGCAATTTGGTACGCCAGGTTAGGTGAGGCACGGGGTGCTTGTCTCGCTCCTAGGTTCGGGGCGTGACATTACTCTACGCGAATACGAGACGATGGTCGCGAACGCAGAGCATTGGTGGGAGTTGCTCTCCACGAACGCTACAGGTAGAATGCTAGCGAATAACTCTAGCTATGCTGGGCAGGGGACCTGGGGAAGCTCTACGCGAACGCGAGCCATTTCACGCGAACGTGAAGGTAAGGCGCTATAAGACTTTGCGAACGCGTAAAGCCTCCCGCGATAATGTAAGTCCTTAGGAGGCTGCTCTTCGCGAACGCGGCAGTGTTCACGCGATTGCGATGAACACTGTCGCCCAGTGCATAAAACAGAATCAAACACGGGTTTAAGCCATTTCTTCAACATTTTTCAAGAACCAAATGGGTAGAGGCTATTTTCAAGAGTCATTTTCTTCCCCAAAGTGTTGGTAACTGCTCTTAAACCATTTTCTTTCAATTACCCATTACATTTTATGAATCATCAACCTAAAATCTAGAGTTTTCATGGTAGAATTAGGGGTTAGGGGGAATCTAGGGATTTCGAAAATTTGGGAATTTGGACCTCAATTTAAGGTCGGATTCCAAAACTAATTACATATTCGGGGTCGAGGGTGAATGGGTAAAAGTATTTTGGTCCGTACCTCGAGTTTTGACCAAGCAGGCCCGGGATCGATTTTTTGACTTTTTGGAGGAAAATTTGGGAAATTTGATTTACGAAATATAATTGACTCCTTTAGCAATATTTGATATTTTATTGAGTCATTTTTGGATAGATACGAGTGGTTTGGAGGTGTATTCCAAAGGAAAAGCTGTGATTGAGAATTAAGTGGCCTTCAGAGCAAGGTAAGTGTTATGTCTAATGCTGACGTGAGGGAATTAGGAACCTTAGATTATTTGCTAAGTGAAATTCATGTGAGCGGCATAAATGTAAGGTGACGGGTACTTATGCGCCGCCAATTTACCTGTTTTCCATGTTTCTTCCGTTTTTCTTATATTGTCTCTTTCCTATGGCTAATTGCTACATGTTTACACCTGTGTTGTTAAATTGATCGTCACTATCATGTTTATGGATTTCTTATTGGTAATCGAGTATTTAGTTAAACGTTGAGATTTATATTGTGGAACCCAATGTTGAAGTAAGGTTTGTACTTGTTATTATATCTCCCTGTTATTATTTATGCATTGCATTATGGTAAGGGAGAGTGTTAATGCACGAAAGGTGATGCCGTGCCATATTGTGAGTGTTAATGCACGAAGGGTGATGCCGTGCCATATTGTGAGTGTTAATGCACGAAGGGTGATGTCGTGCCATATTGTGAGTGTAAAAGCACGAAGGGTGATGCCGTGCCATGATATGAGAGTTAATGCACGAAGGGTGATGCCGTGTCGTTTCTATTAATTTTATGGTGAGATTGAGAGTAAAAGCACGAAGGGTGATGCCGTGCATTTTTACTTTGCTGCATTCACTATTCCTGTTGATTCATGGTGTATTGACTTCTCCGGTTATCATTCTGTTGTAGTTCTTTAACTCGTATTCCCCTCAGTATGTTCCTCTCCCGACATTTCCTATTTATTTCTTCATTTCTGTTATTTGTATATACACAGTTAAATTGTACATGTTGATTTGTAGGTGCCTTGCCTTAGCCTCATCACTACTTCGTCGAGGTTAGTCTCGACACTTACCAGTACATGGGGTCGGTTGTACAGATACTGCCCTCTGCACTTTCTGTGCAGATATTGGTACCGGCTTAAGTTGATCGAGATTTTTCTATTGGTCCGCTGTCCGGAGACTCAAGGTAGATTTGTCGGCATTCGCAGGCCTTGAAGTACCTGTCTATCTTTTATATCCTATTGTTTTCTTTCATTCAGACAATTATATTTCTTTCAGACTATTATTTGTAGTAAATTCTAGAATGCTCGTGAATTGTGACTCCAGATCCGGGTGGTTGTAATTAATACAGTTTTATAATATTCGGCACTTATTATATTTCATCTTAATTAATTATTGTTATTTACTGAATGGGAATAAGGAATTGGTTTAATGATTCTCTAACGTTGGCTTGCCTAGTAAGTGAAATGTTAGGCGCCATCTCGGTCCCGTCGATAGAAACTTTTGGGTCGTGAAAAATTGGTATTAGAGCACTAGGTTGCCTAGGTCTCACGATTCACGAGCAAGCTTAGTAGAGTCTGGAGGATCGGTACGGAGACGTCTGTGCTTTTCTTCCAGAGGCTATGAAGTTTAGGAACAAATTTCACTTATATTCTCCTCTGTCGTGCGATGTTGTCTTCTCAATACTGATTGGACTCTTCTACTCTTATTATCTCGCATATGGCGAGGACACGTACCGCTTCCTCAGCTGAGCAGCAGCCAGAGACTCTAGTTGCAGCTCCCACGCAGGGCAGAGGTCGAGGCCGAGGCCGAGGCAGGGGCAGGGCTCAGCCAAGAGCCCGAGCAGCAGCTTCAGCAGTGGAGCGCCAGATAGATCTTGATGAGGAAGTTCCGACCCAGACTGTTCCTGCCGGACCAGCTCAGGTTCCGGAGGGATTCATTGCCACCCCAGTACTTCAGGATGCTTTGGTCCGTTTGGTGGGCCTTATGGAGAGTGTGGCCCAAACTGGCGCATTTCCCATGGCACCAGTAGTCTCTTAGGCTGGAGGAGGAGCCCAGACTCCCACTACTCCCGCTCCGAAGTAGATAGATTCCTAGTATCAGGCTCTAACAGCTCAGCCAGTCGGAGTAGTTCAGCCGGTTGTTGCGGCACAGGTCGGAGATGGGCCAGCTATGTCTTCTGAGGCCTTATGGAGATTGGATATGTTTACCAAGCTCTTCCCAGTTCACTTCAGTGGTGCCCCTTCAGAGGATCACCAAGAGTATCTCGACAGCTGTCACGATGTTCTACAAAACATTGGTATAGTGGAGACCAATGGGGTTGATTTTGCTGCATTTCAGATGACTGGTTCTGCCAAGAAGTGGTGGAGGGATTATTTGTTGACCAGACCAGTTGGGTCGCCTGCTCTTACTTGGGACCAGTTCTCTCAGCTCTTCCTAGAGAAGTTTCTGCCTATCACATTGAGAGAGGAGCGTCGCCGTCAGTTCGAGCATCTCAAGCAGGGCAGTATGACTGTTACTCAGTATAAGACTCGTTTTGTAAATTTCGACCGTCATGCTATTCTTCTTCTTCCCACCGAGAGAGAGAGGGTGAGGAGATTTATTGACGGACTTGCTCCTATCGAGACTAGGAGTTAGATTTCTTTTCAGGGAGGTCAGGGGTCTGACAAGAGAACTCGTCATTCCGGTGAGTTCAGCGGTGCCTCATCTAGAGGTAGAGGTACTTTTGGTAGAGGCCATTCTGCCAGGCCATTTCATTCAGCACTTCAGGCATCCCACAGTGCCTCAGGTGGTCGTGGTCCTCATATGCCTTATTCTGACCAGCTAGACTACAGTGCACCACCAACTCCTATTAGTGCACCTCTACTCCAGAGTTATCAGGGTGGTTACTTAGGTCAACAGGGTCAGCAGTCACATCAACCGAGGTCATGTTATACTTGTGGTGATCCGAGGCACACTACTAGATTTTGCCCTCGAGCAACGGGCAGCTCACAGTATCAGAGTTCCCGTGCCTTGGTTCCGGCACCAGTCGCTGCACCACCTGTTCAGCTAGCCAGAGGCAAGGGTCAGGCAGCCAGAGGTAGAGGCCAGACTATTAGAGGTGGAGGTCAGGCCATTAGAGGTGGAGACTAGCCAGCTAGAGGCCATCCCTGAGACATAGTTCAAAGTGGTGGGGCCCAGCCCCAATGTTATACTTCCCCAGCCAAGCCTGAGGCTGAGTCATCTGACGCTGTTATCACATGTACTGTTTCAGTTTGTAGCAAAGACGCTTCATTTATATTTGATTCGGGATCTACTTACGCCTATGTGTCATCTTATTTTGCTTCATATTTGGTTGTGCCCCATGATTCTTTAGTGCTCCTGTGTATGTGTCTACACCAATGGGAGATGCTATTGTGGTAGATTGTGTTTATCGTTCGTTTGTGGTCACCATTGGGAGTCTTGAGACTCGTGTAGACCTTCTACTTCTTGATATAGTTGATTTTGATGTCATACTGGGTATGGATTGGCTGCAACCCTATCATGCTATATTAGATTGTCACGCCAAGACTGTGACCTTAGCCTTGCAGGGGTTTCCTCGATTAAAGTGGAGAGGGACTCTTGTCCATTCTACCAGTCGGGTTATCTCTTATGTGAAGGCTCAGCACATAGTCGAGAAGGGGTGTCTAGTTTACTTGGCTTATGTTTGCGATTCTAGTGCGGAGGTTCCTCTTATGGAGTCAGTGCCGGTTGTTTGTGAGTTTCCAGAGGTGTTTCCTGTAGATCTGCCGGGGATGCCACCAGACAGGATATTGATTTCTGCATTGATTTGCCTCCGGGCATTCAGCCCATTTCCATTTCGCCATACCGCATGGCCCCGCCAGAGTTGAAAGAATTAAAGGAACAGTTGTAAGATTTGCTTGATAAGGGCTTCATTAGACCTAGTGTCTCGCCCTGGGGTGCACCTGTATTGTTTGTGAAGAAGAAAGATGGATCGATGAGGATGTGTATAGTTATCGGCAGTTGAACAAAGTCACCATCAAGAACAAGTATCTATTGCCAAGGATTGATGATTTATTTGATCAGCTTCAGGATGCCCAGGTGTTTTCGAAGATTGATTTGAGATCTGGCTAACATCCGTTGAGGATTAGGGCATCCGATGTCCCTAAGACAGCTTTTCGGACTCAATATGAGCATTATGAGTTTCTAGTGATGTCATTTGGGTGGACAAATGCCCCAGCAACATTCATGGATTTGATGAACCGGGTGTTCAAGCCTTACTTGGATTCCTTTGTGATTGTGTTTATTGATGATATCTTGATCTACTGCCACACCCAAGAGGAGCATGAGCAGCACCTTTGGATCGTTCTTCAGACTCTGAAAGACACCTAGTTATATGCTAAGTTCTCAAAATATGAGTTTTGGTTGAGTTCAGTTGCTTTCTTGGGTCACGTTGTATCAGAAGAGGGTATTCAGGTGGATCCTAAGAAGACTGAGGCAGTCCAGAACTGGCCTAAACCCACATCACGTACATAGATCCGTAGTTTGTTGGGTTTGGCAGGCTACTACCATCGATTCGTGGAAGGGTTTTCATCCATAACAGCCCTGTTGACTAGGTTGACCCAGAAGGGTGTCTCGTTCAGATGGTCAGACGAGTGTGAGGCAAGCTTTTAGAAGCTCAAGATAGCTTTGACTACGGCACCGGTATTGGTGTTACCCATAGGTTCAGGATCTTATACAGTATATTATGACGCATCTCGTATTGGTCTGGGTGCGGTATTGATGCAGGGTGGAAAGTTTATTGCATATGCTTCACGGGAATTGAAGGTTCACAAGAAGATTTACCCTGTACATGATCTAGAGCTGGCATCCATTGTTCACGCGCTAAAGATTTGGAGGCACTATCTTTACAGTGTGCCATGTGAGGTATTCATTGATCATCGGAGCTTGCAGTATTTGTTCAAGCAGAAGGAACTCACTTTGAGGCACAGAAGGTGGGTGGAGCTATTGAAAGACTATGATATCACCATATTGTATCATCCCGGAAAGGCCAATGTGGTGGCCGATGCTTTGAGTAGAAAGTCAGCCAGTATGGGCAGCTTTGCTTATATTCCAGTTGGTGAGAGACCACTAGCATTGGATGTTCAAGCCCTGACCAACCAGTTTGTGAGGTTAGATGTTTTTGAGACCAGCCATGTTCTAGCTTGTACAGTTATTTGGTCTTCTTTGTTTGAGCGCATCAGAGATTGGTAGGATGACGATCCTCATTTACTTTTCCTTAGAGACACAGTGCGACATGGTAGTGCCAAGCAGGTTACTGTTGGAGATGACAGAGTTTTGATGATGGAGGGTCGTATTTGTGTGCCTAATGTGGATAGACTTCGTGAGTTGATTCTTGAGGAGTCCCACGGTTCTCGGTATTCTATTCATCCGAGCGCCGCCAAGATGTAACAGGACTTGAGGCAGCATTATTGGTGGAGGTGAATGAAGAAAGACATAGTTGCATATGTAGCTCGGTGCCTAAATTGCCAGCAGGTAAAGTGTGAGCATTAGAGACCTAGTGGCTTACTTCAGAGGTTAGAGATTCCTGAGTGGAAGTGGGAGCGTATCATTATGGGTTTTTTTGTTGGACTCCCATGGACTCGGAGGAAGTTCGATGCAGTTTGAGTCATTGTGGACAGGCTGACTAAGTCATCGCATTTCATTTCTGTGGCAGTTACCTATTTCTCGGAGCGGTTGGTAGAGATTTACATCTGGGAGATCGTTCGTCTTTACGGTGTGCTCGTGTCTATTATATCTGACCGAGGTACACAGTTCACCTCGTACTTCTGGAGGGCAGTACAACGTGAGTTGGGTACGCGGGTTGAGTTGAGCACAGCATTCCATCGTCAGACGGACGGGCAGTCTGAGCGCACTATTCAGATCTTGGAGGATATGCTCTGTGCTTGTGTTATAGACTTTGGAGGTTCTTGGGATCAGTTCTTGCCCTTTGTAGAGTTTGTCTACAACAACAGTTACCAGTCAAGCATTCAGATGGCTCCCTGTGAGGTATTATATGGTAGGCGGTGCCGGTCGCCAGTTGGGTGGTTCGAGCCGGGAGAGGCTCGATTTTTGGGCACATACTTAGTACAGGATGCCTTGGATAAGGTCAAGGATTTTCAAGATCGACTTCACACAGCTCAGTCCAGGCAGAAGAGTTATGCCGACAGTAGAGTTCGTGATGTTGCATTCATGGTCAGAGAGAGAGTGTTACTTCGGGTATCACCCATGAAGGGTGTAATGTGGTTCGAAAAGAAGGGCAAGTTAAGCCCTAGGTATATAGGACCTTTTGAGATTCTGGAGAGAGTGGGAGAGATGGCTTACAGGCTTGCGTTTCCACCTAGTTTAGCAGTTGTTCATCCGGTATTTCATGTGTCCATGCTTCGAAAGTATCACGGTGATCCGTCCCATGTGTTAGATTTTAGCTCTGTCTAGTTAGACAAGGATTTGACTTACGAGGAGCACCCGGTGGCAATTCAAGCCCGGCAAGTTCGCCAGTTGAGATCAAAGAGTTACCCTTCAGTTCGAGTGTAGTGGAGAGATCAGCCTATTGAGGCAGCTACTTTGGAGTCCGAGTTCGATATGCGGAGTAGATATCCCCACCTTTTCACAAGCCCAGATACTTTTCTATGTCCGTTCGAGGACGAACGGTTGTTCTAGAGGTGGAGAATGTGTTGACCCAAAAGGTTATCTTATATTTTAGACCTCAAATCTTCACTTTTAAGCCTTAATAATCTCATTTCTACCCTCTTCGATTTGCGTGCGCAGTCTGGGCATGTTTTCGGAATGCTTTTATGTTAAAAATTGATGAAAACAAGAATTTATGCCTTAAAAAGTTAATTATATTTTACTTCGGTCAACATTTTTGGTAAACGGACCCGGATCCATATTTTGACGATCTAGGTGGGTCCGTATCGAATTATGGGACCTGGGCGTATGCCCGAAATCGAATTCAGAGGTCCCTAGCTAGAGTTATGAATTTTTGATGAAAATTAAAAGTCTGGAAATTCTTTGTTTTTAAGATATGATTGATGTTTGGCATTGTTAGTACCGGGTCCGTATTTTGGTTTCAGAGCCCGGTACAGGTTTTTTATGATATTTAATACTTGTCTATGAAATTTGGTGAGAAACGGAGTTGATTTGACATGATTCAGACGTCCAGTTGAGAAAATAGAAATTTTAAAGTATTTTTGAGAATATCATTTGATTTGGTGCTAAATTCATAGTTCTAGGTGTTATTTTGGCGATTTGATCGCGCGAACATGTTCGTATGATGTTTTTAGACTTGTATGCATGTTTGGTTTAGAGCCTCGAGGGCTCGGGTGAGTTTCGAATAGGCCACGGGATGTTTTGAACTTACAAAAATCTGGTATTTTTGTTGTATCTAATGTCTGCAATACTATGCTTCGCGATCGCGTAGTCACTCTCGCGATCGCGGAGGGGAAACTTGGCTGGGGGAGGATTTACTCTATGCAAACGCGATACCATGGTCGCGAACGCGGAGCATTGGGGGGAGTTGCTCTACGCGAACGCGACAGGTCTAACGAGAACGCATAGCTCTAGCTATGCTGGGCAGGGGACCTAGGGAAGCTCTACACGAACGCGAAGGTAAGGCAGGCTAAGCCTTAGCGAACGTGTAAAGCCTCCCGCGATCGCGTAAGTCCTTCGGAGGCCGCTCTTTGCGAATTAGGGGTAAGTGCTTCTAAACCATTTTCTTTCAATTACCCATTACATTTTATGAATCATCAACCTAAAATCTAGAGTTTTCATGGTAGAATTAGGGGTTAGGGTAGAAACTAGGGATTCTGCAACTTTGGGAAGTTAGACCTCTATTTGAGGTCGGATTCCAAAACTAATTACATATTCAGGCTCAGGGGTGAATAGGTAAAAGGATTTTGGTCCGAACCTCGGGTTTTGACTAAGCAGGCCCGGGATCGATTTTTCGACTTTTTGGAGAAAAATTTAGGAAATTTAATTTATGAAATATAATTGATTCCTTTAGCAATATTTGATATTATTGAGTCATTTTTTAATAGATACGAGTAGTTTGGAGGTGAATTGCAAAGGAAAAGCTGTGATTGAGAATTAAGTGACCTTCGGAGCAAGGTAAGTGTTGTGTCTAACCCTGACTTGAGGAAATTGGGAACCTTAGATTATTTGCTAAGTGAAATTCATGTGAGCTGCATATATGTGAGGCGACGAGTACTTATGCGCCGCCAATTTAACCGTTTTTCATGTTTCTTCTGTTTTTCTTATATTGTCTCTTTCCTATGCCTAATTGCTACATGTTTAAACCTGTGTTGTTAAATTGATCGTTACTATCATGTTTACGGATTTTCTGTTGGTAATCGAGTATTTAGTTAAAAGTTGAGATTTATATAGTAGAACCCAATATTGAAGTAAGGTTTGTACTTGTTATTCTATCTCCCTGTTGTTATTTATGTATCACATTATGATAAAGGAGAATGTTAATGCACGAAGGGTGATGTTGTGCCATATTGTGAGTGTTAATGCACGAAGGGTGATGTCGTGCCATATTATGAGTGTTAATGCACGAAGGGTGATGCCGTGCCATATTGTTAGTGTTAATGCACGAAGGGTGATGTCGTGCCATAATGTGAGTGTAAAAGCACGAAGGGTAATGTCGAGCCATGATATGAGAGTTAATGCACGAAGGGTGATGCCGTGTCGTTTCTATTGATTTTATGGTGATATTGAGAGTAAAAGCACGAAGGGTGATGCCATGCATTTTTACTTTACTGTATTCACTATTCTTGTTGATTCATGGTATATTGACTGCTCCGGTTATCATTCTGTTGTAGTTCTTTAACTTGTATTCCCCTCAGTATATTCCCCTCCCGACATTTCATGTTTAGTTCTTCATTTCTGTTATTTGTATATACACTGTTAAATTGTACATGTTGATTTGTAGGTGCCTTGCCTTAGCCTTGTCGAGGTTAGGCTTGACACTTACCAGTATATGGGGTCGGTTTTACTGATACTGCACTCTACACTTTCTGTGCAGATATTGGTACCGGCTTAGGTTGATCGAAATTTTGCTATTAGTCCGCTATCCGGAGACTCAAGGTAGATCTGTCGGCGTTCACAAACCTTGAAGTCCCCGTCTATCTTTTCTGTTCTACTGTTTCTTTCATTCAGATAGTTATATTTCTTTCAGACTATTACTTGTAGTAAATTCTAGAATGCTCGTGAATTGTGACTCCAGATCCGGGTGGTAGTAATTAATATAGTTTTATAATATTCCACACTTATTATATTTCATGTTAGTTAATTATTTTTATTTACTGAATGAAAATAAGGAATTGGTTTAATGATTCTCTAACATTGGCTTGCCTAGCAAGTGGAATGTTAGGCGCCATCACGGTTCCGTCGGTGGAAAATTTCAGGTCGTGACACAAAGGCAGAAGATTTTGCTAAATAATTATTTTTGTATTTCTTTGTCCTTTGGATTTGTTCAGCTGCTAAAATTTGTGACGATGCTGTCTCTTTTGGACTGTTGCCTACTGTGTTTTGACGATTTATGTTTTGAGAATTTGGGAGCGTTTGTTCTTGCCTCACTGTTTGTTCTCGATGATCCTTCATTTGGACCTTGACTTGTTTGAATGAGATATTGCGTTGTTAAATTAGGCCGATGAGAACAAAATTTTTGAGGCCATGTGATGATTTTTGACTGATAATGGACAAGATACTGCACCGTCCGTCGGATCCGGAACCAAAATACATTTATGAGGCGAAAACGAAAGCCAAAAAAAAAATAAAAGACGAGAATGTGAATGTTCGTGCTTCAGGAAGCAACATGGTTGGCCACCGGAGTTGCTACAAAGTCCGCATTCACGTTCTAATGTTTTATTGTTATATGACATACACCATCTGAGCCTCCAAAAATATATTTTAAATCATTTTCAAAAGAGTATTTTCCTATATTATTTTAAAACTATTTTCCAAAAACTACTTTCCAACAGATATCTTCAAAAACATTTTTCAGAGAATTGCTTTCCAAAAAGTATTTTCTTAACCATTTTCAAAGAAAACAAAAATAATTTTTCAAAAGTATTTTCTTAAATCATTTTTAAATGACAATATTCGAATGAAGTCTTTAAATAAAGTCATTTCAAGAAAAAAAAAATTAGTTTATTGTTTTGCTTTATACTTTACTAATAATTTCACTTTCTTGTCTTTCGAGTACTATCACATGGAGTTGCTTTCGGGAGACGTCACCCAAAGACGAAAAGACAAGTACCCGTCAAAGCTCCCCGCTTCGCACTTCCTATTCTTGGATGTATCCAAAACATAAAGTATAGTAAAGTAGTATTTAAATATTGTGTTTGCTTGCTTGATTCGATGTTTACCTATTTGCCAAATACTTAGGGTGAATAGCATTTAGTAATAATCCGGTTAACTTATAACATTGTACATTAGATAATTCACATAATTTGTATGAACACTTGGATTGTTAAATATTTATATTAATCTTGGTCAATCAATTAGAATTAACATACACATAATCAATTAGGTTAGTTGTATACCTAAAATAAAACATGTCATCCTCTTTTCATAAAAATAAAAATATATTATTTTATCGTATTTTCTTAAAGCTATACTAGCATGCCTTTCGGACCTCTCTATATGTAAATAATAATTCTTCAACTAACACATTTTGAATAGACATAATTTGTAAAGACATTAGAATTAAATTGTTGTGCTTTTCTTTGAGTGACTTGGACCTTGTAGTCATTTGGGCTTGACTCATACTTTGTGTTTGAAGACCATGACTTGAGAGATGATCTTTAGTTGCTCATTGAATGATAACTCTTTTTTAGTGTGAATATTTCTTGTATTGATTGGATAATTTTCTATGTCATAAATATTTTGATACATTTTTTCTATATCATACTCATTCCATTCATTAAATTAATTCTTTTAGCTTATCCATTATCTACTATGATTGTTAAAAGATTATTCTTTTTCACTCTTACCAATCATTTAGAGTAAATTTCTATTTCTAGCTTTTCACTCAAATAGTTAATCTTTGCACATAAATAACAAACTTCCAAACTATATCCTTTAATTAATATTTATTTAGTTAATTTACAAACATTCCACATATCACTACATAATATCTTATATTTTCATTCTTTTAACACTTACTCATTCATGCTAATATTTTCACACTTTGTTCCTTTGGTCAAATTACTCATATGCAAATAATTATTCCTTTTCTTTTCACTTTACTCATTAATGCATATTCTCGCATACTTTAATCACTCATTCAAAGTTTTGCCTTCAAATCGCAAGTAGATTCTTTTAATATTATTCTTGTGAAATTCGAATCTTTGTTTAAATTCTTCTAGCCAATATATAGTTTTTAATCACAATTATTTTATATTATTCAACTCACACTACGATACGATTCTTTAATATATTTTTAATACTTTTCATACTCCATTCTTATTGCATATTTTGTTACATATTTAATCATTCTTTTCACACTTAGTCTATTCTTTCAAAACATAACTCTTTGTACACTTTATATATTCTATATGATTCAATATACCTTAATCATTTCTCTTTCAAAACACAAAGTCAATGGCATACTTTATTTGCACATGATCTATTATGTATTTAACTATTTATTTGGATACATGTTAATAACCCTCTTATTTGAATTCTTTGTGAATAGTAGTGAGTATTTACTTGAACCTCCCTTATTTGGTCGAGTTCAAAGGAACCACATTTGTGGATCTTGAGGGATGCCTAACACCTTCCATTCGAGATAATTTGAACCCTTACCTAGAATCTCAATGGTTTCACAGATCATAATTTAGTGCACATTGTATAATGTAGTATAGGTGTCCTAGTATACCTTAAATGCTAGGTGGCGACTCTAAACTTTAATCAACCTTGTAGAGTATTATTAGTTGTAGTTTGTTTTGTCTCATGCAAAATAGGGTGCAACAACATGGTGACTCTGTTGGGGATACTTCAGGTTCTAACAACAGCGGAATCGATCAATTACTTGAGGGATTATAGGTTCTCCAATACTCCAACTTTCATTCTTTCTGTCGCATGCTTCAAGTTGTATATTCTTTGATACATGTCGTATATTCTTCGCCGCATGCTTCGATATGGTCTATTCCTTGTCATGATGTTCAAGCGGTATATTCTTTGTCGTGTGCTTCCAGCTGCATATTCTCTGTTGCGTGCTTCAAGTCATGTATTATCTGTTACGTGCTTCAGACTGTATATTCTTTATCATGCTCATGTTGTATATGCTTTCATAGATGCCCATGTTGTATATTCGTTGTCACATGCTTTGGTACTGCCATATTGAATTGTTATCACTTTTCTATCAACTTTTGGTCATACACAACCACACACAAGTCACGCGAGGGTTGTCTTTACACCCCTCCGAACTTTCTTTCAAAACGCTTTAGTTTCAGAGATTGGAATACGAGGTTAACTACGTACCATCTCGCATTTGTCCTTAACTCATGCTCGAATCTAGGTAAATCTACTCTTAGAATTCCTAGGTCATTGTACATATGATCTTGCAGCTTGTTTTAGCTTGATTAATTAATCCATATCTACTACTTGTTACATATTTTTTGTATGTTACCCATTCTTATGTGGTATGTATTCTTTATCTGCTATTGTTATGTATTCTTCATCTGTTACATGTGCCTTCTACTTGTTACCTACTGTTAGGTTCTCTTTGTCTTACTAAACTCTGGTTGATTTGTGTTGAATCTTGATCTTTCAAATACACATGCCCATTACGTTCTTTATGACCATCCATTTCAATCATACCATCCTTTGGACTCTATCATCCTTTCCCAAACATACATCAATTTGACATGGTATATCTTCCACTGATTTGACATGTCTTTCTCAATCAGACTTCACATTTCCACTGACTACCGTCATTTAAAACAGATCCATGCGCTATGCTATCATCTATCTCTTATTCAGTAGTTACTAGTCTCCACGCACCCACCCAAGAATTCTTATTCATAATCGCAATTCCTCTCAAAGTGCAATCACTTATTCTTGATAACCATATAGAACTCTTAGTTCCAGTAGTTGGCCCGAACTACGTTTTGACCTGATTTTTGCCTTGGCAAGATACGTAGGCAACCCTACATAAGGGTTCTGTCTCCCTACTATTGTAAAATAATTTTCTCAGTATTTGAAATTCAAGAAATTCTTTTGGAACAGTGCAATGATGCTCTAAACCCAGAAATCTCTGAGGACGTCTACCAAATTTTACCAAAAATCCAAATATCGAAATACCATGCCAACTTTGCTCTGACCCTCACTCGACTTAAATCCCAACATATGGGATCCAAGTCCTTTCTTCAAACATCTGGCTATGGATTCATGATGTTCACTCCCACTTTCAAAATTCAGAGATTCGATACAAGTCAAATCGTTTTGTTACAGGGGCATCATGTTAGTTAGCGTTTGAGGAGTGTCATTCCCGCATGACTCGGACAAGAAAATAAGAACGAGCAAAGCTTCAAGTAAACATGAATCAACTTCCCTCCCTAGAACTAAGAATGATTCTTTGGACACAAGAGGGACAACATCATCTCCGAAACTATCATGAAATGCTGACATCGCATTCCCAATCACAATCAGATACACCATTGGTTGCACGGACTAACTCTGAACCCTCTCAATTTGTTAATATTGTTCTAGAGGGACTCTAACATTTTCTCCGATGAGTTTTGCAGGTACATCATCCCGGGCACTTCACGGGAGATAACATCTAGTCTTGGACTTGGTGGAGCATCACTCGTATAATCAGGGAAGTAGTTGTGATTACCCAAAATGTCATCTTTAAATTTAATAAGTAATTCTGTGTTCTAAGACCTTGAAAAGTACTATTTATCACTCCTCGACATGCGTGCACAATCCGTTAAATTTTTCGAAAATTGTTTATATAAAAAATAGATTAAAATGTGAAATAGAGCTTTAAAAGTTAACTGAGTTGACTTTGGTCAACATTTTGAGCAAATGGACTCGAATCAGTGTTTTGATAGTTCCGGTAGATCCGTATCATGATTTGGGACTTGGGCGTATGCCCGGAATCAAATTCCAAGATCCCTAGCCCGAGATATGGAATTTTGATAAAACTTTAAATGTTTGAAAGCTTAATAATTTTTAAGAAGTTACTGATGTTGGATTTATTGACACCGGGTCCATATTTTAGTTCCAGAGCTCGTTATAGGACCACTATAATATTTATGACTTGTCTGCCCAATTTGGTGAGAAACGGAGTTGATTTGACATGATTCGGACATTCGGTTGTGAAAATATAAGTTTTGAAATTTTCTTGAAAATTCCCTTTGATTTGGTGTCCGATTCGTAGTTCTAGGTGTTGTTTTAGAGATTTGATCATGCGAGCAAGTACGTATGATATTTTAGGACTTGGGTGCATGTTTCATTGGGAGCCCTGAGGGCTCGGGTTGATTTCGGGTGGTTAACGGATCATTTGTGGACTTGAGGAAACTGCAGAAACCTACTTCTGGTTTTCTTCTTCGCGTTCGCGTTCGCGAGGGGAGTCTCGCATTTGGGAAGAGGAAATTTGGACTTGCACAAATTGTGCTTCGCGTTCGTGACTAAGGGCACGCGTTCGCGAAGGGTCGAGGTGCAAAGCTTCGCGTTCGCGATCGAATCCTCACGTTCGTGAAGGGGAAATGACCGGAGAGGATTTTTGCCTTCGCGTTCGCGAAGGGCAAATGCCCCAGCAGCATTTATGGATTTGATGAATCGGGTATTCAAGCCCTAGTTGGATTCTTTTGTGGTTGTATTCATTGATGATATCTTGATTTACTCCAGAAATCGAGATGACCATGAGCAGCATCTTCGGAGTGTACTTCATACTTTGAAGAATAATAAGTTATATGCCAAATTTTCAAAATGTGAGTTTTGGTTAGAATTAGTTGCCTTTTGTGGCATGTTGTATCGGCAGAAGGCATAAAGGTGGATCATAAGAACATGGAGGCTGTTCAAAATTGGCCAAGACCTACTTCAGTTACAGAGATCCGGAGCTTCCTGGATTTGGCAGGTTATTATTGTCGGTTCATGGAAGGGTTTTCATCTATAGCAAGCCTATT
This sequence comes from Nicotiana tabacum, assembly GCF_000715075.1. Classification (NCBI taxonomy): domain Eukaryota; kingdom Viridiplantae; phylum Streptophyta; class Magnoliopsida; order Solanales; family Solanaceae; genus Nicotiana; species Nicotiana tabacum. The sequence continues at coordinate 55,480,595 of NC_134088.1, forward strand.
GGCCAGACTGACCCAAAAGGGTGTCCCATTCAGATGGTCAGACGAGTGTGAGTTGAGCTTTCAGAAGCTCAAGACGGCTTTGACTTCGATGCCAGTGTTTGTATTACCCACAGGTTCAGGATCATATACGGTATATTATGACGCATCTCACATTGGGCTTGGTGCAGTATTAATTCCAGATGGCAAGGTGATTGCATATACGTCACGGCAGTTGAAAGTTCACGAGAAGAATTATCCTGTTCATGACTTAGAACTGGCAGCCATTGTTCATGCGCTGAAGATTTGGAGGCATTACCTCTACGGTGTCTTGTGTAAGGTATTTACCGATCATCGTAGCCTTCAGTATCTGTTCAAATAAAAAGATCTTAATTTGAGGCATAGAATATGATTGGATTTGTTGAAAGACTATGATATCACCCTTTTGTATCAACCCGGAAAGGCCAATGTGGTGGCCGATGCTTTTAGTAGAAAGGGTGTGAGTATGGGCAGTCTTGCGTATATTCCTATTGGTGAGAGGCCATTAGCTGCAGATGTTTAGGCTTTGGCTAATCATTTCGTGAGGTTAGATGTTTTAGAACCCAGTCGGGTTCTATCTTGCACAGTCGCTTGGTCTTCTTTATATGAGCACATCAGAGAGAGGTAGTATGATGATCCTCATTTACTTGTCCTTGAGGACACGGTGTAGCACGGTGATGCCGAACAGGTTGTTATGGGGGAAGATGGAGTTCTGCGAATGCAGGGTCGTATTTGTGTGCCTAATGTGGATGGGCTTCATGATTTAATTCGGGAAGAGGCCCACAGTTCTAGGTATTCTATTCATCCAGGTGCCGCTAAAATGTATTAAGATTTACGGCAACATTATTGGTGGAGGAGAATGAAGAAGCATATAGTTGTATATGTAGCTCGGTGCCTGAATTGTCAACAAATTAAATACGAGCATCAGAGACCTGGTAGTTTGCTTCAGAAGTTAGAAATTCCGGAGTGGAAGTGGGAGCGTATCACTATGGATTTTGTTGTTGGGCTCCCACGAACATAGAGAAAATTTGATGCAGTTTGGGTCATTGTGGACAGGTTGACCAAGTCAGCACATTTCATTACAGTGGCAGTTACCTATTCTTCAGAGAGGTTAGCTGAAATTTACATTCGTGAGATTGTCCGCCTTCACGGTGTGCCCGTGTCTATTATTTCAGATTGAGGTACGCAGTTTACCTCACACTTCTGGAGGGCTGTACAACGTGAGTTAGGCACACGGGTTGAGTTGAGTATAACATTTCATCCACAGACAGACGGACAGTTAGAGCGCACCAATTCAGTTATTGGAAGATATACTTCGCGCTTATGTTATAGACTTTGGAAGTTCTTGGGATCAGTTCTTGCCACTTGTGGAGTTTGCTTATAATAATAGCTACTAGTCGAGCATTCAGATGGATCCATATAAGGCATTACACGGAAGTCGATGTCGTTCGCCAGTTGGCTGGTTTGAACCGGAAGAGGCTCAGTTGTTCGGTACCGATTTGGTACAGGATGCCTTGGATAAAGTCAAGGTTATTCAGGATCGACTTCGCACAGCTCAGTCTAGGCAAAAGAGTTATGCTGACCGTAAAGTTCGTGACATTGCATTCATGGTTGGAGAAAGAATATTACTCCGGGTTTCATCTATGAAAGGTGTAATGAGGTTCGGAAAGAAGGGCAAATTGAGCCCTAGGTATATTGGACCTTTTGAAATTCTTGAAAGGGTGGGTGAAGTAGCCTACAGGCTTGCATTACCACCTAGTTTATCAGCGGTTCATCCGGTGTTCCATGTGTCTATGCTCCGGAAATATCATGGTGATCCGTCCCATGTGTTAGATTTCAGCTCAGTCCAATTGGAAAAAGATTTGACTTACGAGGAAGAGCTGGTGGCTATTCTAGCCCGACAGGTCCGACAATTGAGGTCTAAGAGTTATCCTTCAATTCAGGTGCAATGGAGAGGTCATCCAGTAGAGGCATCTACTTAGGAATCCGAGTTGGACATGCGGAGTAAATATCCACACCTTTTCTCCAGCTCAGGTACTTTTTCTAACTCCGTTCGAGGATGAACGTTTGTTTTAGAGTTGGAGAATGTGATGACCCAAAAGGTCATCTTTAAATTAAATAATTAATTATGTATTCTAAGACCTCAAAAAGCACTATTTATCATTCCTCGACTTGCGTGCACAGTCCATATAATTTTTCGAAAAGTGTTTATGTGAAAAATAGATTAAAATATGAAATAGAGCTTTAAAACTCAACTGAGTTGACTTTGGTCAACATTTTGAGCAAATGGATTCGGATCAGTGTTTTGACAGTTCCAGTATATCCATATCGTGATTTGGGACTTGGGCGTATGCCCAGAATCAAATTCCGAGGTCCCTAGCCCGAGATATGGAATTTTGATGAAAACTTAAATGTTTGAAAGCTTAATGAATTTTAAGACGTTAATGATGTTGGATTTATTGACACCGGATCCATATTTTAGTTTCGGAGCCCAATATAGGTCCATTATAATATTTATCACTTGTCTGCCAAATTTGGGGAGAAACGGAGTTGATTTGACGTGATTCGGACATCCGGTTATGAAAATATAAGTTTTGAAGTTTTCTTGAAAATTTCCTTTGATTTGGTGTCCGATTCGTAGTTCTAGGTGTTGTTTTAGAGATTTGATCATGCGAGCAAGTTCGTATGATATTTTAGGACTTTGGTGCATGTTTGGTTGGGAGCTCTGAGGGCTCGGGTTGATTTCGGGTGATTAACGGATCATTTGTGGACTTGAGAAAACTGCAGAAACATGCTTCTGGTTTTCTTCTTCGCGTTCGCGTTCGCGAGGGGAGTCTCGCATTCGGGAAGTGGAAATTTGGACTGGCACAAATTGTGCTTCGTGTTCATGACTAAGGGCATACATTCGCGAAGGGTCGAGGTGCAAAGCTTCTCGTTCGCGATCGAAGCCTCGCGTTCGCGATGGGGAAATGACCGGAGAGGATTTTTGCCTTCACGTTCGCGAAGGCCAAGTCAGGCAATGCATCGCGTTCGCGAAGGGTAAAATTTTGGCAGCACCAAATTATGCTTCGCGAACGCGAGGCACTGACCGCGTTTGCGAATGTTAAAAATCCCAAAAACAGAACTTAAGTTCTAGAAAATGGGATTCGTCCCATTTTCAACCCTTTTTCCATTCTTGAGCTCGGGTAAGGCGATTCTTGGGCGATTTCACGGGAAAACATTGGTGTAAGTGTTCGTTATCCTATATTGATTATATTTTATAATTTCATACTCATTTACATCATAATCCGTGAATTTATGGAAGAAAAATCAGATTTTTATAAAATCTTCCAAAAACGAAAATTTACGATTTGAAAGTTCATTTGACATCGGAATTGGTTAATTTTGTATGGTTTAACTCGTATCGGAATGGTTGTTCGAATTTCGTGCAATAATTGCTACATGCTTATTTGATTATGTGCATTAATTGGTACTTGACATTTAGCATATTTAATATTAAATTGCTAATTTTCTCCCTGATTTCCATAATAAATTGCTATTTGTCATTGTTTTTTTCATAATTAAATCATAATTATTCTATGCTTGTTGTCTTAAAATTTTATATTAATTGTTGCATTTATTGGGGCAATTTCTTCTATGAGAATTGGTAAATGAATATATTAGAGGAGCGGGTTGCATACCGTAACAAAATTGATTGAAATGAATATATTGGGGGATCGGGTTGCACGCCGCAACAGACTTGTTAAAAGTCTATATTGAGGGATCGGATTGCACGCCGAAACACGTTTAATTAAAAGTCTATATATATATTTGACAAAATAAATATATTGGAGGATTGAATATGAATATATTGTGGGAGCGGTTTGCACGCTGCAAAGGAAATTGATAGAAATAATAATTTGATATGGCTGCTGAGTTGGCTTCAACTATTAAAAATGAGTTACCTATTTTATTTCTATTATTGTTGTTAATACGAATATTGCGTACAGGTTAATGTAAGTGACCTGCCTTAGCCTTGTCACTACTTCGTCGTGGTTAGGCTCAGCACTTACCAGTACATGGGATTGGTTGTACTGATACTACACTCTGCACTTCTTGTGCAGATTTCGGAGTTGGTCCCAGCGGCGTACCAAAGACTTGCTCGTATTTCAGCTACTAGAGGAGACTTGAGGTATAACTGCGCATCGTCCGCAGTTCTGAAGTCCCCGTCTACTTTACTTTAGCTGTGTGTTTATTTCCAATCAGCTTTATTTTATTCAGACCCTTATTTATATTATTCTAGAAGCTCGTGCACTTGTGAAACCAATTCTAGGATGGTATTTAGACACCGTTATTTTTATGGATTATTCACTATATTTCATATCTTACTTCCGCATTTATTTCTTTGTTATTTACAAATTTAAAAATTGTTTAAAAATGTCTAATATTATTCTAACGTTGGCTTGCCTAACAAGTGAAATGTTAGGCGCCATCACGGTTCGAAGGTGGGAATTTCGGGTAGTAATAGTTGTATTTTTACAATGAACTCCATAATTCTTTATGACTTTGCTGCTCTCACCACTTTTTTATATTCAGATAATAACCTCGCACTCGATTTTCAACCGAGGACGATCGTCGAATAATTCATGTGGACGGCCGAAAGGTCTATCATCCTGGAGACTGCATGGGAAATAACATCCGACATCGGACACTGTGGAACATCAACCGAACAATCAGGGGAGTGTTAGTTACCATTCCTGATTCCATCATTTTGTGACGGCACTTCTCTCACTATATATTTATATTTGCATCAGATAATAGCCCCGGCTAATAGCCGGGGGAAATCATCAAAAGGTTCCTGTGATAGCTGGAAGGTCGTAATAAAACATCCATCCAGTTAATTGGGAGAAAACCACAACAACTGTCTCACAAGTAGTCAGGGGCACCGAGGAAACTATTCGAAGGAGCAGCTGGGGCACATCTTCTGGAAGGATAAGCTCTTCAACTCCAGAGAACCACAGTTCTAGGTATTCTATTCATCCAGGTGCCGCTAAAATGTATCAAGATTGACATCGGAATTGGATAAATTTTGTATGGTTGAACTCGTATCGGAATGGTTGTTAGGATTTCGTATGTTTTTTCGAGATTTGAGACGTGGGTCCACTGTCGAATATTTAAATGAATTTTTGATTTTTATCCGGAAAAATTAGTAAATTCATATGGAATTAATTCCTATGATTCGTATTTAGTATATCGAATTGTTTGTGAATAGATTTGACGTTTTTGGAGACAAATTCAAAAGGAAAAGCTATGGTCGAATAATTTGTTGGAATTTGCAAAGCGAGGTAAGTGTCGTGGTTAACCTTGACATGAGGGAATAGAACCCTTAAATTATTTGTTATGTGAAATACATGTGAACGACGTATAGGCGAGGTGACGAGTGTCCGTACGTCATCAAATTAATTGTTGCATAATTATTTTCAAAATTTTGAATTATTTTAATACACGAATTAATTGTTATAAAAATTATTTCTCCCCTATTCTTTGTCAAATATTAGTTGTTGAATTCCTGCAATAATTGCTACATGCTTATTTGATTATGTGCATTAATTGCTACTTGACATTTAGAATATTTATTATTAAATTACTTATTTCCTCCCTGATTTCCATAATAAATTGCTATTTGTCATTGTTTTTTTCATAATTAAATTATAATTATTCTATGCTTGTTGTCTTAAAATTTTATATTAATTGTTGTATTTATTGGGGCAATTTCTTCTATGAGAATTGGTAAATGAATATATTGGAGGAACGGGTTGCACGCCGCAACAGAATTGATTGAAATGAATATATTGGGGTATCGGGTTGCACGCCGCAACAGACTTATTAAGAAGTCCATATTGGAGGATCGGGTTGCACGCCGCAACAGACTTATTAAAAGTCCATAATGGAGGATCGGGTTGCACGCCGCAACAGACTTATTAAAAGTCTATATTGGGGGATCAGATTGCACGCCGCAACACGTTTAACTAAAAGTCTATATATATATATTTGAGAAAATAAATATATTGGAGGATTGAATATGAATATATTGTGGGAGCGGTTTGCACATTGCAACGGAAATTGATGGAAATAATAATTTGATATGGCTGCTGTGTCGGCTTCAATTATTAAAAATGAGTTACCTGATTTATTTCTATTATTGTTGTTATTACTAATATTACGTACAGGTTAATGTAAGTGACCTGCCTTAGCCTTGTCACTACTTCGTCGAGGTTAGGCTCAGCACTTACCAGTACATGGGGTTGGTTGTACTGATACTACACTCTGCACTTCTTGTGCAGATTTCGGAGTTGGTCCCAGCAGCGTACCATAGACTTGCTCAGATTTCAGCTACTAGAGGATACTTGAGGTATAACTGCGCGGCGTCCACAGTTCTGAATTCCCCGTCTACTTTACTTTAGCTGTGTGTTTATTTCCAAACAGCTTTATTTTATTCAGACCCTTATTTGTATTATTCTAGAAGCTCGTGCACTTGTGACACCATTTCTGGGATGGTATTTAGACACCGTTATTTTTATGGATTTTTACTATATTTCAGATCTTACTTCCGCATTTATTTTTTATTATTAATAAGTTTAACAATTGTTTAAAAATGGCTAATATTATTCTAACGTTGGCTTGCCTAGCAAGTGAAATATTAGGCGCTATCACGGTTCAAAGGTGAGAATTTTGGGTCGTGAGAGTAGTAGTTTTACAATGAACTCTATAATTTTTCATGACTTCGCTGCTCTCACCACTTTTTTATATTCAGATAATAACCTCGCTCTCGGTTTTCAACCGAGGACGATCGTTGAATAATTCATGTGGACGGCCGAAAGGTCTATCATCCTGGAGACTGCATGGGAAATAACATCCGACATCGGACACTGTGGAACATCAACCGAACAATCAGGGGAGTGTTAGTTACCATTCCTGATTCCATCATTTCGTGATGGCACTTCTCTTACTATATTTTTATATCTGCATCAGATAATAGCCCCGATTAATAGCCGGGGGAAATCATCAAAAGGTTCCTGTGACAGCTGGAAGGTCGTAATAAAACACCCATCCAGTTAATTGGGAGAAAACCACAACAACTGTCTCATAAACAGTCAGGGGCATCGAGGCAACTATTCGAAGGAGCAGCTGGGGCACATCTTCTGGAAGGATAAGCTCTTCAACTCCAGAGATACCACACCCAAACATGGATACAACGAGGCATCACTCCGAGTTTGTCTATACCCTTGCATTTAATATATATCTTTGATGTAATTAATATAGTTAGTTGCAATGCCTTGAAATAGGAGAGTAAAAGAAGTGTTGAAACTCATACCTCATACTCTCCAATCTTCACGAACTACGCGTACCTGATTCTTGACCTTCTGTCAAGATACGTAGGCAACCTGTCATGGGTCTGGTCTTTCTCATCCTTGAATGGACGAGTCGGTCAAGTCTGGCCACTTGGGTCACAGTTGACCGAAGATCCTTGAGAAAGGGTCATCTCTAGAAAAGAAAAAAAAAGTTTATAATTTCCCATGTTGCTTAGAAATCTATCTGTAGACATCAAAGTAAAATTTAAATCCAAAAACATATCCCTGCATAATTCCTCCTTGAGGAAATTCAAAGAAATCCGAAAAATCTTTCTCTATCCCTAATCTTCACGAACTACGCGTGCCTTATTCTTGACCTCGTGTCAAGACACGTAGGCAACCTTTCATGGGTCCAGTTTTTCTCGTCGTTAACTGGACGACTCGGTCAAGCCTGGTGTAACGACCCGATCGGTCGTTTTGAGCTCTAGCACATAGTTTGGTGGTTTGAGGCCATGAGTAGCTTCCCTTCTGGTATTATGACTTGCACGTAAGGTCGGAGTCGAATTTCGGGAAGTTCAGAGTTGATTTGGAAAGAAAAATTCTATTTTTAGAATCTTTAAGTTGGAAAACTTACTAAGGTTTGGAATTTTTATAAATGACCTCGGAATTATAATTTGAAGGTTCCAATAGGTTCACATGATGATTTTGGACTTGGACGTATGTTCGGGTCGAGTGTCGGGTGGTCCGGGAGTATTTCAGTGCTTATTAGGGAAAGTTGGCATTTTTAAAGTTTAATATTTCAGCGTTTATTCCGTATGGTGATTTTGGTCTTAGGTGTGTGTCCGTACGTTCATTTGAAGGTCCATGGATTATTCCGGCATCAATTGGCGAAAGTTGGATGATTTTGAGAAGTTTGACCGGAAGTGGACTTTTTGATATCGAGGTCAGATTTCGATTCCGGAAGTTGGGGTAGTTCCGTAATGTCAATTATGACTTGTGTGCAAAATTTGAGGTCAATCGGACGTGATTTGATATGTTCCGGCATCGATTGTAGAATTTTGAAGTTTCAAAGTTCATTAAGTTTGAATTGGAGGGTGATTCGTGCTTTAGCATTGTTTGATGTAATTTAAAGGCTCGACTAAGTTCACATAATGTTTTAGGACTTGTTGGTATGTTTGGTTGGGGTTCCGGGGGACTCAGGTGAATTTCGGGTGCTTAAAAGATCGATTTTTGAACTAAGGGAATGCTGGGATTTTCTGGTTGCTGGTGGAATCGCACCTGCGGAAAAAGGGATGCAGGTGCGACGCCGCAAAAAGTGACAAGGCAAGCGCTGAAGCGGAGGTTGGCTAAAAGGACTGGGGTCCGCAGAAGCGGGCACAAACGCGCAGGTACGCGAGCGCAGATGCGCATGAGGAAATTTGGAAAATAAAATATCCCTATTAATAAAAGAATTGCCCACCCACTTCTTGTTATTGAGTTTACAATTGTTTCATACAATCCATGCTTAAGTATAATATCGGTATTTTATTTTTAGCCCATAGTAAGTGTCGGAGTCGACCCCTCGTCACTACTTTTTCGAGGATAGACTATATACTTACTGGGTACGCGTTGAGTTACATACTCATACTACAATTGCTGCACATTTTTGTGCAGGTACATATATGTCTAATGACCTTGTAAGCGCAGAGGCGCAGTTATTTTGAGGACTTAGGTGAGCTGCATCCCATGTTACGATCCGCAGCCAGTAGAGTCTCCTTCAGAGTTATTTATTTCTCTGTCTAATTTGTATTCCAGACAGATGCTGTATTTTACTTTACTTCCTAGTTGATGCTCATGCACTTGTGACACCGGGTTTTGGGGGTACTTACTGGTTGTTCAGTATTGTAGTTGTGAAAACATTCCCATTTACTCCGTAATTTTTTTTTTCTTATTATTTAATTGAAGGAAATTATGATTTCAAAAATACTAAAATGAGTAATTAAGTTAATCAATTATTGTTGGCTTGCCTGACAGCGGTGTTAGGCGCCATCACGAACTTTAATGGATTTTGGGTCGTGATAACATGGTATCAGAGCACTAGGTTCACTTAGGTCTCATAACTTATGAGCGAGTCTAGTAGAGTCTTGTGGATCGGTACGGAAACATCAGTACTTATCTTCGAGGGGCTACATGACTGTTAGGCGCATTTCCCTTCTTGATTCCACATCGTGCGATTTGATTCCTTTGAGGCTTATGCCTTCATTACCTTCCTATTCAATCTTATGCGATGTGAAGCGCTTGTTATAAATTTTGGAATCGAGGAATTTTAATGGCACTACAGATGTAGTGCAGGATATTTCTCCCTGCATATTCGATTGGGCTAATGTCGTCGCCTTGCGAAAGGATGTTCTATCATCTCAACTAAGTAGCTGTATTTCTGATAGTTTTGGGGCTATGCACCAATTGCTATGATGTTCATGAGTTGTTATCGCACAATATTGAAGTAATGGTAGGATACGTGTCTATGTGTGGGGGAAGTGAATGATTTGCAAGGAGGTTTTTCTCAATGCATAATTCAGAGGTTCAGTGTTTTATTTCCAGCGGAGGAAAGGAAATCAGACTAAGAATATTCAGATTTGGGTTGATGAAGTAACGAGACTTGGTATTTTCGAGCGTGGTGGAATCTTCATCTGTGATGTGGTGTCGTCGTCCTTGATTGAATGTGTTAAATTCTCCGGTGTTATGGCCTTCTTCAAATCACCTTTGGGGCAGAGTATTGTGAATGGTGTCGGCGAAGCGGCTGTCAGAGGTCGCAGTGTGCTGTGGTTCAGGATCAAATCGGTGATTCTAAGGTTGATGGCTCAAGGAAGATGATCTTCAGGTAGGTTTAGAGTTGGCAGCGATCTGTTAGTTCGGGTGCTACAGAGATGAATTTTGATTAAGGAAACAACTGGCAGCGAAGGATGAGGAAGGACATGTGGAAGGTGTCTTGCGGTGGTTAAACTTCTAGAAGGCCAAGTGTAAGGAAATAGAAGTCGAGTAGTTGCTTAAAGGAGAGGGTTTGACCAAAGTGGGAGAGTGACATAGTAGCATATGGGTTATATGGTAGGATAGCTACACGCCTTGAGGAAAGTTTAGAGTGTTTTGGGATTCATGATGGACGGTGAATAGGTCTACGGACTTAAGTTGGTATATTGGCTACTATACTGAGGAAGATTGGATATGACAGAAAGGAGTTGCTTGATATGAAGAGGAATGCAACATGACTTCGGGTTGGAATATATTGTCGCACCTGTAGTTGATGTCAATGGGGAGGGAATGGACTTGTACAGTGTTGGTTCCCCAAGTACATGCAAGTATACGTGGCCGTCAAGTAATAAAGTGACTCGAAAGTCGGATGTCGAACCAACAGAGACTTAGATCAATTGTTGACTAAGAAAACTAAAATTAGCTAATTGTCCAAGATAATCAAGAGTGATGTTTTTCTATTAATCTACTATTGCGGAAATTAAACAAGTAACAACTAATTTATCAAGAATGCAAATGTGTATGATGAGATTGTAATTCGGAAGAGATGAAGATTTCAGGGTTGTGGTTGGTTTATCAATCTTATTAAGTTCAATAATCGCACTTGTTAATCCATATTATCTATGGTTGCTAAGTGACCGGATCGTTTATATGAATAACATGTTCCCACAATACTACTCACCTATCCACGATATATCAATCCTATATTCCTATGGTATTTATTCTATCATGAACGAATATAATATGGCATTTAACTAAGCAAGATCGTTAGGTTTATTCCTATCCTAGCCGCAAAATCTTTCCCCGAGCCACGGGTTCAGAAACAAGCCCTCTTTAACTCTACTCTAATCTAAACATGGCTTTCCCAAACATATCATAGATAGTAGGGTGAATTGGTAGCTACAATAATTCACAAGCTAAAACTAGATTTGAAGAAACAACCACAAGATGATAATCCGAATTAAAGAAGATGTAATTAATAAACATTAATAATCATGTCAACCACAACCCCAGAAACTAGAGTGCATAGCCACCCATGTTCATAGTAACAATTTTCTAAGTATTTTGCATAAAGAAATTACAAAGAAAAAATGAAGGAATGAAGAATTCTGTGATTTTCTCCTCCAAAAGTTGTTCCACGTGATGTTCGTGCCGCCAAATAATGTTCCCAAAGTCTTCTCTCCTTCCAAAGTAGTGTCTCCCACTAAAATCATGTTTTCTTGATGTATTTATAGCGGCTAGGGTTTGTTGGGGGGATTCTCCTAATTCGGCTAGGAGAAGCTGAAAGTTTCTGCTCCGGTCCCGGTCTCGCGAAGTGACCCTCGCTTCGCTGCCTTGGATCTGAGCACCAACCTTATACTGAATCTAGATTCTTCCTTTTTTGTACTTCACTTTGCATGAAAACTTACCAAATCACATCCAATTGACTGCTACACATATAAATAACATTATTAAGCTCGAGTCACAAGTATTCACATGAATATTAACAAAATCGAGGTATAATGCAAGGTAAATTACATGCACAAACATGGATTTTTAGACAAACATCACCACCCCACACTAAAGCTCTTGCTCATCCTCGAGCAACCAAACTACACTCTATTAAACAATTCTCCTACTCATAACACCAAGAATATTTAAAATAGACTAAGCACAAGAGTGTAACATCTTCACCTCAAGATTTGACTCACAAGTACCACACATTATTCACAACTCACCCACTTACTCTAGCATAGAGGTCAATGACATTACCTTTCCTTCATGAATCAAGTGCCCTCACACAACAAAAGAGAGTAGTTCCACACACAATAAAATTTACGCACAATTAGGAACTCAAGATAGAAAGAATTCACTTACTCTCAGAAATAACATTCGTATGCCACAACAGATGCACCATAGGCTTGCCCGTAGTGTACTACTCTACTAATCGAGCTCATTCAGTCTAGGATCAAGTAGGACTTTAATTGGTTGTAATGTAGGCTGCGGGACGGGTAGGATACATTTGGATATAAGAGTGACTACACCTTCCTAAGTACTTTAATACATACACTTTAACATTCAAACCCCATACTTATGTCAATCAACAACTCCACATTCACATCAATGTATACTAACTCCATACTTCTTTAAGCACAATTACACCAAGAGTCACCACTATCAAGGAATATTTTTCACAACAATACAACTATTTTTTCTTTCTTTTTCAATTCAAGTGGCTCTTACTTTTTCAAAACAGTGCAACTTTCTCCTTATTTTATTAGTTCCACTCAAAAGCCAAACCAACCACCCCACACTTTACTTTTACAAAGTTCATAACAATTCAAGTGCTCATGAGAGGTGAAAAGATTCAAATAGATGGTTAATTCAAATAAATGGGTAAAGGCTTGTAATGTGGTTGCCAAAGAAACAGGATTACAGGCTCAATGGGTTTAACTAGGTTACATAACAATTAGGCGGGTAAGTTGTGCCTTAAGGAAGGACACAAACCTTTTAGAAATATAGTCCAATGTACCCCTCCACTCTAACCGCGGCAAACATTTTGGCGTGACAATCCAGAATAGCATGATAGGGCGACAACAAGTCCATGCCCAAGATAACATCAAAGTCTACCATACTAAGTAACAATAGATCATCTCTGGTATCAAGTCCATGCCCAAGATAACAACTAAATACGACCGATACACACGATCCACAATAATAAAATCTCCCACAGGCATGGACACATATACAGGAGAACTCAAAGATTCAAGAGATATATCCAATCGAGGAGAAAAGTAAGATGACACATATGAGTAAGTGAAGCCTGGATCAAATAAAACTGACACATCTCTATCAAAAACTGGAATAGTACCAGTGATAACTGTATCTGATGGGACCGCCTCTGTCCTACCTGGAAAGGCATATAATCTGGCTTGCCATCCCCTCTAGGGCGACCCCTACCCGCCTGACCTCCATCCCTAGCTGGTTGTGCAGGTGGAGCGGTAACTGGAGCAGCAAACATGACTTATGAACCATGTGGACCCTGTGGGATACATGGAGCCTGAGTAGTCTGTGGAGGTGCACCCTTCCTGAGCTAGGGAAGTCCCTCACTATATGTCTGGTGTTGCCACACTCAAAACAGGCTCTTCATGAGTGTGGTTGCTGAAACTGGCCCTGGACGGGTCGGCTAGACTAACCGCTGAAGGCACCCCATACAGGAGGTGCATTAGATAATGGCTGAGCAAAATGGGAACCTAAGACCTCAGAGCACCACTAGAATCTGGAAGTTCTGAATGAACTGGACAACTCACATAGCCTCTACCCTAATGGGATATAGTTGCAGCGTGGCTATCACTAATCCTCTAGTACCTCAAGGCCATTTGGCCTCCCTTACCTCTCTCTCACGGCCCCGCATACCTTCCAACCTCCGCACGATCTCTACCACCTGCTGATATGGGGTATCTGTCTCTAACTCTCGAGCCATTCTAAATCTAATACCATAGTTGAGCCTCTCGATGAATTGGCGGACTCGCTCTCTGACAAGGGAAACTAAGGCGGGTGCATACTCTTACACTGTTATAGTACCCTAGCACAGTTGCTCAAACTTTGTGCACCATGAATCCTGAAGGGTCTGGTGAACAAACTCTCTCAAGAACATCTCTGAAAACTGACTCCATGTAAGTGAAGCTGCATCGGCTGGGATACCCTCCTCGTAATCCCACAACCATTGATACGCTACTTCTGACAGCTAGAATATAGTAAATGCAACTTCGCTCGTCTTTACAATACCCATGGTGCGGATAATACGATGACACTTCTCTAGAAAACCTTGTGCATTCTCTTTAACTAGGCTGTTGTAAGTAGGAGGATGATACTTCTAGAACCTCTCAAGTCTAACCTACTCCTCCTTAAAATATACTGTGTAAGACCCAGAACCTGTAGGAAACACTAACACTGCGGCTGTAGTCAAAGTAGTCATGCGCGTTTGAAAGCTCGCATAACACTCCTCGGACTATCTAAAAGAAGTACCCTTATGGGTCAATCTAGTCCTAGGTGCAGCAATGGATGAGAAACCCTCTACAAAACAGCAATAATACCCGGCCAAACCAAGGAAACTCTGAATCTCAGTAGCTGAAGACGGTCTGGGCCAACTCTACAATGCTTTAATATTCTTTGGATGTACCTTAATCCCCTCACTCGACACCACATGACCCAAAAATGACATCGAATCAAGACAGAATTCACACTTCGTGAATTTTGCATACCACTTCTTCTCTCTCAATGGCTGGAGCATGATACTCAAATACTGCTCATACTCCCAACTTTGGGAATACACCAAGAAGTTATCAATAAACACAATGACGAATGAATCAAGATATGACTGGAATACACTGTTCATCAGGTGCATAAATATTGTTGGGGCGTTGTCAGTCCAAATAACATCACAAGGAACTCGTAGTGACCATACCAAGTACTAAAGGCAGTTTTCGAGATATCCAGATCCCGAATCTTCAGTTGATGATACCCTGACCTCAAATCAATCTTTGAAAACACTCTGGCACCCTGTAGCTGATCTAATAAGTCATCAATGCATGGCAATGGGTACCTTTTCTTCACTGTAACCTTGTTCAACTGCCGATAATCAATGCACATCCGCATAGAACTATCCTTCTTATTCACAAAAAGAATCGGAGCACCCCAAGGTGACACACTAGGCCGAATGAAACCCTTATCAAGCAACTCTTGCAACTGATCCTTCAACTCTGTTGGTGCCATATAGTATGGTAGAATAGAAATAGGGTGAGTGCCCGGCAACAAGTCAATACCGAAATTGATATCTCAATCGGGCGGCATACCCAAAGGATCTGACGAAAATACATATGGGAAGTCCCTCACTACCAGAACTAACTCAACGGTAGGAGTATCAACACTGACATCTTTCACAAAGGCTAGATATGCCTCACACCCTTTCTCAACCTTCAGTTGTGCCTTAAGGAAGGACACAACCCTGCTAGGAATAAATCTATTGTATCCCTCCACTCTAACAGCGGCAAACCTGGCATAGCCAATGTCATAGTTTTGGCGTGACAATCCAGAATAGCATGATAGGGAGACAACCAGTCTGTGCCCAAGATAACATCAAAGTCTACCATATTGAGTAACAATAGATCAACTCTGGTCTCAAAACCACCAATAACAACTAAACACGGCCGATACACACGGTCCACAATAATAGAATCTCCTACAGGCGTGGACACATATATAGAAGAACTCAATGATTCACGAGATATATCCAAATATGGAGCAAAGTAAGATGACACATATGAGTAAGTAGACCCTGGATCAAATAAAATTGATGTATCTCTATGACAAACTAGAAAAATGCATGTGATAACTGCATCTGATGCGACCGTATCTGTCCTTCTCGAAAAAGCATAGAATTTATCATGGCATCCCCCTCTAGGGCAACCCCTGCCCGCCTGACCTTCACCCCTAACTGGTTGTGCAGGTGGAGTAGCAACTAGAGCAGTAACCACGACATGTGGACCATGTGGAATATGTAGAGCCTGAGTAGTCTATGGAGGTGCAATTCTTGTGAGTTTGGGACAGTCCCTCACCATATGTCTGGTGTTGCCACACTCAAAACAAGCTCTCCGTGGGTGTGGCTACTGAAATTGGACCTGGCCGGGTCGGCTAGATTGACCGTTGAAGGCACCCCGTGCAGGAGGTGCACTAGATAATGGATGAGGAAAATGGGAAACCTGAGACCTTAGAGTAGCCGGATCATCATTAGAAGCTGGAAGTGCTAAATGAACTGGACGACTTACATAGACTCTACCATGATGGGTTGTAGTTGCAGCTTGGCTACCACTAATCCTCCAGTACCTCGAGGCTTTATGGCCTCCCTGTCCTCTTTCTCACGGCCTCACATACCCTCTAATCTCCGCACGATCTCTACCACCAACTGATATGGGGTATCTGTCTCTAACTCTCGAGCCATGCTGAATATAATACCATAGTTGATCCCCTCAATGAATCGCAAACTCACTCTCTGACTGTGGAAACTAAGGCAGGTGTATGTCTGGAAAACTTACTGAATCTGACAGCATACTCTAACACTATCATAGAACCCTGGCGCAGTCGCTTAGACTCCACGCGCCATGCATCCCGAAGACTCTGGGGAACAAACTCTCTCAAGAACATCTCTGAAAACTGAGTCCATGTAAGTGAAGCTGCATCGACTAGGCTACCCTCCTCGTAAGCCTGCCACCACTCATATGCTACTCCTAATAGCTAGAATGTAGTAAAGTCAACTCCGCTCGTCTCCACAATACCCATGGTGCTGATAATACAGTGGCACTTCTCTAGAATACCCTGTGCATTCTCTTTAGCTAGGCCGTTATAAGTACGAGGATGATACTTCTTGAACCTCTCAAGTCTAAGTTGCTCCTCCTCAGATGCCACTACCCTTACCTCGGGCAAAACCGGAACAACAGGTTGTGCTAGCATAACCTCTGGGACCTGATCAACATGGACCCTCTGCTCTGGGGTACGGTCCGCGAGAGTCTGAGCTCCTCCCCAGCCTGAGATGTGGCTGGTGCAAGTGGAATCAACCGTGCATGATCTAGAGTACCGAACATCCTCAAACATTATGCTAGGGTCTCCTAAAGTGCAGTGGTGACACACGGTGCCTCGGGTGCTTGTCCCCCAACTGGAGCTACTGGTGGCTCCTCAGTCACTACTCGAGCTGGTGCTCTGGCTGCACCACGTGCCCCTCCTTGGACTTTGCCCCGGCTCCAGCCTCTCACGACTCTAGCAGGGGGTGTGGGTGTCTGATTGTTAGATCCACCAGTGTGTGTCCTTACCATCTGGGGAAGAAAAGAAAGACAAAGATTTAGATTTTGAAGTCAACAAATTTTATACGATAAGGAATTAAAGAAGTGGAGTTTTCCTAACAGTTTTGTAGACTCTCGAAGATAAGTACAGACGTCTTCGTACCGATCCGCAAGACTCTACTAAACTTGCTTATGACTCGTAACACCCGTGAAACTAGAGCTCTGATACCAACTTGTCACGACCCCAATTTCCCACCTTAGGATGTCGTGATGGCACCCAGTCACTAAGACTTGGTAAGCCCTACATTCATGACTGCCCAACAGAATTTAACTGCTAAAATAATAAGATAATTCGATAAACTCATAATAAATCCAAAACAGAACATCTATAACAAAACTCCCAAAACAGGTGGAACTGAGTCATAAGCTCTATACGAGTACACTGTAAAATCCTTAGTACAACACTATATAGATAAGGAATAAAATGTAGTATAATAAGGACAGAAGGTGACTCCGAGGCGTGCGGACGTCGGGCAGGTATACCTTAAAGTCTCTGATATGTATGATCCACTCACTGATGCCTAACATGAGTCGAGGTACCTGAATCTGTACAAAAATGTACAAAAGAGTAGTATGAGTACACCACAATGGTACCCCATAAGTACCAAGCCTAACCTCGGTAGAGTAATGAAGATGCCAGTTCAAGACACCTACTAGGATAAGAAGAAACTGAATAAGCATAGCCTAATCTAATAATGAAAACGAGGGAATAGTGGCAATAAAGCAATACAACAAGGTAAGCTACAACTGAATTTAAAGCAATAAAGGAAACAAGGAAGGAACACGTAATAAGAACATCAAGAAAATAATGCAGACAAATACAAGTGAGGTAATAAGAGATAACAACAAGAATCACAACTGAGGTACTGCCTCGTAATCTCATTTCATAATCACAAATCACAATCTTTCCTTAAATCCCCGCATGAGCCTAACATTTAGATAGTTTTGAAAACATTTTTCCCAAAATAGCTATACACACTTTAGCCCACCTTATGTTGCCATGTGGCTTCAAGTAATTCCCTTACTAGGAGCATGTACATAGATCCCACCTTATGCCGCTGCATGCATATTAACCCCATGTACATCAATATCACAACATAATTACAACTTGCACCACAAGTACCCGTATGCCACAACTTGCCAAAAGAATCAAAAATACCAATATTTCCACAACAAATAGCACATGGCTCAACCACAATGTGTGCAAGAGTCTCAACAATAACAAACTAATAGTGAATAGCTCAACAAGAACGATAATCTCAACAATTAAAAACTTCGCCTCAAAGTGATAACGACTTTTACAACTTCAACACCAATAACTAAACAAGAAGATATTTCATGAAATAACAAATTCAAGTAAGTAATTCAACAATTAAAGAAGTATCAAGACAATAAGGAAGGCAATATCTTCAACTAAAGCATATATGAGCAAAATAACAAGTAAGAGGTGGAATAAGTATTAACAATGTCAAATAAAGCATATGAGGGTAGATTAATACATGTAAGGGTAGATTAACAATGAAAGATATAACATGTTATGACAATTCAATTAAAGGCATGGAAAGAGTCTAAATAGCCTAAACCGGTCAAATACCACATATAGCCCGTGTACCCACTCGTCACCTTGCGTACACGGCTCTCATATAACACAAATAGCACAAATAACTTCAATCCTAAGGGGTAGTTCCCACACACAAAGTTAGGCAAGATACTTACCTCAAACAAGCTAACTCAATCCACTAGTAAGCCTTTTCGCGAATATCTAACTCTGGACGGCTCGAATCTAGCCAAAATAACTTAATACCAAAAATACATGCCATAGGAAACTATTCCGGATAATAAAGTTACAATCTTTAAAGAAAATCAAAAGTCAACTCAAAACGTCAACCCAAGGCCCGCACCTCGGAGCCTGGGCAAACATACAAAATCCGAATACCCATTCAATAACGAGTCCAACCATACCAAATTATCCAATTCCGAACTCAAATCGACCTTCAAATCCCCAATTTTTACTTTAGGAAGTTTTACAAAAATCCACCATTTTCTTCACTTCAATTTACTAAATAAATGATAAAACTAAGATGGAATCATGATTAATTAATAAATCCGAGTCAAAAATGCTTACCCCGATCCAAGACGTGAAAATCCCCTCCAAAATTGCCCAAAACGAACTCTACAACTAAAAATATGAAAATAATACTCTAACCCTTGATTTGGGTTTTAACATTCTACTGCCCAGTTCTTACACTACGCAATCGCGAAAAAGCACTGGCAATCGCGGAGAACAAATTCCACCAGCTCACAAAAGCCTCTTACGTGATTGTGAGACCACAGTCGCGAACGCGATGACTAGTCATACTCAGGCTATGCGATCGCATCCAAGCCTATGTGAACGCGATGAACAATGCCTGCCACAACACAGTCTCACCTTCCTACTACGCGATCGCGATACATTACACGTGTTCGCAGTGCACAACATTCCAACCTTCCGCGAACGGATCCCCATTTATGCGATCGCGAAGAGCAATTATCCATCTGCCAACAAAGACCCTACACGATCGCGACTGAACCTTCATGAACGCATAGAAGGAAACCAGAAGCACAGAAAACCAGCAATCTCACTACATGAACAAAAGTTCGGAACTCAATCTGAAACACACTCGGGGCCCATGGGACCCCATCCGAACATACCAACAAGTCCTAAAATACAAAACGAACTCGCTCGAAGCCTTAAATCATATCAAACAATAACAAAACCACGAACGACACATCGATTCAAGCCTAATTAACTAATGAACTTCCAACTTCTAAAACTAATGCCGAAACATACCAAACCAACTCCAAATGACCTCAAATTTTGCACACAAGTCATAAATGACACAATGAACCTTATTCCAACTTTCGAAATCGAAATCAAACCTCGATATCAAAAAAGTCAACTCTCGGTCAAACCTCTCAACCTTCCAAACCTTCAACTTTCGCCAATTCAAGCAAAAATGACCCACAGACCTCCAAATCAATATTCGGACATACGCCTAAGTCCAAAATCACCATACGAAGCTATCGGAACAATCAAAGCTTCAATCTGGAGTCGTCTACATAAAAGTGAAACTCCGGTCAACTCTTTCAACTTAAGCTTCCAACTTTGGGACTAAGTGTCCTAATTCACTACAAAACTTCCCAGAACCAATCCAACTACCCCAGCAAGTCACATAACCACAATTGAACATAAAGGAGGCAACAAATACGGTAACATGGCTAAACTAATCAAAACGATCGGCCGGGTCATTACATCTTCCCTCTATTAAAACAAACATTCGTCCTTGAACGAGTATAGAGACATACCTGAAGTGACAAAAAGATGAGGATAAAGGCTACGTATATCATGCTCGATATCCCAAGTCGCCTCCTTGACTGGTTGACCCTCTCCACGGAACCTTCACTGAAGCAATGCTCTTTAACCTTAACTTTCGAGCCTGCCTGTCCAAGATGGCCACCGGCTCCTCAACATAAGTCGAATCCTTGTCCAATTGGACTGAGCTGAAATCTAAAACATGGGACAGATCGTCGTGATACTTTCAGAGCATGGAAACATGGAACATCGGGTGAACTGCAGATAAGCTGGGTGGAAATGCAAACTTGTAGACAACCTCCCCCACTCTCTCGAGGATCTCAAAAGGACCAATATACCTAGGGCTCAACTAGCCCTTATTCCAGAACCTCATCACACCCTTCATGGGTGAGACCTGGAACAAAACCCTCTCTCCAACCATGAATGCAACATCACGAACCCTCCGATCGGCATAACACTTCTGCCTAGACTATGCTGCACGAAGCCGATCCTAGATCAACTTGACTTTCTCCAAGGCATCTCGAACCAAATTTGTTCCCAACAACCAAGTCTCATCTGGCTCAAACCAACCGACTGGAGAACAAAACTGCCTCCCATATAGGGCCTCATAAGGAGCCATCTGAATACTCGATAGGTAGCTGTTGTTGTAGGTGAACTCTGCAAGCGGCAAAAACTGATCCCACGAAACCCCGAAATCCATAACACATGCATGAATCATATCCTTTAATATCTGAATGGTGCGCTTGGACTGTCCATCCGTCTGGGGTAAAATTGTGTACTCAACTCAATACGTGTGCGTAACTCACGATGTATGGCCATCTAGAAATGTGATTTGAATTGCATGCCCCGATCAGAAATAATGGACACCGGAACAACGTGAAGATGAATAATCTCGCGGATATAGATCTCAGCCAGCCGCTCTGAAGAATAGGTAGTCACAACCAAAATGATATGTGTGGACTTGGTCAACCGGTACATAATCACCCAAACTGTATCAAATTTCTTCAAAGTCCGTGGGAGCCCAACAACGAAGTCCGTGGTAACACGCTCCCATTTCCACTCGGGAATCTCAAGTCTCTTAAGCAAACCGTCCGGCCTCTAATGCTCATACTTCACTTGCTGAATATTTAGGCACCAAGCCACATACTCCACTATATTTTTTTTCATTCTCCTCCACCAATAATGTTGTCTCAAATCCTGATACATCTTAGCGGCACCCGGATGAATGGAATACCATGAATTGTGGGCCTCTTAAAGGACTAACTCACGCAACCCAACTACATTAGGCACACATAACCGGCCCTGCAACCGTAACACACTGTCATCTCTGATAGAAACATCATTGGCATTGTCATGCTGAACCGTGTCTTTAAAGACAAGAAAATGGGGGTCATCATACTGATGCTCTGCGCTCATATAAAGAAGACCGAGAAACCACACAAGCAAGAACCCCATTGGCCTCTGAAATATCCAATCTAACAAACTTATTAGCCAAGGCTTGAACATCCAATGCTAATGGCCTCTCCGCTGCCGGTAGATATGACAAACTGCCCAAACTCTCTACCTTTCTACTCGAGGCATCGGCCACCACGTTCGCCATCCCGGGATGATATAGAATAATGATATCATAGTCCTTAAGAAACTCTAATAACCTTCGTTGCCACAAATTAAGATCTTTCTGTTTGAGCAAATGCTGGAGACTCTAGTGGTCGGTATAGACCTCACATGGGACACCGTACAGATAATACCTCCAAATCTTCAATGCATGAATAATAGCTATCATTTCCATGTTGAGGACATGATAATTCTTCTCATGAACCTTCAGCTGCCGAGACACGTAGGAAATTACCCTACCGTCTTGCATCAACACAGCGCCAAGGCCAACACGTGACACATCACAATGTACTGTGTAAGACCCCGAACTCGTAGGCAACACCAACACTGGGGCTATAGTCAAAGTAGTCTTGAGCATTTGAAAGCTCACCTCACACTCCTCGGACCATCTGAAAGGAGCACCCTTCTAGGTCAATCTGTTCATAGGTGCAGCAATGGATGAGAAAACCTCTACAAAACAGCAATAACACCCGGCCAAACCAAGGAAACTTCGAATCTCAGTAGCTAAAAATGGTATGGGCCAACTCTGCACTGCTTCAATCTTATTTGGATCTACCTTAATCCCCTCGCTCAACACCACATAACCTAAAAATGCCATTGAATCAAGCCAGAATTCACACTTCAAGAATTTTGCATACATCTTCTTCTTTCTCAATGTATGGAGCACGTTCCTCAGATGTTGCACATGATCCTCCCGACTGCGGGAATACACCAAGATGTCATCAATAAACCCAATGATGAATGAATCAATATATGGCTGGAATACACTCTTCATCAGGTATATAAATGTTGTTGGGGCATTGGTCAGCCCAAATGACATCACAAGGAACTCGTAGTGACCATACCGAGTCCTTAAGGCAGTCTTCAGGATATCCGGATCCCAAAGTTTCAACTGATGTTACCCTGACCTCAAATCAATCTTTGAAAATACTTTGGCACCTTGTAGCTGATCAAATAAGTCATCAATACATGGCAATGGGTACCTATTCTTCATTGTAACCTTGTTCAACTGCCAATAATCAATGCACATACGCGTAGAACCATTCTTCTTCTTCACAAACAAAACCGGAGCACCCCAAGGTGACACACTAGGCCGGATGAAACCCTTATCAAGTAACTCTTGCAACTGCTCCTTCAACTCCTTCAACTCTGCCGGTGCCATACAATATGGTGGAATAGAAATGGGCTAAGTGCCCGGAAACAAGTCAATACCAAAATCGATATACTTATTGGGCAGCATGCCCAGAAGATTTGCCGAAAATACATCTAGGAAGTCCCTCAGTACAAGAACTAACTCAACGATAGGAGTATCAACACTGACATCTCTCACAAAGGCTAGATATGCCTCACATCCCTTCTCAACCATCCATTGTGCCTTAGGGAAGGACACAACCCTGCTAGGAATATAATCCAATGTACTCCTCCACTCTAACTGCGCCAAACATGGCATAGCCAATGTCACAGTTTTGGCGTGACAATCCAGAATAGCATGACAGGCTGACAACCAGTCTATGCCCAAGATAACATTAAAGTCTACCATACTGAGTATCAATAGATCAACTCTGGTCTCAAAACCACCAATAACAACTAAACACGACCGATACATACGGTCCACAATAATAGAATCTCTCACAGGCGTGGACACATATACAGGAGAATTCAAAGATTCACGAGATATATCCAAATACGGAGCAAAGTAAGATGACACATATGAGTAAGTGGAGCATGGATCAAATAAAACTGACTCATTTCTATGACAAACCATAACAATACCTGTGATAACTGCTGTTGACGACTAATTTTGACCCTCCCTTTTAAAATTAATTTATTTATACTTAATAATTTACAATGAATATTTTAAAAGTATTTTCAATCAATTACACTTATCTTTGTTATTAACTTTGAAAATTGATAAATCAATGTTATAATTATAATTATACATGTCTTACTATTTGTATATTATCAAAATAGTTTTATATACGTCACATAGGCTTTATAATTAATTTAATAAATTATTTCTCAAATGCTGATTAATTAGATTATTATGTTCAAATTAGTGTTATACTACAATTTTGAAAATGAAGTATTTTATAAATAATTAATCATAATAGTTCGTAGTATATTCAATAATTATAATTTTATCATATTTTATTAAAAATAATTAAGTGTATGTAATTCGATTTTAAAAGGGATTAAAAGGGCTAAAGGCTGTAGTTGCAACTCTTTAATTAAACATAGGTGGACCACCTGTTAAATTATTTTCAGCCCGATGTGCAAGCCCATGTCCGAAAATACCCAGTCCAAATAACCCATCCCTCTCCACTTTGGCAATCTGTGCGACTTCCATTGGACCAATCAGTGATTGCCACATCACCGATCTCCCACGCTAACAAAACAAACACAACTAATCTGAGTCGTTTATTTCTTAGATCAATGGCCCACAATTTTACTCTATTTTCCTCTTTAATTTTTAAAACACCCAGAGATTAAATCTTGACCGTTGGATCAAAAGGATCCAACGGCCACCAAAATTCCTTACAAAACTGATTTACTCCCTAATTATCAGGGCCGTTGATCTAATGATTCAACGGCCTAGATTCATTCTTGAAACCTTATCCCAGAGACGGACAACCCCCAATCCCCTAACCCTAATCATTCACTCCTTTGACTCTGCCGCCCCCTTTCCCCTTTCTCTCTCGTTTCCTCTCAAATCCTAGACCAAAATCAGTCTCAAAACCTTGCACCAAATCATGCAAGGTCGTGAATCTTGACCCAGATTCGTCATCTTTGCTCCCTTATCCGCGAATCTCGCCAGAACCTTCCCATTTCATCACACACATTCAGAATCTGGAGTTCTCTGAACTCAAACACAAACATGAAACTTCAAGTCTTCCCAAGCCTTCAATGTTGCGACCAAATATCTCATGCATGGCACATCTCATGATGATTATTCTAAACCAGAGGTCAAATGCAATGACCTCTAGACCACTGGTCTTTACCCGATGGATTTTCAAATGCAATGACCTCGCTCATTCTTCTCTCAAATTCACTTTGATTCACTCTGATTTTACCCTCTCTGCCATCATCATCTATCTTTCGTCATCTTCCACTACTGATTTTGAATTTGAAACCCTAGGGCTTCACAACCACTATAAATTGGGGCTTTGAATGCCCTCACCTAACACACAGAATATATACACCAACTACACCTAATATTTCTGAAGAAATTAAGATACAGTAAAGTGTTGCTTAGGTCTTTTGCGTTTGAAATTTTGAGTTTTCACTTAACCTTTGCTTCTCTCTTTCTTTTGGTTCTGAGTTGGTTGTTGTTTAAGAGATGAGCTTTTGGTTTCCTAAAGGTCTAACTTGAATACTCGTTTGGTTTGCTGCCCCAAAGGAGGTTGGTAAAACCTCGACTTTGTTCTTCTTTTACTAGTCTAAATTCCTTAATATGAATTGCTTTACTATTTATGTTGAATGATGTTATTAACAATGTATTTATGTTTCTTTAACTGTCTTATGTGTGTGTTAATGATTGTTAAGTAGTTTCTGCGATCATGAACTTCTTTAAGTTATTGAAACTAGAATTACATGCTGACATTGATATGCATCTGATGATTCATGTTTACTATTAACTTTGAATGTGACTAAAGAACTTCTTAACATTCCTAATACCTAGTTTCAAACCTCTTTAATGATTCTATTATCACTATTCTGACTGTTAATCTAATCTTCTTTGAATGTTACTTTTGTAGTTCCCTTAATAGTCCAGATGTAAAAAAAAGTATGAATCATTTAGTGTTGAGAACCATCTTGTTACCTTAGTTTAGAAATACTAAATCATGATCTTTAAGATTGTTATATCTCTTTAATATGCTCTTGTGTTTTCGTGAATTACTTGATTTAGCTCATGACTATTTATGTTAACTTGTCCTAAGCTAGTTGGATCCTTGCATCACTTTTGCGTATGTTCTGACATTAAATTACACTTAGTTTAAGCCATGAATTAAGGATGAGATGTATTTAAGTTATGATGACACACATTTGCTTAGCTAAAATACTATTTCTAAGTTTCATTATACCTAAAACCCTATCCCAAACATGCTTAATATGTTTTCCTAATGTGATGATACTCTTATCTTTTTCCTTAAGCTCATATGGTGATACTGTTAATCATACTTTCATAATATGACCTCTGCTAGTTGTCCTTTGTGTGTGTTCTTGTGATCCTGCACTCATTTTTGTTCTTCGGTGCCTCTATTTGTCCTTCCTGATTCCACACATGCCCACATTGTTTTTTGAAACTTTATTAAGCTCTCGTAAATGGATTAAACTCAACTTATGAACTCTAAAGAGAGTGTCTTCTTGCTACTGCTTGGATATAACAACATGCTTTATTCTCAATGAGATTAATGTGAAGTTGAAACTCTCAGAAAGAAGTGATTATGTCATTGATTTTAAAGTTAAACCAGACTGATAGCTTAGGATTTTATTAATACTCTTAGAATTCCCAAGTGAAGTTGTGAATCTGTGATTTTGCTAATATCTTTTAGAAGTCCTAATTGCATTCTATTGATTTGTAATCCTGTTAACACCTCTAGGAGTGCTAATTAAGGTTGTGAATCTTTGACCCTGTTAGTACTTTTAGAAGTTCTGATTGTTGTTTGGTATCTCTGATAGTACCAGTGGAAGATCTAATCATCGTTACTGCTCTGAACCTCTATTAACACTCATTAAATGTTCTAATTGAAGTCATCAACATGTGCCTCTTACTTAAGGTTATTGATCTGTATCTCTATGTGAAGTTGCTGACATGTATCTGTATTGGCACTCTATAGAGAGCATCAGTTATAGTAATTAACCTGTAGTGTTGTTAACACTCTTCAGGAGTCTTAACTATTAAACTACCCTCTCCTAATCCCCCTTAGAAGTTAATTGAAGTTGTTGGTCTATATGTTTGTTAATACTTTATTAGGATTTTCAATTGGAGCTCTTAACCTATGTGTGTACTAGAGAACAAGACCTAAGTTAAAACCAATATGTGGTTAGTCTAATTGAAGGTTGTTAAGGCACATGTGTTTGTTTTCATAATTGTTGCAGACATGGACTATACGCTCTTTCTATCCTTAAGATATATGATCTCAGGTGTTTGACTCTTTGACAGTAATGTGATAATGTTCCTGCATCTATGTGTGTTTGAAGCTGATTTCTTTTGAACCTGCTTAGCATGTTACTCATAGTGAATCATCTATTTAGCTTTGAAATATGGTTATAACAATGTGGATAGGTTGTCTTGTAGTCTTATAATGTTCTGCTTTAGCCATCATGGTAAGGGTATATACTTATGTGGTATGGTACCACTGTGGTATTGGGATTTGCATTGAGAGTGGCTCATTGGCACTTAAACCTGTGGGGAAGAGTGAATGTGAGTGGTTAGGGGTATTTGGGAGTAGAGTTTAGTTCTTGGTTGGGCTACTCTCTGTGGCACAAGCACTGCCTTGGGCCTTGAGACCCTTGTAAACTTTGAAGTGTCAGGGATCCAAAGAGAGCCTTGATCTTGAATGGAACTCTACCCTTAGCCTCTAATCTATTGATATTCATTACTCCTTTTAGGTTTAGTGTTTAATGACAACAAAAGGTTTTCAATGTGGATCACTTTACCTTATGTGACCCCACACTAGTATAACTTTCATAACTCAAATTACTATTGGTTATTATAATTTGTTCAATTCATCTACTTATATTTGTCATGTATTATTGTACATTTAGAGTATTATATTTGTCATACATGTACAACCATTGGGCCTGCCGAGTTCCTAAAAGAACTCATGCCCAAATTATGTACCAGCGCATTCTAGGAAGTTTGAAGTTAACCGTTATCTGCTAGGCCTGCCTCTTTGAGGCCCATGGATCTATCTCGGGTAGATTTTAAGGGGTGCCTAACACCTTCCCCTTAGAAGAACAAGAACCATTACCCACAATCTCACTGGTTAGCAGACCAATAAATAATATGAGTTTAGTAATCAATCAGGTACCCTAGTATACCTTTAAATATTAGGTGGCGACTCTCTTTCATCAACAACAGAGAAACAACAAGTTGAATCTTATTTTGACTAGTGCAAAATAAGGTGCAACAACATGGCGACTTTGCTGGGGACTCACACTTAGGTTCTGACCTTAGCAGACTTAGACAAGACTTGGAACTTAGATTTTGTTTGTACACTGCTTTAATTGTATTTAACATGCAATTACGTGCTTACCTGCCTTACTTGCTCCTTATGCTTGCTTATTATCATGCATGTTATTGTTACACCCCTGTCTGTTACCGCTTTATATATAATGTAGTCACACTTCTTCCTATCGAGTCTTGGTCGTACACTATCACACACAATGGCACGCGAGGGTTGTCTTTCACACCCCTCCGAACCTTCTTTTCAAAACTTTTTTGTTTTAGAGAATGGCTTTGTCAGGTTAGCTGACATAACTTATAGTAGTCTTCAGTCCAATTCAAAAGTAGGAAACACTCTACTATAGCAAAACATAGGTCGTATTACATAAACCTTAGGTGAGTCGGTCCTTGGCATCAACATACAATTAGGAAAGCCACCCTAATGTCAACGGGTCATGCACCCAACGGCATGAATTCTATGGAAAGACGAACGAACCTGATGAGACACCTAAAAATCCAAAGCAAACACTTACCAAATCCTTTCTTTACCCACTCCAGAAATGGAAATCAACCAAAATATCCTCAAGATCAATATGGTGATGGGAGAACCACACAAGTTGAAGCAAGGGTGGAAGAATGTTCGCCAAGAGCATGAAGATGAAATCTGGACACACCTGGGAGGTACTGACCACCTTGCTAAACATCCGAGCGGTGCTTACTCGCCTGCTGATAGAATTCTGGGACCCTACCAAGGTGGTGTTCAAATTTGCTGATTGTGAGTTAGTGCCGACATTGGAAGAAGTTACCAGTTTCACTTAGTTGCCATTTATAGGAAGGAAACCAATATTACCAGTCACCATGCCAGGTAACAAGTTTTTTGATGCTCTGGGTTTGGAAAATAGTCGAGGTTTTAGAAATATCAAGGACGGATAGGTGAGCCTAGATCAACTGTTCAACAAGTTCGGATATCGTGAAAGCTATGAATGGTATTTGGGAGAATTTCAGTGTGATCAAGCAATGTGGGAGAGTCTCATGCCATAACACTCTCCTTGGCTCTATTGGGATTGTTGGTTTTCCCACAAAGAAGAGGTCGGATCAATATCAACTTGTTAACTGTGGTTCTGGTAACATTCCGTGGCAACCTCCAAGCTATTATGGTACCGATAGTGTTAGCTGAGATACTAAGGGCTTTGTTTGCATATGCACGAGGGTATGATTTCTTTAAGGGCTATAATCTGCTACTTCATATCTGGGCCACAGAGCATTTCTTCGAGCGAGAGGCCACAATTGACTACTTTGTGGGCGTCAGCAACATGATCCGCAGCCACAACAAGAGGATGAGACATTGAGCTTCCCCATATGGACAAGAAGAGTGGAGAGAAATGCTGACTAATCTAAGTGTATAATGGTTCAATTGGAAGCTATCATGGTTAGGTGGGAGGGCAATCCTAAGGACTCCTTAGAAATACTTCATTGAGCTGATTGGACTTGAGAGCATCTAGCCATACTTGCCCCTACGGGTTCTCAAACAGTTCGGGTTGATCCAGGATATGCCTCTATAGACGAGGACAACACTATATGAGAATGAGTACAATGGACAGATTCCAATACCAAGGATAAGAAGGCTCCAAGAAGAGTGGAATGATCTGGTCACAATGCCAATGGGTCAAAACTCGTGGTGCACTCTGAAGTATTATGTCTGGATCAACAAGGAAGACGAGATAGCCCGACCAAGAAGAGAGGGTATAGCCTGGCTGGAGGACGCAGTGGATCCTTTGTAAATCTTCCATGAGATCCTGCCATATTACCTTGTGACTTCCTCGATGCACCGTCAAGTGGTCCTAGGGTCCATTGATCATAAGTTGCCACCTGCTGGAGATGATGATCGAGTTGTGGAGTGCATCCAAATAGAATCCAAGACAGAGCCGGAGGAAGATCCAGAGGAAGAATCTAAGTTTAATGACGATGGAGAAGAATTTGAAGAAGATCTAGAGGAGGAGCCGGAAGAGGAAGGGGAGATAGGGAATGATTCTCGGGATGGTGTAACGGATGTACCTTAGTGTTTGGATGCATCGTAGTAAAACCATGTTAGTTGGAAGAGATTAAGGTCTTATATGAAGTTATAGATGTAAGACCCCGTAAGTTTATCGAATTTCAAAAATGTTATATATTGCCTTGATATGGTACTTTCTTTTAAGAGAAACATTCTTTTGTAAATGTTGTATAAATATAATTATCAAAAGTTATTAGTATAATACTTTTTGATAAGTTTTAGTTAAACACATGATATGAGGAAACTTTTAAATAATATTTTGTGTATTATAAGAAAAGAAATTATTTTCTCATAAGAAAAGTTATATTTTTACCCATTTTAGAACTACTAGTACAAAAAAATTGTGCTCTTGATATTAGGTTGACAAAAACTAGATTTGATAAAATTACATAGGTGTCAATAAGTAGTCATGCATTATTTTATTAATGAGTCAAAGTTATTAATGTAGTGTGCAATGTAGAGTATAATATTTTATGTTATTTATACCATACACTTACATATATTCCATTACCTCTACATGAAGTAATGTGATATGTATAACTTTGTTGTGGTCGACACGTAACCAACTTTCTTAAAAAGTTGCATCTTTATCTGACTAGTCATGTTCCACCGCCAAAAACAACTAATGTTGCATCATATCCTTTCCTTACATTCTTTATAAATCAATAAGTAGCAATTTACATTCTTCTTCTTTTCAGTTCAATGAAGTACAAACAAAAGTCTTGTTTCTTCTTTCTATTTTAACGAAGAAGAACAGTAATCTTAATTCGAGGTTCCTTTTATCAACTTATCTAAATTGAAGTAAGGTGTAGGGAAGCTTTAAAGAAGACGATCTTCTACGAGCTCTATAAGCAATTAATGTATTTTAAGGCTAATCTTTTCTTCCTTTGGTATGATCTAAGTATTAAAACGTAAATGTAATGTTATTCTATAAGTGGTTCTACTCTTAGTATTTAAGGATGTCTACGTTATTCATTCCTGTAAAATAATACGCAAAGCATGTCTAAGTATGTTTCTAAGTCTCTATTGAGGCATACGATATAGATGTTAATGTTCATAATACAATGTTATATGCATCTTCATTTACCACCGAGCTACGGCCGGTCGGGCAGTCATGCATCTTCATTTACCACTGAGCTACGGCCGGTGGGGCAGTCATGAATCTTTATTTACCACCGAGCCATGGTCGATTAGACAGTCATGCATCATTATTTACCACCGAGCTATGGCCGGTCGGGCAATCATACATTTACCATCGAGCTACGGCCGGTTGGGCAGTTACGCATTTACCATCGAGCTACGACCGGTCGGGAAGTCATGCATTTATCACCGCACTACGGCCGGTCAGACAGTTACCACTGATCAGTTGGGGAGTTAACATCATGATAATGATGTATTCAGAACTATGGTATTGTAGCTATATATATATATATATATGTATATACGAGATTGAACTTATTATGCATGTTATGGCCCTTAGTGGCAGGTCAAATGTTACAGGTTGATTCTTATCCATCTTAGTAATAGTGTCTTATTGTTATGTTTTATTCCTGCCTTACATACTCGGTACATTCTTCGTACTGACGTCCTTTTTTCTGGGGGCGATGTGCTTCATGCCATGCAGGGTAGATAGACGAGGCGAGGACCCTCCACTGTAGGCTGCCTCCAGATATCAGCTTTTGATTGTTGAGCTCCACTTCTTCCTGGAGTATTGCCAAGTCAGGGTTCTGTATATATTATTTTGTTTTATAAGGATGAAGCGGCCCCTGTCCCGACTTATATATTATGGTCGTGTTTTCTTAGAGGTTGTGCAAACAGTGTCTTGTGTATAGTTTTGGGTATGATATGTCAATGGCCTTGTCTGCCCCTATGTATCTATATAAATATTTTTGAGTTAGTTATGCGAGTTAAGTTCTAATATTGTTACATATATATATAGATGTGGCCAGTAATGGCCCATAACAAGTATGATAGTAAACAAGGATAAGGTATGTGGCGCTCAGTTGAGTAGGCCATGGGTGTTAGTCGTGGCCCTCCGATTTGGGTCATGACAAACTTGGTATTAGAGCAGATCTGTCCTAGGGTTGTCTACAAGCCATGTCTAGTAGAGTATTGTTTATAAATGTGTTGTGCACCACGTCGTATAAACAAGAAATTACAGGGCATTTAGGGACTGGTTACCCTTCCTTCTTGATATTAGATCGAGTAATAGAGCAGAGCCGTAGGAAATAAAGCCAGTTACCTTTGACTTGTTTTATATATACAGTGATGCCTGTGATCAGGAAAGCTACAGCTAGTCAGAAGGGTAAAGCAGTGGCAAATGAGGGCATGAGTATATCACCTGTGTCTAGTGAGGGCCAGAGTGAGGCCCCGAGGGGAAGTATGACACCCTCGCAAAGTTCTCCGTTTTCGCCAGCACCCGAGGAGCTGAGGAGGAACCCAGTACCTCCACCTATTGCTCATGATAAGGATATGGATATACGGAGTGCAGTACGGTTGTTGACTAGATTAGTAGCCGCTCAGGCTCACCGCCAGGTAGGTACATGTATTTGTTACATTGACACGGCTATTAGTGCGAGAGTTAGAGACTTCATCAACCTGGACCATGTTTACAAGATCCAACAAGGATGAGGACCCGCAAAACTTTATTGATAGGATGCAGAGGACTTTGAGGGTGATGCACGCATCAGACACTGAATCAGTAGAGTTGGCCTCTAATCGATTGCGGGATGTTATGGTTCAGTGGTATGAAACTTGGGAATTGTCTAGAGGGACAAATGCACCTCCAGCGGTATGGGAAGAGTTCTCAGGGGCTTTCTTGCGTCATTACTTGCCGGCAGAGATACGTTAGGCAAGGGTAGACATGTTCTTGGCTCTTAAACAAGGGAATATGAGTGTGCGGGAGTATAGTCTCCAGTTTGATTGCTTGGCAAGGTATTCCCCCTCGATTGTGGCTGAGATGAGTGACCGAGTGCATCAGTTTGTGGTAGGACTTGGGTCGCACCTGATTAATGAGTGTTCCACGACTGCTCTGCTCGATAGTATGGATATTTCCCACATCCAGGCTTATGCTCAGAATTTGGAGGAATTGAAAATGGCATCAATACGAGGATCGTGATGAGGATCATCGTAAGAGGGCTAGGTCTGCTAGACAAATTGAGGATTTTCGGGGCGATCCTATGCCACCATATTCTGTTGATAGTGTCTGACAGTTGCAGAGGTCGCGTTATGAGGGATCTATTTATTTTGAATCAGGTCAGGGCTTGAGAACTTCAGGTTTTCAGAATTGGATGGATTCAGCGTAAATGAGGGGGCCTCCTCCGCGGTGCAGCCAATGCGGTAGAGCTCATTATGGACAATGTCGTCAGGGATCTAATGTATGTTATACCTATGGAAACCCTAGTCATTACATGAGGGATTATCCTATGAAGGACAGAAGCGGGATGGTTCATCCCACCAGATCTATAACAGTCTCCTCCTCTTCAGTACGCCCTCTAGAGCGAGGACCTCAGGCATCAGCTGGTAGAGGTAGAGGCAGGGGTGCAGCATCTAGCTATGGCAGTAGTCAGAACCGCATGTATGCTTTGGCAGGTCATCAGGACCTAGAGGCTACACCAGATGAGGTGCCAGGTATTGTGACTATGGGTAATGTTCAATCTTATTAACGCAAATTGCCCGGTTAATATGATTAAAATAAGAGTGAGTTGGCATTACGGCTGAAGGGTTGAGGGAAACTAAGTCTAACTTGAAAGCAAAGTAAGAACCCGAGGATAGACTAAGGGAGGATAGGGGAGTGACCTAGGATATTAAGAAGTTTAAACTTTGATAGCTCTAATACCCAAGGGAAGAAACCGCAGATAGTACGCAAGATTTTGGGAAAGTTAGTATAATGGAATAGAAAGTTATGAACCCTGTTATTAAGATTACAACCAGTAGGTGCCAGCGCCTAGAAGATAGATTAACAGACTCATAGGTGACGAATGGATTAGGAAGTAATTTTAAGGAGGGACGATGTCCTAACCCCGTGAGAACCAGATATTTGTTTCATTGGAGTATAGCCCGGGAAGGTATATACATTTATAATTGATGAGTATGTCATGTACATCTTGAAAGTTTAAACATTTAAGGACGAATGTTCCAAAAGGGTGGAGGATGTAATAGTTATACCTTAGTGTTTGGATAATCGTAGTAAGACCATGTTAGTTGGAATAGATTAAGGTCGTACATGAAGTTATAGATGTAACAACCTGTAAGTTTATTGAATTTCGAAAATGTTATATATTGCCTTGATATGGTACTTTCTTTTTAGAGAAACATTCTTTGGTAAATGTTGGATAAATATAATTATCAAAAATTATTAGTATAATATATTTTGATAAGTTTTAGTTAAACACATGATATGAGGAAACTTTTAAATAATATTTTATGTATTATAAGAAAAGAAATTACTTTCTCATAAGAAAAGTTATATTTTTACCCATTTTAGAACTACTAGTACAAAAAAATTGTGCTCTTGATATTAGGTTGACAAAAACTAGATTTGATAAAATTACATTGGTGTCAATAAGTAGTCATGCATTATTTTATTAATGAGTCAAAGTTATTAATGTAGTGTGCAATGTAGAGTATAATATTTTATGTTATTTATACCATACACTTACATATATTCCATTACCTCTACATGAAGTAATGTGATATGTATAACTTTGTTGTGGTCGACACGTAACTAACTTTCTTAAAACGTTGCATCTTTATCTGACTAGTCATGTTCCACCGCCAAAGACAACTAATGTTGCATCATATCCTTTCCTTACCTTCTTTATAAATCAATAAGTAGCAATTTACATTCCTTTTCTTTTCAGTTCAATGAAGTACAAACAAAAGTCTTGTTTCTTCTCTCTATTTTAATGGAGAAGAACAGTAATCTTAATTAGAGGTTCCTTTTATCAACTTATCTAAATTGAAGTAAGGTGTAGGGAATTTTTAAAGAAGACGATCCTCTACGAGCTCGTCTAAGCAATTAGGTATGTTAAGGCTAATCCTTTCTTTTTTTGGCATGATCCATGTAAGAAAATGTAAATGTAATATTATTCTATAAGTGGTTCTACTCTTAGTAGTTAAGGATGTCTACGTTATTCATTCCAGTAAAATGATACGCAAAGCATGTCTAAGTATGTTTCTAAGTCCCTATTGAGGCATACGATATAGATGTTAATGTTCATAATATAATGTTATATGCATCTTTATTTACCACCGAGGTACGGCCAGTCGGGCAGTCATGCATCTTCATTTACCACCGAGCTACGGCCGGTTGAGCAGTCATGCATCTTCATTTACCATCGAGCTACGGCCGGTTGGGCAGTCATGCATCATCATTCACCACCGAGCTATAGCCGGTCGGGCAGTCATGCATTTACCACCAAGCTACGGCCAGTTGAGCAGTTATGCATTTACCACCGAGCTACGGCTGGTCGGGCAGTCATACATTTACCACCGCGCTACAGCCGGTGGGGTAGTTACCATTGATCAGTTGAGCAATTAACATCACGATAATGATGTATTCAGAACTATGGTATTGTAGCTATATATATGTATATACGAGATTGAACTTATTATGCATGTTATGGCCCTTAGCGACGGGTCAGATGTTACAGGTTGATTCTTATCCCTCTTAGTAATAATGTCTTATTGTTATGTTTTATTCCTACCTTACATACTCGGTACATTCTTCGTACTGACGTCCCTTTGTCTGGGGGCGTTGTGCTTCATGCCACGCAGGTGTAGATAGACGAGGCGAGGACCCTCTATTGTAGACTGCCTCTAGATATCAGCTTTTTGTTGGTGAGCTCCACTTCTTCCTGGAGTATTGTCGAGTCAGGGTTCTGTATATGTTATTTTGTTTTATGAGGATGTGGGGAGCCCTGTCCCGACTTATATATTATGGTCATATTTTCTTAGAGGTTTTGCAGATAGTGTCTTGTGTATAGATTTGGGTAGGACATGTCAACGGCCTTGTCGGCCCCTATGTATCTATATAAATCTTTTTGAATTAGTTATGCGAGTTAAGTTCTAATATTGTTACTTATATATATTGATGTCCCATGTCATGGCCCGTGACGAGTCTGTGTGTGTGTGGCATGTAGCCCATGACAAGTAGATAGTAAACAAGGATAAGATACGTGGCGCTCAGTTGAGTAGGCCGTGGGTGCCAGTCGTGGCCCTCCGATTTGGGTCATGACAGATGGTTACTAGAAGTTGGTTAATTTCCCCTTCTTTCACACTTTGTATCTTTATCCCAGTTTTCTTATTTTTCCCTAAGGGAAAGTTGTTCAAGCCCATGCAGTTCTGTGAATGCAAGAAACAATGATGTAACCTCTGCTCATAGTTATCTCAATCCAAACAATGTCAATCAAAACAAAACTTGCTTCGGATCTAAATATGTCAAATTTGATTGTTTGTCAAATATTTGCGATTTAGGCCTACCTCCGACAATGAGAGGTCCCACAAATACTAGGAAACGCGCTTGCCTAAATATGTGAACTAACTGCTCTGTGTGACCTTTTACTCGTATAAATGAAGAAACTGAGGGTGTGTTTGGTATGGAGGAAAATATTTTCCATGAAAAATATTTTTCTAGAAAATGTTTTCATGGAAAATGAGTGATTTTATCACTTATTTTTTCTTGTTTGGTTGGTGAGTGGAAAATATTTTCTAGTGTTTGGTTAGAGAGTAGAAATATTTTCTTAGGAAAATATTTTTTAAAATATTTTTTTGATGCTACTCTCCTCATCCCCTCCTCCTCTCAGTCTCTAAAAATTCACACAAACCTAAAGGAACTAATGTGCTGCTTTACTTTTTTACGCAAAAATAACGTTGAAATTTGTGCTCCATAACTAAAAAGAAATACTCGTTTTTGGTTGAAAAAGAAAGTATTATTTCAACAACGTGAAAATAAAGTACTCATTTTATTGAAATAAAAGAAAATACTTTATTTACATCATGAAAAGAAAATACTTTTTTTGTTGAAATGAAAACAAATACTTTTTCTATATGAAAAGAAAGTATTGTTTTGTTAAAAAAAATTATATCATGAAAAAAAAATACTCATTTGTTGAAATGAAGAAAAAAATCTATCTATAACATGAAAAGAAAGTACTATTAATAATATTTTTATTTAGGGGGTAGAGTGGAGGGGGTGGGGTAGGTAGGTGGGGTGTGGAGGTGGGTTGGTGGGGGTTGGTGGGGATGGGGAATATGGTGGGGAATGTTGAGAAGGAGTTTTGGAAAATGTTTTCCCTTCTCTTGACAGGGAAAATATTTTTCTCCAATTGGAGGTAAATGAGTTCATGAGGAAAATATTTTCCAAAATATTTAGGCCAACCAAACGTGAAAAAATTAGAAAATATTTTCCGGAAAATGTTTTACTTCATAGCAAACACACCCTGACTTTTGTTTCTTTTTATTTTCGTTCGTTTCTTGCTTTATTATTATTCCCCCAAAAGAAATGTTGGTTTGTGTCGACCCAAAACTGGCGGAACCACCATACAACGTAAGATCAAAAGGAAGATGTCTGCTATAGATAGCCCTACCGAACATGCTTTGGTAATAGCTGATAGCCCGGGGCGATCGGGAGAGAAGGACTATACAAGGAATGATGAACATGTGGCCAGGATGGCCCATGAGATGGAATCTCTAAGGGAGGAGGTACAACATATCAAGGAACTAGCACATTTGGCCGTGACAACGCTTCTGCAACCACCTCGTTTTCCCTCTCTAGATTCAATCCCCGACCACTTTCCTTCTACCTCTTGCCAGGCTAACAACAACCCGACTTTGGTCCCCACTACCCAAATAATACCTCCACTAACCCCTACAAACCCACCAAATCCTCCTATCCACACTCCCTACGTACCACATTACGTTCAAACGCCATAAAACTCACCCGTTACTACTAACACAATTCACACCCCTCCTCGTGACGGAGTCACTTTTACCATCATCAAAATCAGCACATACCCGTGACACATACCGCTGCATATGAGTGATATGTTCCTCCTGTATATGTCATTTCTGAACATACCTTTACAGCGCCTATCACGGTCAGGGTGCCTTATGAGATTGACCAGTACACCGAGATGGAAAGGGAAGTTAGGCATAAGAATGAGGAGTCATTGTCTGAGCAGTTACAAATCTTGAGAAAACAAATGAAGAACCTCCAAGTTGCTCGGGGAAGTGAAAGTCTGAACTACAAGGATCTGTGTATCCATCCGTATGTGGATATGCCAGTAGGGTAAAAGCCTCCAAAGTCCGATATCTTCGATGGGACGGGTGATCCCCATGCACATTTGAGGGCATATTAGGACAAGTTAGTTCGAGTAGGAAAAAATAAGAAGTTGAGGATGAAGTTCATAAGCAGCCTGACAAGAGAAGCACTTACCTTGTATACTCGACAAGATCCGCGAAACTGGAGGACATGGCAGGATATGGTGGAAGATTTCATGAATCGCTTCCGATTCAACACAGAGATCACTCCCGATAGGATTGCACTGGTAAACCTGCAGAAAAAGTCGTCCGAGTCATTCCAAGAATATGCACATCGATAGAGATCAGAAGTCACTAGGGCACAACCTCCGTTGGACGATAATGAATTGACTAAATATTTTATCAGGGCCCAAGAAGGGATATACTTTGAGAAAATGATGGGTATGATGGGACAGAAATTCCCCGAACTGGTCAAAATGAAAGATTTCTTATAATAAGGTATAAAATCCGGCAAAGTACAATCCATGGCAACACTACAAGCAGCTAGCAAGGCAATCCAATTAGGGTCAATCGGTAGCGGAAATAAGAAAAAGGAAGAAGTATCGGCAGTCATCCCTTACTATCAACCCAGCCCACATCATGGAAACACCTCTTATTCTTCAAACAACCACTCACCACCACCCGCCTATGCTCCAGTCTACAACACACAGCCGTATTACCGCCCCGACCTCAATATAACCCGTCCCAAGCCCATAATAACTCAAACCCACGATGACCATATGCTCATGTTTAAACTACCACTCATTAAAATCGACCCACTTATGCACCGTGCCCTCGCCCAAATTTTGAAGAAAAGGGTCCCAGAAAGTATACACTAATTGCTGAACCGTTGGCTCAACTGTTTGAAAGATTGAGGAGAGCAGGTTTGATACATCCAGTGGAAGGAAGGGTTCCTAAGTATCCCTCAAAGTATTTTGATGGAACCAAAAGGTGCGTGTACCATTCAAACATGCCTAAGAATGATACTGAAGATTGTTTCAAGCTGAATTGAAACATTGATCAAAAGTGGAGCCATTTAATGCACTCCGGCTCCGCCCAATGTGAATCACAATCCATTGCCAAATCATCAGAATCAGGGGGTCAACATGATCACCCTGGATGAAGAATACGATCTAAAAGGAACTACTATCACGATAGGAAATGCAGAGGCCACAAGGGCCCCACCTCAAAGGACTCTGATGATCATAGTACAACTGAGACCTACGGTGATGATTCAAACTTACCAGCGACAACCTGCCATTGCTACCAGGGATGAAGAGGATCGAGAATATAAAACTGTCCCATGGACATATCAGCAAAAGGGAAAAGCCAAAATGACAGATTCCGCAGCAGCCCACGGTATGACTAGGTCAGGGAGATGATATGCTCCTGAGGAC
This sequence comes from Nicotiana tabacum, assembly GCF_000715075.1. NCBI lineage: Eukaryota > Viridiplantae > Streptophyta > Magnoliopsida > Solanales > Solanaceae > Nicotiana > Nicotiana tabacum. The sequence goes on from NC_134088.1 coordinate 55,520,708, forward strand.
GCAAATCAAGGGAATTTGGGAAGAGAGCAGATTCAAAGAAGAAATATAACATACCCCGAGGCTACAAAATTATGGAAGAGGATGTCAACCAAAGAATACTCTGCGGAGGAACAACGGAAGAAAACTCCGGCACAAATATCAATCATGGATTTACTTATGAGTTCTTATAGTCATAAGGACGCCCTGATGAAAATTCTAAGTGGGGTAAGTGTGCCAAGCAATACCACTAGTGAGGTGCTGGCTGCAACTATTGGGAAAATGGTCGAAGCAAATATGATCACTTTCCGAAGGGATGAGCTTCCTATCGAAGGCGTGGGTCACAACAAAGCTCTACACATCACTATCAAATATGGAGACAAGGTAGTTTCCTTAGTACTGGTTGATGAAGGATCAGGAGTCAACATCTACCCACTCTCTACCCTACGAGAGATAGGTATCCACCTGAGGGAAGTCAAGGAAAGTCATGTGAAGGTAAGGGCTTTTGATGGATCGCAAAAGGATGTCATTGGAAAAATTTATTTGTCTTTGCAGATCGGACCAGTTGAATTTCCCATACTAATTCAAGTGATGGATATTTCCTCTTCATACAACTTACTGCTGGGAAGACCCTAGATACACATGGCAAGGGTCGTCCCATCCACCCTAAACCAGTGCATGAAATTTGAGTGGAGTTTTCAAGAGATCGTGGTCCATGGCGAATGGGGCCAATCAATTTTTCTGGAACATGAAGTCTTGTTCATTGAAGGGCTAGATGGAGTTGCTTTCCATGTAGTAGAGATCATGGAGACCACCAAAATAGAAGAGACTGAGCAAAACTTGGGAATGCAATCACCGTATAGATCCAAGATGACCATGAGGGAGATGATGGAATATCGATATATACCATGAACTGGGCTGGGAGCTTGATCAAACAAGATCACAGAACCGATTGAACCAAATGGGTAGAAAGGAAGAGCCAACATAGGGTACAGCCTCCGATGGGCAAGACTTGTACCGGTAGCTCCAGGAAAAAGACTTTTGTGCCATATCATGTTTCGGGTACGGGCCAGAGTTTAGCGCCAGAAGATGATATTGTCGATGGGATGGGAAGGCTGTTCATGGCTATGATTGAAGAATGTTGTGAAGGAACTGACATCAAGACACCGACCATTCGGAATGCCGAACCAGGAGAGGAACTGCGGAATTGGACCGCCACCCCATCTTTGGTTCGCCGAGAGTCTTAGTAGTGTAGAATTGTAAAGTTTTCTTTTGAAAAGCGCACAGTCAATTGAGGCATGCACCGTGTCTGTACCTTTTTGTTATTTGCCTCTTTGAACGCTTAGACGTTCCACTATTGATGAAATAAAAAGATTCGCTTTCATAAAATATTGCAACTTTATTTACCGCTTCATTTATACTTAATTTTTCTTTTCATAAATCAAAACGATAAAAATCCACGTTCTGCGATTGTGACATGTAACGAAACCCTCGAGCAAAACGACCTAGACTACGAGGAATACGACAAGAGTATGATGCCACACAATCTCCTACAAGAGATCAAACAGCTGGAAAGTCAGAAAAAGCCCAACCTTGAAGAAACAGAAGTGGTCAATCTCGAAAGCCAGGAAGACGTGAAAGAAACCCGAATCAGCATCCGTCTAAAAGCGAAGTGGAAGGAAGAACTAGTTGAGCTCCTCTGACAATACATCGATGTGTTCGCATGGTCATATGACGACATGCCTGGATTAAGTACTGATATCATCTCGCACCGATTGCCTATTGATCCTGCTAGGCTGCCAGTCAAGCAAAAACCTAGAAAATTCAAGCTCGACCTGAGTTTGAGGATAAAGGAAGAAGTAACCACGCAGATAGAGGCGAATGTAGTAAGGGTCACCAATTAATCGAGTTGGTTAGCAAATATCGTCCCAGTACCCAAGAAGGATGGGAAGATCAAGATATGTGTGGATTATCGAGATCTCAACAAAGCCAGCCCGAAGGACGACTTCCCTTTACCAAATATCCATATCCTCTTCGACAACTGCGCAAAGCATGAACTACAGTCATTCGTGGATTGTTTCATTGGATACTACCAGATCCTGATGCAGGAAGAAGACACAAAAAACACAGCCTTCACCACACCTTGGGGAGTTTACTGCTACAGAGTCATGTCGTTCAGCCTCAAAAATGCTGGTGCTACTTACATGAGGGCCATGACGACCCTCTTTCACGACATGATCCACAAAGAGATCTAGGTGTATGTGGATGATGCCATCATCAAGTCTCGAAAATGTTCAGAACATTTGGACGACTTGAAGAAATTGTTCGAGTGCTTGCGGAGGTACAACTTGAAATTGAACCCGGCAAAATGCGTGTTTGAAGTCCCTACTGGAAAATTGAAACGTTTCATCGTAAGCATAAAAGGGATAGAATTGGATCCATAAAAAATCAAAGTCATTCAGGAGTTGCCACCGCCCAAGAGTAAGATAGATGTGATGTGCTTCCTGGGTAGACTGAATTACATCAGTCGTTTCATAGCCCAGTCTATAATAATTTTTGAACCTATCTTAAGCTGCTGAAAAAAGACGCTGCCACAAAGTGGTCAGAGGAGTGTCACAAAGCCTTCAACCGAATTAAGGAATATTTGTCAAATCCACCAGTGTTGGTTCCCCCCGAGCCCAGGAAGCCATTGTTGTTGTTGTGTTTGTCATTCTTGGATAATGCATTCGGTTGTGTGTTAGGACAACACGACAAAAAAGAGAGAAAGGAGCAGGCCATCTACTACTTAAATAAGAAGTTCACACCATGCGAGGCCAAATACACTTTGATAGAGCGCACTTGTTGTGCTCTGACTTGGATCGCCCAGAAATTAAGGCATTACATGTTAGCATACACTAAGCATTTGATATCTTGACTCGACCCGCTCAAGTATATCTTTGAGAAGTCGATGCTTACCGGAAAGCTATCTAAATGGCAAATTCTCCTCAATGAATTTTACATTGTGTACATAACCCAAAAGGCTATCAAAGGACAAGCTTTAGCCAACCACCTTGCAGAGAATCCAGTGGATAGGGATTACGAGCCGCTCACTACATACTTTCCCAACGAGGAGGTATTGTTTGCCAGAGAAGATATCGCAGAGTCATACCCTGGATGGAGAATGTTTTTCGATGGAGCAGCAAATTTCAAAGGAGTAGGAATTGGGGAAGTCCTAATTTTGAAATCCGAACAGCACTATCCACTATCAGCAAAGATAAGATTCCCTCGTACCATAATATGGCTAAATACGAAGCGTGCATCCTTGGGATTAGGATGGCGGTCCACATACACATTAAAGAACTTTTGGTCATAGGGGATTCCGATCAATTGATACACCAAGTCCAAAGGGAGTGGTCTACCAAGAAACATCAAGCTCCTTCTGTGCCTGCACTGTGTAAAAGAGTTATGCAAGAAGTTCATGAAGATTGAGTTCAAGCACGTTCCCAGGATCCATAATGAGTTCGTCGGCGCCCTTGCAACTCTATCGTCCATGATTCAGCACCCAGACAAGAACCATATCGACCCTATCGAGGTAGAGATCAGGGATCAACATGCCTACTGCCTGTAGAAAGATCCAGACGGTAAACCATGGTACCACGATATCAAGAGATTCCCTGAGACAAGAGAGTACCTGTAGAATGCTACTAATAGTCACAAGAGAGCACCCGGGAGGTTGGCGAATTACCTTTTCCTTAACGGGGAAGTCCTGTACAGGAGGACCCCAGACTTGGGTTTGTTGAGATGTGTAGATGTTGCTGAGGCAACCAGATTATTCGAAGAAATACATGCAGGAATGTGCGGACCCTACATGAATGGTTTCACATTAGCCAAGAAGATCTTGAGAGTAGGATACTTTTGGATAACCATGGAAAGCGATAGTATCTGCTACATGCATAAGTGTCACCAGTGCCAGATTCACGGGGAGTTTATCTGGGTTCCGCCTAATGAGTTGAATGTGATGGGTTCGCCTTGGCCGTTTGCCGCTTGGGTCATGGACGTGATTGGACCGATAGAGCCCCGCTACATCAAATAGGCACTACTTCATTTTGGTAGCCATCTACTACTTCACCAAATGGGTCAAAGCATCTACCTACAAGGCCGTCACAAAGAAGGTAGTGGCAGATTTCGTCCAAAACAACATCGTCTGCCGATTTGGAACACCCGAGTCAATCATCACTGACAATGCAACTAACCTCAATAGTGATCTCATGAGGGAAATCTACGAGAAGTTCAGAATTGACCACCGCAACTCCACAACCTACATATCACAAATGAATGGAGTAGTTGAGGCAGCCAACAAGAATATCAAGAGAATTCTGTGAAAGATTGTGGACAATCATAGGCAATGGCATGAGAAACTATTCTTCACCTTACTGGGTCATCAGACCACCATAAGAACTTGTACTGGGGCAATGCCGTACATGTTGGTATATGGCACCGAAGTTGTGATAGCCGTAGAGGTCGATATACCATCTTTAAGAGTCATCCAAGAAACCAAGTTAGACGTTGCAGAGTGGATACGGGTCAGACAGGTTCAACTCATGCTCATTGATAAAAAGAGAATGGATGCAGTATTCCATGGTCAGCTATATCATAATAGGATGGAAAGTGCATTTAACAAAAGGTTGAAGCCTTGCCAGTTCACACCAAGGCAATTGGTTCTGAAGAAAATCTTCCCCCACCAGGAAGAAGCCAAAGGGAAGTTCGCACTGAATTGGCAAGGTCCTTACGTGGTTCACCGAGTGTTGTCCGATGGAGCTCTAATCTTGGTAGAAATGGATGGAAGAGTCAACACGAAGCCTATCAACTCAGATGCAATCAAGAGATACTATGTTTGAAGGAAATAGAGTTAGGTTTTACTGTAACAGAACTACGTTCAACCTGACTTACCACGGAGGAATACGTAGGCAACCCACGTAGAGTTCAGTTTCTCTCCCTTTTTTTGTAATAGAAAATCCAAATATCATTCGGTATGTTGCTCTAGAACTACACCACGACGTGATTTCCTCGAGAAGGAATATGTAGGCAATCCTCATCGGATTCAGTCATCTTTTGTAATTGAACTACGTTCTGGCCTGATTCCATTCGGATACGTAGGAAGTCTGAGTCATACTCAGCCATTTCATTCTTAATCTCATTATTATGCATCTATTGTAATCGAACTACGCTTGACCTGATTTAGTTTGGATACGTAGGCTGCTTGAGTCAGGCTCGGTCATATTTATCATATTTTCATCATCCACGAACTACGTTCAAACCTGATTCCATTTTGGATACGTAGGCAACCTGAAAGGGTTTGGTCATAACCCTAGGAAACTTTTGTAATGCATTAGTTCAAATTAGGACGCAATTGCAACGGCAAGAAGCCGCATCGACTGAAGCATCGGGGAGGATCGACATCAATGGGGTAGAGTTTTCAAGAAGCAATGCTCGCGTTCGGAGAACCTTTCAAAGCGTGTCATAATTCGAAAAAATAGCATTCGCCATAAAATAAAGATTTTCAAAATGTTTTCTAAAATATAGTAATTTGTTCCACCTACTAAACTTTGTGGCGTAACCATATCAAAGGTTGGGGCAAAACCAATATTGTGGTCGACACAAACCACCACCCCTCCCCCCCCCCCCCCCCGCTAAGAATTTGTCTTTGAGTGCAGGGCCAGTAAGACGCAAGGAAATGTTGGGAATACACTGGGGCAAATGGCGGATCTGCCACTCTCTCGGGATTATCACCCCTTTTCTTTCATCTAAATTTTTCCTGGTATAACTGAAACTAATTCATGAATCCTTTGCAGGTATATTGGAAACGAGCCGCTGGTTTCGCCAATTGGAGCCCTGTATATAGCAAACCGTCTACTCAACCAATTGGAGCACCTTGTACAAAACGAGTTGCCGGCTTCACCAATTGGAGCCATGTATATAGCAAACTGTCTGCTCAACCAATCGGAGCACCTTGTACAAAATGAGCCACCGGCTTCACCAATTGGAGCCCTGTTTATAGCAAATCGTCTGCTCAACCAATCGGAGCATCTTGTACAAAATGAGTCGTCGGCTTCACCAATTGGAGCCTTGTATATAGCAAATTGTCAGCTCAATCGATCGAAGTGTTCTGTACAAATCAAATGTCAGTTTCTCCAATAGAAGCCTTGTATATGGCAAACTGTTCATCCATCAACGGAACAATCCGCTTTACCGCTCCGTCACATCGGAGGCCAGAATAGACAGTCGCAAACCTCATCACCGACGTTCTGCCAATCGATGGCCGCACCTTAGCTTCGCAGTCAAGAGTATCTCTTGGGCATGCTTTTCTTTTCCTTTATTATTATCTTGAATGTTTTGAAGTTTTGCTTGTTCAACTTCAGGCATGATTACATTTTTTTACAAGTCAATCGCTCCCAAGCGAAGATTACTTTACATTTTCAGTGCAAAGCTCTCCCAACAAGCGGAGACGCACTCTACAAGTCAAGCTCTCCCAACAAGCGGAGACACTTTTCAATGCAAAACTCTCCCAACAAGTGGAGATGCATTCTGCAACTACTCGCGACACAAGGAGACTTAATGCTCTGACAGTTGTGGAACGGTACATAGCCCGGCTAACAATCGAGTCAGGTTCAAGTATCCCATCATCCCAATCTCAAATAACGGCTCACCGGCAGCTAGGCATCATTATTCCTGCATCTTTACATCACATATTAACATATTCTGCATTGCAATAAATGGGTATGTGTGTATTTCATTTTTGTAGGAACGAATATCGCAACGTGGAACTCCTTCTAAGCAGCAGACCAAACTACAACGCTATGAGGGACAGCAAACTCATTAGCGAGCCAAGGATCTGAGCTCAAGTTTGAAATGATCAGTAGGACGCTAATATTTCAAGTCAAGCCGCAAATGTAAAGCTTTCATGAGTACCGAATCTTCCGTCTTGCAGTATCGTCATAATAAGATACTGTGGCAATTCAAGCGAGCATTTCTTCCTCAAAGTCTTCACTCCAGAACTACATGAGACCTAATCCTCGTTAAGCCTGAGGTATGTAAGCAATTCAAAGTCAGAATTCGGCCCAAACTCCCCAAAATTCTCCCGGAATCTCCCAGCCCATAATCTTTGTGCCATTCCTACAATGTACGTGGTTCAATTTCTTTGCCCGAAAACTCTTTCATCGTCTCTGGTCAAAGAGGGGCAGCTGTTGACGGCCAATTTTAACCCTCCCTTTTAAAATTAATTTATTTGTACTTTATAATTTGCAATGAATATTTTAAAAATATTTTCAATCAATAACACCTATCTTTGTTAATAACTTTGAAAATTGATAAATCAATGTTATAATTAGAATTATACCTTGCTTACTATTTGTAGATTATTAGAATAGTTTATATACGTCACATATGCTTTATAATTATTACTCTCTCTGTTTCAATTTAGATGAGGTAATTAGACTCGGCACGGAGTTTAAGAAAAAGAAGAAGACTTTTAAAACTTGTGGTCTTAAAAGCTTAAGGGATAAAAGCTTTGTTGTTCCATGATATTTGTATAGTTATAAAAGTTTCTCATTAAGGGTAAAATAGGTAAAATGAAGAGTTTAAAGTTAAATTATTTCCAAATTTAGAAATGTGTCATTTATTTGGGAACAGACTAAAAAGAAAAGTACCTCATCTAATTTGAAACAGAGGGAGTAATAAATTATTTCTTAATTCCTAATTGATTAGATTACTATATTAATAATTCAAAATTAGTGATACAATTTAGAAAATGGAGTATTTTATAAATAATTAATCACAATAGGTAGTAGTATATTCGATAATTATAATTTTACCATATTTTATTGAAAATAATTAAGTTTATATAATTTAATTTCAAAAGGGATTAAAAGGGCTAAAGGTTATAATTGCAATTCTTTAATTAAACATAGGTGGGCCATCTTTTAAATTAATTTAGGCTCAATGTGCAAGCCCATGTCCGAAAATACCCAGTCCAAATAACCCATCCCTCTCCACTTTGACAATCTGTGCCACTCCCATTGGACCAATCAGCGATTGTAATGTCATCGGTCTCCCTCACTCACAAAACAAACACAACTAATCTGAGCCATTTATTTCTTAGATCAATGGCCCACAATTTTACTCTATTTTGCTCTTTAATTTTTAAAACACCCAAAGATTTAATCTTGATTGTTGGATCACAAGGATCCCCTATCTGCGAATCCTGTTGGAACCTTCCTGTTTCATCACACACTTTCAGAATCTGGAGTTCTTTGAACTCGAACATAAACATGAAACTTCAAGTCTTCCCAAGCATTCGATGTTGTCACGGCCCAAAATTCACTAGTCGTGATGGCACCTAACCCAACCCGCTAGGTAAGCCAACTAATATCTATCCAATTTCAATTAATTTTTTAATAAAATAATTAAACAAAGGAATTATCTAAATCTTATACATTCCCCAAGGACTGGTAGTACAAATCATGAGCTTCTAAGAATAGAGTTTACAAAGCTGATATGAACTAAATACACTTTCTGTTTGAAAAGTATATAAACAGAGTTTTAAAATCTAAGGCTACCATGAACAAGAGGCAGCTAAAACAGGGACGCAGGTACATCTTCCAATTCAGCACACATCGAACACATCAACATCGGCATCCGAAATCTGCACGTAATGTGCAGGAAGTGTAGTATGAGTAGAACCGGCCCCATGTACTCAATAAGTAACAAACCTAACCTTAGGTTGAAAGTAGTGACGAGTTGGAATATGGTCGGGTCCAACACTAATATCCAACAACTATTTATAACAATGTAGAGCATATAAATAAGGAAGCAATTCAGAAATAAAATGCTCAGCTTTATCACAATTTCCCGAAAATAGTTCCGCTTTTCAAGAATAACAGTGAAAACCCAAATCCTTTACCGAAATCGTCAAAAATTATGAGATAGTTTGAAAACTGTAAATTTTTCCAAAATTCCTTTCCAAAATAAGTAAGATGTTTCATTCCCTTTCCAGATAGCAAGTATGAAATACCTCTCGATGTTAACATATCAATGTGTGTAAAAGTCATGAATGACGTGATACAGTACAACATGAGGAAAATGTGTCTCTATGAATGCATGTCATGTGCGCATGCCAATGCCATGTATCTCAGAGATGAATCATGTAATCACACTTTCAGAGTAATCAATCTCACTGCTTCGCACTTTCCACTCATCATGCTCAACCACTCGGTACTGTATATGGCCCATACGGCCCAGGGAAATCCATCTCGGAATATATACAACACTGACTATAAGTCACCCAGTACCGAGGAAAAAAGGCAATCCAACCCTGTGGAGAAATCCATCTCCAGGTAGTAAGTACTTCGGACAAATCCATGTCTAGGGAAATCTATCCCTCAATAGTATCATCTACGCTCACTGGGGGTGTGTTATAGACTCCGGAGGGGCTCCTGCAGCCCAAGCGCTATCATAATCATCAATATAACCGATGCGGCGTGCATCCCAATCCCATAACTATCACTCATAGTCAGGCTCTCGGCCTCACTGGGTCATCAATCTCTCCAGTCTCACCCACGGGCTCACAATGTCATGAAAACTGACCTGGAACAATGATATGATGTATCAATAAGTAACAACTAAGACTGAGATATGATATGAATGCATGAATATGACTGAGTACGAAATATCAATGAAATCAGTGAGATGACAACAAGCAACAACCTCTATGGGTCCTAACAATATGAGCATAAAGCCTAAATATGATATCTAGCATGATTGACAGCTCAGTTACTTTATTACATGGTGAAAACACAGATATCAACACAAATAGGGCCACTATACAGTGCCATGGAAACAATGGAATCACAATTCACACGCCTGTCACCTAGCATGTGTGTCACCTCAATACTAATCACACAACACGTAATTTGGAGTTTCATACCCTCGGCACTAAGTTTAGAAGAGTTACTTATCTTGAACAAGCCAATTCTAACACCGAGAAAGCCAAGCGATGCTCCAAAAATTCCATCACGCGGATAGGGACCTCCGAACGACTCAAAACTAGCCAAAAGCAACTCAGATACATAAGATAAAGCCTAAGGGAGAAATTACAAATGATAAAGATTGAATTCTACATCAAATCCCAAATCCGTCAAAACATCACACTGGGTCCCATGCCTCAAAACTCGACAAAACTCACAAAATCTGACAACTCATTCAATTACGAGTCCAACCATACTAGTTTCACTCAAATTCGACTCCAAATCGGTGTTCAAAACTCAAAAATTCATATTATGAAACTTTAGGCCAAAACCCCCAATTTTCTCTTTAAAACTCATCAACCAATTGCTAAAATCGAAGATAGATTCATGGAATATAATCAAAACTGAGTAGAGAACACTTATCCCAATCTTTGTGATGAAATTTGCTTCAAAAATCGCCTCAATCGGAGTCCCACATCTCAAAATATGAAGAAAGAACCAAAACCTCGATTTTTATAACTCTGCCCAGCTATTCCGCATTTGCGGTCAAATTGTCGCATTTGCGACCACCGCTTCTACGGTAATTCCTCGCTTTTGTGAAACAGCCTCACCCAACAAAACCTTGCACCTGCGGTCCTTAAGCCGTTTCTGCGATCGCGCTTCTACGCACTTGAACCGCATATGCGGTTGCGCAGGTGCATCCAAGCGCCCGCACCTGCGATCCTCACGTCCAGCTCCTTTTCTCGCTTCTGCGATGGCACGGATGCTTTTGCGGCTCCGCACCTGCGCTCAACACTCCGCAGGTGCGATCATACCAGAACCAGAAAATCTTCAGCAATGCAACATGGAGTGAAAATTATCTGAACCTCGTCCGAAACTCACCCGAGCCACTCGGGACCTTGTCCAAATATACCAACAAGTCCCATAACATAACACGGACCTACTCGAGGCCTCAAAACACATATAACAACAACGAAACGACGAATCACACCTCAATTCGAAATCATTGAACTTTGAAACTTCAACTTCAACAACCGATGCCAAAACCTATCAAATCATGTCTGATTGACCTCAAATCATGTCCACTCCCGGTTAAACTTTCCAAAATTCCAACTTTCGTTATTTCAAGCCAGAATTCTACTATGGACATCCAAACCACAATCTGGACGCGCTCCTAAGTCCAAAATCACCCAACGGGGCTAACGGAACCATCAGAAAATCCAATCCAAGGTCAAATACTAAAAAGTCAAAACTTGGTCAAACCTTTCAAATTTAAAGCTTCTAGCTGAGAATCATTCCTCCAAATCAATTATGAATAACCTGAAAGCCAAAACCGACGATTCACATAAATAATAATACATCCTACAAAGCTGCTCATGCCCTCAAACAACCGAGAGAAGTGCAAATGCTCAAAACTACCGGTCGGGTCATTACATCCTCTCCCGCTTAAACAAACGTTCGTCCTCGAACGTGCCCAGAGTTGTTCCAAAATCCATCAAATCACCGTATAACCTTACCATGCACATACCCGGGGGTGATCCCACGTCACCTTATACCATATAGGTCTGATAACACAACATGACTGAAATTTCTTAATCCAACCTAGCCCATAAGCCTTAGAATCCAATTTCCACATCCGAAATTTTCGATAAGATCAGAATCTCACATCTACACACTGTATAAGACTGAGCAAGTTGAATCCAGTCATAGCCATAACTCAAGATGAAATCACATGATATACCACATAACTCAAACACTCATAGTGATAATTTCTAATCACAACAACTGCTCAAAACAACCCAATGCCGGTAATAAACCTCTTATCGAACAAAGCCTTATTCTAACACCTTCATATACTGCCAACGATGAAAGAAACACGCAGAAACTCATAACCATTCGCCAGATCAACAAGTTGTGGAACTCCCTCCTTTTAGATAGGAACTATAGCAAATTTCTAAGCCGATCAGCATTAATATCCTTCCAAATATACCGCAATCAGATCTGATAGCACCCAATCTAGTATGATGACCTCATCCCATCTAACATAATCACTCTAGTGACATGACACATCAATACAGATTATAGCCACAACCCGTGCACCAAATAGCAACATTCCAAATGTACTCAATCCTGAAAATGTCTCAAACGAGAGGATTGTCCCGCGCTTAATAAGTACCATCACAACACCATGCTAAGAGCCTAGCACACATCGTAGTACCAAAACACACGAATCCAACACAAAGGATCATATCTCAACATAACTTCGCTACAATGTGTGACCCCATCCAAACACTGGTTCATATTATATACCTCGAGCCACCTTGCTCAAAATCAATAACCGCACGAAATTCGACATCAAGTACCCAAAGTGAATTACCATAACCACGGAGAGAAAATAACATAATACCATAATCCGGAAAGAACATAGCCAATGTGCAATCAATCATGCAATACCCAACTACTCATCTCGCTCAAATTTTGCTATAAAGCTCAAATAGAACCGCACCATACGTGCGTATAACCAATGAATCACAACTCCTCATGGCATAGAAGAGTAATTCACTAATCATTTCAGAACACGAATAAGGTCAACAATAACTGAATGGCACATCCCTCAACAATGGCAGTATGGAGCCAACTAATCTGACTCGGTGCAGAACACACATCCATATTGGGCCTACCAATGAACCCCAAATCAACTCTCATCACCCACAATAGATAAATAACCCTCCGAAAGTCCCCAATAATTGAATCACAACACATACTATCTTCTGACTAACCTTGTCTATGTTTTCACAGTCCACAACCATGAAACAATCTACTCATGAGAACTCCCAGTCTCCAAATCCATAGAACACACGAATCAGCATATTTGATCTTAACTCCACCACCTGAATGTCTAACACTTCTCCAATACACGATCACCCCACGAGGAATACTTCTATAATTCTTCTGTGCCACAAAGAAAAATTTGAACATCAGTAGTCGATCAAACAAGAGAGTGTCGTAATACCAATGAAGTATCCATAAATCAAAACACATTTCCCCTTCTGAAATATATACCCTCATCAAACCATACTAGATAGTAATATCATTTACCTAGTCGTCCAAAATTGTCCATGCTGCATAAGGACTCATGACCTTCCCTTCAAAATTGAACCATGACTTTATACATGCAATTCTCAATCCTACACAACACACCGCACATACCATGCCATCATACAAAAAATACGAGAGCTTCGTAATTCACTCCGAGTCACAAGCAACTGCATACTTAATTAACCAAGAACTTTCCATTTGATCCCATCCAGGAGAAAATCATTATACATCACATGCTCCTCACGCCAGTAGGAAATATACATCTCTAACCATGGTAGGAACCATCAAGAACTCTCTGAATCTCATTTGCACAAAACCAAACCGTCAGGACTGAACCTCTCTAACTCAACCAGGCTATGCAAGCTATCAAAACCTAAGATTATTGCCATAAAACACTTGTAGAAACTCACTACATCAGAAGCACCAAAAGAGCCAATCGCATCTGTTACCATGTTGATCCAACTGGTTACTAAATTGTCCTAATTCTCCAAGTTCCTTCTGAATTACCTTCAAATTGATACTCCTCCTTGCCATAATACTTTAATCATCAACCCAAGACTCACCACACGAGACCCTAGAATAAAACCACACCACCCTAAGGCTCATAAGCCGTTGAATGCTCTCTTAAGCACCACAAAAGTACCACAATCAATATACTCACACTGAAGAGACCTTCTGTGAATTTCAAGTTGTTCATCTTACCTTCCTGATACTGAAATGTAGAATCTACAATGATGTAGAAATACTGCAAGTCTCGACACCATCCAGTGTAACCCTCCGATTTTAGCCATGCACAAATCCGCAAAATTCTTAACTCCCATATTTAAATCTTACATCCATTAGAACCATTCTTGAGCGTCTTTCACTCTACTCAGGTCTCAATTAAATTGATCAAACGAATCGAATGACCTATGCCCCATTAGCACAACAACACCCAAGGAGGTAATCCACTCTTCTAAGCAACCGAGTGAATCCCTACCCCATGCACGCTACATCTTTTACAAATAACAACTCAATTATCCAATGTTTCTCATATACCCATAAAGCATAACACAACCCTTATCCAAAATTTCCTTTACTCGAATCACCCTCGATCTCAACCTCTGTAAGCCATAACCGATTCACCAGTATACCTCAAACTAAAACCAATACAACACATAACCGTGCAATCAACTTGTCGATAATGGACTCCCCCACTTGGCTCAAGGCCAAGGAATAAAGCATCTGATAACTTACAATAGCCACCCCCATACTGGCATAACACTGCAATACGATTCAACTAAATCCTTCCTAAGCTCATGTAACATAAACCACATAATACTTAAATCATTTGCAAATATCACATTCATCTTCGTAACAGCCAAGCCAACTTCCACAATCAATCCAAAATCAAATTGCACTACATATAATTTACTGGTAAAAGAGAACTCTCAACAAAACAACATAGGGATCACACAACCTCAGGACATCCCGCAGGAGATAACCCACCTGCTTAGCCTCAAACTGACATCTTTTTGTACCCTTCCACAGTCATAACTATTACGCAACTACTTAATCTTCCTGAGTCTGAACTCATATCACGAAATGAAAATCTACTCCACTCCTCAACTAAACAACATGAAAAGGATCCTTCAACACAACCATAACTCGAAACTATACGTCAAATCAAGATGGAAATCAAGCACCAAATAGTTCTTTCTACACCTCAAGCAAACCCTTCTCGTCACATTCAAATCATATGAACACATCTCGCAGTCACGTCATACTCATCACGTAGCCATCCAGCCACCAATTCCACTAATAGGGACACTACCGAACATATAAATCCAAAAGCACGTGCTCACGCAGTCAACACCTCAATGCTCCAGCTACAGTCAAAACCTAGCCTCAAGTCTCCCCAGAATGGTCCACCATCAACACACAGAAATCACATCTCGCCCTCATCCAGGAAATCACCAGTCGTCGATGCACAGCTGATACCGAGCGCTTATGTGCGCATATGAATGCGTGGAAGGAATTCGAAAGATTACGCCTCAAGCAGAATCAATGCCGCACGATAATGAAACAAAGATGGGAAGTATATCCTAAATGTCATGTAGCCTCTCGAAGATAGGTATAGACGTCATCATACCAATCCGCAAGACTCTACTAGACACTTGCTCATGACTTGTAGAACCTATGAACCTAGAGCTCTAATACCAATCTATCACGACCCAAAATCCACTAGTCGTGATGGCACCTAACCCAACCCGCTAGGTAAGCCAACTAATAACAATCCAATTTCAATTAAATTTTTAATAAGACAATTAAATAAAGGAATTATCTAAATCTTATACATTCCCCAAGGACTTGTAGTACAAATCATGAGCTTCTAAGAATAGAGTTTACAAAGCTGATATGAACTAAATACACTTTCTATTTGAAAAGTATATAAATAGAGTTTTAAAATCTAAGGCTACCATGAACAAGAGGCAGCTACAACAGGGACGCAGGTGCATCTTCCAATCTAGCTCTCATCGAACACAGCAACATCGGCATCCGAAATCTGCACGTAATGTGTAGGAAGTGTAGTATGAGTACAACCGGCCTCATGAACTCAATAAGTAACAAACCTAACCTTAGGTTGAAAGTAGTGACGAGCTGGAATATGGTCGGGTCCAACACCAATATCCAACAACTATTTATAACAATGTAGAGCATATAAATAAGGAATAAATTCAGAAATAAAATGCTCAGCTTTATCACAATTTCCCGAAAATAGTTCCGCTTTTCAAGAATAATAGTGAAAACCCAAATCCTTTACCAAAATCGTCGAAAAGTATGAGATAGTGTGAAAACTGTAAATTTTTCCAAAAATCCTTTCAAAAATAAGTAAGATGTTTCATTCCCTTTCCAGATAGCAAGTATGAAATACCTCTCTATGTTAACATATCAATGTGTGTAAAAGTCATGAATGACGTGATACCGTACAACATGAGGAAAATGCGTCTCTATGCATGTATGTCATGTGTGCATGCCAATGCCATGTATCTCAAAGATGAATCATGTACTCACACTCTCAGAGTACTCAATCCCACTGCTTCGCACTTTCCACTCATCATGCTCAACCACTCGGTACTGTATATAGCCCATACGGCCCAGGGAAATCCATCCCAGAACATATACAACACTGCCTATAAATCACCCAGTACCGAGGAAAAAGGGCAATCCAACTCTGTGGAGAAATCCATCTCCAGGTAGTAAGTACTTCGGACAAATCCATGTCCAAGGAAATCCATCCCTCAATAGTATCATCCGCGCTCACTGGGGGTGTGTTAAAGACTTTGGAGAGGCTCCTTCAGCCCAAACGCTTTCATAATCATCAATATAACTGCTTCGGTGTGTAGCCCGATACCATAACTGTCACTCATAATAAGGCTCTAGGCCTCACTCAGTCATCAATCTATCCAGTTTCACCCACGGGCTCCCAGTGTCATGAAAACTGACCCGGAACAATGATATGATGTATCAATATGTAACAACTGAGACTGAGATATGATATGAATGCTTGAATATGAATGAGTACAAAATATCAATGAAATCAGTGAGATGGCAACAAGCAACGACCTCTATGGGTCCTAACAATATCAGCATAAAGCCTAAATATGATATCTAGCATGATTGACAGCTCAGTTACTTTATCACATTGTGAAAACACATATATAAACGCAAATAGGGTCACTATACAGTGCCATGGAAATAATGGAATCACAATTCACAGGGTGCATGCCCACACGCCCGTCACCTAGCATGTGCGTCACCTCAATACTAATCACACAACACGTTATTTGGGGTTTCATACCCTCAGCACTAAGTTTAGAAGAGTTACTTATCTTGAACAAGCCAATTCCAATACCGAGCAAGCCAAGCGATGCTCCAAAAATGCCATCACGCGCGTAGCAATCTCCGAATGGCTCAAAACTAGCCAAAAGCAACTCAGATACATTAGATAAAGCCTAAGGGAATAATTACAAATGATAAAGATCGAATTCCACATCAAATCCAAAATCCAGCCAAAATCCACACCGGGGCCAATGCCTCGAAACTCGACAAAACTCACAAAATCCGACAACTCATTCAATTACGAGTCCAACCATACTAGTTTCACTCAAATCCGACTCCAAAACGGTGTTCAAAACACAAAAATCCATATTATGAAATTTTAGGCCAAAACCCCCAATTTTCTCTTTAAAATTCATCAACCAATTGCTAAAATCGAAGATAGATTCATGGAATATAATCAAAACTGAGTAGAGAATACTTACCCCAATCCGTGTGATGAAATTTACTTCAAAAATTGCCTCAATCGGAGTCCCACATCTCAAAATATGAAGAAAGAACCAAAACCACTATTTTTATAACTCTGCCCAGCTATTCCGCATTTGCGGTCAAATTATCGCATTTGCGACCACCGCTTCTGTGGTAATTCCTCGCTTCTGCGAAATAGCCTCACCCAGTAAAACCTCACACCTGCGGTCCTTAAGCCACTTCTGCGATCGCGCTTCTGCACACTTGAACCGCATCTGCGATTGCATAGGTGCGTCCAAGCACCCGCACCTGCGATACTCACGCCCAGCTCCTTTTCTCGCATTTGCGATGGCACTGCCGCTTTTTCGGCTCCGCACCTGCGCTCAACACTCCGTATGTGCCGTCATACCAGAACCAGAAAATCTCCAGCAATGCAACATGGAATAAAAATGATCTGAACCTCGTCCGAAACTTACCCGAGCCACTCGGGACCCCATCCAAATATACCAAGAAGTCCCATAACATAACACAGACCTACTCGAGGCCTCAAAACACACATAACAACATCGAAACGACGAATCACACCTCAATTCAAAATCATTGAACTTTGAAACTTCAACTTCCACAATTGATGCCGAAACCTATCAAATCACGTCCGATTGACCTCAAATTTTGCACACAAGTCACATTTAACATTACGGAGCTGCTCCAACTTCCGAAATCGTAACCCAACCTCGATATCAAAAAGTCCACTCCCTGTCAAACTTTCCAAAATTCCAACTTTCACCATTTCAAGCCAAATTCTACTACGAACCTCCAAACCACAATCCGAACGCGCTCTTAAGTCTAAAATCACCCAATGGGGCTAAGGGAACCATCAGAAAATCCAATCCAAGGTCAAATACTAAAAAGTCAAAACTTGGTCAAACATTTCCAATATAAAGCTTCTAGCTAAGAATCATTCCTCCAAATCAATTCTGAATAACCTGAAAGCCAAAACTGACGATTCACATAAGTCATAATACATCCTACAGAGCTACTCATGCTCTTAAACAACCGAGCAAAGTGCAAATTCTAAAAATAATCGGTCGGGTCGTTACAGATGTTGCGACCAACTCTCTTATGCATGGCACATCTCATGATGATTATTCTAAACTAGAGGTCAAATGCAATGACCTCTGGACCGCTGGTCTTTACCCGATGGATTTTCACTTGCCATGGTTGTCATGCACTCGGGTAAGAGTCTCGCTCATTCTTCTCTCAAATTCACTCTGATTCACTCTGATTTTACCCTCCCTGCTATCATCATCTATCTTTCATCATCTTCCACTATTGATTTTGAATCTGAAACCCTAGGGATTCACAACCACTATAAATTGGGGCTTTGAATTCACTCACCTAACACACAGAAAATATACACCAACTACACCTAACATTTCTGAAGAAATTAAGATACAGTAAAGTGTTGCTTAGGTCTTTTCCGTTTGAAATTTCGAGTTTTCACTCAACCTTTGCTTCTCTCTTTCTTTTGGTTCTGATTTGGTCACTGGTTAAGAGCTAAGCTTTTGGTTTTCTTAATGGCTAACTTGAACACTCGTTTGGTTTGTTGCCCCAAAGGAGGTCGGTAAAACCTCGACCTTGTCTTTATTTTACTAGTCTAAATTCCTTAATATGAATTGCTTTACTATTTTTGTTGAATGATGTTATTAATAATGTGTTTATGTTTCTTTAACTGTCTTATATGTGTGTTAATGACTGTTAAGTAGTTTTTACGATCATGAACTTCTTTAAGTTATTGAAACTATAATTACATGCTGACATTAATATGCATCTGATGATTCATGTTTACTGTTAACTTTGAAAGTGACTAAAGAACTTCTTAACGTTCCTAATACCTAGTTTCAGACCTCTTTAATGATTCTATTAGTACTATTCTGATTGTTATGCTAATCTGCTTTGAATGCTACTTTTGTAGTTCCCTTAATAGTCTAGATGTAAACAAAGTATGAATCATTTAGTGTTGAGAACCATCTTGTTACCTTTGTTTAGAAATACTAACTCATGATCTTTAAGCTTGTTTTATCTCTTTAATATGCTCCTGTGTTTCTGTCAATTACTTGATTTAGCTCATGACTGTTTATGTAAACCTATCCTAAGCTAGTTGGATCCTTGTATCACTTTTGTGTATGTTGTGAGATTACTTTACACTTAACTTAATCCATAAAGTAAGGATGAGATGTATTTAAGTTATGATAGAATAATTATTGTTAAACATGAAATGATATTTTTATGGCTATAAAAATATATCACTAAAAGTATTATTAGAAGTTTAAAGTTAAATCATTTTCAAATTTATAATATGTCATTTTTTTAATAAAGTAAAAAGAGAAAAATAAGTTATATAAAATAAATTAGAGAGTAATAATTAATCAGTGTACATTTATTCCATATTCAAGAAAACAACATAATGGAGTCATATTCCCAATTACAAAAATACAATAAACTCGCAAACTTCTGTCTGTGGTTTCAGCAAACTAAAAAAGAAAAACAATTCTTAATTATTTCTTTTAAAAAAAGGGATATAATTAGGAAGAGTTAATGTCTCTGTGTATTGAAATGTTAAAGTTTAAATTCAGTTTGTGGTGTTCATGCTCTTATTAACATTTTCCTTTATAGCCTCTGTGGATTCTTCAGCTTTTCCCTTCACTGTATTCCCAAAATACATATAGGCAACTATGCAATAAAGAATGAAAGCATGGGCAAAAATGAATCTTCAGTAAGGACTTAGATGACGACAGACCACATGGGGGCCTTTTTGGAGAATTCAGGTAGTCTAATGATGTGATATGGGCCCAGTTGGATGCTTTTATTGACTACAATAAAATAAATTATTTTAGTGGCTGACAAAAACGGTTACTATAGCTACTTGTATATAGCTTAAAATTTCCTTCGAAAAGTGGTCCGTGCTTTTTGCTAATTGATTTGCTTAGCTAAAATACTGCTGCTAAGTTCCATTATACCTGAAACCCTATCCCAGACATGCTTAATATATTTTCCTAATGTGATGATACTCTTATCCTTTTCCTGAAGCTCATATGGTGATACTGTTAGTAATACTTTCATAATATGACATCTGCTAGTTGTCCTTTGTGTGTGTTCTTGTGATCCTGCACTCATTTTTGTTCTTCAGTGCCTCTATTTGTCCTTCCTGATTCCACACATGCCCACAATATTTTGAAACTTAATTAAGCTCTCTTAAATGGATTAAACTCAACTTGTGAACTCTAAAGAGGGTCTCTTGTTGCTACTGCTTGGATATAACAACATGTTTTGTTCTCAACGAGATTAGTGTGAAGTTGAAACTCTCAGAAATAAGTGATTATGTCATTGATATTAAAGTTAAGCAAGACTGATAGCTTAGTATTCTATTAATACTCTTAGAAGTCCTAAGTGAAGTTGTGAATCTGTGATTTTGTTAATATCTGTTAGAAGTCCTATTTGCATTCTATTGATTTGTAATCTTACTAACACCTCCAGGAGTGCTAATTAAGGTTGTGAATCTTTGACCTTGTTAGTACTTTTAGAAGTTCTGATTGTAGTTTGGTATCTCTGATAGTACCAGTGGAAGATCTAATCATCGTTACTGTTCTGAACCTCTGTTAACACTTTTTAAATGTTCTAATTGAAGTCATCAATATGTGCCTCTTAATTAAGGTTATTGATTAGTATCTCTATGTGAAGCTGCTGACATGTATCTGTATTGGTACTCTTTAGAGAGCATCACTTATAGTAATTAATCTGTAGTGTTGTTAACATTCTTCAGGAGTCTTAACTATAATTGTTAATCTGTCATCTCCTAATCCCCCTTAGAAGCTAAGTGAAGTTGTTGGTCTATATCTTTGTTAATACTTTTTTAGGAGTTTCAATTGGAGATGTTAACCTATGTGTGTACTAGAGAACAAGACCTAAGTTAAAACCAATATGTGGTTAGTCTAATTGAAGGTTGGTAAGGCACATGTGTTTGTGTTCATAATTATTGCCAACTTGGACTATATGCTCTTTCTATCCTTAAGATATATGATCTTAGGTGTTTGACTCTTTGACAGTAATGTGATAATGTTCTTGCCTCTATGTGTGTTTAAAGGTGATTTCTTTTGAACCTACTTAGCATGTTACTCATAGTGAATCATCTATTTAGCTTTCAAATATGGTTATAACAATGTGGATAGGTTGTCTTTTAGTCTTATAATGTTCTGCTTTATCCATCATGGTAAAGGTATATACTTTTGTGGTATGTTACCACTATGGTGTTGGGATTTACATTGAGAGTGGCCCATTGACACTTAGACCTGTGGGGAAGAGTGAATGTGAGTGGTTAGGGGTATTTTGGACTAGAGTTTAGTTTTTGGTTGGGCTACTCTCCCTTGCACAAGCACTGCCTTAGGCCTTGAGACCCTTGGAAACTTTGAACTGCCAGGGATCCAAAGAGAGCCTTGACCTTGAATGGAACTCTACCCTTAGCCTCTAGTCTATTGACATTCATTACTCCTTTTAGGTTTAGTGCTTCATGACAACGAAAGGTTTTCAATGTGGATCACTTTACCATAAGTGACCCCACACTAGTATAACTTTCATAACTCAAATTGCTATTGGTTATTATAATTTGTTCAATTCATTTACTTATATTTTTCATGTATGATTGTACGTATAGAGTATTATATATAATGACCTTTTTTTTACATGTACCACCACTGAGCCTGCCGAGTTCATAAAAGAACTCAGGCCCAAATTTTGTACCAGCGCATTCTGGGAAGTTTGAAGTCAATTGCTATCCGTTTTTTGCTATCTGTTCGGCCTGCCTCTTTGAGGCCCAAAATCAGAGTCCATCCTCTCTCTTCACTCCTCTACTATTTACTGCTTCACTACTTTACAGTTGTACTACTTCACCGCATTTGCTGTGTTTTTGATGTTTTTATCTCTCACATGTATACAAAAATTATCATATTGGATTGAATGCATTACTTTACCTCTTAAATTATGTAAACAACTTAGGCAAGCCTTAAAAGAACATAGGATTAAAAGAAACATTAGGCTTGATAGTAATTAGTTTTCAGTCATTAATCATATGCTACTCACGCTATTAATCTCTTATGTTTTACTAACATTTTATGAAGATTTTGAAGCCAAAAATAGCTTAGCAAGGACGGCAGTCCCTCTTTTCAAAAACTAGAAATGGAATCCAAAATCGCCTTCTAAAAAAGAGCAAATCTTAGTGCTGCCACCAGCAAAAGGTTCTTAAATGTTTCTTCAAAAATTGAGATTTGAAAGCTAAGGTACATCTTGGACTCATTTTCTTACAACACTCTTATTTCAGTAGAGTTACACAAATAGCCACATCCTTTAAACACAAAGTATTTTATAACTTAGCCCTTTCTCATATGTTTCATAAGTACAAACATCATGCACATATTTTTTAAACTCTTTTAATCATATAAACCAACATTATTTTCTAAGACTCCTTTATAAACTCATATCCTTTAAAAACTACACATCCTCTTTGTAAATATCATATTCTAATATACAGTAAGTCATACCCCTTTAGCACTAGTTAAGCAGAATACAAACAACTAATCCTTTAACTTAGTCTAAGTCCTATGGAGCTACCTCAGGTAGATTTTAAGGGGTGTCTAACACCTTTCCCTTAGAATAACAAGAACTCTTACCCACAATCTCACCGGTTAGTAGACCAATAAAGGATATGACTTTAGTAATCAAATAGGTACCCTAGTATACCTTTAAATATTAGGTGGCGACTCTCTTTCATCAACAATAAAGAAACCACAAGTTAAATCTTGTTTTGACTAGTGCAAAATAGGGTGCAGCAACTGCGTCTGATGCGACCGCCTCCGTTCTACCTGGAAAAGCATAGAATCTGGCCTGGCCTCCCCCTCTAGGGCGACCCCTACCCGCCTGACCTCCACCCCTAGCTGGCTATGCAGGTGGAGCGGCAACTGGAGCAGGAACCACGGCTTGTGAACCTTGTGGACCATGTGGAATACATGGAGATTGAGTAGTCTATGGAGGTGAACCCCTCCTGAGTCTGGGGAAGTCCCTTACCATATGTCTGGTGTTTCCACACTCAAAACAAGCTCTCCGTGGGTGTGGCTGCTGAAATTGGCCCTAGCCGGGTCGGCTAGACTGACCACTGAAGGCACCTCGTGCAGGAGGTGCACTTGATAATGGCTGAGCAAAATGGGCAACCTGAGACCTCAGAGTAGCCAAAGCACCACTAGAAGCTGGAAGTGCTGAATGAATTGGATGACTCACATAGCATCTACCATGACGGGTTGTAGCTGCAGTGTGGCTACCACTAAATCCTCATGTACCTCGAGGCCTTTTGGCCTCCTTATCCTCTCTCTCACGGCCCCTGCATACCCTTCAACCTCCGTGCGATCTCTACCACCTTCTGATATAGGGTATATGTCTCTAACTCTCGAGCCATGCTGAATCTAATACTATAGTTGAGCCCCTCAATGACTCAGCGGACTCGCTCTCTAACTGTGGAAAATAAGGCAGGTGCATGTCTGGACAACTCACTGAATCTGACAGCATACTCTGACACTGTCATAATACCCTGGCGCAGCTGCTCAAACTCCGCGCGCCACGCATCCCGAAGGGCTACCCTCCTCGTAAGCCCGCCACCACTGATACGCTGCTCCTGACAGCCAGAATGTAGTAAAATCAACTATGCTCGTCCCCATAGTACCTATGGTGCGGAGAATACGGTGGCACTTCTCTAGAAAATGTTGTGCATCCTCTTTAGCTAGGACGATGTAAGTAGGAGGATGATACTTCTTGAACCTCTCAAGTCTAAGTTACTCCTCCTCAGATACCACTGCCCTAACCTCGGGCTGAACAGGAACAACATGCTGCGTTGGCATAACCTTTAGGACCTAATCAACATGGACCCTCTGTCTAGGGTAAGGTCCGCGGGAGTTTGAGCTCCTCCCCTAGCCTGAGATGTGGCTGGTGCAAGGGGAATCAACCCCGCATGAGCTAGAGTACCGAACACGCTCAAAAATTGTGCTAGGGTCTGCTGAAGCGCAGGGGTGACAACAGGCGCCTCGGGTTCCTGTCCCCCAACGGAGCTACAAGTGGCTCCTCAGTCGTTGCTCGGGGTGGTTCTCTGGCTGTACCACGTGCCCCTCCTCGGCCTCTGTCCCGACCCCGGCCTCTCGCGACTCTAACAAGGGGCGCGGGTGTCTAATTGTCGGATCCAACAGTGCGTGTCCTCACCATCTGTGAGAGAATAGAAAGACAAAGATTTAGATTTCGAAGTTAACAAATTCGCACGATAAGGAATCAAAGAAGTGGAGTTTTCCTAATAGTTTCGTAGCCTCTAAGATAAGTACAGACGTCTCTGTACCGATCCGCAAGACTTTACTAAACTTGCTTATGACTCGTAACACCCGTGAACCTAGAGCTCTAACTAACTTGTCACGACCCCAATTTACCATCTTAGGATGTCGTGATGGCACCTAGTCACTAAGACTAGGTAAGCCTAACATTCACGAAAACTCAACAGAATTTAACAGCTAAGATAATAAGATAATTCAATAAACTCATAATAAATCCAAAATATAATTCTATAACAAAACTCCCAAAATCGGTGAAACTGAGTCATAAGCTCTATACGAGTATATTGTAAAATCCCTAGTACAACACTGTCTAGATAAAGAATAAACAATAGTAAAATAAGGACAGAAGGTGACTCCGACGCCTGCGGACACCGGGCAGGTATACCTTGAAGTCTCCGAACTGTATGATCCACTCACTGATGCCTAGCCTGAGTCGAGGTACCTGGATCTGTACAAATATGTGCAGAAGAGTAGTATGAGTACACCACAACGCTACCCAGTAAGTATCAAGCCTAACCTCGGTAGAATAGTGACGAGGGCAGCAAGACACCTACTAGGATAAGAAGAAACTGAATAGGTATAGCCTAGTCTAATAATGAAAACAGGGAATAGTGGCAATAAAGCAATACAACAAGGTAAGCTACAACTGAATTTAAAGCAATAAAGGCAACAAGAAAGGAAACATAGTAAGAACATCAAGAAAACAATGCGGACAAATACAAGTGAGGCCAATGAGAGGTAACAAAAACAATCGCAACCGAGGTACCACCTCGTAATCTCATTTCATAATCACAATATTTCCTTATACCGTCGCGTGAGCCTTACATTTAGATAGTTTTGAAAATATTTTTCCCAAAATAGCTACACGCACTTTAGCCCACCTTATGTCACCTCGTGGCTTCAAGTAATTTCCTTACTAGCAACACACACATAGATCCCACCTTATGTTGCCGCATGCAAATTAACCCTTATTCTTTTACCGCTGCATGCATATCAATATCACAATATAATTACAACTCCCACCACAAGTGCCCATATGCCACAACTTGCCAAAAGAATAAACAATACTAATATTTTCACAACAAATAACAATGGCTCAACCATAATATGTACAAGAGTCTCAACAATAACAAGATAATAGTGAATAGCTCAACAAGAATGATATCTCAACAATTAACAACTTCGCCTCAAAGTGATAACGGCTTTTACAACTTCAACACCAATAACTAAACAAGAATATATTCCATGAAATAACAACTTCAAGTAAGTAATTCAACAATTAAAGAAGTAACAAGACAATAAGGAAGGCAATAACTTCAACTAAAGCATATAAGAGCCAAATAATAAGTAAGAGGTGGAACAAGTGCTAACAATGTCAAATAAAGCATACGAGGGTAGATTAACATATGTAAGGGTAGATTAACAATGAAAGATATAACATATTATGACAATTCAATTAAAGGCATGAAAAGAGTCTAAATAGCCTATACTGTCAAATACCACATATAGCCCGTGTACCCACTCGTCACCTTGCGTACACGGCTCTCATATAACACAAAT
This sequence comes from Nicotiana tabacum, assembly GCF_000715075.1. Taxonomy (NCBI): domain Eukaryota; kingdom Viridiplantae; phylum Streptophyta; class Magnoliopsida; order Solanales; family Solanaceae; genus Nicotiana; species Nicotiana tabacum. The sequence continues at coordinate 55,547,049 of NC_134088.1, forward strand.
AGCACAAACAACTCCAATCCTAAGGGGTAGTTCCCCCACACAAAGTTAGGGAAGATACTTACCTCAAACAAGCTAACTCAATCCACTAGTAAGCCTTTCCACGAATATCCAACTCCGAACGGCTCGAATCTAGCTAAAATAATTTAATACCATAAATACATGTCATAGAAACTATTCCGGTTTGCAATCTTTAAAGAAAATTAAAAGGTCAACTCAAAAAGTCATTTACGGGCCCGCACTTTGAAACCCAACCAAACTTATAAAATTCGAGCACACATTCAGTAACGAGTCCAGTCATACCAAAATTATCCAATTTCGACCTCAAATCGACCTTTAAATCCCTGATTTTTACTTTAGGAAGTTTTACAAAATTTCACCATTCTCTTCACTTTAATTCACTAAATAAATGATAAAACTAAGATGGAATCATGATTAATTAATAAATCCGAGTAAAAAATACTTACCCTGATCCAAGACGTGAAAAGACCCTCCAAAATCGTCCAAAACCGAGCTGTACAACTCAAAATACAATAATAATACTCTGACCCTCGATTTGGGTTTTAACATTCTACTCCCCAATTCTTACTCTACGCGATCGCGGGAAAAGCACTCGCGATCGCAGAGAACAAACTCCCCCAGCTCACAAAAGCCTCTTACGCGATCGCGAGACCACAGCCGCAAACGTGATGACCAGTCATCCTCTGGCTACACGATCGCGTCCAAGCCTACGCGAACGCGATGAACAACGCGTGCCACGGCACAATCTCACCTTCCTTCTACGCGGTCGCGATACATTACCCGCATTCGCAATAGACAACATTCCAACCTTCCACGAATGCGTCCCCATTTATGCTATCACGAAGAACAATTATCCATCTGCCAACAAAGACCTTACGTGATCACGGCTGAACCATCGCAAACGCAGTGAAGGAAACCAGAAGCACAGAAAACCAGCAGTCTCAATACATAAACATATGTTCCGAACTCAATCTGAAACACTCCTGGGGCCTCCGGGACCCCGTCCTAACATACCAACAAGTCCTAAAATACAAAATAAACTCGCTTGAAGCCTCAAATCACATCAAAAAAATACCAAAATCACGAATCACATATCGATTCAAGCCTAATGAACTAATGAACTTACAACTTCTAAAACTAATGCCAAAAGATACCAAACCAAATCCGAATGACCTCAAATTTTGCACACAAGTCATAAATGACACAACGAACCTATTCCAACTTCTTGAACAGAAATCCGACCCCGATATCAATAAAGTCAACTATCGGTCAAACCTCTCAACCTTCCAAACCTTCAACTTTTCAACTTTCGCTAATTCAAGCAAAAAAGACTCACGGACCTCCAAATCAATATCCGAACATACGCCTAAATTCAGAATCACCATACGGAACTATCGAAATCATCAAAATTCCATTTCGGAGTCATCTACACAAAAGTCCAACTCCGGTCAACTCTTTCAACTTAAGCTTCCAACTTTGCAACTAAGTGTCCCAATTCACTCCAAAACTTCTCCGGAACCAATCCAACTACCCCGACAAGTCATATAACCATAATTGAACATAGAGGAGGCAATAAATAGGGGAATGGGGCTAAAATACTCAAAAATGCCGGCCGGATCATTACATCCATAATTCCAATGAATACACACATATATACTGTTTGTCTGTCTCAATATCAAATATGAACTTTCTCCACAAAGAGGCAGTGGTAAAATCACTAAATGTTCAAACGGGATCTAAGACATTATTTATGGCTCTATTCATTAGTATTCTTGAGGTGTTACTATTAATCAACTATAACACCATTCTTGTTTCATCAAACTTTTAACTGGCTATAACCAAATTCACGTACTCGAAATTTGCAACTTACAGAGATGATCCCGAATCCATTAGACGTCACAGTAACTATTAGTTTATAAATTAGGTTTCACAAGAAAAGAAGAAATCTTTAATCGTGTGTTTGGTACGAAGAAAAATATTTTTCGAAAAATATTTTCTAATTTTTTCATGTTTGGCTGGCTTAAATAAATTGGAAAATATTTTTCTCATTAACTTATTTTCCTCCAATTGGAGGAAAATATTTTCCCTATCAAGAAAAGGGAAAATATTTTCCAAAGCTCTTTTTCAACTTCCCCCAACCTATTCCACATCCCCACCAATCCACCACCACACCCCCACCTACCCAACCCAACCCCCAACCCCACTCTCGCCCTACCCCCCGCCCCAATTCCACCCCCGACCCCGCATCCCCCACCTTAAATAGAAATATTATTAATAATACTTTCTTTTCATGTTATAGCTAAAATACCTTTTTTTTCATTTCAACATATGAGTATTTTCTTTTCATGATATAAGAAAAAATATTATTTTGGGGGAAGGGGGTGAGGAGAGTAGCATAAAAAATTATTTTCCTAAAAAATATTTTCTACTCTCTAACCAAACACTAAAAAATATTTTTCGGAAAAAAATTTTCAGTCACCAACTAAACAAAGGAAAAATAAGTGATAAAATCACTCATTTTCCATTAAAATATTTTCTAGGATAATATTTTCCTTCGTACCAAACACACCCTTAATGGAAAATCATCGATTCCTCAACCGTGCTCATGATACCATGTGTAAGGATTCATAAACAATCTATATAAAATCCTATCATTAATCTTAGCATTGTGAAACTATATGATTTTCACAAATTGTAAGATATAAGAAAATCAGTCAAGAAAAACATACCAGAATCGGCCACAATGTTCTTGACTTAATCCAGCGGAAGGGAAGAACTTGATCTTCTGTTTTTGACAAAACTAGTTTTGTTTTCTCTCTCTTTACCTTGTGCATTCTTTTCGGAATAAATTGTGATGGAGTTATGATATTCTTCTTTTAATAGGCAGAGATAGGGACCATCGGTTAATTCTCACTTACCATCAAAGTGGGTTAGTGAGAGTTATAACCATAATTAACTTCCCCTAATTTTATTCAAATACTAATTTAACAAAATATATTTATTAAACCAAAATATTTTATAAGCCACACGTGAGCCATATTTTACATAGGCTTGAATCATGTTATAGTGTTTGGTTGTGCAATTAGGATCATATATAACACTTCTTGGATTATGTTAATTGTTTTACTTACTCTGTACCAGGCTTTTAATTAATTTATCGACAATGGTGGATATATTATTAGGATATTCATGGTGGAGATTCGAGGAGGTTTAGATTACTGTTGTCAGTTACTTTGCCCCTATATGGACGGGTAGAGGTGAGCAAAAAATCAATTTTCTAGAATATTTCAAATGAAATGAAAAAGAGAAGTCCAACGTAATAATTCGAGGAATTGAAAAGATCAAAGCAAGAGTTGAAGATTATAAGCAGCAGTAACAAATAAAGAAAATGGGAGAAACAAGAATGGTAAACCAGCTACAAATTAAAGTTAATCAGCTCTTTCAGGCTGCTTTTCTTTACCATCTCATAGACTCAACTCAATGCTTGTTTTTCACTCAAAGTGTATCAATCACTTTTATAATAATTGTAACGTGCAAATTGTAAAAGGCACAGAAGAAAGTGGGAAAAAGAAACAACAAAAAGAACTTCTCAATTTCATATGTACGTTAATTAATGAAACTTTTGCTGTGTACCTTTCTGCAGATATATACGCTGTACAAAATCATAGTGCCAATTGAACTCTACTCATAATGTAAGCATAACCATGTCTTAAGTTTGTCTAATTAACTGAGTAATAACTCAACTAATTCTTGCAACTAGAAAATGGAGTCCTCACACTTCACGATCTCATGCACACGTCAAGAATAATGTCTTTTCAACTTCACAATTGCGATTTTAAGGCAGGAGGAGTATTGTCTGTGATGGCACAATTTCTGGTGTCAGTGATGGAGTTGAGTCTTTCTTTCGTAGTGCTGCTGCAACAAGCGCCCTCCTTGCCAACAACCCCATCACTTTCCCGGCCTTCATCCTCTCGTTTAGCTCACCTGATTCAAACGAAAGAATCGTTATTCATATGATCTCCTCTTAGTTAAGAATAGAATTGACTTCGTTTTCCCTTGCTAAGGGAATGATAATGAAATAATAAAAAATCCTTACGGGTGTGTGTGATGACGAAAAATTCGCCATTTGCTCTGGCAGAAGCAGACAATCGGACAAGGATAGGGGTTACGACTGTAAGGACAGCCCATAAGAACAATATCAAGAGCAAGGTTCTCCCACTCATTTGTTGGACAGATGATGAACTAATGTTTCCTCCAAGGATTTATGTTGTAGGAAATATACAATGTTGTTGGGGTGCTCCAACAAGACCTTTTAATTAACTGGCCATGTTTCAGGAACCAGTCACTATGATGATATTAAAGAATTCCACACAACTAGTACTTCTCTCAATTGGACATATATTATATGTATAAATACTTTCCCATGTGTAAGCAAAAGTCAGATACTTTTGATAATGACATTGTGATTTTCTCCTCTTTTGGTTGTTAAGTTGTTACACCAATTGAGTGTATATGATTAAGAATCCACCTGTCATATCCTCCTATAATATGTCAAGCTTAGCATATACAGGATGATAGTGGTTTGATCAGTTTTTAAATAAAATATAAAAAAAAACAAATCATAACTCAACCATCTTGACTTCGACATTACAATTAACGGTACCTCAATAATATACGGATATTTAGATTTTTTTAATTGTATTTCCTTTTTTAAAATAGAATAGACGTAAATAGAGTTGCAAGGATTAGGAAGATTCATATGGTTAAACTTCAACTCATTTGAGATTGATATGGTTGATTCATTTTCTTTTCAGAAGGAAATTGTGCAAGATAAAACTAACATGCGATACAATTGACTAGAGAGTTCAATTCAGTTATTAAAACTAAGGGTGTCCAACGGGATGGGACGAGACGGGACAGGACGACATTTAGTCGGGACGGTGGCGAGACGGGCCTAAACGGGACGAAACGGTTCGCGGACCTTAAGTGGGCAATTTATTTTTTAAAAAAATAATTATTTAAGCATTAAGTTTAGCAACGGCTAGTTTTTTGACAATGACTAAGATTTTAAAGTTTGCAACGGCTAGTTTTTTGACTTATTTAATAAACTTAAAATTTAATAAATGATAAAAATAACTAAGTAAAGAATTATAAAATATTAAAAAAAGACTTGTAATGAAATATTTTAGTAATTATAATAGAGTTGTAATTTATTTAATATAATTTCAAGCCATTAAGTAACTAAGTAAGAGTGTAAAACAATTCATAAAAATAATTCAAGGCTTAGAGCCTTTTATTTTATTAATAGAACTTTCAAATTTCACATACAAATATAATTCTTTTGAAGAGCACTTAATCTACGCAGCCACCTTCTAGGAAGGGTTCTGTTTGAACTAGGCCTCTTAGTAGCTAATTACAAATCATCATACTAATATTTGTAAGCTCCTATATAGCTTCGTTATAAGGGTATGTACAAATCGTTGCTTACATTTTTCACATATAGCACGTTTATTGACTTTATCATGTTTAAAAAATTTCCATACAAGTGATGTTTTGGTACGTTCAACCTTACGCTTACCCCTTACAGGAGGTACAGGGGTAAAGCTCCAGACCGAGATTAACTCTGAGTTGGAGCTTGTGTTGCGGGACTAGTGGGTGTTTCATCTAATTCTTCTTCCTCATTTTCTTCATCCTCATTTTCTTCGTCCTCAATAAAAATATCATTGCCAAATTGTCTTTGTAAAGTTTCATGATCTAGTTGTTCTCCGAAATTAATATTATAACATGCGGGGGGTTGGGAAAATAAAGTTTTAATCAACATGAGTCATTTCATCTATATGTTTTCTAATTCTATGAGAAGGATTAGGATTAGGACTAGGATTAAAATTACTACTACTATATATCACCTTTACTACGTTTTCTACTACTTTTTTTAAACATGCCAAATACATTTTTAGGAGCCATAATTTAAATACGAAATTAAATTAAAAAAGTTAACATAAAAATTAAACACACAAATGAAATGCGAAAATAGAACACGTAAAGTAAACACAAAAAATAAGCTCTAAAATGATACGCAAAAATTATATATTAAAATTAGGAGATGGAACGAGTGCATCGTGATTAAATATTGAAACTTGAAGAAATTGCTCCAAATACTTGACGAATTAATTTGAAGTTTGAAAGTTGCTCCAAAAAATTGCCCAAAAACTTAAACTTATATTGATTGTGAGAAAATAGAGAGAATAATATAGATAGAATGTAAGAGATTTGAGGGAGAATGATTGATTTTTGTGGGAAAAAATGAAGAAGGATAGGGGTATTTATAGTTTAAAATAGGGCCAAAGTGTAATTTAATAAACTTAGGAGTTAAATTAAAAGTTTGGGGTAGAGGTGTTTTGGGGGGTGGGGGCCAAATATGGTCGTTTATATTCGTTTATGGCCGTTGGCCAACGGCTCTATTTCAAAAAGAAAAAAAAAATTAAATAACACGCGGGACGAACGGGACAAGCGGGACGGAACGGGATAAACGGGACGAAATGGTCATCCCGTCCCATCTCGTGTACCGTTTAATATGGGATAAATGAGACGGGACGGGATCGGGACAGGACCGACACACTCTTAGTCATCGCTAGACTGAGAGTTCTAGCTACACAAAAAAAAAATGCCTAGTCACTATCAACTCCTAGTTTAAGCACCGATTTTTGGTAAATAATGGCAAAGAAATTGGTCTACCTACGTCGACCCACCCAATCCCACCCCCTCAACAACCCCCAATAAAGCCTTTACAATATAAAGGATTCTGTTAGATTTGAGAAACAATTTCTGTTCTAGAATAACCCTTTTTCTTGACCACCCCACCTTAAAAATTAAATTAAAAAAATAAAAACCCATTTTAACATATCCTTCTAGGCCAAACATGAATCACTTTCTTCTAGTTTACACATGAAATGCACCTAATAATAAAAGAAGTCCATGCCAAAGCGACCAAGAAATCAGGCATTTGACAACTCAAAAACCGGAGATAGAGCTATATATATATATTGAACTTGGGTAGGTAAGAAAAACAGAAGATGCACGAAACAAGAACCAAACATTATTTTAAATGAGATGCTAACGACTTTTCTAAATACAATAAGTTACTACTGCCCTATTAGTTTTGAATGCTCTTGAACAGTAATATTTAATCGTTTAGAATCATTTTTTATGCTGGTGCAGGTGTGGCATGAATAGTGCATCAAGGGGGCTGCTCATTCGACAAAGTGCATAATTGCTCAACTAATTTTAGATTTCCATAATACATGCAGCTAAGGTGTTACATTTTTAGGTACAACGAACTGAATTGCTCCTAAATTATTCTCAGTGAGTCTACCTGTAAGATTTTAAGCAGACTTCAGGCATGCATAAAAGTAACACGGGACGAATCCTATCTACAATTCTATAATGACGCAACGCATACTGCACAAAATTATCTAGGATAGCATACCATAATAAACACCAGATGTAACACGATTGGGTAGTTAATTCTAATAAGTAATAACTAATTCCTGTCTTTGTCCTGCACATGCACCTGATCCAGAGAAGTAAGATTGGAGATCAATTAACGAAAGAGAACGGAGCATCATAAGTCCTAACCTGGAGCAACTGTCATTCTGTCAAGGAACACAACATCACCTAATATCTGCCATGCTCCTGATTTTAGTATTATATTGAGACATAGTGGTGCAGTAACTCAATAGGTGCAATGGTGATAATAACAAAGTTCCCTATCCTCCCAAATACCTGAATCCTTGTAAGAAATCACAAGGAAACCAAAAAAAGAGTTCATGGTAACTCTCAACACTTGCTTTTATATCTGCAGGAAGCAAATCTACATATTTCGCAACATTTACATGTGCATGGGATACATGTTCAAGAAGAAGAATATTTACACAAGTTTCTCAAAACAAAGGAGGGGACATTCACTACCCTTGACAAGATATCACAAATCACTCCTGACATAAAGCTACTACTGCCTCAATCAGATTTATTCCCAGTATGCTTCTGCAGAATCCAGGAGGATTAATTTATTAAACAGAAAACTTGAAAATTATTAGACATTTGTCATAAGCTAAAGATAAAAACAATGAGATAACAAAGAGAAACAGCAAAGAGTACTATCACAAAAAATTCAATTCAAGTGAAAAACTCTTTACCTTTTTCCCAATGTTGAATGGATCATACTTGTATCTAATCATGTGTGTGATCTGACGCTTCATAGTGAGGACAAAGAGAAAAATCCAGTAACATAACAATATTGGCCAGAATACTGGGACATCAAATATAGAGCAGAAGGTCATCAGGAAGGCTACGATGAAAGCTTTTGTTGTTGCATACCTGAAACCTCAGGAAAATATGAAAGGAAATTTCCATTAGGGAAAAGATCGTGATGAATAGCAAGAGGACGAAGAAGAACTCCGCACGTGCAGCTAATATAACATTTAGGTCAGTTAACATGTGTTAATCCGTCATCCTTCCCCAGTTTAAATAGGAATCATCAATGCCTACCCTGTGTTAACCTGCCTTTTGATTAGATACAGTGACTAGACTAGTCCTTATATCATACTAACAAGCAAAGAACAATATTTTTCATGTTTTTGGAATAATAGCCTGCTCAGCAACAAGCTAATCCATGACAATTACTATGCACAAAAAAACAACTTTATTGCACGACGATGCATATTCACAACATGATCAAATGGAATCATGAAAAGTCATTCATCACAAACTTCAATAATGGAGTGTAAATCACTGTATCTTTGCTGTCTAAAACAAGAAAAGTTGATCACCACATTACATTGTAACTATACCATGAAATGAGTCAAACAGCAATAGTTGAAACAGAGATGCAAAGCCTAATGAACAAAGTAAATTACAATGAATATTTCATATTTTGAGGTCTATGATCTCACCAGAACAAAAATTCAGGCAGCCGGCGAACGAAAGGTCTAAATTCGTCATTGTCTTTAGGTGGCAAAGAAGCACCTTCCGAAGCTTCCAGCTCAGGATCCACCTTTGGTGACAGAAACCCAATCAACAAATTCAAAATATAGGTTCCTACACCATATGAGATGACGTAGAATCCACGACCATAGTAAACACGCAACATATATATTGATGCAGCTGTCAATGTTCCAAGCCACCTGCGGAAGGTATAAGGAGCAGACCTATCCAAATAGTAGCGAAATGTCCTAGAAATTTCATCTTTCCACTTTGCTAGTGGTGATAGAACTGCATCACCACCATCAACTTCAACTCCCTCCATGAAGTCAACTCAGAGACTTCTACAACGGTACAACCTAAGCATATGAAAGTAGAACCATTACAGAAAGCATAACAAAACAAAAAGATAATTCATCTAATTCCTCTTACATCCTAATAGAATAAAGACTTCAAAAGAAGAAGCACGGACGAACTGGCCTGGTAATTGCTGCCAAATACTCTAGGCAAAGCTTCTCAGCGTGCCAAAAGTAAAATTTAATTGGAAATGAACTTCCCTAACAGATACACAGACGCATATACACACATATCGCATATATATATTTGTACTATTACCAGTTAATTGAGGAGGATTGGGTCATAGTCACTAGGAACTGGGAACAATAACTGAGTTTCCCTCATACTTGTTTTAATAAATCAATTTCAACAGCGTCTTTGCAGGATTATTAATGCAGTCTAGCGGTTGCAATTTCACTTCCATCATATAAGCGCAGTGTCCTTTTTTTTTTTTGACACCAGTAACTCTACCAATCAAGGTTTAAGCAGATAAAAACAAATCACTGAGTATTTTTTGCCTTCGCTGGCTTTTGTACCTAAATCTCATGGTTGTCCTCCCACTTTATTAACCACTAGGCGACAACCTTGGGTGCTCGTATAGGCGCAGTATTCTAATACAACCAAAGATCCGCCCTTCTTCTATCTTCACCTCTCCATGAGCCACCCCACCCAAAATTTAAAAAACAAAAGAGTGAAAAACAGAAATAGCTTTTGTTTGCTAGATTGATTTATGACCAACTAAACTAAGATATTAATAGACTATGCAATTCAAGTGCTCAACACTACAACATGGATAAGAATAAATAAACAGTATCGAAAATGTTCAATTAGTTCGGCAATTACCGAATTACGCAGCAATAGATTAAGGAAACGCCAATCAAGAACTAAAAACTGAAAAAGAAGGTTCATATCCATGAAATTATTAATTAGAAATAGAGTTACCCTTAATACGAAAGATTGTTAAGATGGAGACTTGAGATTTTTGGAGCAATCACTGATTCAATTGAGGAGTAGAGTTGGAAGCAATCTGTGAGAATTACAGATTTGAGCTTAACTTCCGATTTTCTGATCTCCGAGAAAACTTATGAACGAAAAACGATCGGAATGTTGAGCGCGTGCAGTTGAAACCGACTTGCGGGAATGAAACCGGTCTTTAATAGCTTGCTTGGTAAAAAGTAATTTATATTTGACTAATTAATTTAAATTTGAGCAACTATTACTAATCTAACTAAAAAGTTAAATTATCAAAATATTCTTTTCATTAACTAAATATCCTATTCTATTTACAAAATTAACATAAAAAAACTAAGCATACTAACAGAAGCCAACACACGGCTGTTTCGAAGAGTTGCCACCGTTTCCCATAAGAAAGAGGTTTCTGATTTTTTTTTTTAAGGCATATTAAGTATTGTTGCTTGCACTTGGCTTCTTCTAGCAAGTATCAAACACAGTATTACATATATCGGCGACCTCTGGTCTGCGGGGCGGAGCTACGGTAGACGGTGCGGGTTCGGGCAAACTCAGTAACTTTTTCCGAGACCCTATATTTGTATTGAAAATTTTACTGATTCTATATAAATATATCATACCGAACCTAATAACAAAAGGGCTCTGGGTTCAATGGTAAGAGTTCTGGGTTCGCTTGGAGAATGCGCGGGTTCGAATTAATGCTTGAAAGCAGTGAAATATTTTGTTGTTTTTTTACAATATTTCTTTTTAAGAAAGCACAAAGTAAACGACATCGTAATTCCGAAACAACTCCAAAGTCCAAACGACACTTTGCCTTCCTTTAAACTAACATTTATACTTTTTAATAAATAAAACATAAAACTTTTTTTCTTTCTAATAAACAAATTCTTCTCTAAACAAAAAGACGTATTCTCATCTTCTCAATCCCAAATGAAAAAAGCTAGGGTTCTGCCTCTGTTGATCGCTGGCGCTGCTACCACAATCTGTCAGATCCATACGCCTTTCAACTCTCGTTGTGTATCAATGTATGCTCTTTCTCCCTTAGAAGTTAGACCCTTCTTCCTTCTTCAATTCTTCTTTCCTGATTTTTTTTTCCCTTCTTCCTTCTTCAATTCTTCTTTCCTGATTTTTTTTTCTTTCATTTTTCCTCTTATATTTTATATTTGATAATTTATACAAAATTTGATTTTTAATTTTTAATTCTAGGGTTGTCCCACATTTTGAACTTCATTCTCTTTGTCAATTTGTGCTTTGGTTCTTTCCAAAAGTTCGAACTTGGAGTCTCCGATAAGTCGATAGACAAGGTATGTGGTTGTTGTCCTACTTTCTTGTTTTTAGTTTCTTAGGGAGACTAACTTGCATTCACATAGAGTGGCCTTATGTCCTTATTAAGAAGAAAACTTTCATATGTAGTTAGGGCGGAGCTACAGTAGAAGAAAAATTGGTGACTTTTTTCGAGACCCTGTATTTATAATTTAGAACCCATACACTTCAAATCCTAGCTCTGCCTCTGCTGGTCTGCTCCTTTTTCTTGGTAGAGTGCTTTTTTCGCAAGAACCAACAGGTTTTTGGCTTTTGAAATACCCTTCTTATCATGTTTTAAAGTGCATTAGTTGTATCATTCTCGTGAATATATAGTTAAACGTATGTGTATATGTGTGTAAACGTAAATATTGTAAACGGTCAAAACCGAGCTTGATCTTCGAGTAATTAGTCGAGATTAGAACATGGTGAACCGAGGGTCGTCATCATAATATTGAGATGAGATCTGAAGCTAGGTTATCGAGCTCAAAACCGATCAATACCAAGCTCGAAGTCAATATCGAGCTCGAGTTCAAATCGAATTGTGATGCGAAGTGGTGTTATCAAACTCGAGATCCAGATCAGTCGATGCCGAGCTCAACATAGTATCGAGCTCGAGTCAATATCGAGTTTGAGATCCAGAGATCGACCAAGTTCTAAGACCGACCAAGATCGAGCTAAGAAATAAAGAGCCGTTGTAGCCGCACCAAGGGAGAGAATCTCGGCGGGAATTAAGGAAAAACTAATTGACTAATCTATCATGGGATCCCCACTATGTATTTTTAATTATATCCAAAGTAGGATCCCTCCAGTATATAAAGAGTGGCTACCATTTCTGTAGGGTACACGTTCAACATTGAGACATCAATACACTCTCATATTCAGAAATTATTGAGATTCACATGTATAATAAAGATTATCCTTTTTTGAGCTTTGTACATCGGTTCATCTTATTCATAGGTCATTCGTTGTTGGGCTTCGGACATTGATTTATCTTGCTTGTTTATAAATTATTCTCCACTCAATTTAGTTTGTATTTCATTCTTTTTTACAGTCAATATTCGATATTTTTCTACTTACTTTTCCGATTTGTACCAAATTATACCACGTATCCTTAGAATTACGTATAAATTCAACTCTATCCATTTTTCGGGTAAACAGTTTAGCGCCCACCGTGGGGCTAAGGATAATAGTGGTTATTTGGTACGAATCTCTGTAAAACACACTATTTTACGCTTGCCCTTGGAAGTATTTTTGATTTCAGGTAGAAAACGATAAATTCTCCATTTATGGCCCTACCTATCAGCAACGAAGCTGGTCTTCAAGATAAGAACAACAACTTGACGTCCGGGGATGAAAGGCCACTCGTTGATGCCGTTGGAGAACAGGTCGAAGTACCAATAGACGTTAATTCACATGTGGCCATCGAGGAAAACCAACGTTCCGACCCTGAAAATAGCATTCATGGTGGAACTCGATCTGCAGCTCCAAATACTCAATACGTTGAGGAAAATGGAATCAACTTGCATATGATTTTCGAAATGTTGCAAGCTCAACAGGTAGCGATAGCTCAGTTGCATAGCCAAACCCAGGCACCGAGCAGGCCGGAGCCCGGTCCATCCCGAGAAGTCACCCACAAAACGGGGCCAACTGTAGTAAGGTCGAATGAGCAAGAATCGGGGACTAATCCTGAAATTGTTAGGATACTCGAGGAACTGATGAAGCGAATAGAGTCAGGATCAAGGAGGATTAAAGAAAACGACAAAAAATAGGAAACGTATAACTCCAGGGTTGATCAGTTCCCGGGGGCACCACCAATATTGAAGGGCTTGGATTTCAAAAAATTCGTACAAAAGCCTTTCCCCCCCCCCGAGCGCGGTGCCGAAACTGATCCCCAAGAAGTTCTACATGCCCGAAATTCCTAAATATAATGGAACGATCTAAAAGACGACGAGATCGAATCTGTATTATTGAAAAAATTTGGTGAAACCCTTTCAAAGGGAGCAATGATATGGTATCATAATTTACCACCTAACTCTACCGATTCTTTTGCTATGCTTACAGATGCTTTCGTAAAAGCACATGATGGAGCCATAAAGGTCGAGACTAGGAAGTCGGACCTTTTCAAAGTAAGACAAAAAAATAACGAGATGCTAAGAGAATTCGTATCTCGTTTCCAAATGGAACGAACGGATCTACCACAGTCACAGACGATTGGGTTGTTCAAGCTTTCACTCAAGGTCTAAATGAACGAAGTTCGATGGCTTTACGACGGTTGAAGCAGAACCTGATCGATTACCCAACTGTTACCTGGGCCGATGTACACAATCGGTATCAATCAAAAATTAGAGTCGAAGACGACCAGTTGGGTTCTGGGTCCGTTATTAAAAAGGACATCAACCAAGAACCAAGGCCGATCAGGGACCGATACCGGCAGTATAGTAGAGATCATAGGGGTGACGAACCAAGACGTAACCCCGTACAAGGCAATAAAAGAAGTGATTGAGGATAAGGGTCTCGGGGGATGATGAACAGGAATAGGTTCGACAAGCATACTGCACCTAAGGAAGCACCACGGTTATTAGAATATAACTTCAACATCGATGCATCCGCCATCGTGTCGGCTATCAGACGCATCAAAGATACTAAATGGCCTCGACCTCTACAGATCGACCCAGCCCAGAGGAATCCCAATCAAGTGTGTGAATATCATGACACTCATGGCCATAGAACGGAAGATTGTAGGCAACTGAGAGAGGAGGTAGCCCGGTTATTCAATGAAGGGCACCTTCGAGAGTTCTTAAGCGACCAAGCCAAAAACCATTTTAAAAATAGAGAATTCAATAGACAAAACAAACAAGAAAAGCCACAACACATCATCCACATGATCATCGGAGGGACCAATACCCCCCAGGAGCCGGTGCTTAAGCGCACTAAGATGTCGATCGTAAGAGAGAAGCGATCTCGGACTCAGGATTACGCACCCATAGGCACCTTGTCCTTTAATGATAAAGACGCAGAAGGAGTCATACAACCCCACAACGATGCACTGGTAATATCTGTAGTTATGAATAAAACTCAAGTTAAGCATGTGTTAATTGATCCAGGTAGTTCATCCAACATTATTAGATCGAAGGTCGTAGAGCAGCTTGGTCAACAGGACCAGGTCGTGCCCGCAACCCTAGTTCTAAACGGATTCAATATGTTAAGCCCCATATTTTCGTACGTGAAAGTACGCCATAAGTAAATTGATGAAAGCTCGGAAAAGAGATGTTACATCCCACATTTTCGTGTGTTAAACATTTCGTCGTAAGATAATCGACGTAAGTTCGGGAATGAGATTATTTTGGGATTATAAGTATTGTGCTACTTCAAATAAGTGATAAGTAAATTCGTAAAGGTGAGAGAGTAAGTGGATTGAAAGAAAATGAGTTACTTCAAAGTTTGACATTTTGGGATAAAATACGGTCCAAGCTACAATACCCTGTATTTATGGACTAGTGCCATACAAGGTACCACATGACCATGATAGCAAGATGTATAA
Organism: Nicotiana tabacum; assembly: GCF_000715075.1. Taxonomy (NCBI): domain Eukaryota; kingdom Viridiplantae; phylum Streptophyta; class Magnoliopsida; order Solanales; family Solanaceae; genus Nicotiana; species Nicotiana tabacum. Next base: position 55,562,197 of record NC_134088.1, read on the forward strand.
CGTGTGTTAAAAGTGAGTAGTATTATAAGTAATTTGAGATAATTCTTAATTATATGATAATTAGGTAATTAGTGATCCTAGTGGGAGATTAATTATTTAATTAGTGTATTTGGATATGTTTTGATTAGACTCCAACGTGGCAGCCTAAAGGACTCTTGATAATGAGTCGTAACCCACAAAGCAAGATGGCACATTTAGAGGACTTTGTGGCCAAAGTCATCAAAAGAGTGGGGCCCACACCCATTATGATAAAATACCTCTCATTCACCTAAATGAGGTGCTTGTCTCTACAAAGTAAAGAGAGATGCTTATATCTTGTCTTCAAGTAACGGATGGAGCTCACAAAGATCTCTTTAAGAGAGATTTTTACAAAATTTGCAAGGTAACATGATTAGCTCAAATTGCAATGGTAACGTGAGGCTTCTCTATAATCACAAATTAAAGATGGTCATATTCAGCAAGGTAACGGTCTTAAGAAAAATTTCATACGAAATTATACTGCGTAATAGCAACGGGATTTTACGATTCTTAGGGAGTACGGTGCAATCCTTCTCAAGAATATCATACGGATTTCCCCTACTTCGACCCGCCGTTACGTGTTTTCGCAATTGACGTGTGTTAGAGGGATTGTCAAGAGAATCTGCTCAGGTATGTTTAGGCTATCCCTTCTTTCTTTTTGGCGTGATCCATACGATACAAACGAAATGAGTAAACGCACAATTTTCATAAATTAATCTATTCATAGAAGTACTAGGGGTGTCTATATTATTGATTCCCCATGTGAATTATTATTATATCTTCTGTTCATGAGTCTCAGAAAAATACGTATTTGATAAAGTTCATTCGAAAGGCATGTTGATTTTATGATATTCCGAGAAATCTTATTAACGTATTTCTTATGCATTTATACATGTACATTGACCCATGACCAGATGGCGTTATATACGCGTATATATGTATATATATGTATATGGGATATGGGAAAAGGTTACGGTATTATATACGCACCACCTCCTGATCAACTGGTATATGTTGATGATTTTTCCCACAGTGGCCGAGATGATATGATGGGATGCTCTCAGAGGCTTGATGATGTTATGAACGCATATACCTATGCATGGTTTCCATGACATTATAAATATACGCATATGCATGACATTATAAATATTAATGATTCACAGAGTTATTCAGACTTACATGTTGAGTCTTTTACTCCATGTTTCTCTCATGTCTATTATTTACTGATTTTCATTCCTTACATACTCAGTACATTATTTGTACTAACGTCCTGTTTGCCTGGGGATGCTGCGTTTCATGCCCAAAGGTCCCGATAGACAGGTCGAGAGTCCTCCAAGTAGGCTATCATCTTAGCGAAAGATGTTGGTGCGCTCCATTTTCTCCGGAGTTGCTATTGGTCAGTATGATTAGGACATGTGTTGATTGGTATGGCGGGGCTCTGTCCCGACCTTTATGATATTTATGTATCCTTAGAGGCTTGTAGACATATGTCATGTACGTGAATGGTTGTATGGCCTTGTCAGCCTATGTTCAGTGTACGAGTGATCATTTTAGGCTTATAGGCCCGTATTTCTTATGTATAAGTTGGTATTACGTGTTTTATTCTAGTTATCCTACGGCAGCCTTTCCGTCTCATTTACCTATGATAGTATGATACAAAAAGATACGTTACGTTAGTACTCGGTTGATTAAGGTACCGGGTGCCCGTCGTGGCCCAAAACTTATACCAGGGTCTTCTATAGTTTTATGATTGTCAACATATATGCTGCATGGATAATACTCCGAAATCTTGAGTGCGTTCATAACATAGCTAACTCTGGATCATTCATTGATCGAATAATTTCTTTCGGAACATCATAAGACCATTATACCTTTGATTAATATCATGAAATAAACTTTATCAACTCACGTATTTTCTGAGACTCATGAACAGATGATAGAATAATATGACACATGGGGAATCAAGAACATAAGCATCGCTAGCATTTCTATGAATAGAGTCATTTATGAAAGTTGCTATTTTGCTCGTTTCGTTTGTATCATTTGGATCATGCCAAAAAGAAAGAATTGAGTCCAGGTCATAGACAAGGGATTGAATTGTTAGATGATGGTATCAAGGATATTCCATAACGTCTATAAAAGGCTAAAGTAACAACTAATACCATGAGCCGCAGATCGGATGGTAGCTTAAGCCTACATAAAGGTTGATCAGAGGAAAGAGGAAATTAAAGAGTTACATTAACAGAGTAAATCAGGAGTCTGATTATTGGACCCAGAAAATTATAGACATTATGATTGAGAACATTGCAGAATCACTCTTAATATCAGAGGTACAAGAGAGATAGTACAACAACCATATTCTAGAACGGCTCTACGAGAAAGCCAATTAGAAGAGTACCAGCCTCATAAGAAGTCAGTATGAATCTTCCACCGGATTATGTATGCACCAAAGGTGCAAGTGTTATAATAGAGCTTCAAGTTGTGGATGTGAATCATACCTATATGGAAGGGAGGTCATGAAAGAAATAGAAGGTGTGATGCAAGATTTTAAGGCAAGTAAGGTAAAGGTGAACAACATACGAGATACTCAGGTGCAGAAGGTTGTGAATAATCTATAACTTCAAGATGAAGAGCTAGAAGCGTTGGGATTCAGTATCCAGGAGTGATAATGGCGTCGTCAGTGGCATATCTTCCAGCCTATGGTTTCTAGGTACCGAGAGGCCTAGTTAAGAGATTAAAGAAGAGTTTGAGACAATGTGATGTCTCGCTTGATGTTTCAGAATAACATAAGGAAATCCAGGGTGCAAGCAAGTTGAAGGAAGGTTGCGAGTAGTAATAATAGATATGTGTATATCGCAAGCTAAATTATGGTAAAATGACAAAGTTTTAGGAAGACATGAGTAAGGATAAGAAAAGGCGAGTGAGAAGGTGACAAAACTGGATAAGTCCTCGGGATTAAGCCCAAGAAAACAAGAGAGCTAATGGTTTCTCTAAGTTATAGAAAAATCAGTATAGCCTGCATGAACTCAATTGAGTCTAAGACTAATAGCATTTAGAAAAGATGGAATGCTGCCCTAATAGTATAATAAGGGTGTAACTGTGATAGATAAAGGATGGCGTTTGGGCCTTCGATAGAGTAATGATTTGAAAAAAAAAAGAAGAGGGATTTTACGAATGACACATGATTAAAATACCCACATGAGGTGAATCACCTTGGGATGCTATGAATACGGTTATGGAAGTATAGTATCATATGGCCTCAGGTGGATCAGGAAAATTACTTCAAATGTTCCTTGATGCGACGTGAGCCCTAGCGGTAGTGTTACATAAAAGGTCAAGTTATCAGTGGTAGATTATAGATCAATATTGAGGTAAATCAATAATGGATGGATAAAAGTTACAAAGTATGAGATGAGATTAGGCTGTCATTGTTAAGATGAACAGTAATGAGAAAGCATTAAAGGACTTAGACTTATACATATAGGATAAGCAACTAGAGTAAGCTGGAAATTGGTAGCAGACCTCAACAACGATAAACCAAGGTAAGAGTTATGGTATAGTATGACCTACCTAGATGCAGTAAAGTCATACGAATGAATAACCAGGTCTATGAAATAAGAAATATCAATATTCATAAGTTCAACAAAGTATCGAGTGAAGAACTTCAGTATACTTATAGATGCCCAGAGGGACATCTTATCAAGCTCTGTATATGTTCACAAAGTGAGTCCTAGAGATTGGCTAAAAGCTGGAGGAACAAGGAGAGAAGAGTCGCATAACCGCATTTACAAGGTAAGAGTCATACAGGCTGCATGATAGAAGGTAGCAACAGTTACGAGATTGGAAGGATTTCGACCACAAGTCATGGTGTGAGAAAGAGGCCTAAAGGGGGGAATGCCTTGGCCTTTGGATTTATTCACATAACAGTTGCCTAGATGGCAAGGAGAGTACTAAAGTATTCGGAAGACATAGGTTATGAAAATGATAAGTGCATCAGTCAACATTCGAGGACGAATGTTCCAAGGGGGGAATGATGTTACACCCCATATTTTCGTACGTGAAACTACACCATAAGTAAATTTATGGAAGCTTAGAAATGAGATATTACATCCCGCATTTTCGTTTGTTAAAAATTTTGTCGTAAGCTAATCGACGTAAGTTTGGGAATGAGATTATTTTGGGATTATAAGTATTGTGCTACTTCAAATAAGTGATAAGTAAATTCGTGAAGGTGAGAGGGTAAGTGAATTGAAGAAAACGATTTTCGTCAAAGTTTGACATTTTGGGATAAAATACGGTCCAAGCTACAATACCTCGTATTTATGGACTAGTGTCATACAAGGTACCACATGACCATGATAACACGATGTATAAAGTGTGTTAAAAGTAAGTAGTATTATAAGTAAATTAAATAATTCTTAATTATATGGATAATTGGATAATTAGTGATCTTAGTAGGAGATTAATTATTAAATTAGTGTATTTGGATATGTTTTGATTAGACACCAATGTGGCAGCCCAAAGGACTCTTGATAATGAGTCTTAACCCACAAAGCAAGAGGGCACAATTAGAGGACTTTGTCGCCAAAGTCATCAAAAGAGTGGGGGCCACACCCATTATGATAAAAGACCTCTCATTCACCTAAATGAGGTGCTTGTCTCTACAAAGTAAAGAGTGAGATGCTTATATCCTGTCTTCAAGTAATTGATGGAGCTCACAAAGATCTCTTTAAGAGAGATTCATACAAAATTTGCAAGGTAACGTGATTAGCTCAAATTGCAATGGTAACAAGGCTTCTCTAAAATCACAAATTAAAGATGGTCATATTTAGCAAGGTAACGGTCTTAAGCAAAATTTCATACGAAATTATATTGCGTAATAGCAACGGGAGTTTACGATTCTAAGGGAGTACAGTGCAATCCTTCTCAAGAATATCACACGGATTTTTTCCTACTTCAACCCGCCGTTATGTTTTGTCGCAATTGACGTGTGTTAGAGGGACTGTCAAGAGAATCGGCTAAGGTATGTTAAGGCTATCTCTTATTTCTTTTTGGCGTGATCCATATGATACAAACGAAAAGAGTAAACGCACAATTTTCATAAATGACTCTATTCATAGAAGTACTAGGGGTGTCTATATTATTGATTCCCCATGTGAATTATTATTATATCTTTTGTTCATGGGTCTCAGAAAAATACGTATTTGATAAAGTTCATCCGAAAGGCATGTTGATTTTATGATATTCCGAGAAATCTTATTAACGTATTTCTTATGCATTCTATGCATTTATACATGTACATTGACCCATGACCAGATGGCGTTATATACGTGTATATATGTATATATATGTATATGGGATATGGGAAAAGGTTACGGCGTTATATATGTACCACCACCTTATCAGCTGGTATACGTTGATGATTTTGCCCACAGTGACCGAGATGATATGATGGGATGCCCTCAAAGGCTTGATGATGTTATGAACGCATATACCTATGCATGGTATCCATGATATTATAAATATATGCATATGCATGACATTATAAATATTTATGATTCACAGAGTTATTCAGACTTACATGTTGAGTCTTTTACTCCATGTTTCTCTCATGTCTATTATTTACTGATTTGCATTCCTTACATACTCGGTACATTATTGGTACTGACGTCCCATTTGCCTGAAGACGCTGCGTTTCATGCCCGCAGGTCCCGATAGACAGGTCGAGAGTCCTCCAAGTAGGCTATCAGCTCAGCAGAAGATGTTGGTGCGCTCCATTTGCTCCGGAGTTGCTATTGGTCAGTATGATTAGGACATGTGTTGATTGGTATGGTGGGGCTCTGTCCTAACCTTTATGACATTTATGTATCCTTAGAGGCTTGTATACATATGTCATGTACGTGAAAGTTTGTATACCCTTGTCGGCCTATGTTCAGTGTACGAGTAATCACTTTGGACTTATAGGCCTGTATGTCTTATGTATAAGTTGGTATTACGTGTTTTATTCTAGTTATCCTACGGCAGCCTTTCCGTCTCATTTACCTATGATAGTATGATACGAAAAGATACGTTATATTGGTACTCGGTTGAGTAAGGTACCGCGTGCCCGCCGCAACCCATCGGTTTGGGTCGTGACACACTATGGCATGTGATACTACTAAGGGCGAGATAATTCTACCGATAAACGTGGCCAGAACCATCCAAGAAATGAAGTGTCACGTAATCAAAGGCGACATGAGGTATAACGCCCTTTTTGCAAGCCCGTGGATCCAGAATATGAGAATTGTACCCTCGACCCTCCACTATGTCCTGAAATTCCCAACATCTGAGGGAGTCAAAACGGTCTGCGGAGAGCAACCGGCCGCACAAGAAATGTTTTTCGTTGATGAAGTAATTCTGATATCTTCACTATCGTTGATAAAAGGATCGGATTTGAAGGGGGAACGGGATACCAAATAGCAATCACATACGTCAGTCTCGACCCAACTAGAGAATCGGAAGACTGACGAAGATGATGAACATGGGGTCCCTCGATCCTTCGTGGTCCCCGATGATTCCAATGCTACCCAATCAACGGTCGAAGAACTTGAGCAAATCACGCTAATCGAATATCTGCTCGAGCAAAAGGTATACCTGGGTACGGGGTTAGACCCCGAGCTCAGGAAAATGCTCATTCAGTTTCTTATAGCTAACATGAATTATTTCGCTTTGTCCCATCTTGACATGACAGGGATCCCACCGGGAATCACCACCCATAGACTAAGCTTGGACCCAAAATTCCATCTGGTAAAACAAAAAAGAAGGCCCCAGTCCGAGTCAAACATGCCTTCATCAAAGACGAGGTAACTAAACTTCTTAAAATAGGGTCCATTCGGTAAGTAAAATACCTCGAATGGTTAGCAAATGTGGTGGTAGTCCCTAAAAAGGGGAACAAACTTAGGATGTGTATAGATTATAAAGACTTGAATAAAGCATGCCCTAAGGATTCTTTTCCTTTGCCTAATATCGATCGTATGATCGATGCCACAGCTAGCCACGAGACTCTCAGTTTTCTCGATGCCTATTCCAGGTACAACCAAATACAGATGAACCCGGAGGATCAGGAAAAGACATTGTTTATCACTAAGTACGGTACCTACTATTATAATGTGATGCCATTCGTTCTAAAAAATGCTGGTGCAATTTATCAACGCCTAGTAAACTGAATGTTCAAAAGGCAAATAGGAAAATCAATGGAAGTTTATATTGATGATATGTTAGTTAAATCCCTGTGAGCAGAGGACCATTTAAAGCATTTGCAGGAAACTTTCGATATACTGAGGGAGTACAATATGAAGCTCAACCCTAAAAAATGTGCATTCGGAGTTGGCTCGGGCAAGTTTCTTGGTTTCATGGTGTCCAATCGAGAAATCGAGATTAACCCCGATAAAATCAAAGCTATCAAGTACATCATAGTGGTAGATAATGTAAAGGTCGTACAGAGGCTAACATGATGAATAGCCTCCTTGGGACGATTTATTTTGAGATCCTCAGATAAGAGCCACCGATTTTTCTCTCTGCTTAAGAAGAAAAGCAATTTTTCATGGACTCCGGAATGTCAGAATGCTTTGGAAGAACTAAAATGGTATTTATCGAACCCGTCGTTGCTTCATACCCTGATGGTAGACGAACAACTTTATCTGTATTTAGTTGTCTCGAAGATAGCGGTAAGTGGAGTCCTGATTCGAGAAGATCGAGGTACGCAATTCTCTATTTATTATGTCAGTCGAACTTTAGACGAGGCCGAAACTAGATATTCACACTTAGAAAAATTAGTGGTTGTTTTAATAAGCGCCTCTAGAAAACTAAAATCATATTTTCAGTGACATCCGATACATGTTGTAACAACTTATTCTCTTTGAAATATTTTGCACAAACCCGAGCTTCCAGGTCGATTGGCCAAATGGGCCATAGAAATCGGCGGGTACGACATCAAGTATCGACCCCGAACCGCTATCAAATCCCAAATCTTAGCGGACTTCGTGGCTGACTTTATACCGGCCTTCGTACCCGAGATTGAAAAGGAATTACTGATAAAATCGGGTACCTCTTCGGGAGTCTGGACCCTCTTTACGGACGGTGCCTCGAATGCGAAGGGGTCCGGACTGGGCATCATTCTAAAATCACCCACAGGTAATATAGTTAGACAATCTATCAGAACTATAAAATTGACTAACAATGAGGCCGAGTATGAGGCCGTGATTGCAGGTCTCGAGCTAGCTAGAAGCTTGGGAGTCGAGGTCGTGGAGGCTAAATGTGACTCCCTCCTCGTGGTAAATCAAGGTAACAGGACTTTTGAAGTCCGAGAAGATCAAATGCAGAGGTACTCGGATAAATTACAGGTGACTCTACATCGATTTGAGAAATGGACTTTGCAACATGTACCTCGAGAGCAAAACAACGAGGTCGGCGCTCTTGCAAGCTTAGGTTCATTGGTCGAAGATGACGAACTCAACTCGGGGATTGTCGTACAACTCATAAGATCGGTGATTGAAGAAGGACATGCCGAGATAAAATCCACAAGTCTAACCTGGGATTGGAGAAATAAATATATAGAGTACTTCAAGAACGAGAATCTTCCATCAGATCCAAAGGAATCGAGGGCTCTGCACACAATAGCAGCACGATTCACCATGTACAAAGATGAAACTTTATTTAGGAGGACGTTCGATGGACCATTGGCAATATATTTGGGATCGGGAGATACCGATTACATCCTACATGAAATTCATGAGGGCACTTGTGGAAATCATTCCAGTGCTGATTCATTGGTCCATAAAGTAATCAGAGTAGGATATTATTGGATCGATATGGACAAGGATGCTAGGGAGTTTGTTCGAAAATGCGACAAGTGCCAAAGGCATGCGCCCATGATTCATCAACCCGGGGAACTTCTTCACTTTGTCCTATCTTCATGGCCTTTCATGAAATGGAGAATGGACATCGTTGGCCCCCTCCCATCAGCCCCATATAAGGCTCAGTTTATTTTGTTTATGACTGATTATTTCTCTAAATGGGTTGAAGGATAGGCTTTCGAGAAAGTTAGAGAAAAGGAAGTGATAGACTTCGTTTGGGACCACATCATATGTCGATTCGGGATGCCATCCAAGATTTTATGTGATAATGGAAAGCAATTCATCCGCAGCAAAGTAACAAAATTTCTCAAGGATCACAAAATCAAAAGGATCCTATCAATACCTTATCATCCCAGCGGGAACGGACAAGCAGAATCGACCAACAAAACCATCATCCAAAATCTTAAGAAAAGATTAACCGAAGCTAAAGGAAAATGGAGAGAAATACTACTCGAGGTCCTATGGGCATACCACACAACATCAAAATCCAGTACCAGAGCAACACCATTCTCATTGGTTTATGGCGTCGAAGCTCTCATCCCGGTTGAGGTCGTAGAACCGAGCATCAGGTTTCGATATGCGACAAATGAGTTGAATAACGAGACCACGAATACGAGCCTTGAATTATTAGATGAAAAATGAGAAGCCGCTCTCTTTCGATTGGCCGCCCAAAAACAGCGGATCGAAGGGAAACTGGGAAGGACCATATCAGGTTCTCGAAATTGCTAGAAAAGGATCCTACAAGCTCGGTGTGATAAATGGCAAACAACTACCAAGCAATTCGAACGTATCGCACCTAAAATGATACTACTGCTGAGGTACGACCCTCCCATAATCATTTATATTTCGAAACTCCTTGTAGGTGTTCGACTAGAAACAGTGATGGATTATTCAACTCGAAGCCTTTAGGCCTGAAAGCACGCGTTGCACTCTTTTTTCCTTAGACTGGTTTTGTCCTAAATGGGTTTTTCGGTAAGGTTTTTAATGAGGCAACCATTGATCGTGCCAAGTTGGAACAATTCAATAGTATCCGAGGCCTCTTTACAATTAACCTCGAATACTGGGGGCATTGCCCTCAAATAAGTCAAGTTCGATGCAAGAAAGTCACCTCATGTCAAACAGGGTCTCGATAGGAAAAAGTGTAAGGGCCAAATGGTTAAACGAACCATGCCCGCGTAGTTTGCTCGAGCCCTGACATAAAACATGAACACATGTTTAATGACTTATAAAGAGAAATTTCTTCTTTACCGATATCTCATATCTCAGAAAGATCTTTTGACTTCATGTTCAAACAAGCTTAAGGGCCGACCATGATCGTAGTTTGAAAAATTACCCCATAAATCGGGGACAGCTAACTGAAAAATCAATGAGACCAAGTTCCATAAAGCCTAAGGGCTACATTACTTCGAGTTCGAGTAAACACTCACTCGATAACAAAGCCTAAGGGCTACATTACTTCAAGTTCGAGCAAACACTCACTCGATAGAAAAGCCTAAGGGCTACATTACTTCGAGTTCGAGAAAACACTCACTCGATAACAAAGCCTAAGGGCTACATTATTTCAAGTTCAAGCAAATGCTCACTCGACTATCGAGCCTAAGGGCTACTCTTAATGCGATTTCTGGCAAACACTCACTCGATCATAAAGCCTAAGGGTTGTTTTCACTTCGAGTTCAAGCAAACACTCACTCGACTATTAAGCCTAAGGGTTACTCTTAATGTGAGTTCGAGCAAACACTCACTCGACCATAAAGCCCAAGGGCTACTCTTAATTCTGGTTCGAGTAAACGCTCACTCGACCATTAAGCCTAAGGGCTACATTAATTCGAGTTCGAACAAACACTCACTCGACCATTAAAGCCTAAAGGGATACATTAATTCAAGTTCGAGCAAATACTCACTCAACCATTAAAGCCTAAAGGGATCCATTAATTCGAGTTCGAGCAAATGCTCACTCGACTATTAATCCTAAGGGCTACATTACTTCGAGTTCGAGCAAACACTTGACCATAAAGCCCAAGGGTTGTTTCCATTCGAGTTCGAGCAAATACTCACTCGACCATAAAGCCTAAGGTCTATATTAATTCGAGTTCGAGCAAACACTCACTCGACCATTAAGCCTAAGGGCTACTTTAATTCGAGTTCGAGCAAACACTCACTCGACCATTAAAGCCTAAAGGGCTACATTAATTCGAGTTCGAGAAAATACTCACTCAACCATTAAAGTCTAAAGGGCTCCATTAATTCGAGTTCGAGCAAATACTCACTCGACCATTAAGCCTAAGGGCTACATTAATTCGAGTTCGAGCAAACACTCACTCGACCATAAAGCCCAAGGGCTGTTTTCATTTCAAGTTCGAGCAAATTCTCACTTGATCATAAAGCCTAAGGGTTGTTTTCACTTCGAGTTCGAGCAAACACTCACTAGACTATTAAGCCTAAGGGATCTTAATGCGAGTTCTAGAAAATACTCACTCGACCATAAAGCCCCAGGGCTACTCTTAATTCGAGTTTGAGCAAATACTCACTCGACCATAAAATCGAAGGGCTACACTAGTCTGACTTCGATCAACTTGCCTAAAGCCTCGAACTTATGAACAAAACTTTCATAAGGCATGAATGAAACAAAATTTTCACAAGGCAGAAAATGAAATAAAGACAAGTCGGAAAAAAGAAATCTTTGTATATATGAGAATATTTACAAAGTCCGATCAGGACCCTACACAAAATCAAAAAGGAAAAATCCTAAGGTTCCTAATTTTCTCCGGGGGCAGCTTCTTCCCCATCGGGGTCCTCCCCGCTCTCGGGCCCGCTCTTACTCTCGGCATCATCATCATCGGAGGAGGACAATGCTCTAACATCAGCCTCACGCTATCTAGCCTTGTTTATATCATCAGTAAGATCAAAACCTCGAGCGTGGATCTCCTCAAGGGTTTCCCTCCGAGATTGGCATTTAGCGAGTTTAGCAATCCAATGTGCTCGAGTTTGAGCGGTCTTGGTTACCTCTCTCGCTTGGACTTGAGCAGCTTCAGCATCATCCTGATAGATGGCCACGATTGCCTCCGCCTCGGCCTTTGCCTTTTCGTCTTCGGACTTGGCCTTTGTAAGTTCGGAAGCCAACCGGTCCTCGAGCTCCTTTATTTTCTTTGCCTGAATTGAGCTTTTCTCCTTCATGCCTCGAAGCTGACTTTTGGTCGATGACAATTAGGATAAAGTAGTCTCTTTTTCTGTAGCAAAGCGGTCCATACCTTCTTTCTATCCCAGGTCTCCGCTTTCATCATGTCGACCTCCTCGCGAAGCTGCCCGATCATCTCGATCTTCTGCTGCAGCTACAAGTTTGAAATGTTAGCCTCCATCCACGAATCGAGCCCATGAGTTTTTAAGATTTTCATTACCTGCTCGATCAGGTCGGTCTGATCTTAGAGAGCCTTGGCCAACTCGGCTCGGAGGTCCTTGGTCTCCTCTTCTCTTTTCCCACAGAGAAGTTTAAGGGAATTTCTTTCCTCTGTAAGCCCTCGAAGGTCGGCCTCATACTGACTCAGCTCAGCTCGAGACCGAGAAAATGCTTCCTGATGAAACGCTGAGTCCTATGCAAAAAGAAGAAGAGAAGTTAGACAGGAAAAGAAAAATAAACACAAGGGTAATACCAACAAGGAGAGTTAAGGCTTACCCGATTCAAAGCTTGATGTGCTTCGTTGAAAAGGCTCGATGCCTCGCCTGAGTCCTTCCTCGAGACCTCCAAGTCTCTCAGGCCGGTAGCATCTTCGACCCCAGTAAAATAATCATGGAAGGGATCTTCCCTTCAGTGGCCTATTTTGATGGAGAGGGTCTTCTAGGCCCGAGCCTCTTGAATCATCCCCTCGGAAAATGAGGGGAGCAGTAGGGAGCCTCCAATTTCTATTGCCCCAAGTGGATCACTTGGGGCGTTCTCTCCATCTCGGGGGGGCTCGAGATCAGCCCCTGCAGCTGTACCCACCGATGGTTCGTTATGGTGGGAGGCATCCTCGATCCTCGACGACTCGGGGACTTCGCCCAATTCTCTATCCAAGACCCCCTCATCTCGAGATGGAATCTCTGCGACCTTCACCGATTCAGTATCCTTTGGGGCCTCGGTGCTCATTTTCACTCGGCCACCAGCCCGGAGTCATCTTTTTCCTCTTCTTCATCTTCATCCCTAAGATGCCGAACAAAGTCTTTGGTCAGGAGGATGATGTTCTTCCTCAGCTTACGAGCCGCCTTCTTCTTAGGTTCCGGAACCTCGGAGGTTGAGATCTTTTTCCTCTTTTTGTCCTTTAACGATTTCGGTGTCGGGATCGAAGTCTCCTCCTCACCAGATAGGGGGCTCATAACAGCATCTTTGCCAAGGCCTGTATAAAAATAAAATAAGTAAGAAATGCTTTTACAAAGTCAACAAAGACGTGGGAAAGAGGCTTACCATGTGTTTTGGCCTCCCATCGGCCCTTTGATAAATCACACCACGAGCGCTCGACGTATCCTCGTCTATGCTCGAGAACAACACTTTGGTTGCCCGGCGTTGGAGTTTTATTAACCCATCTTGATAGAGGCGGGGGCTGTATAACCTGATAAGATGGTCGAGGGTAAAAGGTATCCCCCCGACTTTGCTCATGAATAATCAGAGCAAAATAATAATTCGCCAAAAGGAAGGATGGATTTGGCCTAGGGTTATTTGATACTGGCGGCAAAAGTCAACGATAACGGGGTCTAGGGGGCCCAGCGTGAAAGGGTAAGCGTAAACACTTAAAAACCCTTCCACATGGGTGGTGATATCTTCTTCAGGAGCCGGGATCACCACTTCTTTGTTCTTCCAGTTGCAATCTTTCCTTACCTGCTTAAGGTATCCCTCAGTTATCGAGCATTTATACCTCGATACTGGCTCACATCGACCTGAAACCGATGAGGCTTTATCGGTCTTAAAATCAGAAGTGAGGACACACCCTCTAGGAACGCACTCCTCAGGTCGTGACTCCACCGGTGTTTTGTCGACGGCCGGCCGCGATGAAGAAGCGTTTTCTTTCAGTTTTCTTTCTGAGAAACAGTTTTTGACATTTTCGCCATTTGGATTTGAAGTTGAAAATAGAGGGAGATGATAAAATTTGGTGTTCCAAAAAGGGGTTAGCAGTAATAATCGCAGATTTCGGATGAACAACTCAGAAGATGCAGAAAAGAACTTAGTAGATTTGAAGATTGGAAATCTAAAAGTAAAAAATGGTGAAGAGAGGAGCTATTTATAGATTTAGCGATGACGGTTCTATATCAGTAGTGGCTGACCATCGTCTGATGCACATTTAATGCCTTGGTAACTGAATCGATGGGACATTTATCACATACGTCATGGCCGGGCTCGATGCAAATGTCAGTGTATATCTAGTCATATCGTTGGAAAATCATATCATTTTTTGCCATATTCTTTCCGAGAAACGAGGGAACTATCTGTATACAGTCAAAACCGAGTTTGCCCTTCGAGTAATTAGTAGAGATTGGAACATGGTGAACCGAGGGTCGTCATCATAATATTGAGATGAGATCTGAAGCCAGGTGATCGAGCTCAAAACCGATCAATACCGAGCTCGAAGTCAATATCGAGCTCGAGTCCAAATCGAACTATGATGCGAAGTGGTGTTATCAAACTCGAGATCCAGATCAGTCGATGCCGAGCTCAACATAGTATCGAGCTTGAGTCAATATCGAGTTTGAGATCCAGAGATAGACCAAGTTCCAAGACTTACCAAGATCAAGCTACAAAATAAAGAGTCGTTGTAGCCGCACCAAGGAAGAGAATCTCGTCGGGAATTAAGGAAAAACTAATTGACTAATCTATCATGGGATCCCCACTATGTATTTTTAATTATATCCAAAGTAGGATCCCTCCAGTATATAAAGAGTGGCTACCATTTCTGTAGGGTACACGTTCAACATTGAGACATCAATACACTCTCATATTCAGAAATTATTGAGATTCACACGTATAGTAAAGATTATCCTTTTTTTGAGCTTTGTACATCGGTTCATCTTGTTCATAGGTCATTCATTGTTAGGCTCCGGACATTGATTTATCTGGCTTGTTTATAAATTATTCTCCACTCGATTCGATTTGTATTTCATTCTTTTTTACAGTCAATATTCGATATTTCTCTACTTACTTTTCCGATTTGTATCAAATTATACCACGTATCCTTAGAACTACGTATAGATTCAACTCTATCCGTTTTTCGGGTAAACAAGTATGTAATGAACTACTCCCTCCGTTCACTTTTACTTGGCATGTATACTAAAAATAGATTTTTATTTTTATTTGTCGCTTTACGCATATCAAGAGAAGACAAAAAAAAAATTCCTGTTATACACATAATATTTATTACTCATTTCAATTATTTTCTCAAATCCAATAAAATATGCATCAATTAATATGGGTATCATGGTAAATTATGCACTTCATTTATTATTTCTTAACGGGCGTGAAATGTCAAAACATGCCAAGTAAAAGTGAACGGAGGGAGTATATCACTTTAATTGTTCCTTGAGCCCTTTAATGCACCTTTAATGCAAAAGAGACTTTTGAGTGACAAACGGCATGGATGTCAAACGTAGAATACACAGTATATTTGAAAGAATTATCCTTCTGTTGGACTGTATTATACATGACAAAATCCTTTTAATTTGTTTGATCTTCCCGGGTGCGATAAATAGTTGAAATTAAAGAATGTTGAACGAGAGGTTATTTATAACAAATCTCTGGTTTACCCCTGGTTAGTGTTCAATCAAGTACCTTTAATAGTATCTAATATGATTTGAAAAGTGTCTTAACGTATTCCTCTGCTTAGTTGTGTTGACTGACTTTGCGCTAAAAGAAGATATGTGTGTTTACCCGAAAAAACGGATAGAGTTGAATTTGTACGTAGTTCTAAGGGTATGTAGTATAGTTTGACACAAATCGTAAGAGTGAGTAGAAATGTTGAATATTGACCATAAACAATGAAATACAAACAAAGTTAAAAAGGGAAAAATTTATGAATAAGCAAGATAAATCAATGTATAAAACTCAAAAGGATAATCTCTTAATATGGGAATGTATCAACAGTATTTGAGTTGCCGTGTCTTGATCCTGCCTTACAGGAATATAGCCATCCCTATTATAGTGTAGGGATCCTACTTTAGATATAATTAAAAATACATAGTAGGGAACCCATGATAAATCAGTTTTTCCCTAATTCCCGCAGATATTCTCTCCCTTAGTGCGGCTGTAACGCCTCCTGTCTATGAGCCCGATCTTGATCGGACTTGACATTGATCGGTCTCCAATGTCATAGCTCGATATTGACTCGAGCTAGATATTGATTTGGGGTTCGGTATTGATTGATCGGACTTGACATTGATCGGTCTCCAAAGTTAGAGCTCGATATTGACTCGAGCTAGATATTGATTCGGGGCCAGGTATTGATTGGTCTCTGGCTCTTAAGCTTGATACCATCGCTTCTCATCATATCTCGATTTGGACTCGAGCTCGATAATAACATCGATCTCGATATTTAATCTGACCCCAAAACTCGAAGCTCGTTCGTGCCTTCTTCAAATCTCACCTCGATATTATGAAGACGCTCTTCGGTCTATCTTCACCAATCGTACGAAGGTCGAAACGATTTTGACCATATACATATAGTCCCTTTATTTCTCGGGAAGGATGTGGCTAGAAACGGTATGATTTCCTAAAGGTTCGATTAGATATACACTGACGTTTCCATCGAGCTCGACCATGACGTACGTGATAGATGTCCCGTCGTTTCAGTTTACCAAGGCATTAAATGCATGTCAGACGGTGGTCGGCCACCGCTGATATTGAACCGTCATTTCTCAATCTATAAATAGTCCCTTTTATTTACCATTTATCACTTTTACGTCTCCAACCTCCAAATTTTTCTAAGCTCTTTCTCGTATCTTCTGAGTTCATCTGTAAGTTTGTGATTTTTGCTGCAAAAATCTTTCTTCTTGTGATTTTCACTGCAAAATCTTTCTTTAAAATACCACATCTTCTATTTCCGATCTCTAAATCCAAAATGGTGAAAACATCTAAAATCATTCCTCAAAAAGAAAAAGCCTTTTCTTCACAGCCTGCCGTCGACAAAATACCGGTGGAGCCATGGCCTGAGGAGTGTGTTCCCGGGGCGTGTGTTCTTACCTCCGATTTTAAGGTTGATAAAGCCTCATCGGTTCCTGGTCGATATGAACTAGTATCTAGGTATATGTGCTCGATAAGTAAGGGGCACCTCGAGCAGCTGAGGAAAGATTGTAACTGGGAGAAAATAAAAGTGATAATCTCGGATCCCAAAGAAGATATCACTACTTATGTGAAAGGGTTTTTAAGTGTGTATACTTACCCTTTCACATTGGCCCCCCTCGACCCTGTCGTTATCGATTTTTGCCACCAATACCAAATAACCCTAGACCAAATCCATCCTTCATTTTGGAGGATCGTTATTCTGAATCGCATCTTCGTGAACAAGATCGAGGGGATGCCTTTCACCCTCGACCATCTTATTAGACTGTACAGCCCCCGCCTCTATCGAGGTGGGTTAATAAAGCTCCAACGCCGGGCTAGCAAGGAGTTGTTCTTGAGCATAAACGAGAACAAGGATCAGAGCTAGATGGGCTGGTTCGTTTGAGTGAAGACTTCGGACCTAATTCCGGTCAAGAAGATGCCATTTCCCGAGGAATGGAACATGAAGCATAAGTATGATTCTGTTGTTATCTCCTATTGTTTTGCCTCTTCGTTTCTTTCTCATCGATATCCCCTTTTGCCATGCAGCGGCTCCTTGGATGCCCGGTGTAGTTCCTGACCTTAAGAGCTGGGTACAGGACCTGGCTTCGACCTCTACATACGCCGAGCGCTCGTGGCGTGATTTGTCGAAGGGCCGATGGGAGGCAAAAAATCATGGTAGGCCTTTTTCCCATGTCTTTGATGGTTCGATCAGAATGTTTTCCATATACTTAACCAATTTTCTGGTGCGTAGGTTGGGCAAAGATGCGGTTATGAGGCCCCCGTCTGGTGAGGAACAAACTTCATCCCTGGTTCCGAAACCGATGAAGGGCAATAAGAGAAAAAGGGCCTCCACTTCCGAGGATCCATAACCCAAAACAAGGATGGCTCGTAAGCCGAGGAGGAAAATTATCCCTCTAACCGAAGAATCTGTTCAGCGTCTGATGGATGAAGAAGAAGAAGAAGAAGAAGAAGAAGAAGAAGAAGAAGAAGAAGAAGAAGAAGAAGAAAGGAAGAAAATGACGGCTCCATTCTGGTGGCCCGAGTGAAGAAAACCATCGATGCCCCAAAGGCAGCAGGATCGATGGTGCTTTACGAAGCTCCTCCTCGAACTGAGAGGATATCGATGAAAGATTCGAGCAGAGACCCCGAATCATTAGAGATAGAAGATGCCTCCGACCAAAGTCAACAAACGGTGGGTATATCTGAAGGGGTCAGTCCCGAGGCTCTTGGAACTGAGGAGAACACCCCAAGCGAGTCGCTTGGGGAAATAGTAATCGGGGACTCGCCTATTCTCCATGCTTTTTCCGAAGGGGAAATTCGGGAAGGCCAAGCTTGGGGGACCCATGAAGTAGGCCGATTTCATGAGGGGGAGGACCCTTTCTGTGATTTGTTTACCGGTGTCGAGGATGTCGTTGGCCCTAGTGATGTGTCGGGCTTTTTTTGCGAAGTGCAACAAGCTCTGAATCGGGTAAGTTTTAACTCCCTTCGTTGATACCACTTTTATGTTCGTTATTCTTTTCTAACTTTTTTTCTTATTTCTTCATAGGCCTCAGCGGTTCATCGAGAAGTATGTTCTCGGTCTCGAGCCGAGCTGAGTCGGTACGAGGCCGACCTTCGAAGGGTTACGGAGGAGAGAAACGCCCTTAAACTCCTCTATGGGCAAAAGGAAGAGGAAATCAGGGACCTCCGAGCCGAGTTGGCCAAGGCTCATAAAGACCAGACCGACCTGACCGAGCAGGTAATGATAATCTTAAAACCCCAAGGGCTCGATTCTGGAATAGTGGCTAATATTTCGATCTCACAGCTGCAGCAGAAGCTTAAGGTGGTAGGGAAGCTTCATGAGGAGGTCGATACGATAAGGGTGGAGGCCTTGGGATGGAAAGATGGCTTGAACCGTCTCGCCGCAGAAAAAGAAACTGCTCGAGCCCAATTATCATTGGCCGAAAGTCAACTTCAAGGCATAAAGGAGAGGATCTCGGTTCAAGCAAGAAAAATAGAGGAGCTCGAGGCTCGGTTGGCTTCCAAACTTGCCAAGGCTAGATTTGAAGCCAAAAAAGTAAAAGCCAACGATGATGCATTTGTGGCCATCTATCGAGACGATGCTGAAGCCACTCAGGTACAAGCGAGAGAGGCAACCGAGACCGCCAAGACTTAAGTACATTGGGTTGTTGAACTCACCAAATGCTAATCTCGGAGGGTAACCCTCGACGAGATCCATGCTCGAGGTTTCGATCTTACCGAAGAGATACAAAGGGCTAAAGAGCTTGAAGCCGATGCTGGAGCCTTGGCTTCCGATGATGATGATGATGATGGGAGCGAGAGTGGGTCTGATAGCGGGGAGGATCCCGATGGAGATAATTAGGAATTTTCCCATTTTGATTTTTTGTGTAGGGTCCTGATCAGACGTTGTAAATACTCTCATATATATATAAAGATCTTTCCCTTTCCCGACTTGTCTCTATTTTATTTTCTTCCTTGTGAAGGTTTTATTTCATGCATGCCTTATGAAAGTTTTCATAAGTTCGAGGCTTTATTCCTTATGAAAGTTTTCGTAATGTTAGCCCGTAGGCTTAGTAGTCGAGTGAGTAATTGCTCGAACTCGAAGTAAGAGTAGCCCTTAGGCTTTGATTGGTCGAGGGAGTGATTGCTCGAACTCGAAATAATATTAGCTCCTAGGCTTAGTAGTCGAGTGAGTGATTGATCGAACTCGAAGTAAGAGTAGCCTTTAGGCTTTGATTGGTCGAGTGAGTGATTGCTTGAACTAGAATTAATGTTAGCCCGTAGGCTTGGTAGTCGAGTGAGTGTTTGCTCGAACTCGAAGTGAGGTTAGCCCGTAGGCTTAGTAGTCGAGTGAGTGATTGGTCGAGTGAGTGATTGCTCGAACATGAAGTAATGTTAGCCCGTAGGCTTAGTAGTCGAGTGAGTGTTTGATCGAACTCAAAGTGAGGTAGGTCGTAGGCTTAGTAGTCGAGTGAGTGATTGCTAGAACTCGAAGTAAGAGTATCCCTTAGGCTTTGATTGGTCGAGTGAGTAATTGCTCGAACTCGAAGTAATATTAGCATATAGGCTTAGTGGTCGAGTGAGTGATTGCTCGAACTCGAAGTAAGAGTAGCCCTTAGGCTTTGATTGGTCGAGTTAGTGATTGCTCGAACTCGAAGTAATGTTAGCCTGTAGGCTTAGTAGTCGAGTGCATCTTTGCTCAAACTCAAAGTGAAGTAGCCCGTAGGCTTAGTAGTCGAGTGAGTGATTGCTTTAACTCGAAGTGAAGTAGCCCTTAGGCTTTGATTGGTCGAGTGAGTGATTGCTCGAACTCGAAGTAAGAGTAGCCCTTGGTCTTTGATTGGTCGAGTGAGTGATTGCTCAAACTCTAAGTAATGTTAGCCCGTAGGCTTAGTAGTCGAGTGAGTGATTTCTCGAACTCGAAGTAAGGTAGCCTGTAGGCTTAGTAGTCGAGTGAGTGATTTGCTCGAACTCGAAGTAAGGTAGCATGTAGGATTTATTGGTCAAGTGAGTGATTGCTCGAATTCGAAATAAGGTAGCCCGTAGGCTTATTGATCGAGTGAGTGATTTGCTCGAACTCGACGTAAGGTAGCCCGTAAGCTTGGTAGTCGAATGAGTGATTTGCTCGAACTCGAAGTAAGAGTAGCCCTTAGGCTTATTGATCGAGTGAGTGATTGCTCGAACCCAAAATAAAGTAGCCCGTAGGCTTAGTGGATCTTGATTTCTTCGGTATTTTAATTGGCAGTCCCCGATTTATGGGGGTAAGTTTTTCAAACTCCTTCGGTCGTGATCGGCCCTTATGTCTGTTTGAATCGTGAAGTAGAACGAACTTTCCAAAGTATGAGATATCGGTAAAGAAGAAATTTCGCTTCATAAGTCATTATACATGTGAACATGTTTTGTGCCAAGGTTCTAGCAAACCTATGCGGGCATGGTTCGTTTTGACCATTTGGCCCTTACATTTTTCCCTATCGAGACCTTGTTTGACATGAAGTAACTTTCTTGTATCGAACTTGATTTATTCGATGGTAATACCCTCCAGTATTCGAGGTTGATTGTAAAGAGGTCTTGGATACTGTTGAATTGTTCTAAGTTAGCAGGATCAATGGTTGCCTCATTTAAAACCTTGCCGAAAAACCCATTTGGGACAAACACCGATCAAAAGAAAAAAGAGCCAACGCGTGCTTTCAGGCCTAAAGGCTTCGAGCTAATAATCCATTCATGTTTCTGATCGAACACCTGCAAGGGTTAATTTCGAAATATAAATGAACATAGGAGGTTGTACCTTAACAGTAGTATCGTTTTAGGTGCGACACGTTCCAATTGCTTGGTAGTTGCTTGCCGTTTATTATACCTA
Organism: Nicotiana tabacum; assembly: GCF_000715075.1. Taxonomy (NCBI): domain Eukaryota; kingdom Viridiplantae; phylum Streptophyta; class Magnoliopsida; order Solanales; family Solanaceae; genus Nicotiana; species Nicotiana tabacum. The sequence continues at coordinate 55,583,741 of NC_134088.1, forward strand.
GCTTGTAGGATCCTTTACCGATGATTTTGAGGACTTGATACGGTCCTTCCCAGTTCGGACCCAGTTTTTACTCGAAAAAATGAATAAAGTTGAATTTGTACGTAGTTCTAAGGGTATGTGGTATAGTTTGACACAAATCGTAAGAGTAAGTAGAAATGTTGAATATTGACCATAAACAATGAAATACAAACAAAGTTAAAAAGGGAAAAATTTATGAATAAGCAAGATGAATCAATGTATAAAGCTCAAAAGGATAATCTCTTAATATGGGAATGTATCAACAATATTTGAGTTGCCGTGTCTTGATCTTGCCTTGTAGGAATATAGCCATCCCTCTTATAGTGTAGGGATCCTACTTTAGATATAATTAAAAATACATAGTGGGGAACCCATGATAAATCAGCTTTTCCCTAATTCCCGCCGAGATTCTCTCCCTTAGTGCGGCTGTAACGGCTCCTGTCTATGAGCCCGATCTTGATCGGACTTGACATTGATCGGTCTCCAAAGTCAAAGCTCGATATTGACTCGAGCTAGATATTGATTCGGGGTTCGGTATTGATTGATCGGACTTGACATTGATCGGTTTCCAAAGTCAGAGCTCGATATTGACTCGAGCTAGATATTGATTCGGGGCCCGGTATTGATTGGTCTCTGGCTCTTAAGCTTGATACCATCGCTTCTCATCATAGCTCGATTTGGACTCGAGCTCGATAATGACGTCAAGTTCGGTATTTAATCTGACCCCGAAACTCGAAACCCATTCGTGCCTTCTTCAAATCTCACCTCGATATTATGAAGTCGCGCTTCGGTCCGTCTTCACCAATCGTACGAATGTCGAAAATGATTTTGACCGTATACAATGTGCTAGCACGTTGAGGGGAGATGAAATTGTTTTTTATGGCTAGTTGAATCAAAACTTGAATTTCACACAGAGAGTTTCCTTTACAAAATAAATTTTATTAGATAAAGTTAATTACATTATTCTACAGATTTAGCTATGGGATCCCATTTAGTGATTGCTTGTTTCTTGCTTTGCATTTGATAAAGTTTAAATTACTGAGTTATTTGATGATCGTAACATAAACATGCTAGCCTAGAAGCTAACATATATAGGGTTCGTTTTTCACTCAACCTTTCTTCGTTCCACTATTTCTTTGTGGATTTGGTATTTTTATTTTCTCCTCGTCAGCATCAAAAATTTTTTTATTGCACCAAGTTAATATTTGTTTGAGTACTACTATGTCTTTTTAAATGTATATTATTTGTTTATTTTTGTTTCGTTACATATCACCTGATTCTTTTGAAAAGATTGTCCCTAGCGAATGGTCTATTCATTACAAAATAAAACAAGAGTATGAGCCTATTTGTGGTGAACGGTTCGTACTTTTGAAATAGTTTAAAAGACATAATCTAACTCTATATTGACCCATGCTCCTTTCAAAATATGACTAAGTACTCCCAACAATTTGATAATTAACTGGTTTCGGTGTATGTGATGCTGATTAGTACTTTTGATTTGTTAGATATTAGTTCTCGACTTATTTTTCATAAAATTAAAATATTCTCAACTTTGAAGTGTCCAATCTTGCTAATTTGGGTTAATTTCATACAGGAAAGAATCATAAGATTTTTGTGAGAAATATTTTATCTCAATAAATCAAGTTGCCACAGTGTTGATAAAGGTGACAGTCACAAGCAAGGTTTAATTTTCAAATACACACTGATACTAAAATTTAATATGTTACTCTGAGCTTCCATATTTTATGAAACTTTGCACTTTCATTCATAAAAACTTGTACTTTAATCTTTTATATATAATTATTTACTCAAAGTTTTATTTTTCTAATATTGATATTATCTTACGTAATCATATATTACGAGACTCGGCATACACGTGCAACGCACGTGCAGAGCAGAGAAACTAGTTAATTTAAATTTGAGCAACAATGAGTAGTTGGTCAAGTTTTAAAAAGTATTTTAAAAGTACTTTTCAAAAAGGGGAAATGGCTATTTTCGTCCCTGTGTTATTACCTAATTGCACTTTTGGTCCTTGTGATATTTGACTCAATATATTTAACCTTCAATTAATCAAAGTGAGTGATATCAGTCCTTTTACTAACGGAACTTAACGCTGCAAACATAAGTTTTGCTAATACCAAGGGTAATTTGGGTATCATTTATTTCTCCAAAAATGAATTCTCTTACATTCATTAAAGCTTTCACGTGATTGTATAGGGTAAAATCAGTTCGAATTAAATGATCGAATAATAGCGCGACACGTGGAACTGGAGACAAAGCGAAGATAAATCAAGTAATAACTAAGGTCGGGGACAACAACTACAGATGGTATCAGATAAATCCCGAAGGGAGCATAATTTTCGGGAACAGGACGAATGTTTTCCACCAGATATCATTTAATGAAGAATATTCCTTAGTATTAAATAGGCAACCATTGCAATGAATTTTAGCATTCATGGCCTGCCGTAACATATTCATCAATGGCCCCATTTATTGTCATTTACTAGGAGCTTGATCCTAGGATCTTGTTTCTTAGGTATAACTATAAATAGTAGTTCAACAACCATTGTAGAGACACGAGATCTCTGGAAAAACTTGTGTTATACTTCATTCTCAAGAAAATAATACAACTTTACTTTCTGTCTAACATTGCTCTTATTGCTGTCCTCGGAAGCATTATTCCCGGAGCCATGCTTGCTATTTCCTTTGATTTTAACGCTAAGTCTTATTCTCAATTTAATTTGTTTATCATTTTAGATCAAATTAGTTCGCTATGTCTATAAACTACGTAACAAATTAAACTGTACTGTTTTACGGGTAAACAGTTTGGCGCCCACCGTGGGGCTTAGACAGTTGCGTAATTGAGTTGATCCTTGCATCTATCACTAACTTATTTGACTCTTTGTTTCATAGCAAAAATCAAAAAAATGGCAGCTAAGAATGTCAACATCACGCACAATGTTGAGGCACACAAAAATCTGCCTCAACATGAGGATTCAATCAGCGACACCCGCAACGAGGGAGACGTAGCAACACCGGTCCATGGGGGACAATATCCCCAACATGTTAGGGAAACGACTCCTGATGACTCTGAGGACGAGCATGTTGCGGAAACAGTAAGGATCGTGATAGAGCAACAAAAAGCCATCATGGGCCATCTTTCAAGACAGAAAAAGGTCATGACTGAATTGAAGCAGGCATTATCAGGCGCTTCCAACAATGCAAACGAAAAAGATCCAGCTCCTCCCGGCATTCCCGCAAATTAAGAGGCTCAAAAAGTTGATAATAACACTCCGAGGAGTGAGGTCGGCTTCGACAGAGCCGGGGGGACCGATAGCAGATCCGGTAACAACAACAGCAATGATCCCTTTAAAATCGAACTCATGAGATTCATGAGAGAAATGAACAAGCGGGTGGATCAGAGCGCGAAAGAGTTCCACGCTCAAATGGACCAAATTCTAGGCGCACCACCAGTGTTTGAAGGGCCCGAACTCGAAGAAGTATACCCAATTACCGTTTAAACCGAGCGCATCACCAAAATTGATTCCAAAACGGTTCAAAATGCCAGACGTACCGAAGTACGATGGGACTTCTGACCCTCAGGAACACATCACAACTTATACAACAACGGTGAAAGGAAATGATTTAGCCCACCTACATGAGATTGAGTCGGTTCGACTGAAGAAATTCGGAGAAACCCTCACGAAAGGGGCCTTGACATGGTATTCACTTTTACCCGAATATTCAATTGATTCTTTTGAAATGCTTGCAGATTTTTTTATCAAGGTCCATGCCAGGGCCAGGCCCGAAATACGAACATATTCAGAATTTCGCAAGGAGAGTCCAAATTGCTGCGTGAGTTCGTGGTCAGGTTCCAGAAAGAAAGGACGTTGTTACCGGTCGTGCCAGATGAATGGGAAGCTGAGGCATTCACTAAGGGTTTGAACCCGATGAGCTCTGGAGCCTCCCGAAAGTTCAAAGAAAGCCTGCTCGAGTTCCAAGCAACCATATGGGCGAATGTCCATAATCGTTACGAATCAAAGATAAGGATAGAGGATGATCAGCCCGGGTTCCCGACATCAACCAAGGATCGGGACAGAGACAAGAACATGGATAAATTCAAAGATGATTCTGATGCAGACCGACAATATTCTAAGGGCCGATTCTTGCCATATGAGATAGCCGAATGATGCGGCGGCAAAGTATTTCGGTCCGCAGATAGGTTCGCCCCTGATAGAAGAACTGACCATGACCGAAACAACAGGTCATTGCAGGACAAAGAGGTATCGGGTTCCTGGGATTCCACTTACCTCAAGCTATCAGAATATAACTTCAATGTTAGCATTGTGGAGTTGGTATCAGCAATGAGGAATATCATAGAGGCACGATTCCTGAAGCCAATCACATCCAACCCCAGCCAAAGGGATCCTAACCTATAGTGCGAATATCATGGGACCCATGGCAATCGAAGTGGGGTCTGCTGGCATCTGCGCGAGGAGGTGGCAACATTGTTGAAGAACGGTCATCTCAGGGAGTTCTTAAGAGGCCAGGTCAAGAACAATTATGGCAGCAGCCGAGACAATGCACAACCCTCAAAGATAGGGGAAGACCCTTATCGACTAACTATCAACATGATTTTTGAGGGGAACGAGATTAACGGTGTAACTTTCTCAGCAGCCAAGAAGACGAAGGTATCAGTGACTCACAGCAAAAGACTTCGGGAAGTCGCTGAAGATGACATCACCTTCATGGAAGAAGATGCCGATGGACTCCTCCTGTCGCACAATGCCTTGGTAATTTCTCTTAATGTTCTTGATTTCAAGATTAAATGTGTTTTGGTTGATCCAGGAAGTCCAGCCAACATTATTCAATGGAGAGTGTTGGAACAAGCCAAATTAACCGTAAGCATCATTCTGGCGACAAAGCTTCTCGTTGGATTCAATCTGGCAAGTGTGACAACCCGAGGGGATATCTTGATGCCCACAAACGCCGAAGAGTTCAAGAAAACAACCTTATTTGAAGTAGTGGACGGTGACATGGGCTACAACATAATCCTCGATAGACCATGGTTACATGAGATGAAGGTAGTACTATCGGTTTATCACCAACTGCTAAAGTTTTCGACCCTAGAGGGAATCAAACAAATAAGAGGATATTAACCGGTAGCAAGGGAATTGAATGTGGTATCGGTCTCCAGCAGTAAGGGGAAGGAATCCAACAAATAGTAATTACAGGAACCGACGCCCACTTCCGAGCCGAGCGAAGATGGCAAAGACGAGGGGGCGTCGGAATCCCACCAGTTACCGAGATACTTTCAGGTACCAAAAGAGACAGACGCAACCAAATCCACGGTGAAAGAGCTCGAACAAGTAGCTTTGTTCGAGGAATTCCTGGAGAGAAAATTTCACTTCGGTACATGACTCAATATCGATCTCAGGTCAGGGTTTATTGATTTCCTTAAAATAAACGTTGATTGTTTTTCATGGTCGCACTTGGATAAGACAGGTATCCCGCTAGTAGTGGTCGTGCATAAGCTAAGCCTGGACCTAAGCGTCCCTCCAGTGAGGCAAAATAAATGCGCAATAGCCGAGGTCAGAAATAGGTTTGTTAAGGAAGAGGTAACTCGATTACTTGACATTGGTTCAATCTGGGGGTAAAGTATCCCGACTGGCTAGCTAACGTAGTTGTAGTTCCAAAAAAGAATAGCAAATTTTGAATGTGCGTAGATTACAAAGACTTAAATAAGGCGTGCCCGAAAGACTCGTTCCCATTGCCAAAGATTGATCAAATGATTGATGCAACGGCTAGACACGAGTTGATGAGTTTCTTCGATGCCTATTCCGGGTATAATCAAATTAAGATGAACCAGGAGGATCAGGAAAAAACTTCGTTCATAACGAACATTGGCACATATTGTTACAATGTGATGCCCTTCAGGCTTAAAAAGGCTGGAACCACTTATCAAAGGCTTGTGAACAAGATGTTCGAGAAATAAATAAGTATAAAAATGGAATTCTACATAGATGACATATTGGTCAAGTCTTGGAATGCAGGTGACCATTTAAGACACCTCCAGGAAACCTTCCATATCCTGAGGAAGCATAATATGAAACTCAACCCCGAAAAATGCACGTTCAGGGTTAGTTCTGGTAAGTTCTTAGGTTTCTTGGTTTCACAAAAGGGAATCGAGGTAAATCCCGACAAGATCAAATCCATAGAGGACATCCCAAACCAGTTGACAAGCGTGAATGAAGTCCAAAGGCTAACCGGGAGATTGGCAGCTCTAAGCAGGTTTATTTCTCGATCTTCGGAAATGTCATCACTCCTTCTTACTTCTGAAGAAGAAGAACAACTTCGAATGGACTCCAAAATGCCAACAGGCCTTAAAAGACCTGAAACGTTATCTATCAATCCCTCTGCTATTATCAAAATCAGGGGAAGCCGAACAATTACTGATATACTTACCAGTCTCGGAGGTAGCGGTAAGTGTCATTCTAGTCGGGGAGGACGAAGGTACGCAATCTATGATCTATTATGTTAGAAAATTTTTGTCAGGAGCGGAAACTCGTTATCCGTACCTCAAAAAATTGCCTTAGCTCTCGCAGTCGCCTCTCGAAATCTTAGGCCTTGTTTTCAGTGTCACTCGATATCCGTTGTTGCAACCTTTCCCTTGCGGAATGTCCTTCACAAACCTGATTTGTCGGGTCGGTTGGCCAAATGTGCAGTCAAAATTAGTGAATTTGATATTGAATATAAACCTAGGACTTCGATCAAATCACAAGTTTTGGCAGACTTTATAGCCGATTTCAGTCTCAGGTTACTGCGTTTGGCCGCAAAAGAAGTGGTGATGGTGTCAGAAACGACATGAGGAGTTTGGACCTTGTTCAGAGACGGAGCTTCTAATGTGAAAGGGCCCGGGCTCGGGGTGGTCTTGATCACACCTTCGGGGAAACCCTGAGGCAGACTATAAAATTATTCCGTTGACTAACAATGAAGCGGAGCATGATGCTTTGATTGCAGGACTTGAGCTGGCCCAGGGACTTGGCTCCGAGGTCATCAAAATCAAATGTAATTTCCAATTGGTAGTAAATGAAGTATATGGAATTTTCAACACAAAGGAGGAGCGCATGCAACAATACATGATTAAAGTTCATACTTTGCTAACACGATTCAGGGAATGGTCGATCACATACATCCCGAGGGAAGAGAATGTAGAAGCAGATGCATTGGCCAATTTGGGGTCGTCCACGGAGATGAAAGGATCTGACTTCGGTACTATCGTTCAACTTATACATTCGGTACTAGATGTGGACGGCTATTGTGAAGTAAAAATAACCAACTTAGTCTGGGACTGGAGGAATGAGTTCATCGATTACCTTCAGCATAGCAAACTGCCCGAAGACCCGAAGGCATCCCAGGCACTGCAAACCAAAGCGCTCGCTACAGTAAGAGGGTGGACAATTATATAGAAGATCATTCCAAGTCCCGTTAGCCCAATGTCTAGGAGCCTCGGAGGCAGACTACGCTATAAGAGAAGTACATGAAGGAATTGGTGGGAACCACTCCGGCGCAAATTCGTTAGTACTGAAACTGGTTAAGGCAGAATACTACTGGCCTCGGATGGAGCAAGACGCAAAGGCATTCATTTAGAAATGCGACAAGTGTCAGCGTCATGCACAGTTGGTGCACCAACCGGCGGAACTCCTGCATTCGGTATTATCCCCGTGGCCATTCATGAAATGAGGGATTGCATTTATTCATGAATAGTAAAGGAAGAATGCGGTAAAAAGGTGAAAGGAATGGGATTGTATTTATTCAGATCCAACAGATATGTTGCGACTCCAGAACGTTATCCAAGCACAACGTCGGGGAGAGGCAGTAAGAGTTCCCTGCCAGGATGTTATTGATAAATAAGTGCGAATGAACACTTGACACATAAGAAGCCAGTGCGAGGGGTAAGTTAAGACAAAGGACATAACCCAAGAGAGATTACGCATAATATAGATATAAGAATGGACCAACTAGTAGTTAGTAGTTAATTCAGGAAGAGCCTAGTTATGGCTAGACAAGAGGATACGGACAAATCAGCAGATTGTGCAAGATAAACATAGTGAACCCCAACATAGTGAATTCAGTCTCGCAGATATGACATCATGATCCTTGAGAAATATTCAGATAGAAGTTGGGATAGATAAAGGTACCATATGTGTTATGGAAATAAAAAAGAGTGCCACTAAGGAGACAATTTAAATTTCAGTTCAGAAGCAACCTACGAGCACAATGGCGCGGAGATAATTAACTAAGGATAATTATAGGCGAGTAAGAACATCAAAAATTCCTTCGGGTATATGATGTAATAAGCTCGCAGCTTTACAGGAGTTAGAGGGTCACCTCTAAGTACTACAATGAAATACTAGCTGGGGAAATAAGGAAGAAGGATTCAACCTAAGCATAGAGGAAGTGGTCTTGTAAAATTAGTCTCACTACAATATTATATACACTCAATGAGAAAGTGGCACCTATTGTGGCTAACAAACGAGAAAAAAATCAAAAGTAATATTCGAGCTCATGAGTTGCATGAAATTCTAGTATTCGTGGGCACTAAGATAAGCCAAGCATTCATGCAGCAAGTGGCAGGACGACCAGAAAAAGTAATTGCTTGTGTTTACAGGCAACTAAGAAGGCACGAAAGGAAATCTATGGTGCTAGCAAGTTAAGGAAGGTTGCGAGTAGTATAAATATATATGTGTAGGTCGCAAGCTAAAGTATGGTAGAGCGACAAGGTTTAAGTATATAGGAGTAAGGATAAGAAAAGGTGAGTGAGAAGGTGACGAGAATAGGTAAGGCCTCGGGATTAAACCCAACAAGATATTTGATAGTTTTCATAAGTTATAGAAAGCTCAGTATAGCCTGAATGAACTCGGAGGAGTTTAAGACTAAGAACATGTAGATTAGATGAAATGCTGCCCTTGTAGTAGAATAAGGGTGTAATTGTGATGGATGACGTTTAGGCCTTTGATTGAGTAATGATTTAACGAGAAAGGGATTTCATGAATTGTACGGGATTAGAATTCCCCCATAAGATGAATCACATTGGGATGCTATGAAATACGATTATTGAAGTATAGTACTGTCCCTAGGTGGATCAGGCAAATAACTTCAGATGTTCCCGGATGAGATGTGAGCCCTAGTGACAATGTATTACGTAAGAGGTTTCAAGTTATCAGTGATAGATTATGGATCAACATTAAGGTGAATCAAAAATAGATGGATAAAAGTTACAAAATATAAGATGAGATTAGGTCGTCATTCTTAAGATGAACAGTAATGAGGAAGAACTAAAGGACTTAGATTTATACATATAGGATAAGCAGCGAGAGAGTAACCTAGAGTTGGGTAGCAGATATCCGTAGTAATAAACCGACCTAGATGCAGTAAAGCCATAATCATAGATAACCGAGGCTATGAAACAAGATATAGCAATGGTCATAAGTTCGACAAAGTACCGAGAGAAGAACTTCAGTACACCAATAGATGCCCCAAGGGACAGCTTGTTATAGTTCTGTATATGTTCACAAAGTGAGGCCAAGAGATTGGCTAAAAGTTGGAGGAAAAGGGAGAGAAGAGTCTCACATAAAAGGACAGAGTCATACAGGCTGCATAACAGAAGGTAGCAACAGTGACGAGATTGGAAGGGTTCCGACCACAAGTCGTGGTGTGAGAAAGAGGCCTAAAGGGGGGAATGCCCTAGCCTTTGAATTTATTCACATAACAGTTGCCTAGATGGCAAGGACAGTATTAAAGTATTCATAAAATCTATAGGTTATGAGACTGATAGGTGCATCAGTCAACATTTGAGGACGAATGTTCCAAAGGGGGGAATGATGTTACACCCCATATTTTCGTATGTGAGAGTATATCATAAGTCAATTGATGTAAGCTCAGAAATGAGATCGTCTTTGAAAGTACATTAAGTAAGTTAATCATGTTACCTTGGAGGTTACAAATCTTGAAGATCATGGATAACAAGTACCAAGAGGTTTGAAAGGCTTAGAAGCTAAACAAATTGAAGAAAATAAGTTTCGTCGAATGTCGATAAGTTGGGAATGTTATAACATGTACTTTTGGGGTGATACTAGGGTTATTATCATGATAAGGAGGTTATGTTATGAGTTATTTTAGGATTATGATAGTCCTGTGTTACCTTTTGAAGTCAAGCGAGTTGTGGAACAAAAGTTGGGAAAGGTCATCACAAGTTACATTCATAAATGTGCTGAAAATTAGGTCAAATGTAGCGGAGCTTTTCTCCCAATATACTTAGAATTACAGGATGATCCACATATCAAATTTAAAATCTATGAGTTTAGTTTCTAACTCATTAAATCGTTCGTCGATACGGCATCGAGAGATATTTGCAGTTTCGCGAGACTGCGCAAACTGCATAGGTGATAAGTAAGTATGTAACTAAAGCTTTTTGAGCAATATATTTCGTGTATTATATGAGGTCTTTTTGGGACATATTATATACCAAATTGAAGATCTTTTAATGTAGTTTTCAACGCTCTTAACCGTTCATTCATACAACATTCGGATAAAAAGATATAAGCGTCGGAAGAAAAGCCAATGCTAGGGTGCCAAGCTAGCACCTCTTTGACTTTTCAAACGTTGATATATATAGGTTTTAAATCGTCTTTCTCTTCATTTTTCATAGAAAACGACCAGAGAACCCCCATAAACTTACCCTTAAGTTCTCTACAAGAGTTTCAAAGAAGATTAATATCCCGGATGCGAAATCAAGAAGTGATAACATTAGAACGATCCCTACAACGTAAGTATCGCTATACCACCTCTCTTTTCCTTTGTAGTTTGAGTTTTGGAAGGTACTTCATAGTTAAGAAAATACCTAATTTCTGTATTTAAGCTTTTAAATATCAAGGAAGGTGGGTAAATTTATTTTCTAACAGTTAAAACTCACGGGACGGTGATCGGAAGCCGTGAGTTCGATTTATTTCACTTTTAGTAGACTATTTTGTAGTCCACTCGTGTTGGCCTATTGTGCTGCTGATTTATGGAGTTTGGAAGGATAAAGTCAGTGGAGAAATGCCACATGTTGTATGGTAGTGGGCTGGTCGCTCGTCGTTGCAATTTCAGGCTAATTGATAACTTGTTGATTGGGTGTGTTATGGTATATTTGGAGTTTTTTTTGTATTAAAGGTCCCGAATGTAGTTAGGTTGTTTTCGAATTGCTGATTGTATTGCTCTGGTTGTTGTTGTTGGTATATGGTATTGGAGGAGTCCCTTGTTACAGGGGAGATGCTACCCAAATTTACATAAGCGAGCTAGTAGTTTAAGTTGCGAACTTAGCGTTTACTGAGCACTAATTTTGAATCTCCTTATGCTATGGTAGATTGAGTTGAATTGTTTCAAGAATTGCTTGGAAGGTATTAAGCACTTCACTTGTGGCATCACTGTCACTATCTTTCTCTATTACACTCACATCAACCAATATTTCTTCACCCTGCAATTGGCCTCCCTTAAAATCAGCCACATCGTAGTTCCATTGGTCCTCATTTGTGTGTTCTACATATATCTCCACCTCTCTACTATCAGATACTTCATAGATAAAGTTATAGATATCTAAATCAGTTGATAAAAGTCTTATGCTTGTCTCAAGATCAGGTCCAAACTTGAGCCAAAATTTCACTCTTTTATTATTGACATTCAATTTTTTCATCAACTGTCTCATGTGAATGATAGAATCGTTACAATAGTCATAGTAGTCTACTTGTACACCAATGTAGTTCATCTCAGGGTCAAAAACCCACCAACCGTTGTAGTGTAGTTTAATAGTGTACATATTTGGATCTTCACCTTCATCTGATGTAAGAAAAAGAAAAAGAATGGTCTTTTTTGTGTTACAGTTAATAGCTCTAAAACAAAATATAAATAAATCATACAAATCCAATTATTTGACAAAGCAATCTTTAAATATGCAGATCCTTTATTTATTTAATTAACTTTTGTATCAACTGCTAACTAGTATTTGTTTTAAAAAGTAATTTCGCCGTCTGGTGGCGAGACCCTCTCTTGTATATCATTCAGAGCAACCTTCAAGGTACATACAGGACTGGATTAAACCAATTCTGAAACATCCATCTAACTAACCAGTAATATACAATCATGTTGAAATTAACAAAAAAAATACTCTAGTAAAATTCATGAATTTGAAAGTTAATATTTTATGAAATTAAGTTCTAAATCATGAATTCTACAATGTAAACAATCATGTACCACTGTAATGTATTTGCTTTCTGGTTTCTATTTTTTATTTTAGTTTCAACTATCAGTCTAATACTGAAAACTAAATGATTGTTAATTTTATGCAGAATAAGTAATTGCAATAATACAAGGTACGTTAATATAAACACACAAACACTTTTTGATAGGCTATAACCCATAATATGTTGAATGTATTTATGCCATGATTACCACATGATCAAAGATTTAGTCTAATTAACTCACCGGGATACTCACATGTTGGCATGAATTGTAGCCTACTCTTGTACCGCAATTCCATTATTCAAAAGAATGAGTTTCCTTCTTTTGTACAGGTACACTGAGATGTTTCTGAACCTGTCTTCTCACAGGAGTGGAAACAAATAAAAAAAAGCAATTCTCGTCGACCAACAAGTACACGAAAATCTAATCAATCATCCATGGATCAGATTAATAATTTGCACTAAATAGAAGGAGGGAGAAGTGTTGGGCTATGATATGAGTCAAGGACGTTGTGAATTTTTCTCCGTATAATTAGGTTTTTTGAGATGCTCTAGTTAAGATACTCAAATTACCCTTGGTATTAGTTGAATTTCTGTTTGCAGCGTTAAGTTCCGTTAGTAAAAGGACTAATATCACTTACTTTGATTAATTGAAGGTTAAATGTATTGAGTCAAACATCACAGGGACCAAAAGCACAATTAAGTAATAAGACAGGGACAAAAATAGTCATTTCCCCTCTCAAAAAATTGTTTTTGAAAAGAAACTATTTTTTTCTACATCTCAAAAATACCTTCTATTTTTACTCGAAAATACTTTATTCCTTTTAAAAGCTTGGCTAAACACTCTTAAAAAAAAAAGTACTTTTGGCTAAAAATAAGTTTGGCTAAACAAAATATTAGTAAAAGCATATTTGAAAAGTTAAAATGTCCAAATTTGTCCCCATATTAATTTTGTTCATTCATTCCCTTATCCTTAAAAAAATTGTCTCACATTTGTTTTTATAATAAAATGGGCTCTCCAGTGCAAAAATGAGTGGACTCCACCGTACCAATTTTTTCACAAAAGAGGTGCAAATTTATTCCTCTACATTTGATTATAATTTGAAATTATACTCAGGTTAGAGCTTTATTAAGCATCAAGGGTATAAAAGCAAAGACCTTTTTCTAATGCGAGAGTAATGTTAGATAAATAGTCTAATGACAAGTAAAATTACTCAATTTTGAATAATACAGTAACAAATTTGATCATTTTCCCAAAGGTATATGAGAATTAGATTCGACCAAGCAATTACGCAATTTGGTTCATTTGTTTGATAGAGTTAGTCATATATTAGTTGTAAATTTGTATTTCCACCGTCGAGGATGATACTTTTCAGATATTGAGAGTCAAACGAGTTGTTCCTTAACCATGATGTTTTATATACCTTTAAATTATTAATTATTGTAGCTTATAGTATTTTTTATGTAATTTCTAAATATATAAATTTTATTTAAGAAATTAAAAATTTTGTGTCCGAATTCGTTGTTTTGGGACAGAGAGAGTAGTTGGTAGAAGGTTTTGAATTTTGTATAATTACTGTTGTAATAACTGAAAAGGTGACCTTGAAATTTTTATTAAAAATAATACCTTGAAATTTTCTTTTCTGAATTACCACTTGTGCAGCGTCAGAAATTTCACAGTAATCCATAGTAAATTAGCAGAATATATACGTATATGTGCGTGTTAAAAATACATAAATAAGATAATTTTTGAAATCCCTATCACGACTTGCAGCTTGTTTGGATTGTTGTTACGTATCGTTTCATAATGTATCGTATTGTATTGTATTATATTGTACTGTATTGTTTAATGAATACAACGTTTGGATAGATTGTATCATTTGTCGTCATTTCATGATGTCATGCACCAACAATATGTAGAATAAACTTGCAATATTATTAAGGAAAAATAGGATACATAGTAGAATTATTATATAAAAGAGTAGGGTAAAGGATAAAATATGATTATTTAATAATAAAGAAAGGCAAGATGAGATAAAAAGGCAAGGTAACGCCGCCACCACACCAAATTTGTCGTTCCATAAAGTGGCACTTTTTGTGGTTACGTAACGATAGATTTAACGATGCGATACAATAAAATTTAAGTAACAATCAACACAAACATTGCATTTAAAGTAACAATACGATACAATACATAACAATCATCCAAACAAGCTCGCCTAATTTATGGATCTGTATAACTAAGGGGCAAATGATTTGTTGTAAAAAGGAGAAAGGGACAAGCGGAGTGAGGTCATATGTTTATATAACATCAATCATTTAATTATGGTTAAATAATATTGTCACAATTTATAACTTAACGGTGATAATTTAATAAAATTTGGTTCATGTCATCGGATTCAGGCAAGTTTTTATTTGCATTAGCGCTTTTCTCCACAAAGGGAAAAATGAGTTGTCCCCAACTTTTGTGCTAGCTCCCGTAAATGAGGTTTACTCTGATAGTTATTCCTCAGCCACAGATGGAGCAGTGGCAGCTATGAGATAATCTTCAGTTATAGCCCCTCAATAGCTGAATCAATCATCTAGTAGTCAAGGTTTGAATAAGATTCTTAACATGTATCTAAGGCCAAGAAAACAGAGAAGTGGAACAATGCTTCCTATGTACAAATGGTCAGTAGTGAAGTAAAAGGTTTCCCTAGGTTGTTCAAGATATAATAGTATATATTATATATATACATAAAAAATGAGATTTCCCTAGGGCACACTAGCGCTGTCCAACGGGATGGGACAGGATAAAATTAACGGGACGGGACGACATTTAGCCGAGACGAAACGAAACGGAACGGGACAAACGGGACGAAACGGTAGGCCCATCCCGTCCCGCTAACAAACGGGATGGGACAAGACGGGACAAACGGGACAAAACGGTAGGTCCATCCCGTCCCGCTAACAAACGAGATGGGACGGGATGGGATGGGACGGGTTCGCGGGCCTTAAGTGTCGTTTTAAAAAAAAATATTTAAGCATTAAGTTTGGCAACGGCTATTTTTTTGACAATGACTAAGTTTTTAAAGTTTGCAACGGCTAGTTTTTGACTTATTTAATAAACTTAAAAATTAAATAGAAATTAGAAAACTAAGTAAAGAATTATAAAATATTAAAACAAAAGACTTGTAATGAAATATTCTAGTAATTATAAATTTATAATAGAGTTATAGTTTATTTAATATAATTTCAAGCCATTAAGTAACTAATTAAGAGTGTAAGACAATTCATAAAAAACATTCAACGCTTAGAACCTTTTATTTTATTAATAGAACTTTCAAATCTCACATACAAATATAATTCTTTTGAAGAGCACCTAATCTACGCAGCCACCTTCTAGGAAGGGTTCTGTTTGAACTAGGCCTCTTAGTAGCCAATTACAAATTATCATACTAATATTTGTAAGCTCCTATATAACTTCGTTGTAACTTATCTATAATTTCTCTCGGACATTGTTCTGGAATTGGCAATGTTGATTGATGTTCCATGAGTTCCATGTCGTCATCGCTCCCAGTGCTAAGTATCTCATTGTATTCTTCTTCTTCCCTAGTGGTTAATTTTTCAAAACCAAGATTTCTTCTTTCTGAATTAATCCAATCTCTGAATAATACGGAAATCTCTAGGCTATCTTCCGCTAATGAATGTCTATGATCTCCGATTTGAAATCTTGCCACGCTAAAAGCACTCTGATGCTACTGATGATACTTGAATAACAAGGATATCTCGGGCCATTATTGAAAGTGTGGGAAAAGACTTGCCACGCTCCCTCCACATGCCAAAAGTTGTTCGTTGCCTTCTTCGTCTTTAATACTTTCCAATCCTTGATTAAGATAAGAATCAAGCTCATCATCAATTGGACAAAGTCTAGTTCTTAAGCTAGTTGCTGCAGTTGTGTTAGCAGAAGCATTATCTAAGGTGATAGTTAAAACTTTATCACTAAAACTTTATTACTACTATTTTACCTTTACTACTTTTTTTACTAATTTTTTTTAAAGCCAAATATATTTTTAGGTGCCATAATTTAAATATGAAATTAAATTAAAAAAAGTTAACACAAAAACTAAACACACAAATGAAATACGAAAATAGAACACGTAAAGTAAACACAAAAATTAAGCACTAAAATGATACGCAAAAATTATATATTAAAATTAGGAGATGGAACGAGTGCACCGTGATTAAATATTAAAACTTGAAGAAATTGCTCAAAATATTGCTCCAAATACTTGACGAATTAATTTTAAACTTGAAAGTTGCTCCAAAAATCTGCCTAAATACTTGAAACTTATCACTTGATAGTTGATAGTGAGAAAATTGAGAGAATGTAAGAGATTTGAGAGGGAATGATTGATTTTTGTAGGAAAAAATGAAGAAGGATGGGATATTTATAGTAGAAAATAGGGCCAAAGTATAATTTAATAAACTTAGGGATTATATTAAAAGTTTGGGAGGGGGAGGGGAGGGTAGGGGTGTTTTGAGAGGAGGGCAATTATAGTCGTTTTTGGCCGTTGGGAACAGTTATTTTTGCAATTGGAGCCGTTGCCCAACGGCTAGAATTCAAAAATAAAAAAATAGGACGCGGGACGGAACGAGACGGGACAAACGGGACGAAATGGTCATCCCGTCCCATCTCGTGTCCCGTTTAACATGGGTCCATCCCGTTTAGAATTAAGTGGGACAGGACGGGACGCGGGACAGGACCAGGACGGGATACGAGACAGGACCGGGACGGGACGGGACGGCCCGTCCCGTTGGACAGCCTTAGGGCACACATAGCTCTGCCCTGTAAATGGTGGAAACTGAAGTGGGAGGAAAAGCCTCTTATCTAGCTGCTACCAGCTGAAAACTTAAAGAGAGAAGGGACTCTGAGGTTTGTCACACCTCATTTTTCCCGAGATAGGGGAGTTTTTCCAATTAAAGTGACATTATTCGAAATGAGATTATTTATTTAATTCAGAGTCGCCATTTGGGATAATTATTATGGTGTCTCAAGTCGCCAGTTTATTTTAAAATCCCAAATCGAGGAAATTGACTATATTTTATGGTCCGCGAACACAGAGGACCGGATAAGAAATTATGTTAACCCGGGAGAAGGTATGAGGCACTCCGGAGTTTCGTGATTTTAGCACGGTCGCTTAACAATTAATACTTTGCTTAATTATCTGATTACATGTTTTAGGCCTATTGTGCATTTTACTCTTTACCGCTTTTAATTATTTACTTAACCGCTTTTTAGTATTTATGGAATTATTTCTTGAACAAGTTACGATGTCGTATACTTGTCATATTGATACGCATTGCAAGCCGCGCCACGTAAAACGCACCCGCGATTTACATGTTTATTTTTTTATTATTATTTAAAATTATAGTCTGAGCATGAAATACGCACCCGAATTGAAAAATTATGTATCACGACTATGCCACGGGAACCATACCCATAGTCATGATGATTTATTTACGCGCCTAAAGCAAACTACGGTATTTATGAATTATTTTCCTAAGTTTGAGATCAATCATGAAGATTTAAGAATTATGGCAATGATTATTTGGTGGTCAATATACTAATTAAACCAAACTGGGTTTACTAATTATCTTAAATGAAAGATGGGGCCAATCTAGCAGTTCTATCCTAAACCAAATCATCGCCGAATTTTTCAAGCTACTGCGCGTTTGAAACAATGACTCCGAAATCCCAAATTCGTTCTTTGCTCATAAGTTAAACTCACAATTTAATCAACGACCCGAGCATTAACATCATGCAATGGGCTAATAAAATGATTGTAAAAGCAATATGGGTTACAGAAATGAGCCAAGTTAGTATTGTTTGTATGAGACTCAAACCAATTCATAAGCAGGTTTGTATATGTGACCAGTTGAGCAAAATCAAATTACTAAATCGACAATTAAACTACAAAATCGATAGTTGAATAATCCCAATTTGTTACAATGATAGCCACGAGCAAATATTACAATAATAGCTACTCTACAAAATAATCTTTCTAAATCAGTGTTCCTTCTTCAAATCATTACGGTAAATAGCTACACAAGCAAATATGGCCAATGAATTTCACTTCAACTCAGGCAAACTTCTATACCTAGTCATTGAAATTTGAATCTGTTAGCTACATGAATAGCTATGAAACCAATACACTATATAATTCTGTAATTAAAGTGCTGCACTGATTTCTTCAGAGATGACTCCGACCAACTGGTGGTCAAATCCATCCATCCGCCACATCTCAATGCCATTTTAAGCACAAATCATTAGTTAAACAATAACAGGCTATAGAAGATAATGAACTGATTAATGCTGCACTTTAGCAAATTAAATTTAATTTTATAATACACAAAACAAAGATCAACAAAGGATGAACACCAAGCAGCGTCGAGACCTAAAGCACACTGGATATATAAAGCCAAACATAAGCAACATAAAACCAAGTAAAAGCATTCAATCCATACTAGTAGGGCAAACATCCACACATCTAGAAGGAATCAGTATCAAACGAGCAAACTAAACACATGATGGAGTATGTAAAACATCAGATTTGCATTTATTGAACCAAACTGGATGATTACAGAATGTAAAACATACCTAAATGCAGCAAAATCAGCTAGACAAAACCAAACAAAAGTCTGAAATCAAGAGATGAATCTCAGCAACTCAGGAACAACAGGATCAACAGCCACTCGAAATCCCAGCACAATTGAAGCAAAGCCAGTAGAAAGATGGAAGGAAAAACAACTTTGAATTCTTTTTTTTTCTGTATTTAATTTGAAACTCAAGAAAAGAAAAATCAGTGTGAAATGAAGAAAGGAATGTGAAGTTTCTGCAGAGAATTTTTTGTTATGTGTGAGTGAAGGAGTGTGTATATCAATGAATGACCTCAATTCTGTCCAGAGGAGTGTGTATATATATGCTAGGTGTTAAAATATGAGAGAGGGTCTGTGAGGGGAGGGAATATTCAGCGTGAAATCAGGGGAAATGAGAGAGGGGAGGGAATATCTGTAACTGAAATCTGCAGTTAATTCTTTTCTTTACCCCCCCCCCCTCTTTCTTCTTTTATTTTCTACTCCTAAAGCCCCCAAAGTCTAATTCCTTTTTCAAAACAGCCCCCTTCTATTCCTTTGTCTCCTTAATTTACTTTTAACTTCTTTTCTTTTACCCTAACAACCTCAAAGATTTGGGCCAATTGACCACCACGCCTTAGCCCAAACTTACTGACTCGAAACCAATGGGCCTGCCTGTCAAACAAGGCAGGTCCCCATTCGACCAAGCAATACCAACTCGAGTGACAGAAACAGAAGAAAATTTCAAAACGGAAAAACAATGGCTCTAAACACTAAATGAATCAAAATTAACAAGTAATTAAATAACTCTAAACATGCAAACATAGAACTAGTTATTTGTTAAATCCTATTATGCTAACATGTAAAAAAGAAAATTAAAAATGACAACAAGAGAAGAGGGAAAAGAAGAAAGGAAAAAACGAATGTTACCTGAACAAAGCAAGAAAGCTTTTCCGGTAATGTTTTAGTCAACCATCGAATCCGAATACTTTCGAAATGAGCCCAAAGTAACGTCAATCGATCGTTCTCGTTCAGAACAATCGATTCACGTGAGTTTCAGCTCGAATCGTGTTCTGGAACTTCAAGAATTGAAAAGGGTGAAACTAGGTTTTTCTGGGGGTTCTTGGATCTTGAATTCGTGGATTTTGGGAAGGTTACTGGGGAAGTTGGTCATGGATTTGATACGAGGTGAAGCTTGGAATTGTAGGGTGTTAATTTGGGAGTGATTGGGGTAGTGGCCGCCGGTGGAGGAATTTGGGGCGGCTAGGGTTTTGAGAGGATTTGGGAGGGATGAGGAAGATGAGAGAATGAGGTCTTTGGGGGGATTAGGGTTTCGGACAGTTAAAAGGGATGGGAAAAGGGAGTTCTGGGCCGTAGGATCGTAGGAAATCAACGGTTGAAATCGAATACCAGCAAAACGGGGTCGTTTTGGGTGCTTGAAGGCTGGACCCGGTAAAGTGGGTTGGGGCAGGTGTAACGGGGTAAGAACTAGGCCCAAAGACTGGCCCAAGTTCGAATTTAACCTCTAAAGAGCCACTCTTTTCCTTCTTTATTAGGCTTTGCACAATTAGCCACTTTTAACTCAACAATCTAATTAAATCCCATTTTTGTATGGCTAGCTTATTTATCTATTTTACCTAATGATGGACTAATGCAACTAATTAACTAACCTAAAAATGCAATTCGTGATTTTATGTATTTAACTAATGCATCTAACAATGAAATTAAGGTTAAAGAAAAAAAATGCAAAAATGCAATATATTGCAGAAATAAATAGAGAAATTCTTTAACAATCCTACAAAAATCTAAAACAAGAAGAAAACGATTTTTTTGACTTTTTTTAGGAGCGATTTTATACGTCGGGCAAAAATTACTTGCTGCCGAGAAAGTGAATGTGCCATAAGCGAAAAGTAAACCATTGCATGTTCTGTTAATAAACTGCTGTAAGGTTGCTAAATGTTGAATTTCATAGGAGCGCCAAAAAGATTTACATAACAGTACTAAATCCTTGGTAGGCAGATCTTCTACATACATGAAAAGTGACTAGTAAATTATATGTCCGAAAGTCCTTTCATTATCACTAGATCGTACCACCCTACCTTTAGTTCCTTCCTTCGAAGATCAACTAGCAAGAATGCATGTCAAATTTTTATATGACTGTCCCATCTTTAATGGTCGCATTCTTCATTATGACAGTAATCCCAGACCTAATGTAAAATCCTTCCTCCGGCCTTTCAGCTTCTTCAATACCCTGGCAACACCCAAGCATCAGTCAAACTTGTATTCTCTTTTGTGGTGATTTCACACTACTAAAGATAGATACTTACTTCCTTGTTCCCAATAACCACGTCTTTTCCTATCTTTGCATTCTTGTCAATTATGCAATTTCTTCAAGAAAATGGAAAGAAAAGCATGTCAAAGTCCTCTAAAGGTAACCTCGTCAAAGTTTAGTCAAACCAACTGAAAACTACACCGGAATGAATAATGATAGTAGAACATGTTGAGTGGTCAATTTACCATCAACAAGGGTGAGAATTGAGTTAAGTTCAGTAGAACATCTTACTGTATCTTGGTGTTAGGTCCAACCCCTATGGGAACCTTTCCTTCTGCTAGTAATGAAGCGATCTCAGAATCAGTTTGATAATAGTCCGCACCCATCATCATGGTATCCTGAGAAGTGTAAGATATTATTCAGCTTATAATCAACTAAGCACTATACTAGCTGTTTACGATAAAAGCACTAACATGTTGAGACCATGCTATGTAGAAAACAAACAGATGCAAAAATATTATTTGACCAGATTTGATGCTTCATAAATTGAAGATTCTTGTAGCACATAACAGAAAGTTCTAAACCAACATGCTTGCAGTTCATTGCTCCACTATGCTAAAATCCATTCCAAGGGTACATCTTACCAGCTTATTTGCAGAAAGCAAGAAAGCAGCAGGAGTCCAAACTGTAAAGCATATTTGGCTGAAAGTATCCATACTGTCATAAATCATCCTTCCTACAACTAGTTTGATGGCATATCCACAGGATGGATGGGAACCGCTAGAAGGGGCAGCCCGGTGCACAAAGTATCCCGCGTTCACGCAGGGTCCGGCGAAGAGCCGCACCTCAAGGGGATGTGATGTAGGCAGCCTACCCCGATACAAGCATCAGTGACTAATTCCACGGCTCGAACCCGTGACCTATAGATCACACGGAGACAACTTGACCGTTGCTCCAAGGCTCCCCTTCATGGATGGTAACCGTTATGTGCCTTATATAGTTATATGTCATCTAGGTTTTCCAAATTGTTACAATGCATCAGATGAGTGCAGGATATTGTTTTTAATTAGGTCAAGGCTATAACTGGTATAACTCTCTGGTTAAAACAGATAAGAAAAGCTTTCAGCTAGAATATGAAAACATACCTTAAGCTCAACACCATAGTCTAAGCGTGATCGTACACCAACTATAGAGTGCTGGATGGAACATTCCCTCATAAAGCAACCATGTGAAATTATTGCATCCACTATCTGACAATAAACAGTATTAACATGACATTTTCAAAGTACGTTTTACCACAACTATTTATGTTAACTGGCATACCCTGGATTTGTCAACTTTTGTTGGAGGTAAGAACCTAGGAGAAGTGTAGAACGGGGTCTTTGGGTCATTGAAGTCAAACTTTGGAGGCTACAAAAAGAAGAAACAAATAAGAGGAAAAGTCCAATTCAGTAACAAGTTATTAATCAACAACTGAAGGTAGAGGTTACGGTGAATCTAAATGAATAAAAAAGCAAAATACTTCACTGAGATCTAACATTCCAAAATTACTTAAAATACTGCTTCATACTTCAGAGTCCTTGCGTCAATTTTCTAGCTCTTACTTTGCATAATAGTAGAAGTAGTCAGATGGTAGTAAAGATTAAGTTGCTCACCTGCTCTGTGAGGGCCAAGTTGGCATCAAAGAAGGACTTAACTGTTCCAATGTCCTCCCAATAATCACTAAACAAATATGCCTAATTAAAATTGATCAGTCAGAATCGAAGTATGAAATACAGAGAATTTGTGAACTTCAAAAGGCTAGGAAGTTGTAATTGAGAAAGTTACCAACAGCTATTACCTGGACATTGTGATCTTTTATAGCAGAAGGGATGATCTCAGAGCCGAAGTCATTGCATGAAGGGTATGCCGATTTTAGAAGTTTTAGTAAAACATCAGTTCTGAATACATAAACACCCATGGATGCAATGTAAGGACTATTGGCTGCCTCTTGCTCAGATAGTCCAAGAATAGATGTGTCAACTTGCTGCAGTAAAATATTAGATGTACAACACAAGTTACCAAGGAAAAGATACAATTTGAAAGCAAGTGAGACTGTAAGGGGATAATTAAATTACTTGTTAACTTTCATTTTAGAAAGAATTTATCAAAATTCCAGGCGTGGAAGTCCAGATATATGTACCATTGCCTTCAAAGCAGGGCCTTTTGGTTTCTCAGCAAATTGGATGATACGCCCTGTTTCATCAATTTTCATCAATCCAAAATCTGAAGCTCGACTGCCAAAAGAGAGGATGGGCGGAAGTAAGAGAGAGAAAAAGGTGTTGATTAACTCCTTGATAGTGTATAAAAGGGTCATTAGCCCATGTAACGCATTCTAGATAGATATGACTGAAATCTGCGAAGGAAACTGCAAAGTAGAATACTTGTATGCTTTCAGATCTTTCAATAGATATTAATCAGAACTGGTGTCCCGCAGTTAATGAGGATGTAAGATGGGAAAATGCATCAGGTTATCACTAGTTATTCATAATGGTGCACAAAAAGACACTAGGTATACTTACATAACTAAACTAAAAGGATTTCCAGCTTTCCAAATTCACATTTACTTTCTATTATTCCTTTTCCTTGTTTGAGCCAAAATCTTAGAGGATTAATATAAAGAATGATAAATCGGGCCCTTTGCAATTGTATCTGTAGATTGATATATCTGACAAAAGGTGCCACTATAGTATTCAATACGCCTTCAACATATTAGGAACAACTGGGGCCACCATCTGTCACTCTGAACAATATTAGAAAGAACATTTTCAAAGAACGCAAATAGGATTTGGGTTCACACTAAATAGGTTATCAAGTCGAGAAGAAAGATCAATTTTATACCTATCATCCATTGGAACACACGAAACTGTAATATCAGCTTTCGTGTCAATATGCTTCTGCAAGCACAAATTATTCATTAAGTAAAATATACGAACATAGGGTTGGTGTAGGAAGCAATTGTTACCCACAAGTTACTAAAACCTGAACAAAGTCCATGTAGTCCATACGATAAAGATGGTCACCGGACAAAATCAATATGTGCTCGACATTCTTGTTCTTCTCATTCTATGTAATCATTCAGAAAAAACGTCAGCATTTTTCCCATGAGCTTTATCAATGACAGATTTTAAACACATACCTCAAATACCCATATAAATTGCCGCACAGCATCAGCAGTGCCTTGGAACCACATTTTCCCTGCATCCCCTGGAGTCTGGGTTGCAGCTAAAACCTGTATTTGAGGAATACTTTTGCTTTATCATTTCCTTTATCTTACCTGTTTTTAGGTTCTTTAACCTCCCCATGGATCCCAGGAGCCATAGGAAAGAAATGTAACAAAGTTTATACAATGTAGATACTTATCAAGCATCTTAGAAAAAGATATGATATTTAAAAGAGATTTAGACTAAACACTACAAGACAGCAGAATGATTTTACCTCCACAAATCCATCTCCAAAATTCACTCCGTTTCCAAAATTATACGTGCGAGCAAGGTGGCGATTGAGAGAAAAGGAATTAAACTGTGTTAAGATGAAAATTTTTCGTATGCCACTGTTAATGCAGTTACTCATTGGTACATCAATTAGCCGGTAACAACCACCAATCGGAACCTGCAGAAAAAAAAAATCAACTGCCACAGAATTTGAATGAAAACCGATAGAGATGACTTATCCGGCCATTTAATTACATTCTTAAACTTGAACTGGAGTAAGAACAGAGAAGGCAACCCCACGCTTAATTGATTTACCCCTTAAGAACAGAGAAGGCAACCCCACGCTTGATTGATTTACCCCTTTCTTCGTTCTTAAACTCCAACTGAATCGGAATGAGAACAGACACAAGTTTTTAGATTGAAGTTCTTTTGAATTGGACAATCTTCTCAATCTCAAGGACACTGAACGCCAACCAAGATTTAGGCAGATACGAAAGGAAGAACCGAAATATATGTTCTAATACTTACAGCTGGTTTAGCTCTTCTGCTGGTAAGAGGAAAAAGACGAGTTCCAGCACCGCCACCTAGAATGACAGAGGCAACAGTTTTTGGGTCTGCCTTTGGATGCTCCTCCTCAAAAATTGATTCATCAAATGACTGAAACAAATACAAAGAACATTACAATAATCTTCTTTAGATGGATCATTAACTCTCCTTCTATGAAGCAAACACTTAAAAACTGTCCTTACCACAAGCTCTTTGTTTATGTCCCGAGTTAGAACAGAAAAGGCAACCCCACTCTTAACTTTTCTACCCCTTTCTTCAGTTCTGAAGCTCTTGCACGACCGGAAGCCAAACCCCTTGTTTATCAGTCTTCCACTAATCTTGTCTCCCCAAAATGAATTGTCTTGGTTGCTTATACCCCGGGTAATGGCCACTGATTGTGCAGTGCCCTTCATATTAGCACAGAAGGTATCCATTGCTGTAATACTCACTTACTTTCAGTACCAATTAGACACAGTCGACATTCACCAAAGAGCACAGTAGCCAGAAAAGTACAGAATCCCAGGAACTACACGACATAAAGAAGCAAATTGAAGTTAAAATACAATAACAACAACACCGCTTTTTCGAACCTGACAAAGAAAGTGCAAAGACAATTTACGGACCCAACAAAAGGTCACAACTTTACACGATAGATTCCTGAACCAATAACATGCAAGCCCAAAATATCAAAACGAGATATAACCCAGATCACAAAACGGATAAATTACTGAAGAGAATAAAATGCAAGACCAAAATCACCAAACCAGATACAAGACACTTCCATCTACTAGAAATACAAATTTTTACTAGTATTAACAAAATTAAACAAAGGAAAAAACCTCATTACCCAAAGTCACCTTTTAAAGTTATGAAACTAGATCGGAAAACCTATATTATGGAAAACCTCACTAGAAGTCAGCTTTTTCACACTACCTGAAACGTCAGCTTTCTAAGCACCCAAAAATTTCTGCTTTTTCTCGGCAGAAAGAAATTGAAGAAAAGAAGCAATAATGTGAGTTTGTTACATACTCCGATAACCAGTGCGGTGGAGTCCTAAAATCTTGGGATTTACAGAGTCCAACATATTAACGTGAATGACTGGCTCTCTCGGTACTCTGGAGTCGAGACTTGGGAGTGTTGCCTGTGGCAGTATCACTTGCAAACTCAACTTCCACGTGTCACCTAAAAACAGGGAGGTAATTTTTTTTGTTGAATTAATGTTATGTGTATTAACAATGCAAATAGTGTTCAGAGTAAACTAGTTTAGGGTAAGCGTTTTACATATGTACCCGTAGATTTTATAAAAATGTTATAAATATTATCTTACAATTTGTGTTTGATTACATAATAAAAGTTTAAAATCATAAACATGATGATTAATGCCAATCTTATCAAGGTCAGCTCTAACAGTATGGTGGGTAAGCCATGTGCCTTAGACCTCCAATTTTGAGGGGCCCCATTTTTCAGAAATAATATATATTTTATAGGTATTTAAAAAAATAATATGTAATAGTACTTTTGTGTTTTTCATATAAATGGAAAGAAAACCTTTTAGTGTAAATAAAGTAAAAAATCGACTTACTTAAAAATGATAGAATAATTTTCAATTTGAGTTGATTTAATAATTTCATTTTCTACTTCTTCTTTTTCAATGTTTTAATCTTACTCTTCATATTTCAGAACCTACATATCTTCTTCCTTTCTCTTTATTCTTGCTCACCTTCTTGAATTCTTTCTCCAATATTTTTTTTCTTTCTCCAAAAATTTATTAGTTCAAGTGTTCAATAATATTTTTAAGATTCCAATAGTTCTATACTACTATTACTTTATAAAAAATATAGTATAGTTTTTAAGATTTACAACAAGAATTTTGAAGTAGACAAGCAACAATTAGGTATTTTGGACTCAAAGTTTTCATTCTTCAAACTTCCTGAATCAGTAATCGGGTAATATCTTTCTAGTATTATTTTTATTTGGTATTTGGTATTTCATTAATTTTACTCCATACATATCATTTAAGTTTTTTTAAAAATTTAAATACTTAGGCCTCACATTTGACTTTGGTCTTAGGCCTCAAATGTCCTTGAGCCGCCCCTGAATCTTATTTAGCTAACTTAATAAAGAAAGAACTCAATCACATAGAAGTCATTAAAATCTTAAATTTTAGTTCTACTAAAAATAAGGTATTAACTGTAATTATAGTTTTATTCAACATGAACTGCGCTTATGAAGGGTAAAAGTTGATCAATATTTCATGTTAGACTTTCTTGTTTGTATGATAGTATTGATACAAATAGATAGATTATACTCATCTTCAAAAAGTTTTTATTGCAAACATTGATCTTTAAACTATATTCCATCAAAATTATTGTGAAATTTAATTAGCTAATTTCAAATTTTTGAATATTAAACAACTCTTACTTGTTATTTTACCCTAGAATTATTTGTTAAAGGAATTTTTACTTTTGGTTAGGTTCATTTTTAGAACTTCAATAGTTATTTTATACTTTCAGATTATTTGTTTTTCAAAATTAACTATCTAGGTAATTTTTAAAAATAATTCTTGACACCTCAATAGCTAATGCTTATAAAGCTAAAATCCTTGTTGTTTCCAATAAAAAATTTATTTGCATTTATTTATACTTTTAAGTTTTATAGATGTTTAGGTTTGTTTGTGTCTTGAGGAAGAAACATACTCATAGTTATAAAATAAACTATATGTCTACCTAAAGTGAGAGGGTTAACATTTTTGGAGTTAAGATCACTTTATTATATATGGAAGAAATATATCACGGGTGAATAGTTATTTTATCCAATTAAAATAAGGAATGTATTTAAATATATTTTAAATTTTAGTTTAACTTTAGATTCCTAAATAGTAGGAGATACTTCAAATAAGATAATATTTAATAGTAGAAATTTTATTAATTTCATAATTATAAATATTAGAAAAATAGTTAATTTAACAATTTTATCTAGTGTGATCGCTATTTTAAAGGTTAGAAAAAGTGAATGACGTTTCGCTAAGGGTTTTCGTGTTTTTAATATGTTTTACGCTACATGCATTGCGCGTGTAACCTACCTAAATGAGTATTAAATTTTTTTTAAAAAATTATATAAATATTATTTTTGAATTATAAAATAAGTGCGTAAATTTATATTTAAAAAGAATATTGATTTGTATAGCTAACTTAATAAGGATTATTTGTAGCTTCGTTCTCTATGTTTTCTTTTAGCTCTTTTAACTACTACCTTAAATTACTTGTGAATAACTGCATATGATTTATTTTTATTAATTTCAATACATAAATATTTCTTTTCTGTGTTTCACTTATCGAGTATTATAATTAGGTTTGTGATTTATAGAGTATAAATTCACAATATATATTCAATGTATTCATATAATTAACTTAAAGTTCATTATAGTACGTATTACTTTAAATTAAAATACTAGTACTATTTTAAAAATCTAAGCATGTCGTATTTAACCTATTTACATATATTTTCATACGCATCCTATTATGTTATAAGTTTGGTTTACATAGTATTGTAATCTTCAATTTTTGAAGACTTAAAATTAGATCTAAAATTTTATTAGTAAATTTTTAATATACACATATATACACTTTATCTAATATACCTAAGAAAAAATTCATAATTAAATTTAAATACATAAAGGATTTATAAGTAATTTTTTGTTTGGTTTTAAATTCCTGAAATTTAGTAGTTTCTATAAATATGTAGTTCGAATAAGGGAAGATTTAATAACCAAAATTTAGTTTGTATTTTTTTAAAGTTCTAAATATTGGGAGACTAATAAATTATAATTATATCCAATATAAAATCTTGTTTTAAAGGGTATTGAACCTTGTTTCACTAATTGTATTTAACGTTATGATTAAGTTTTAAATTGTTTTGATTTTTGTTGATGTAGCTAATGTCCAAGTTTTAAGTATAGATTCGTCATACTTGCCGTCAAAGTATGTTCAGCGATCTTGGAACTAAAATGGATATTAGACACAACTTTCTTTAAGAAATTGTTTTTAGTATACACATGAATTTTATTGAATTTAGTCCATACAAAATTTGGACTTGATTCTTAAATTCGTAAAATATTGGCATAAATCTATATTAAATTAACAGCCCAATATATATGGATTAAATAAATAAATTCAAATAGTCCATTTAATTAGGCTTCAAGTGATGAGCCTACTTCACTAAGCCCAAGATGTCATCTTCCTAGAGGCCCAATTTGGTGTCACGTGTCAAACGATGGGGCATGCCAAGTCAAACAGAAGTGCCAGTAGGATCATGACACATGTCAAAATGACAAGGCATGCCAAGTCAAATTAAATGGCCAATGAAACTGTGCCACATGTGCAAGTGACATGTTCAGGCTAATCAAATGCGGCCTCATCACTCTTCAATCTAATTGGTTAGAAAGAGTTTGTTGTCATCACAACTCTTCCCTCCCACAACTATAAATATGGGTCTTCATAATTCAGAAAGGAGACCAGAAGTTATAACAAGAAGCAAGAAAGAGCTCGTGGATCAAACGCTGTAAATTCCTCCACAAGTTTCAAGCTTCAAGCAATCAAGTTCAAGTTCAAGTTCAAGAAATCAGGTTCAAGCTCAAGAACGGAGAACAAATCAAGTTCAAGAACGAAGAACAACAAGGTTCAAGGAGTATGAGTTCAAATCAAAGTTCGTGTTAGTTGAATTCAAGATCATCGTTCGTGACAACAAATATGGATTCAAGATCAAGCTCAAAGGCACTTGAATTTACATTGGAAAAGTAGAATCAGAGGATTCATAGAGATTGTAACACTCAAATATTTGAAATAAAATACTACGATTATTGCAATATTTTTCGGTCTTGATTTTATTTTCTCGACGCAATTTATTGTCTACAAATTCTGGCATGCCTAGTGGGACTAGTTCTATCCTTCATCTCTTCCTCCTGCAAATCGAAAACTACAAGTTTCAAGATTATCTGTTGTGATGGTCAGGTAGTTCAAGTCTCGTCTTCAAGTTTCAGCAAGCCACACCTCGACAAACCTTGAAGTAGGGGGCATTTGTAGATACTGAAATTTTAGCACATCAAGATAAATCCTAAATTCAAGACGACTCTTGAAATATTAGGAGTGTATTAGGGTTACTTGGTGGCTACTCCACTCAAACCCTAATTCATGCCTATAAATAAGGCTACATATGTCCTTCAAAGAGGATCTTAGAAATTTCATAAACTCCTGAAATATGCACAATGAGATCAAATATACAATCTCCGAAATTCCATTAAAATCTTGGAATATTCATTAAGAGATCAAAGGCATGCTAAATATGTCTTGCTTAAAGTTCTAGCAATATTCAAGATCCAAATGGAGTGTTGCTACATGCTTCTTGATCATCAAATACATCAAGGAGATGCATATCATCCTACGTTCTAGAAATACACCGTTAAGGCCCTCGAATTACGGATAACAAGTTGGAGAGAAGATTCAAGGGATAAATAGAGTTGTAACCCGCAATGTTTATCAATAAAATCTTTTTTTTTCTTTATAGTTATTTGTAATTGCAATTTTATTTCCCTACGAAAATTCGTTGCAAACAAATTCTGTCACGCCCAGTGGGACCATCTCTAACTCTCATCTCAACTTTTCAATCACCAAAGTTCAAGAACGTAGAAATGGCTTCAAAGAAAGTCAACCCAGATCAATATCCACCAAGGCTGCTAACTCCAGGTTCTATGCTGATGTGGAAAGCATCCTCGATGTTACCTTTGGAAGCTTCAGACCAGTTACGAAGAGCAAATCAAGCTCGTTAGGACAACAAGCACACCAAGTGCCGTTCGCATCAACCTCTATTTTCGGATCTTCATCCTCAAAAGAGCAAGATCTTCCACAAATGCACCCGAAGGAGGAAGCGATGTTGCTGAAAAGATTAATAAAACTCTTGCTCTGCTTGACCTCTCCGGATCCAAGAACCCTGCTATAAAGGAAGATGATGATGTTTCAAGTGATGGATCCTCCTCACTTACACCGCATAGCGTGAGCCAATCAAGGATCAATCTCTATGAAAATCTATGCTATTCTCCATCGTCCACAACAATCATACAAGCCATGGTGACAAACGCTTCGTCTGTGGAGGAGCAGTTGGCAAACTTGACGGAAGCAATCGCTAGCTTGACCAAGTGCATCCAAAATCAAGATGCTAGGATTGACAAGCTAACTAACAGACAGGGTGGGAATCTTGATGGAAGAAAAATCCACCCATGCACCTGGAAAACTCCCAGAAGTTCAAGAGATTGATCCTCCTCCACGACAAGTTACATCCACTAAGGAAATTCCAATCTCTTCGGAAGGGATGATTCCAATCAATCAACTAACGGAGTTCATTGAAGGGACTATAAGAAACAAATATGAATTTTCTTCCAAGTCCTCATTTACCTACGCAAAGCCGTACATTTCAAGGATCAATATATTGAAGATGACTGATGGCTATCAACCTCCTAAGTTGCAACAATTCGACGGCAATGGAAATACGAAATAACATGTAGTGCACTTTGTTGAAACTTGCAACAATGCTGGAACGTACGGTGATTATCTTGTCAAACAGTTTGTTCGATCTCTCAAAGGTAATGCATTCGATTGGTACACAGATCTCAAACCTAGATCCATCGATAGTTGGGAGCAGTTAGAACAATAGTTTCTTAATCATTTCTATAGCACAAGATGCATTCTAAGCATGATCGAACTTACAAACGATCATCAACGAAAGGATGAGTTAGTTATTGACTTCATCTACTGCTGGAGGAGCTTAAGCCTCAACTGCAAAGATCGCCTTAGTGAAACTTCTGGCATCGAAATGTGCATTCAAGGCATGCATTGGGGGTATTTGCTATATCTTACAAGGCATAAAGCCCAAAACATTTGAAGAACTAGCAACTCGTGCTCATGATATGGAACTAAATATGGGCATAAGTGCCGACCAAGGGCTACCTGTCTTTGAGCCTTACGACAAAGAAGAAGAACAAGAAGGCGAGGATGGGGGAAAGTTTTCATTTGAAAATGAAACTGAAGAGACTATGCATGTCACTATGCTCCTCAACGCACGAACTTAAACTGCAATTTATAATGCTCCTCAACGCGCGAGCTTAAACTACAAGTTATAATGCTCTTTAACGCATGAGCCTAAACTGCAAGTTATAATGCTCCTCAACGCATGAGTCTAAACCGCAAGTTATAATACTTCTTGGCACATGAGCATATATTGTATGTCACGAAGCTCCCCAATTTTGAACTAAATCTTTAAGGCGTAAATCTCTTCAAATTTGAGCAAAATCTTCAACTTATAAAGCTCCTCAAAATACGAGCTTAAATTGCAAGTTACTATGCTCCTTAACGGATGAGCCTAAAATGCAAGTTATAATGCTCCTCAACGCATGAGCCTAAACTGCAAGTTGTAATGCTTCTTGGAACATGAGTCTGTATTATATGTCACGAAGCTCCCCAATTTTGAACTAAATCTTTAAGATGCAAAGCTCTTCAAATTCAAGCAAAGTCTTTAAGTTACAAAACTCTTCAAATTTGAGCAAAGACTCAAGTCGAAAGCTCTTCAAAGTCGAGCAAAGACTTCAAGTCGCAAAGATTTTCAAATTAGAGCCAAACTATAAGACGTAAAACTCTTAAAATTCGAGCAGAGACTTCAAGTTGCAAATCTCTTCAAATTCGAGCAAAGACTCAAGTCAAAAGCTCTTCAAAATCGAGCAAAGACTTCAAGTCGCAAAACTTTTCAAATTAGAGCCAAACTTTAAGACGTAAGGCTTTTAAAATTTGAACAAAGTTTTCAAGTTGTAAAGCTCTTCGAATTCGAGCAAACTGTTCAAGCTACAAAGCTCTTCAACTGTGAGCTAAATCTTCAAGTTACGAAGCTCTTGAAATTTGAGCGGAACTTCAAATTGTAAGCTAAACCTTCAAGTTGCAACACTCCTTGATACATGATCCTAAACTACATGTCATAAAGCTCATTAAATTCGAGCCAAATCTTCAAGTGATAAAGCTTATCAAATTTGAGCCAAATATTCATGTCATAAAGCTCATTAAATTCGAGCCAAATCTTCAAGTGATATAGCTCTCATTAAATATGAGCCAAATCTTCAACTGATAAAGCTTATCAAATTCAATCCAAATATTCATGTCATAAAGCTCATTAATTCGAGCCAAATCTTCAAGTGATAATGCTCATCAAGTTCGAGCCAAATATTCATGTCATAAAGCTTATCAAATTCAAGCTAAATCTTCAAGTTTCAAAGCTCTTCAAATTCGAGGTAAACCTTCAAGTTGCAAAACTCTTCAAATTCGAGCAAGTCTTCAAGTTGTAAGGCTTCTTAAATTCGAGCAAAGTCATCTTGCAAAGCTCCTTGATGCACATGTTTAAACTGCACATTACTCCTTATTGCGCAAGTATAAACTGCATAAAAAAATACCTGAACTACATAATGACTTGATCCTCCTCGCTGAGGTATGTAGGCAACTTAGAGTTTTATTCTGAGTTCAGTCACATAAAGAAAAGTCTCTTTATCATGATGGCAAAAAGAAGCTGATGATACTCTCCTCCAAAGCTAGAAAAATGGAGCACTATATGTATCCTTTTATCAAGTCGTGAGAAGGACGTTCCATGTAATTCTTCACCAAGTTGTAAGAAGGGGTTGTGCCTGTTGGGATTTTAAGCTTGTGTAGCTTAAAGAGGGTGAATGAGAAATGGAAGGAAAATAAAATATTTGAGTTTTCCTCCTTGGCAAAGGGACATTTTCCCATATTGGAGGAAGAAAAGACTTTTGATGGGTATATATATAATTGCTCTTCTTCTAGCTCTTAAAGAGTTAAGAAGAAGGCAAGCCTCGCGCCGTCGTCATCGCTCGCTCGCTCGGCTCGGCTTCGCTTCGGATTGGGATTTGGGATTTGGATTTGGATTTGGATTTGGTCAACGATTGATTGATTAATCTTTTAGGACAAAATTTCTTTCAATTATTTAATTAAATAATTAACGAAAAATTTAATCCGGAATAACCCATGACCCGCGACCCAGTCTGGTCAGGCCCGTTTTCTTTTCCGGATTATTTTAAATCCGTTTTCCCTCAATATTTCAAACAACCTGTTCCAACAGCCATGGCTATTTCTGAAAGGTTGCA
Source organism: Nicotiana tabacum (assembly GCF_000715075.1). Classification (NCBI taxonomy): domain Eukaryota; kingdom Viridiplantae; phylum Streptophyta; class Magnoliopsida; order Solanales; family Solanaceae; genus Nicotiana; species Nicotiana tabacum. The sequence continues at coordinate 55,618,133 of NC_134088.1, forward strand.
AACCTTTTTATAAACAATGCCAGCAACTCTATAAATAAACTTTGAATCCCAGAATCTTTCCTTACGAAATTTTCTAATCTTCTTCTTCTTTTGCACAAAAATTCCAGTGTGTTTTACAGCCTTCGAATGGCTCGCTGTTCACCGGCGTTTTTGGTACCAACACTCCGGTGAGTTAAATCGTTCTATCCTGAGAGGATATATTCCAGCACCTCGGGTACTTGAGGGGAATAATTTTCTTAAGGACACACTGTGTATTCAGTGGGCTCGATTTATTCTTATACTATTTTTTCAGAATTTATTTCGTTAAACAAGTATTACTAACTTTCTGTTTTGTTTATATATTTCAGAAAGTTTAATGGTTTAACTGTTTATTACAGCAATTTAGATTTATAACAATCTTAAGGAAATTATTTTATTATATTCTGTATTTTATTTGTGGAGATTAAAACCTGGGTAGTTTTCTACTCCTTCTGAATTTTACTATTCTGATTTGAAGATATAAAAACTTCATCAGAGTATTGAAATTCAGAAAATGATTTGAAGAACATAAAAACTTCATCGTTTTATGTGAAACAATATATAAAAACTTCGGTTTTATTTATTATACATATTGTGTTGTTAATAACAGTATTGTTTACTGTTCTGGTTTTGCCATTAATTGAACTCTTCTGCTGTTTATAGTGAGAAATGGCAATTGATAACGGAAATTCTTCTGCGACTGTTCCTGCAACGACGACAGCCTCGTCAAGCAGGACTGTTGTTCCACCGGCAGAGAAACCGGGAAAATTTTCCAGAGCCAACTTCAAAGGATGGCAGCAAAGGGTATTCTTATAGCTTACCACATTTGGTATGCAGAAATTCACTAGTGAAGAACCTTCAGTGCCTGATGCGGATATGCCGGACAACGAGAAATTCATGATTGTTGAGGCGTGGAAGCAGGCAGATTTTCTTTGCAAAGGCTATATCTTAAGCGCTTTAGAGGATGACTTGTACAATGTCTACAGTGCGATGAATACTTTGAAAGAATTATGGGACACACTTGAGAAGAAGTACAAGACTGAAGATGCATGCTTGAAGAAGTTTGTGGTTGCCAAGTTTCTAGACTATAAAATGATAGACAACAAAATTGTTGGAACCCAAGTTCAGGAGCTTCAACTTATTTTTCATGACCTTATTGCTGAAGGTATGGTCGTGAATGAAGCATTTCAAGTGACTGCAATGATTGAAAAATTGCCTCCTTCGTGGAGAGATTTCAAGAACTATCTTAAGTACAATCGCAAGGAAATAAAGTTGGAAGATCTTATGATTCGTCTCAAGATTGAGGAAGACAACAAAACAGCCGAGAAGAAGTCTCGTGAAAATTCAACGATCATGGGAGCTAATATCGTTGAGGAGACTGCTCCAAAAAGTAAGAAGAGAAAGAGGTCTTCTGGACAGACTAAGGAGCAGAAAAAAAAGAAATTCAAGGGCAGCTGCTACAATTGTGGAAAAAACGGTCACAAAGCCCCTAATTGTCGTCTCCCAAAAAAGTATAAGAAGAAGGGACAAGCCAACATAGTGGAGAAGAATGATGACCTTGATGATCTGTGTTCAATGCTTTCGGAATGCAACCTAGTTGGAAATCCGAAGGAGTGGTGGATTGACTCTGAAGCCACTCGACATGTTTGTGCTGTCAAGGAAGCATTTGCGACTTACTCTACTGCTGGTCCCGAAGAAGAGCTTTCCATGGGAAATACTGCAATAGCCAAGATTGAAGGTTATGGGAAGATATTCCTGAAGATGACTTCCGGCAAGGTGTTAACGCTCAACAACGTTCTTCATGTTCCTACTATTAGGTAGAATTTAGTTTCTGCTTCTTTACTTGTTAAGAATGAATTCAAATGTGTATTTGTTTCTGATAAAGTTGTTGTAAGCAAGAATGAAATGTATGTTGGAAAGAGCTACCTCACAGAGGGTCTCTTCAAACTAAATGTAATGGTTGTTGACAGTATGAATAAAATTTCATATTCTTCTTATTTATTGGAGTCAAATGATTTATAGCATATTCGTTTAGGACATGTCAATTACAAAACCTTGCGGAAGTTAATTAATTTAGAAGTATTGCCTAAATTCGAGTGTAATAAATCAAAATGTCAAATATGTGTTAAGTCTAAGTTTGTAAAATATCCTTATAAGTCTATTGAAAGGAATTCAAATCCTTTAGACTTAATTCATACTGACATTTGTGATATGAAGTCGACACCATCTCGAGGTGGGAAAAAGTATTTTATTACTATTATTGATGATTGCACTCGATATTGTTATGTTTATTTGCTTAATAGTAAGGATAAAGCAATTGAAGTATTTAAGCAATACAAGAATGAAGTGGAGAATCAATTGAATAAAAAGATCAAAATGATTAGAAGTGATAGGGGTGGAGAATATGAATCTCCGTTTACAGAAATATGTTCGAAATATGGAATTATCCATCAAACTATTGCACCTTACACCTCAATCCAATGGAATTGCGGAAAGAAAAAATCGGACATTAAAAGAAATGATGAATTCTTTATTAATAAGTTCCGGATTACAGCAGAGTTTGTGGGGCGAAGCTATCCTTACAGCTAACCGAATACTCAACAGAGTACCCCACAGCAAAACACAATCTATTCCATATGAAAAATGGAAAGGAAGAAAACCCAACTTGAAATATTTCAAAGTGTAGGGGTGTCTAGAAAAGGTACAAGTTCCTTTACCTAAAAGGGTTAAAATCGGACCAAAAACTGTTGATTGCGTTTTCATTGGATATGCTACAAACAGTAAAGCATGTCGGTTTTTGGTTCATAAATCCGATAATCCCAAAATTCACGTTAATACGGTAATGGAATCAGATAATGCTGAATTCTTTGAAAGCATCTATCCGTATAAAACTGAATGTGAGTCGTTAAGTGAAAGACCTAAACGACCTCGGGAAGAACCAAAGGAAAATACTCCAAGTATAGAAGATCCAAGGCGTAGCAAACGTCAAAGAACATCTACTTCCTTTGGACCAGATTTTGTGACATTCTTGCTTGAAAATAAGCCTCCAACTTTTCAAGCAGCTATGTCATCTTCTGATTCAGCGTTTTGGAAAGAGGCAGTCAATAGTGAGATTCAATCAATTTTGAATAACCATACATGGGAATTGGTAGATCTTCCTCCGGGAAATAAGCCTTTAGGTTCGAAATGGATCTTTAAACGGAAAGTGAAAGCTGATGGCACTATTGACAAATATAAGGCAAGACTTGTTGTCAAAGGTTATAGACAAAAGGAAGGCCTTGATTACTTTGACACTTACTCGCCAGTAATGAGGATAACATCTATTAGGGTGTTAGTGGCACTAGCGGCCGTGTATGGTCTTGAAATCCATCAAATGGATGTTAAAACTTTCTTAAATGGAGAATTAGAGGAAGAGATTTACATGGAACAACCTGAGGGTTTTGTGGTTCCTGGTAAAGAAAAGAAAGTGTGCAAACTTGTTAAGTCACTTTATGGACTTAAACAAGTACCCAAACAATGGCATGCCAAATTTGACCAAACAATGTTGGCAAGTGGGTTTAAAATCAACGATTGCGACAAATGTGTTTACATTAAAAACACTCTAGGTCATGAAGTCATTGTTTGTTTATATGTTGATGACATGTTGATAATGAGCAAAAACATGACAAATATAAATGCTACTAAGCGCATGTTGGCTAACAAATTCGATATGAAAGACTTAGGAGTTGCTGATGTGATCTTAGGAATCAGAATTCACAAGACTCCATAAGGTTTAGCATTATCACAGTCTCACTACATTGAAAAGGTACTTGACAAGTTCAAGTATTTGGATTTCAAAATTGCCAAGACTCCAATTGACGTGAGTTATGCACTTCAAAAGAATGAAGGTGAAAGTGATTCACAACTGGACTATGCAAGAGTATTGGGAAGTTTGATGTATATCATGAATTGTACGCGACCAGATATAGCATGTGCTATTAGTAAACTGAGTCGGTTTACAAGTAATCCCAATCACATACATTGGATGGCAATGAAACGAGTTTTGGGGTCTCTCAAACATACCCAAAATTACGCTTTGCATTATAACAAATATCCCTCTGTGATCGAGGGATATAGTGATGCAAATTGGATCACTGGTTCATCTAAAGTTAAATCCACGAGTGGATATGTTTTCACAATTAGGGTTGGAGCAGTGTCTTGGAAATCATCCAAACAAACATGCATCGCCCGTTCTACAATGGAATCTGAATTCATAGCTTTAGATAAGGCCGGTGAAGAAGCTGAATGGCTCCGAAATTTCTTGGAAGATATTCCATTTTGGCCCAAACCGTTGGCACCTATTTGTATACATTGTGATAGTCAAGCGGCAATAGGCAAGGCAGGGATCGTTATGTATAATGAAAAATCTCGTCATATACGATGGGGACACAATACCGTTACAACTACTCTCTAGTGGTGTTATCACAATTGACTACGTAAAGTCAAGAGATAATGTGTCATATCCACTTACAAAAGGCCTATCTAGAGAGGTAGTTGAAAGATCATCAAAGGGAATGGAGTTAAGATCTAGGACAAGTCATCATGGCGGTAACTCTACCTAGCAGACTGGAGATCCCACGAGCTAGGTTCAAAGAGATCAAGCAAAGTTATGAATGACGGTTCAACATTGTCAAATAACTCAACTCATTCTCATGATGAAGATAATGTTTAGAAATCGAGGTAAAGCATTAAGGCTTTTTGATGAGTCAACAAAGCTTAAAGGTTTTTTAATGATTTACTAAGTCTGGCAGGATATGACCAGATAGTGTGTCTATAGGATTACACGTTTAGAAATCACCTATGTGTGTGTGAAGTGTAAGCCGCTTCAAGGGAAATGAAAGTAAATGCCCATTCTCTAACCACTCATGAAACCAGGCGGTGTTCATGGCTGAAACAAACACAACCGTGAGAACCATAGATCATTAAGGATTGATTGTGTGACTTATGTTGTCTAGGTATACAACAAAGCTCGACGGTTCAAAGATATCAAATATACCGATTGACCGAGTATATCTGATATAAGTTCACTACGGAAAGTTCAAAGGAAAACTTACTTATCCAGATGCAATTAATTCTTGCATGTAAAACACACAGGCGTTCGTGCATTCATTTATTTTATAGCCATTCCCCATTCATGTGGGGGATTGTTGGGACTTTAAGCTTGTGTAGCTTAAAGAGGGTGAATGAGAAATGAAGGAAAAATAAAATATTTGAGTTTCCCTCCTTGGCAAAAGGACATTGTCCCATATTGGAGGAAGAAAAGGCTTTTGATGGGTATATATATAATTGCTCTTCTTCTAGATCTTAAAGAGTTAAGAAGAAGGCAAGCCTCGCGCCGTCGTCGTCATCGCTCGCTCGGCTTCGGCTTCGAATTTGGATTTGGTCAAAAATTGATTGATTAATCTTTTTGGACAAAATTCCTTTCAATTATTTAATTAATTAATTAAATAATTAACGAAAAATTCAATCCGGAATAACCCATGACCCGCGACCCGGTCCGGTGAGGCCCGTTTTCTTTTTCGGATTATTTTAAATCCGTTTTCCCGCAATATTTCAAACAACCTGTTCCAACAACCATGGCTGTTTCGGAAAGGTTGCAAACCTTTTCAGAAATAATGCCAGAAACTCTATCAATATACTTTGAATCCCAGAATCTTTCCTTACGAAATTTTCTGATCTTCTTCTTCTTCTTCTACACAAAAATTCCAGTGTGTTTTATAGCCTTCGAGTGGCTCGCTGTTCACCGGCTTTTTTGATACCAACACTTCGGTGAGTTAAATCGTTTTATCTTGGGAGGATATATTCTAGCACCTCGGGTACTTGAGGGGAATAATTTTCTTGAGGACACACTGTGTATTTAGTGGGCTCAATTTATTCCTATACTGTTTTTCCAGAATTTATTTCGTTAAACAAGTATTACTAACTTTCTGTTTTGTTTATATATTTCAGAAAGTTTAATGGTTTAATTATTTATTATAGCAATCCAGATTTATAACAGTGCCACACCATAACTTGAAGGTTGGGATGCTCCGTGAACTTCACCAAGTTGCAAGAAAAGGTCGTCCAAGCCAAGTCTCGATTGATGGGATGTTCCGTATACCTTTTCGCCTCCAAGAAGTGGGTGGTGATCATATACTTCTTCATCTGATTTGTAATGGAGAACTCTCCATGGACGTCTCCGCCAAAGCTGCAAAAAAACAACATATAAAGTCTTCTTTCCAACGCCGCAAACGGCTCGTGATTCGGACGCTCCTATCTCGAGTTATGAATTTTGCAGCGAAGTTGGGCAAAACTGGAAAGCTAGCTGGGAAGACGTCTGGACCAACTTTGAAAAATTGCACCAGTCTATCTAGAAAGAGTTCTGCTCTGAAATTTGAATATATTGAAGCTACGGATGTCTAGTTTTTAAAAATATAAACCATTTGTGATTTATTTGCTCCTAGCTCAAGATATGATTTTTTTCGGCAAGACTGTGCAAAGCTGAAAATTAAGCATGACAGATATCTCGACAAACTTCAAAATATTACTGCAACAAATCTATAAGGATTTTCATCGTGAAATTTGTATATATTGCAGGTCTTCGAGTCTACTTTCGAATGGCACAAACGTCTCACTGTTCAGACACTCCTAATTAAAGATGTGAATTTTTTAGTGAGAGCGCACAATGCTAGCTTTGAGGTCGACACACCAGCTGACTTTTCTATCAGATTCAAAGAATTAATTTCAGCCAATCCCGAAGAAATTTCGCGCATAAATTGTTATGTGTTCTAAATATTGGAGTTCTTATTCTATATGAACAAGTATTTTGAAGTTTGAACGCCTTTTGGTTTAAGACATCAATATTTCGTCCAAAAACATGAAAAGTATCGACATCAACTAAGTTTTGCCAAGTTACAAGTGAGGGTTGTTTCAAGCCAAATTTTGAACGATGTGATGCTTCATGAACTTCCTGGTCAAGTTGCAATAAGGGGCTATCTCACGCCAAAGCTTGAAAAAAGAGATGCTCCACGTTCTTGTTCACCACGGTTGCGTAAGGAATGTCCAAGTGTTTGTCAAGATGCAAGCAGGGGATGCTTCGTGTACTTCTTAATTTGGCCAACACGCAAGGATATGATGCTTCATCTACTTCTTCTCCAAAGCTGGAATGGAGAACTTGTCGTGTGCGTCTTCATAAAACTACAAAAATATAATACTCCATGCGCTTCTTTCTCCAAGCCACACAAAAGGATGAGAACTCCACTAGTTGCCACTAGCTAAAGCTGCAAAAAATGAAAAAAGAAAAAAAGAGGCGTTTGCTCCACAACAAATTGATTGAGATATGAGGTGCTCAATGTGCCTCTCCACAAAAATGCTGTGAGAATAACAAAATGCCATGTATTCCTAGAATTGATGAGAGAACATCCTTTATGATGCCAAGAGTTGAAAGAAGGGGATAATTCATGTGCTTTTCTCACCAAGCTGCAAGGAGTGGATGTTTCATGTACTTCTTTGCCAAAGTTGAGACAAAAAAAAACTTGTTATGAGCATCCTCGCCAAGCTGCAAGAATATGGTGCGTCATGTGCTGCTTTCACAAAGTTGCAATAAAAGGGGTCTCCATGTACTTCCTCGTCGTCGTAATGAAGGAGTACTCCAAGTCTCTCTTGCTAAAGTTGCAAAGGTGAGGGATGCTCCATGTACTTGCTCGGTGCCGAAAGGAAGGGGTGCTCATAGTCTCTTTAGCCAAAGTCGTGGCCTGATCAAAGAAAAACAAAATCCAAGTGGCTGTCCAACAAAGCCTCGATCGGAAAGGTGGATGCGCTAAGTGCTTGTTCACTGAAGCCTCGACCTGATAAGTGGATGCTTCAACTGATTGTTTGCAAGCGACAAGCTGCAATACTTCAAAAGGGGCACACCTAGTGGTTTCTCGTTGATGTTGCGGGAGAATGCCCGAGTAGCTGATCCTTGCCGATCACTGATGGACGATCTTCACATGATCCTTCTTTATAGAGGGATGTTGCTTCTCTCCACAATCTCAATACCTACAAAAAAACAACAAGAATAAAGGGGATCATGGAGCATGTCGTTCGAAATTGTAGCGTGCAGATTGTCGCATCAACATCAAAATCTGATTCTAGACAGTCCGCGAAGAGAATGCTTCCAATTTTTGGATATGTCATTGCTCATTGAGTCTAGGTTCTACGGAATTAAGATGCATGGGATTCGAACTCGTCTATTTTGAGATACGAATTTTCTTGCAAAGGCGCACAACCTAAAAATCAAACTGGACATATTCAATGTCAACTTTAAAAAAATGATTTTGCTATATCCAGAAGGTTTTTATCTCTGGTTTCCAGATATGTCGTGCCCCTTGAAGTCGTGTTTCTACAGAATCAAGGGGATCATTGTTCTTAGGCTCCTACCTTGAGATATGAATTTTCTAGCGAGAGAGTGCAAAGCTGAAAATCAGCCCGGCTTACCTCGTGACCAACTTCGTTGATGTTCAGCAGTGAATCCTGAAAGAGTCCAGTCGCAATCTTTATAAGAATTGTAGCTCTGTGAGTCTACTTTCCATCGACGCAAATGGCTCGTGATGCTGACATGCCCACAACAAGATATAGATTTTTTTTTGAAGCTTAAATAGAGTTTAGAAGCCGGAGAAGTATGTTGAATCACATTTGAGTTAGAGTTGGATTGAGGTGTCCAATTTTAATTAAACTTCGAGAGACAAGACTCCTAGAGAAATTTGTTGGTTATCATATGTGAGGATTACTTACCTGATGCTAAAGTCCAAGTGCGAATAAAGTTGTCTCATATTGTTCAATTTTAATAGGGATAGGACATAATCCTATTTGGGGAAAAAGTCAAGTGTGTTACTTTTTGGCTTCGGTAACGAGCTTCTTTGCGAAGATGCAACTATTCAAGTGCGGAAGTTCTTCGCCCAATGGTCCAAGATTAATGTATTTATGGGTACTTCAAGCCTAGTCTTTATAGTTAAATCAAATTTACAACTCGACAAAACTTGAAGTAGGGGCATTTGTAGACACATGAATTTTATTGAATTTAGTCCATACAAAATTTGGACTTGATTCTTAAATTCGTAAAATATTGGCAGAAGTCTATATTAAATTAATAGTCCAATATATATGGATTAAATAAATAAATCCAAATAGCCCATTTAATTGGGCTTCAAGTGATGAGCCTACTTTACTAAGCCCAAGATGTCATCTTTCTAGAGGCCCAATTTGGTGCCACGTGTCAAACGATGGGGCATGCCAAGTCAAATAGAAGAGCCAGTAGGATCATGACACATGTCAAAATGACAAGGCATGCCAAGTCAAATTAAATGGTCAATGAAACTGTGCCACATGTGCAAGTGTGATAGTAGGCTATAATTATGTAGTTTAGCTACTATTTGCACTCTAACTTAGCTACACTTTATTGATATTTGAATATTAAATGATAACAAATTGCTCTAATTAAGAACTTTATGCTTTGCAGGAGCAATTCCGGGCTATGAGACGTTAAAGAGTGTTTGGGAGCTAATATGGAGCATTGAAGGCCAATTGGAGGTTAGCGCGCTTAAAAAGAAGAAAGAAAAAAATGCTGCAGAAATTCCTCCGGGTGCGCGATCTATGGGCGGCCGTGCATGTCAGGCAGAAACTGGCCAAAGTGCGCTGTTGATGCACGGCCGCGCACGTGCTTCCGCGAAAAATTGTCCAAGGCCAATTTTGTAATTTAAGAGGTGACTAACCTTGACCTATATGAAGCCCAGCTCGCCCAAAAAGAGGGTATCTATGTTTTTAGAAGAACTTTGGAGGCAAGAACACAAAAAGAGCAAGACAGAGAATTCTCCTACGAGTTTTTCATCATCTTCTTCTTAATTCCATTGTTGGTTATGACTTTTTATATTGTAACCGTGCATAGTAGTATGAGTAGCTAAACCCGTCATCTAGGGTTGATGGAACTAATTGTTGGATGAAGTCTTGATTACGTTTTGATATAATTGAGCCGTTTTCAATCTATAATTGTTCAACTATGTATTTCTTGTGATTAATTGAAAGGGCCCTTGATTAATCGTGTCTAGTTGTCTAGTGTTGCTTGAGAAAGAACACTTGATTCGATTGTTGTTGAACAACGCCACTTTCGAGTAAGTTAAGAGATTAGTTACTTGAATTTAAAAGTGGGATTAGAGATAACGAAGCTTTGGTGTGATATTTATGAGTTGTACAAATTATCAACTAGAGTAGTTCGAGAGAATGCTTCTAGTAAATTATCATAATTGATCGAGAGATAAGTTCGGTAAGCAAGAACTCATCATCTTTATAGAGCGTTACAACGAGATTATAGCTAACATGTCAGGAATTAATCCGACAATTGGAAAAATCAATAACCATAGATTCTTTTACCCTTGAATTCAACTTCATTCTTGCTTATTAATAGTTATTATTATTATTTTTCCTTAGTTAAATAATTTTTGTTAATTATTATATAAAATCTTGAACTCTGAAAATTGTCTGAGCTTATCATTAGCGATACTAAAAGTTATAGCAAATAGGTTAGTTCCTTGTGGGATCCGACTCCGGATTCTTGAACCGGATTATTTTTGCAGCGATCGCTTAGTTCTTTTTATAAGACATAGTTGTAGCAAACAGGTGCACATTGTTGATACGACAAATGGGGGCCTATGCACTCCCTGCATAAATCAGTGATATGTTTGCTCGTGGAGTGGAGAGAATGATAACCAGGGTTTCAGAGAAGACATAAATTACGTCAATAATTTTGGGGGTCAGAGGAGGTGGACAACAATGGGGACCTCAAAATCAGTAGTACAGACCAACCCAGCAACAATACAATACCATTCGAGGGGGAACACGACCACAAGGCCAAGTCGTGCCTTAGCAGCAGGGCTACAATCAGCAGCACCAACAACAGTTGGCTTACCAACCGCCTCATCAATAGCAGGACAATAATATGATAGAAATCAAGGGCATGCTGCAACAACTCATTGGGACAAATGGAAAGATGCAAGAAAAGTTAGCCATACATGATTCGGCTATTAAAGGCATTGAAACTCAATTAGGCCAGTTATCTATGGCCTTGAACAATCGCACACAAGGAACGTTGCCTGCAGACATAAACATCAATCCAAAAGAGCAGAACCCAAATCAGCTAATGACAGTGAGTCTCAGGAATGGAAGGGATTTAGACAGAGAGCAAGAAGTTGCTCAATCTAGGAGAGACGCAGTGCCAATTACTCCAGTGACATTAGAGACCGACGAGTCAACGGAGCTCACAGAAGTTGTAATTGAACAGGCACAAGTAGACAAAGGCAATGAGAAGGAATTTGAACAACTCCCAGATCAGGTGGTGGAAAAGGCTCCTAATGAAGAAAAGGCACCAAGCAGTGGGCAGAAGCTAACTCCTGCACCATTCCCTCAAAGGTTGGTAAAGCAAAAGAAAGATGATCAATACAGAAAATTCATGGAAATGCTTAGACAAATTCAATTGAATATACCGCTGATGGATGCTTTGAGGGAAATGCCAGGCTATGCAAAAATGATGAAGGATCTAATGTCTTGAAAGTTTGACTTCCAGGACCTGTCTACTGTAACTCTAACTCAAACTTACAGTGCGGTAGTGACAAGACCTATGGCTCAAAAATTTTCTGATCCCGGTAGTTTCACTATCCCATGCATAATTAGAAGTTATGCTTTTGCTAAAGCATTGTGTGACTTAGGAGCCAATATCAACTTGATGCCTTTGGCAATCTACACAAAATTAGGCACTGGCAGAGCTAGACCGACCTCAATGTTGTTGCAACTGGCTGATCGCACAGTCAAAAGGCCGACATGAATTTTGGATGATGTGCTCGTCCAAGTGGGGAAGTTTGTATTTCCTGTCGACTTCGTTATTCTTGACTGTCAAGTTGACGAACAAATACCAATAATTTTTGGGAGGCCGTTCTTAGCCACTGGGAGAGCATTAATCGACTGTGAGACTGGAGAGTTAAAAATAAGGTTGAATAATGAGGAAATAATATTCAATATTCAACAATCTATGAAGAGGCCCATCGAATTTGCATATTGTTCACTAATGGAGGAGGTGGATGTAATACTACAAGAGGAGGATGAGACCCTTAATGTCAGAGATCCGTTAGAAGCTTGCTTGATGAATTTGGAAGATATGGATGGTGGAGAATTGGCAGAGTGGGTTATGGCTCTCGAAGGACAATGGTTCTGGAAAAGGGAACCCCAGTTCGAGCCACTACACTTAGAAGAAAGGGCAACACCACATGCAGAGCCATCAATAGAGGAGCCACCACAGTTGGACCTGAAACCGCTTCCAGCTTACCTCAGGTATGCTTTCTTAGGGCCTAACTCTACTTTACCTGTTATTATCTTATCTGGTTTGTTAGCTGTGCAGGTAGAATAACTCCTACAGGTGTTACATGAATGTAAGAATGCTATTGGTTGGACTATGGTAGATATAAAGGGTATCAGCCCGACCTTTTGTATGTACAAGATTCTCTTGGAAGAGGGGCACAAACCTTCCAGAGAACATCAAAGAAGGCTGAACCCGAACATGAAAGAAGTGGTGAAGAAAGAAGTGATCAAGTGGTAAGATGCGGGTATCATCTTCCCCATCTCTGACAGTAACTGGGTCAGTCCAGTTTAGTGTGTGCCAAAGAAGGGTGGAATGACGGTCGTGAAAAATGAGAATAACGAGTTGATCTCGACTCGTACAGTCACGGGTTGGCGAATTTGCATGGATTATAGAAAACTGAACACAACCACTCGGAAAGACCATTTCCCCTTGCCATTCATTGACCAAATGTTGGATAGGTTGGCTGGGTGGTCTCACTTCTACTTTTTGGATGGATATTTGGGGTACAATCAGATCTCAATAGCCGTTGAAGATAGAGAGAAAACATCCTTTACTTATCTGTATGGCATCTTTGCCTTTCGGAGAATGCCGTATGGCCTATGCAGTGCATCGACTACATTTCAGAGGTGTATGTTAGCCATTTTCACTGATATGGTTGAAGATATTATGGAAGTCTTTATGGATGATTTCTCAGTGGTGGGGGGTTCATTCGAAGACTGTCTTCACAATTTAAGGAGAGTGCTAAAAAGGTGTGTGGAGACAAATTTAGTGCTGAACTGGGAGAAGTGCCATTTTATGGTACAAGAAGGTATAATGTTGGGGCATCGAGTGTCCAATAAAGGTATTGAGGTCGACCATGCTAAGTTTGATGTGATTGAGAAGTTTCCACTGCCCACTTCGGTCAAGGCAGTGAGAAGTTTCCTTGGGCATGCCGGGTTCTACAGGCGATTTATAAAAGATTTCTCTAAAATTGCTAACCCCTTATGTAAACTCCTTGGAAAGGATCATCCCTTTAGGTTCTCTGATGATTGCATGTTGGCATTTGAGGAGCTGAAGAAGAGACTGGTGACTGCACCAATCATCGTTGCACCTAACTGGGAGTAGTTGTTCGAGATCATGTGTGACGCGAGTGACTATGCTATAGGAGCAGTACTAGGGCAGTGAAAGGACAAGCTGGTGCACCCAATTTACTATGCAAGCAGAACGCTAAGCGGTGCACAACTCAATTATACCGTGACTGAGAAAGAGATGTTGGTTGTGGTGTTTGCATTTGACAAATTCAGGTCTTATTTGATTAGTTCAAAAGTGATTGTTTATACTGACCAGCATCACTTAGGTACTTGATAGCAAATAAGGAATCAAAGCCACGCTTGATCCGTTGGGTTCTGTTGCTACAAGAATTCGATTTGGAGATCCGCGATAGGAAAGGGACAGATAACCAAGTGGCAGAGCACCTTTCAAGGTTGGAGGGAGTTGAAAAGAAAGTAGAGGTTGAAGATATAACTGAGATATTCCCGGATGAACAATTACTAGCAGTGGCAATGGAGGAGACGCCATGGTATGCTGATATTGCTAATTATTTGGCAAGCGGTATTGTACCTTATGAACTTTCTTCGATTCAAAACAAAAATTTCTTTTGCGATTGTTGGTCTTATTACTAGGATGAACCTTTACTTTTTAAAATATGTGTAGATAACATGATCCGGAGGTGTATCCCCGAGAAAGATCAATCTTCTATTTTGCAGGCTTGCCATGCTTCACCATATGGTGGGCACTTTGGAGGAATTCGGACAGCGGCGGAGGTGTTGGAGTCGGGTTTTTATTGGCCGACTTTTTTCAAGGATGCCCATGCTTGGGTGAAAAGTTGTGATGAGTGCCAAAGGACAGGCAACATATCTCGCCGTCACGAGATGCCGATGACTATAATTCAAGAGGTGGAAGTATTTGACATATGGGGGATTGATTTTATGGGACCATTTGTCAGCTCGTATGGTAACAAGTAAATATTGGTAGCAGTTGACTATGTCTCCAAATGGGTTGAAGATGTGGCCCTTCCAACAAATGATGCCAAATGAGTGACATGCTTTCTAAAGAAAAATATTTTCACACGTTTTGGCACTCTGAGAGCTATAATCAGTGATGGTGGAATCCATTTTTGCAATAGAGCGTTCGCAAGGCTATTAGAAAAGTATGGAGTTCACCATAAGGTTGCCACACCTTACCACCCACAAACGAGTGGGCAAGTGGAAGTGTCCAACAGGGAAATCAAAAGTATCCTGACCAAAACAGTGAATGCGACAAGGATTGATTGGGTAAAGAAGTTGGATGATGTATTATGGGCGTACCGCACAACATTTAAAACTCCAATTGGTATGTCTCCATACAAGTTGGTGTTTGGAAAAGCATGCCATCTTCCGGTGGAGCTTGAGCATAAAAACTTATGGGCACTGTGGCAGTTGAACTTGGATATGGAAACCGTAGGCACAAGTAGAGTCACAGAGCTATATGAACTCAAGGAATTACGGTTCCATGCATTTGAGAATGCAAGATTGTACAAAGAAAGGATGAAGATGATGCATGATAAGTACATTCTAAATCGGAACTTCAAACCCGGAGATCTAGTGTTGTTATACAACTCGAGATTAAGATTGTTTCCGGGTAAGCTGAAATCTAGATGGTCAGGACCATTTAGAGTCGTGCAAGTATTCTCAAGTAGAGCAGTAGAAATTGAGTCCGAAGATGGAACGAATAGGTTTAAAGTGAATGGGCAAAGGTTGAAACACTACCTTGGAATGGTTGAAGAAAAAAGGGAGAAAGTTGTGATGTCTTTGGAAGAGCCCCAATATGTGAGCTAAGTGCAATCATGAAAGCCTACGTCGTGCCACGACGTACGTTAAATCAGGCCCTTCCTGGAGGCAACCCATGGTTTTGTTGTAATTCGTCGTGCCGTGACGTTAAATCAGGCGCTTCTTGGGAGGCAACCCAATATTTTTTCTTTGTTCTTATTTTTTGTATTTGATTTTGAATGGTGAAAGTATTGACAGGTCTATTAGTATGAAGGGATGAAATTGTGCGTGACGGAAGGACTCGGGGTGAAGAAATCCATCCGGAGATAGGTAAAAAGTGGCTAAAAGGGAGAAATTTTGAAGGACAAATGTGCGCGGCCGCGCACAAGCCGCACACTTTTGGACCCCTACTATTGCACATACGCGGCCGCGCACTGACCGTGCATGGACCGCATATTTTTTGACTTCCACTGCCCCATGTCCGCGGCCGGGCACTAACTGCGCATGGACCGTGCACTGAGTGTCGTTTTTAGGTTATTTCATTAGTTAATTTTATTTTTTTTCTCCCTTACTAATAACCGACCCCCCCTTTATTCCTCCCCTAAAATCTGAATAAAACCAAAACAAACCCTCCTCTCTCACAACAAACACACGCCCAAAACCCTCCCTTCTCCCTAATTTCAAAAGCAAAAACCTCCCTCTCTTTCCTACTCTTCCCTACTCAATCATTGCCCAATCTCTATTCCTCACAAGCTTCTTCAGGTAAGTGCCATGGCTTCTATTTTCCTTTTCCTTCAGTTTTTATTTTTTTAGTTTTTCCAACTTTTTTCTTTTCTTCCTCTCTTTTAATTGTATGGTAGTAGAAGTCATTGTTGTTCTTTTCCTTGCTTTGTATTACTAAGTATACTTGTTGGTATGTGATGATAGTGGAATTTCATCTTGTTGGGTTGGATTAAACATTGTTAAGATTGTGGTGGAATTGAGGTATAATTGGGTGTTTGGGGAATTTGGGGTGAATTTGCACATCAAGTGTTTGTTTAAATGCCACAGTGAGTTCGTGAATGTAATTTGTGACTAATTGTGCGGGTAAAGTCTGAGTAATCGCTATTGGTTCACACATCCCGCCTTGTACGGATAGTGGTATTTGTTTTGTAGGTACTATGACACCCTCAAAGAAAAGACGAACCACATGCGCCTCTTCTAGTGGTCATGCAGGCTCGTCCCGGGCACGGGCCTCAACCAATGCGCCTCACTTTGATAGCACAAGATTTATTCAAGCTCAGTCCAGGAACGTTTTAGTTAGAAGGCTCCTAAGAAGCCCATACCGGAACGGGGTATTGATAGGGGGTCCCTCCAGATTATTTGCCCCAATATGTATCAGGAGTTGGTTCGACGCATGCTGGATATTTTCTTTGAAGAACCTGAGGAGGCCAACTTCATGGTTGTACGAGAGTTCTACGCGAACTGTTCTGAATATGAGGGCCATATTTGCACTGTGCGACAAAAGAGTGTTGATGCATCAATAGACGCCATTAGGAGGGCGTATCGACTACCAGTATTTGGTGGGGAGGAGGACTATTATGATACGTATAGGCGAGAACCAACCTTTGGAACCTGTTTTTTTAGAACAATCTGTGCGCCAAACAAAGAAATAGTGTGGGTTACGCCGGGGCAAAAGTTTCACTCGGCCTCACTCACCTTTGACGGGAAGTGTTGGCTTTATATCATCAATAGCCGCCTACTGCCTTCTTCCAACACCACTGAGGTGAATGGTCCCAGAGCTGCATTGATCCGATGCTTCATGAATAGCCACGATTTTGATGTGGCTAAGGTTATTCACGACGAGATGTTCATCCGTTGTCCAGTGCAGAGGTATGAGTTCTTCTTCCCTTCACTAGTCACTAGATTATGCCGGGCAGCACGGGTGCCGGAGAACAAGAACGCGGATAGAAGAGTGAAAAAAGAACTAAAGTTTCGGGCAGATAAAGTGACCATTGGGAAGGATCCTGTGGTACCTGGCAGAGCTAATAGTGATGAGTCTGATGCGCCAGAGGAGGGAGATGAAGGGCAGGTGAGGCTGTGGCTGAGTCACCCCCACACGAGCAAGTTGCTGAGGCTGAGGGAACATTTGTGGTCAGATGGGATACGTGGATGACAGCCCTAGAACATGAAATGGCAGCCACGCACTTCTGTCATGGATTTGGGGACTCGAGTTGATGCACTGGCCACCCAAAATGCAAAATCTGAGAAGAAGATCATGGCTTGGCTGCGTGCGCTGGGGAAGGCATGCCATCTCGACCCCGGCATTGTCTCCGATCATGATTGATGTACCAGGGAAGTTTCCTTTACCTCGCATTTTTTTTATTTGTGTGGCATGGGGACATGCTACCATTTTAAGTATGGGGTGAGGGATATTTTGTATGTATGTTGTATGTATAGAGTTATGTAGAGTAGTGTAGTTTTGTTAGTTAACTAAAAACGAAAAAAAAACAAAAATATTCAAAAGTTTTGATTTGTCCCGATGATGGATATCATTTGACGAGTTTCTTGAGGGATTCAAGTCGAAGAAAAAAAAACACAAAAATATTTTCTTTTGTTAGGAGTGTATCAATTCCCCCTTGGTTTTTCTTTGGGCCACGGTTCTTTTCCAAGGGTTTTGTTTGAACCAGGTGTAGATAGTTTTATTTTTCTTAGGAGTAGGAGCTATTGTGCTGTGTTTTGAATTGAAGCAATATCTCTTGACTTTGTTATGCCTTGAGAATAGTGAGTACTTTGGCTGTGACGCTTAAGCTCAATTTTTGACTCTTGTAGAATACCTTAAATTGTATGATCTTAACTTTGCTTAACTGCCTTGACTAGAGTGTCTTGTTGAATCCAATCCTGAGTGAGTTATGTGCCATGTGTGTGTGAGGTTTGGGTGTTATTTTGCATTGCATTTGATGCCTAGAACTTGCCCCGTGTGTTTGCAAAGAGAAATAGTAGTTTTGTTCAGTCTTGGAAGTGATATATGCGTTTCTTTGTTGAGCCAGATATGTATATTTTACCCGCCTAATTGTTATGTATCGTAGTTAACCCCTTAGAGCCTGTAATCCTATTTCTTTGGCAACCACATTACAAGCCTTACCCATTTGTTTGAATTAACCATCTATTTTAACCTTCTAACCTCTCATGAGCGCTTGAATTGTTATGAACTGTGTAAAAGTTAAAGTGTAGGGGTGGTTGGTTTGGCTTTTGAGTGGAACTAATGAAATAAGGAGAAATGTACACTGTTTTGAAAAAGTAAGAGCCACTTGAATAGAAAAAAAAAATATCAAAAAAAAAATAGTTGTATTTTGGTGAATAATATTCCTTTGGTGGATTTTGATGTAATTGTGCTTAAAGAAGTATGGGGTAATATACGTTGAGGTGAAGGTGGAGTGTTGGTTTGACATAAGTATGGACTTGAATGTTAAAGTATATTTATGAAACTGCTTAGGGAGGTGTAGTCATTCTTATATCCAAATATATCCTACCCGACCCGCAGCCTATATTACAACCAAATAAAGTCCTACTTGATCCTAGACTGAATGAGCTCGATTAGTAGAGTAGTACACTACGGGCAAGCCTGTGGAGCATCTTTTGTGGCACAAGAATATCGTTTCTGAGGGTGAGTGAATTCTGTCTATTTTGAAGTCCCTCATTGTGCGTGAATTTTATTGATTGTGAAATGAGTCTCTTTTGTTGTGAGCATGCACTTGATTCATGAAGGAAAGATAACTCTTGACCTCTGCGTTAGAGTAAGTGAGTAAGTTAGGAATATTGCGTGGTGCGTAGGAGTCAACTCTTGAGGTGAAGATGTTATACTACTGTGCTCAATCTATGTGAAATATTCTTGGTGTGATGAGTTAGGGAAGTCGCTTAGTGAAGTTAGGCCTCTGTAGAGTGTGGTTTGATTGCTCGGGGATGAGCAATGGTTTAAGTGTAGGGTATTGACAGTAGGCTATAATTATGTAGTTTAGCTACTATTTGCACTCTAACTTAGCTGAACTTTATTGATATTTGAATGTTAAATGATAACAAATTGCTCTAATTAAGAACTTTATGCTTTGCAGGAGCAATTCCGGGCTATGAGGACGTTAAAGAGTGTTTTGGAGTTAATATGGAGCATTGAAGGCCAATTGGAGGTTAGCGCGCTTAAAAAGAAGAAAGAAAAAAATGCTGCAGAAAATCCTCCAGGTGCGCGGTCTATGCGCGGCCGCGCACTGGGCCGCGCTTGTCAGGCATAAACTGGCAAAAGTGCGCTGTTGATGCGTGGCCGCGCATGTGCTTCTGAGAAAAATTGTCCAAGGCCAATTTTGTAATTTGAGAGGCGACTAACCTTGACCTATATGAAGCCCAGCTCGCCCAAAAAGAGGGTATCTCTGTGTTTAGAAGAACTTTGGAGGCAAGAACACAAAAGGAGCAAAACGGAGAATTCTCCTACAAGTTTTTCATCATCTTCTTCTTAATTCCATTGTTGGTTATGACTTTTTATATTGTAATCGTGCATAGTAGTATGAGTAGCTAAACCCGTCATCTAGGGTTGATGGAACTAATTGTTGGATGAAGTCTTGATTACGTTTTGATATTATTGAGCCGTTTTTACTCTATAATTGTTCAACTATGTATTTCTTGTGATTAATTGAAAGGGCCCTTGATTAATCGTGTCTAGTTGTCTAGTGTTGCTTAAGAAAGAACACTTGATTAGATTGTTGTTGAACAATTCCACTTTCGAGTAAGTTAAGAGATTAATTACTTGAATTTAAAAGTGGGATTAGAGATAATGAAGCTTTGGTGTGATATTTATGAGTTGTACAAATTGTCAACTAGAGTAGTTCGAGAGAATGCTTCTAGTAAATTATCGTAATTGATCGAGAGATAAGTATGGTAAGCAAGAACTCATCATCTTTATAGAGTGTTACGGCGAGATTATAGCTAACGTGTCAGGAATTAATCCGACAATTGGGGAAATCAATAACCCTAGATTCTTTTACCCTTGAATTCAACCTCATTCTTGTTTACTGATAGTTTTTATTGTCATTTTCCTTAGTTAAATAATTTATGTTAATTATCAAAAAAAATCTTGAATTCTGAAAATTGTCTGAGCTTATCATTAGCGATACTAAAAGTTGTAGCAAATAGGTTAGTTCCCTGTGGGATTCGACTTCGGACTCTTGAATCGGATTATTTTTGCAGCGACCGCTTAGTCTTTTTTATAAGGCATAGTTGGGCGTGATCAAAGTGACATGTTCGGGCTAATCAAATGCGGCCTCGTCACTCTTCAATCTGATTGCTTGGAAAGAGTTTGTTGTCATCACAACTCTTCCCTCCCACAACTATAAATTTGGGTCTTCATAAATCAGAAAGGAGACCAGAAGTTATAACAAGAAGCAAGAAAGAGCTCGTGGATCAAACACTGTAAATTCCTCCACAAGTTTCAAGCTTCAAGCAATCAAGTTCAAGTTCAAGAAATCAGGTTCAAGAACGAAGAACAACAAGGTTCAAGGAGTACGAGTTCAAATCAAAGTTCGTGCTAGTTGAATTCAAGATCATCGTTCGTGACAACAAATATAAATTCAAGATCAAGCTCAAAGGCCCTTGAATTTACATTGGAAAAGTAGAATGAGAGGATTCATAGGGATTGTAACACTCAAATATTTGAAATACAATATTCAAAAACATTCCGAAGGCCACTTAATACTCAATCACAACTTTTTCTTTAGAATCCACCTCCAAACCACTCGTATCTATTCAATAACGACTCAATAATATCAAATATTGCTAAAGGAATCAATTACATTGCATAATTTTAGATTTCCCAAATTTTCCTCCAAAATAGTCAAAAATCGACCCCGGGCCCGCTTGGTCAAAACCTGAGGTTCGGACCAAAATTCATTTACCCATTCACCCCCGAACCCGAATATATAATTTGTTTTGGAATCCGACCTCAATTTGAGGTCTAAATCCCCAAAATTTTGAAATCCCTAGTTTCTACCCAAAACCCCTAATTCTACCATGATACTCTAGATTTTAGGTTGATAATTCATGAAATGCAATGGGTAATTAAAGAAAAATGGTTTAGAATCACTTACCAACACTTTGGGGAAGAAAATGACTCTTGAAAATCGCCTCTAGCCCGTTTGTTCTTTGAAAATGTGGAAAAATGGCTTAAGTCCCGTTTTGGGACTGTTTTATGCACTGGGCGTCAGTTTTCATCGCGTTCGCGAGGACACTATCGCGTTCGCGAAGAGAAGAGTTGCTAAGCCTACGCGTTCGCGAGTTCCCTTTCGCGTTCGCGAAGGCTACTCCCCCCTGGCCTTCGCGTTCGCGAGTCCTTCCTCGCGTTCGCGATGAAGGAAGACTGACCCCTCCCCCAGGTCCCTAACACTACGCATTCGCGATGAGACAGTCGCGTTCGTGAAAGGATAAAGCCCTCATCGCTTCGTATTCGCGACCAAGCCTTCGCGTTCGCGAAGAAGGAAATTCAGCCATCCCCAGTTTCTACTTCGCGTTCGCGAGAGTGCCTTCGCGAACGCGAAGAAGGAAATCAGAAGGAACCAGGAACTGCAGAAAAACCAGATTTTCCTAAGTTCAAACATCCCGTGGCCTATCCGGAACTCACTCGAGCCCTCAGGGCTCCAAACCAAACATGCACACCAGTCTAAAAATATCATACGGACTTGCTCGCGTGATCAAATCACCAAAATAACACCTAGAACTACGAATTTAGCACCAAATCAAATAAAATTCTCAAGAACACTTTAAAATTTCTATCTTCACCACCGGACGTCCGAATCACGTCAAACCAACTCCGTTTCTAAAAATATTTCACATATAAGTCATGAATATTATATTGGACCTATGCCGGGCTCCGGAACCAAAATACGGACTCGGTATCAACAAGGCCAATCATCAACCAATTCTTAAAAACAAATAAATTTTCAGACTTTTAATTTTCATCAAAAATTCATAACTCGAGTTAGGGACCTCCGAATTCGATTCCGGGCATACTCCCAGGTCCCATAATTCGTTACGGACCCACCGGGACCATCAAAATATGGATCCAAGCCCATTTACCAAAAATGTTGACCGAAATCAACTAAAATCTTAAGGCAACAATTCTTATTTTTATCCATTTTCAACATAAAAGCTTTATGGAAACATGCCCGAACTGCACATGCAAATCGAGGAGGGTAAAAATGAGATTTTTAGGGCTTAAGAGCGCATAATCGAGTTCTAAAAAATAAGATGACTTTTTGGGTCATCACAAGTACTCAAATATTATAATTTATCACAGATTGTACATCAAGTGCTCAAATATTACAACTTGCCACAAAATTCAACAATGCATTATTTTCCTTAATAAGGAGCCCATGGCTCGACCATAATGTGCACATAATCTTAACCAATATATCCGGGAGTGAACAACTCAACATAATAATATTTCACATAAATATCAAGGTGACAATCACACCAAATCATCATATAAAAACAAATCCAACAAAACAAGGACTTAGGCAAGACAAATCAAAGGATTTAATAAGTGCCAATAATTTCCAATTTAATACATAAGGGCGTCTAAGGATTTTAACCAATGTAATTTGTACATATAAACCAAGTACGTACTCGTCACCTCGCGTACATAGTTTTTAATTACATAAATTGCATATAAGACTCAATGCCTAAGGGAAATTTTCCCCACTTAAGGTTAGGCAAGATACTTACCTTTTTGAAGTTAGGCCGATATTCCAAAATCGCCTTCTTGCTTAACCTCCGGACAGCTCAAATCTAACCAAATTAATTTAATTCAGTGAATACTAATTATAGGAATTAATTCCATATGAAAATACTAATTTTCCAACAAAATCTAAAATTTAACTCAAAAATCAACCCGTATTTTTATGATTATGAGATGAGGTGTCACAAGGTGACTTTTATTTGAAAGGATTATATTCGAAATAATATCTATTTGAAGGAATTATATTAGAAAGAGATTTATGTGAAAGAATGTTATTCTGAAGAGTATTATTTGAGAAACATATAGGCGAAAGATTTATATTGGAAGGACTTCATTAATTGGTTGTACTTGTATTCATTATTCATTACGCAATATTTATTGTATTCTTGTGGCCCTGCTGTGTATATCACTAGTTGATTATTGTTGCCATCATTGTTATTTATTTCCTATTTATTTTTGCATACTATATTGCACATGTTATTAGACTAGTGAGTGTCTTGGCTGTACCTCGTCACTACTCCACTGAGGTTAGTCTTGATACTTACTGGGTACCTATAACGACCCGACCGGTCATTTTGAGTATTACAACCATATTTCCCCATTTACTGCTCAAATTGTACTTTGCAGTTGTTGTGTGAATTGCCGGGATAATTGGTTCGGGTCCAGTGAGGCTTTGGAATGAATTGGAACACTTAGTTCCAAGGTTTAAAGCATAAGTTAATAGTGACCGGATGTTGATTTATGTGTAAACGACCCCGGAATAGAGTTTTGATGATTCCAATAGCTCCGTATGGTTATTTTGGACTTAGGAGCATGTTCGAAAAATTATTTGGAGGTACGTAGTGGAATTAGGCTTGAAATGGCGAAAGTTACATTTTTGAAAGGTTGACCGGGGGGTTGAATTTTTGATATCGGGGTCAGAATCCGATTTTGAAAATTGAAATAGGTCCATAATGTGAAATGTGACTTGTGTGCAAAATTTGAAGAGATTCCGGATTGATTTGATGTGTTTCGGCACAAGATATAGAATTTGGAAGTTCAAAGTTCATAGATTGTGATGGTGCGATTCATTGTTTTGAGGTTGTTTGATGTGATTTGAGGCCTCGAGTAGGTCCGTGTTATGTTATGAGACTTGTTGGTATATAGGGACGATGTCCCGAGTTACTCGGGTGAGTTTCGAACGAGGTTCGGAGCATTTTGGAAGTTTTGGCTAAGGTTGGAATTTTTCTGTTGCTGGTGTCTTCACACCTGTGGAAATGGGCTTGCAGGTGCGATGGTCAAATAAGCGTTAGTTGAGTCACAGAAGCGAAAATGGGCAGGGTGAGGAAGACCGCAGAAGCGGATTTTGTAGCGCACCTGCGTGCGCGCAGATGCGAGATTTGGAAGCGCAGGTGCGAAACTCATCGCAGAAGTGGAATTTGGTATCCGCAGGTGCGAGTGTTGCTGGGCAATGTTATTCTCGCAAAAGCGAGTTGTGTTCCGCAGAGGAGAGGGTCAAAGGTATGACCTATTGTCCGCATCTGCGAAAGTGTTGGGCAGAATCCTTTAAGTTTGAGGGTTCGACATTTTCACCCATTTTCGGATTTTGGAGCTCGGTTTGGGCGATTTTAGAGAGGAACTTTTCCACACAACTTGGGGTAAGTGTTCTTGACTCCCTTGTGATTATATTTCATGAATTAATCTTCATTTTTGGTGTAAGATTATCGAATCTTCAAGAGAAATAGAAGAAAATTTCTATAATGTCACAAAATGAATTTTTCGAGTTTGAATACTGATTTGGAGTCAGATTTAAGTGAAATTAGTATGGTTGAACTTGTAATTGGATGGGTTATCGTATTTGGTGAGTTTAGTCGGATTCTGAGACGTGGGCCCCATGAGTGATTTTGGGGCGTAATTTCGGATTTTGTTAAAAAATATTACTATTTTGATATGGAATAAATTCCTATAATTTGGGTTGACTGAATCAAATTAATTGTGACTAGATTCGAGCTGCTCGGAAGTTGTTACGCGCATAATGGAATTTTTGGAGCATTATTTAGCTTGCTCGACTTTGGATTTGGCTTGTTCGAGGTAAGTAACTCTTCTAATCTTGGAGCAGAGGGTATGAACCCTGAATATATGTATTATGTGAACTATTGGGAGGTGACGCACATGCTAGGTGGCGGGCGTGTGGGCGTGCACCATAGAAAATGTGATGTAATTTTTTTCGTGGAATTTTGTAGTCAAATAATCTTTGCATTTTCCATGCAGTTTTATGTGTTAAAGAAATTGAGCTGAGAATCATATTAAAAATAATGTTGAGGCTATGTGCGAGTATTATTGGGACCCACAGTTATATTACTGTGAATTATTTGTTTTAAATTGAAAATTTATACTCAGTCATATTCATGTCATTACATATCATATCTCAGTCTCTGTTATTATTTATTGATACATCATATCATCATTTTTGGGCTATTTTCATGACATTGTGAGCCTATGAGAGAGAGACTAGAGAGATTGATGACTGAGTGAGGCCGAGGGCCTGATTGTGAGGATTATTATGTAGATCGGGGCTGCCCGCCTACAGCAGGCCTTATAGGCTTTATTATAGCACGTGTGTTATCCGTGCAGATACATATATTGATACTATAGCACGTGAGTTGTCCGTGCAAATTATAGCGCTTGGGCTGAAGGAGCCCCTCCATAGTATGTACACCCCCAGTGAGCGTGGTTGATATTATTGAGGGATGGATCTTCTTTGGACATGGATCTTGTCCGAAGAATTTTATACCTGGAGATGGATCTTCTCCACGGGCCGGATTAGCCTTCCTCATTATTGAGTAATTGATGGTCAGTGATGTATATATTCCGGGATGGATCTTCTCTGGGCCGTATGGGCCATATACAATACCGAGTGGTTGAGCATGATGAGCGGAAAGTGTGAGACAGTGATATTGAGTACTCTGAGAGTATGAGTACATGATTCATCACTCATATACATGGCATTGGCATGCACACATGACATACATGCACAGAGATGCATTTTTCCTCATGTTGTACGGTATCACGTCATTTATGACTTTTTACACACATTGATATGTGGGCATAGAGAGGTATTTCACACTTGCTACCTAGAAAGAAAATGAAACATCTTATTTATTGTGGAAAGGATATTTGGAAAAATTACTGTTTTCAAACTTACTCGTATTTTTGGCATTTTTGGAAAAAGATTGGGTTTTCACTGAGATATTTGAAAAGCATGACTTTTTTTGGAACTGTGAACGAGCCGAGCATTTTACTTCTGAGATACATATTTTATTACTTGTATTATGCTTTTATGAACTGTTGTGGGATATTGGTATTGGACCCGACCTTGATAAAAGCTCTTCACTACTTTCAACCTAAGGTTAGGTTTGTTACTTACTCAGTACATGGGGTCGGTTGTACTGATACTACACTTCTGCACATTGCGTGCAAATGTTGGCCGCTGTTGTTGCTGTGTTCATTGGGAGATGGATCTGAAGATGTACCTGCATTCCACTTGTAGCTGCCTTTTGTTCATGGTAGCCGTAGATTCATAAGACTCTGTTCATGTATATTTCGAACAGATGATGTATTTATTTCATACAAGTTATTTTTTCTATAAATTCTATTCTCAGAAGCTCATGATTTGTACTACCAGTTCTTGGGGAGTGTATAAGATTCAGATAATGTTCTTTACTTAATTGCGTTATTAATTTTTATTGGAATTGGTTAGTGGTTAACTGGCTTACGTAGCGGGTTTGGTTAGGTGCCATCATGACTAGTTGAATTTTGGGTCGTGACAAATTGGTATCAGAGCTCTAGGTTCATAGGTTCTACATGTCATGAGCAAGTATCTAGTAGAGTCTTGCGGATCGGTATGATGACGTCCATACCTATCTTCGAGTGGCTACAGGACATTTAGAATATACTTCCCATCTTTCTTTCTTTATCATGCGGCATTGATTCAGCTTGAAGCGTAACTCTTTAAATTCCTTCCACGCATTCGTATGCGCATGTGAGCGCTCGATATCGGTTGTGCGCCGACGGCTTGTGATTCCATGGTTGAGGTACGAGATATAATTTTGGCATACTGATGATGGGCCAGTCTAGAGGACTTGATGCTGGGTTTTGACGGTGGCTTGAGCACGGAGGTTTCAGTTGTGTGAGCACGTGTTTTTGGGACTTATATGTCCGGTGATGTCCCTGTTAGAGGAAGTTGTGATTGGATGATTATGGGGTGAGTATTATGAGACTGCAAAATGTGTTCAGATTGTTCGAATGTGACGAGAAAAGTTTACTTGAGATACAGCAAGGACTATGGGGTGTTTGATTTCTGTTTTATTTTGGCGTATGGTCTCGAGTTATGGGTGTGTTGAGGGATTTTTCATGTTGTTTAGTTGTGGAGTGAAGTAGATTCTCATATCTTGTTGATGAGTTCATAATCAAGAAGATTAAGTGATTGCGTAGTAGTCGTGATTGTGGAAGGGTATAGAGAGATGTCGGGTTGAGGCAGAGCAGGCGGGTTATCTCCTGCGAGGTGTCCTGAGGTTGTGTGCTCCTTATAATGTTTTTTAGAGAGTTCTCTTTTACCAGTGAATGATATATGTTGCAATTTGAGTTTGGATCGCTCGTGGAATTTGGCTTGACTATTACAAGGGTGAATGTGAGATTTGCAGATGATTTGAAGTATTACATGGTTTGTGTTACATGGGCTTGCGAAGGATTTAGTTGAATTTCAACGCGGGATTCTGGAAGTAATAGAGTATTGGTATTGTGAGTTATGGAATATTTTAGTCTATGGCTTTGAGCCAAGTGTGCTGAGGAAAACCAAACTATGCTATGTTGTGGTTGTATTACTTGTTCATTTGAGACTTTAAAAATGGTGAAACTTATGGTAAGAAATTGGTAATTGCAGACATGACCACTTTATTGTTTAATTAAGGAAAACATATATTCTCTTTATTCATGAATGAATTTGGGTAGAAGGAATCTAACAGGCTTGCTCGGTCGGGTTCACTCGGTTGAGCGCTGGTCGCGCTCCTCGATATTGGGACGTGACAAATTTGGTATCAGAGCCTAAGGTTTTAAAGTGTCTTAGGATGTCTCGGAGCCGTGTCTAGTAGAGTCCTTATTATCGGTGTGTTGTCGACCACATCTATAATTAGGATGCTACATGGGCATTTAGGAATAATACCCTTCTTTCATGTTCTTGATCGTGCGATAAAGCTTGTTGTAAGATTTTTCCTCCTTTAACTCCTGAGTTGCTCTAATTTTCAGTACATGGCACCTAAGAAGAAGGCAAGAACTGTCCAAAGAGCCAATGTCACCCAGGAGTGACAGTTGATCGTATAATTTATGATGCGGGTGAGCACCCGAGGAGTGAGAATATTCCTCCAGTTACTACACTGCCTGACTTTACTACAACTGATCAGACCGCACCTATCCCTACACCTACTAAAGGTGCAACAATTCCCCCAACTGATATACCAGTTCCACCTCAAGTTCCAGCTTCCGATTCTGGTGTTTCTGATGTTGATCTTAGGGGAGCCATACAGATGTTGGCTCAAATAGTGGCTTCCCAGACCCAGAGGTCAAATGTTGCACCCACTTCTTCCAGTCAGCTAGGGGATTCTACCGGTTCTAGGGTGAACAGGTTTCTCCAGTTGGATCCTCCAGTGTTCATGGTTACTAACCCAGAGGAAGATCCCCAGGATTTCATTGATGAGATGCACAAGACTCCCAGAGTTATGCGTGCTACTGAAACAGAGGCAGTGGAATTGGTCTCCTATCGCCTGAAAGAGGTGGCATATTCTTGGTTTGAACTATGGGAGGAGTCCCGTGAAGAAGGGAGCCCTCTGACGAGGTAGGGTGAGTTTGTTGATGCCTTCATTGATCATTTCTTGCCTGCCGAGACTAAGGCAACCCATGCTGCTGAGTTTGAGAACTTGAGGCAAGGTAGCCTGAGTGTGTGGGATTACCATATGAGATTCGTGTACCTGTCTAAATATGCTATTTACATATTGCCCACTATGGAGGCTAGAGTTCGCCGATTTGTATAGGGCCTTAGTCCCTTGGTAATTAATGAGGCCACTACAGCAACCTTGAATTCTGATATGAACTATGGAAAGATGGTGGCATTCGCTCAAGCCACAGAGACCCACAAATTAAGGAACAACATGGAGCGAGAGGGTAGTAATAAGGCCCAGTTTATAGGCAACTTTGGTGGTTCTTCAGGTGGTGGAAAGTCAACATTCAGAGGAGGGTCGTTAGGGCCATCACAGTCCTTTGCTCAGTCTTCGACTAGTGCACCGCCATCAGGGCCTAGTCAGCAGCAGCAGTGGAGCCGTTTCAGGCCCAGCCAGGGTAACAGGGGATCCAATCAGCAGGGTTATCATGGTGATAGATTCCAGCAGCAGAGGAAGCCCCCATGCCCTAGGTGTGGAAATATGCACCTAGGAATATGCTACATGGACTTACCCATATACTACGGATGCAGATTGAGGGGTCACATTCAGAGGGATTGTCGTTCGTCCCGCCAGGGTGCGGGCAGGGGCATGGCACAACCAGCCAGTTCTGCAGCTACTACATTTGCAGCACCTCCTCCAGCTCGAGGCACTCCAACACCCGCAGGGCATGGTGCAGCTAGGGGTGGAGCACAGAGTTCGGGAGGATCCGACAGTTTCTATGCTATGAGGGGTCGCCAGAATTCAGAGGCTTCTCCAGATGTTGTCACAAGTATATTGACTGTCCAATCTCATAAAGTATATGCTCTTATTGATCCCGGTTCTATTTTGTCATATGTCACACCTTATATTGCTATGGAATTTGGGATAGAACCAGAACAGCTTTATGAGCCGTTCTCTATATCTACTCCGGTTGGTGAGTCTATTTTAGCCACGCCGGTTTATAGGGATTCTATTGTTACGTTGCATGGTCGGGACACCATGGCCGATCTTATTGAATTGAGAATGGTCTATTTTGATGTAATAACGGGGATGGATTGGCTTTATTCTTGTTTTGCCAAGCTTGATTGCCGAACCAGAACTGTTAGGTTCGAATTTCCAAATGAGCCAGTTATTGAGTGGAAGGGTGATGATGTAGTGCTGAAGGGTAGGTTTATTTCTTACCTAAAGGCCACGAAAATGATCAATAAGGGATGTATTTACCATTTGGTCTTGGTTACGTACACCAATGCTGAGGCACCTACACTTGAGTCTGTGCCTGTTGTGAATGAATTTTTGGGAGTCTTTCCGGATGAACTCCCTAGGATCCCACCAGACAGGAAGATTGATTTTGGGATTGATGTGATACCAGACACGCATCCTATATCTATTCCACCCTACAGAATGGCACCAGCAGAACTGAAGGAGCTAAGGAACAACTAAGAGATTTGTTAGAAAAAGGTTTTATCCGGCCAAGTGTGTCGCCTTGGGGTGCACCGGTCCTTTTTATGAGAAAGAAAGATGGGTCACTGAGAATGTGTATTGAATATCGGCAGCTTAATAAGGTAACAATCAAAAATAAATACCCACTGCCAAGGATAGATGACTTGTTTGATCAATTGCAAGGTGCCAGGTACTTCTCCAAAATTGATTTACGATCCGGCTATCACCAATTGAAGATCAGGGAGCGGGATATTCCGAAAATAACTTTTAGAACCCGATATGGGCATTTTGAGTTTCTAGTGATGTCTTTTGGGCTAACAAATGCCCCAGTAGCCTTCATGGATCTTATGAATTGCGTTTTTAAGCCATTACTCGACTCCTTTGTGATAGTGTTCATTGACGATATTCTTGTATATTCACGAAGTCAGGAGGACCATGCTGACCATCTTAGAGTAGTTCTGCAAACCCTGCATCAGCACAAATTATATGCAAAGTTTTCAAAATATGAATTTTGGCTCGAGTCGGTCATATTCTTGGGTCATGTTGTCTCTAATGAAGGAATTAAGGTTGATCCTCAGAAAATTGCAGCTGTGAAGAATTGGCCGAGGCCTACAACTCCAATAGAGATTCGCAGTTTCTTGGGCTTAGCTGGATATTACAGAAAGTTTATGGAGGGGTTTTCTACTCTTGCCTCTCCATTGACTAAATTGACGCAGAAGGCAATTAAGTTCTAATGGTCAGATGCTTGTGAAAAGAGTTTCCAGGAATTCAAAGCAAGATTGACTACAGCACCGATGTTGACCCTACCAGAGGGTATAGATGGATTTGTGGTATATTGTGATGCTTCAAGAATCGGGCTTGGGTGTATATTAATGCAACATGGGAAGGTGATAGCGTATGCTTCTAGACAACTCAAGAATCATGAAAAGAACTATCCAACACATGATTTAGAACTTGCAGCAGTGGTATTTGCATTGAAAATTTGGCGTCATTATTTATATGGGGTCCATGTGGATATATTCACAGACCATAAGAGCCTTCAATATATTTTCAAACTAAAGGAATTGAATCTAAGGCAGAGAAGATGGTATGAACTACTCAAGGATTATGACATTGATATTTTATACCATCCGGGGAAGGCTAATGTTGTGGCGGATGCTCTTAGCCGAAAATCTATGGGTAGCTTAGCACACTTGGAGGCATATCAAAGGCCATTGGCCAAAGAAGTTCACCGATTGGCTAGTTTGGGAGTTCGTCTTGCGGACTCTAGTGAAGGAGGGGTAATTGTGCAAAATAGTGTTGAATCATTGCTTGGTGTGGAAGTCAAAGAGAAACAATACAACGATCCATTGTTGGCGAAATTGAAAGATGGGATTCATAAACATAAGACCATGGCCTTTTCTCTTAGCATGAATGATGGTACACTAAGGTACCAAGGGCGACTCTGTGTTCCAAATATGGATGGTCTCTGGGGAAGAATTATGACTCAAGCTCACACTTCTAGGCATTCCGTGCATCCAGGTTCTACAAAAACGTATCATGATCTTAAGGAAGTCTATTGGTGGAATGATATGAAGAGGAATGTGGAAGACTTTGTGGCAAGATGTCCGAATTGTCAGCAACTGAAGGTCGAACACCAAAGGCCTGGTGGATTGGCGCAAAACATAGAAATTCCAATGTGGAAATGGGAAATGATTAATATGTACTTTTTGGTAGGATTACCGTGCACTTCGCGCAAGTTTGACTCAATTTTGGTGATTGTGGATCGACTCACGAAGTCATCACACTTTTTGCCGGTTAAGTCTACCGACACAGCGGAGCAGTATGCTCAGCTGTATATCAAAGAAATAGTCAGGTTGCATGGCACCCCAGTTTCCATCATTTCTGATCGGGGGGCACAATTTACCGCTAATTTTTGGAAGATATTTCAGCAAGGTTTGGGTACTCAGGTGAATCTTAGTATAGCCTTTCACCCATAGACTGACGGGCAGGCAGAGCGGACTATTCAGACGCTTGAGGATATGTTGCGCGCTTGTGTTATAGACTTCAAAGGTAGCTGGGATGATCATTTACCACTCATAGAATTTGCATATAACAATAGTTATCATGCTAGCATTCAAATGGCACCGTTCAAGGCTTTATATGGTAGGAGATATAGATCTCCCATTGGGTGGTTCGAAATTGGGGAAGCAGATTTGATAGGGCCAGACCTTGTGCATCAGGCTATGAAAAAAGTTAAAATTATTAAGGAGCAGTTGAAGACTACTTAGAGTCGTCAGAAATCCTATTCGGATGTTCGTCGTAGGGATTTGGAGTTCAAAGAAAATGATTGGGTATTCTTGAAAATTCCCCCATGAAGAGTGTAATGCGATTTGGTAAGAAAGGGAAAATGAGTATGAGGTATGTCGGACCATACAAAATCATTCAGAGGATCGGTGAGGTGGCGTACAAGCTTGAGCTACCACCTGAGATGACATTAGTACACCCGGTGTTTCATGTGTCTATGTTGAAGAAAGTAGTTGGAGATCCGACACGCATTGTTCCGGTTGAGACTATTGAGGTAAATGAGAAATTGACTTACGAAGAGATTCCGGTTTCTATTATTGATCGTCAAGTTCGAAAATTGAGAAATAAGGAAATCGCCTTCGTGAAAGTGTTGTGGCGAAACCAACAGGTTGAAGAGGCTACTAGGGAGGCCGAGGAAGAAATAAAGAAAAAGTATCCTTATTTGTTTGAATAGCCGTGTATTTATAAAGTTGTGATCTATAAGAAATATTCTAAGAGTTGCTTTCTATGAATTTTGTATCATTTGTACAATTGGTGTAAGGGTGTTCCTTTCTGGAAATATATTGCTTGTGAGACCACAATTGGTGTTATTTTGTATTATGTTACATCGTTGGATTATGTATGTACTGTTAGGATGTGTTTCTGGGGCTCTCTGACAGGTGGATAGGCCTAGTTACAAGGGAAACTCTGGCGAAATATTTGGAGATTTTGGGATTTAGTCAAATTTGGGGTTGCTCGAATGTGGTATGAAACAAACTGAGTTACATAAGACGCTAATGACGGATTTTTACCCTCATTCAAGGATGAATGATCCTAAACGGGGGAGAATGTAACACTCCGAAAAATTTTGAAGTACTTAAGTGTAAAGCCCGGTAAATTTTGCAAAGAAAATAATGTTTCATGGTGCCAGACTAGGCTTACATGTTTGAGGATTGTAGAAATTCTTCGCGGCGAGCTTGCTCGCTGCGACTCGGACTTTTTGGGTTGAACAATGCACCGGAAAGTAAAAAAAAAAAATTGGCAAAAAAGTGTATTTATGTGGTCCATTATGCGACCGCAGAACCACTCTGCGGACCTCATAATGGCCGCAGAGTGAGGCAGTTAATTGGGCCAATTGGAAACAATTATGCGGTTGACTATGCGACCGCATAACGGTTATGCGGACCGCATAGTGACCGCATACACAGTTAGTTCTTTTGGCTATTTTGTAACCAATTATGCGACCGATATGTGGTCCGCTATCGGTGATGCGATCGCATACCTTGTTCCGGAGCTCCATTTTTGGATTTTTAACACCCGACCCTATTTCGTTAAATATACTCTTTGGGCCATTTTTGAGACATAATCTGATATTTTAGAGTGAGAGAGAGTGACCTAGAGTGACAAGGTGTTCTTCAATAATTTTTCTTCAATTCTTGCTCAAGTTCTGGAAGATTAAGAAGGGAAGCTGGTCTTCATCCTAGAGGTAAGATTCTACACCCTAAACCCTAATTTCAAAATTTTCTGAAAATGGGTAACTAGCAAGATAATTTCTGGGCATGAGAATTGTTTATTTTACATACATGTGTTGTCAAAGGGTGTAGGAAGATTGTTGAGCTAAAAATGATAAAGATTGGGTTGTGGGATGATGAAATCCTTCATAAAAGGGACATGGAAACCTTATGCACACCCAGTGTTTAATAAAATGCTCAAGTGAGCTAGAACCATGATCATCTTCCTAATTTTGATTTAATTTATTATATTTCTAAAATAGATTGAAGTTGCTAAGAATTTCGGAACGTTTTAGAGTTTAAGGAAGCTCAATTGAGGTATGTTGGATAAACTCTTCTCTTATAATTGAATCCCACGATATTCATATAAATTATGTAAGTCCCGAGTGATTCACTATGAAATTGGCTATTCTGAGTAAGAATGGGTTGAAAGAAATATCTTCAACAAGCATCCCAAATGCTCTATTCATGTTATGTTACCAATTGAGGATGTGTTAAAATATGGGATGTGCATTAATAATGTTTCGACTTTAAGTCAAGTTCAAATGAAGGCTATTATGCCAAATTTTGTGAAATATCTCTATGTGCATTAGACTCTAAATTGCTCACATGTGTACTACACACTTTGATTTGAATTGTGTTTATTGTTGATGATGAGGATGATATTTGAAATTGATAATGTGAGCATGAAATACTCAATATGGCCAGCGTGCCAAGAATGATCTTATAATTATGGCCACTAGTGCCAATGAAATAAAAAGATGTGAAAGTATTATGAAATGCGATGATTGATATAAAAAGGCTGATATCTCAAATAAGACGGCCTAGCTGGTCGAGTCGTGATCGGACACCATGCCGCACACATGGTGGTGATTGTGCTGGAAATTGTAATTGAAATTGTGATTGTGGTCGATGTCCCTAATGGATAGCCTAGCCGATCGGGTCGTGATCGGACTACGTGTTAAAGACGGTGGTATTGATATTGAGAGAAATTGTGGTTCATGTCTCTACTGAGATAGCCTAGCCGATCGGGTCGTGATCGGACTCCGTGCTAAGAGTGCGATGGTACTGGTTTTGTGAATAATGGTATTGTGAATAGTGGTATTGGTATGGCGAATAATGGTACTGGTATTATGGACAATGGTATATCGATACAATTAATCTCCCAACGTGAGATATGGAAATTAATTTGAACACTATCTTGATCCTAAATTGAGGTTTGATGTTAATTAAGGCTTTCATTGATATTATGATAATCTTATTTGTATTATTTGTCATTCTATTGAGAGGGAGTTTAGTTATACATACTAGTGCTATTCGAGAGTACTAACATCCCTTTTGTCGGGGGCGCTGCATCTTTCAATGGATGCAGGCGGTTCCACAGCAGGAGATATTGGTCAGTGATAGCAGTGCACCTTCTTCCCAGCTGACTTGGTGAGCCCCACTTCATTCCGGGGTCATGAATCTTTTGTACTTTGTGTATTCTGTTTGAGGTATAACCGGGGCCTTGTTGCCGGCATTATCATTGTACTCTTCTTTATCTATAGAGGCTCCGTAGACATAGTGTGTGTTGTGTATAGGTGTTGAGAAAAGACAAACTATGCTATGTTGTGGTTGTATTACTTGTTCATTTGAGACTTTAAAAATGGTGAAATTTATGGTAAGAAATTTGTAATTGCATACATGACCACTTTATTGTTTAATTAAGAAAAACATATATTCTCTTTATTCATGAATGAGTTTGGGTAGAAGGAATCTAACAGGCTTTCTCGGTCGGGCTCACTCGGTTGAGCGCCGGTCGCGCTCCTCAATTTTGGGGCATGACAACCCATTAGGGTTTTCAAGGGTCAATATTACTGAGACCCTTTATTTCGTAATGCCTTAGCATAAAATAAAGGATTTGTTCGAGAGTTCGAACGACTTTGTACCCATTAGGGTTTTCGAGGGTCAATATTGTCGAGACCCTTAGTAATTTAGCCGAGGGTAGCTTTTTAACCGATTTATGAAAATATTCTAAGGCCTATTTTATAACGGGAATCAGACGTCTCTGTACCATGTTAATTTGGCCGTAGCCTTTAGTTTGGGATTTTCCCCTTAGGCTTGTTTCCCTACTATACTTCGAACTCGTTCGAAGTGTGAGTACCCGAGTGGGGTGGCCGTGGCTTATAAAATCAAGGATTGCCTTTTTAAGGTCTTACGATTTTGAGGTTTAGTAATTCGATCATGTCGATTTTTTAGACAGCAGTCCCCGAGTATAGGGTAAATTGTTTGAACTTCAGTTGTGATCGGCCCTTAAGCCAGTTTCCACAATAGATCATAAGTATGAAATTGTAAAGTATAAATTTCTCTAAGGCATGAAACATCTGGTAAGGAAAAATACTTCTTTCAATAGATTATACATGCGTACATGTTTTGCCATTATGGCTCAAGTAATCTTCATGGACACGATTCATTTGACCATTTGGTCCTTTACAAAAATTTTCTATCGAGACCTTGTCGACACGAAGTATTTTCCTTGTAACTATCCGAGGGTAATGCCCCACAGTATTCGAGGTTGATTATAAAGGAGCCTCGGATACTGTTGAATTGCTCTAAGTTAGCACGAACAATGGTTGCCTCGTTAAAAACCTCGCCAGAAAAATCCATTTGAGACAAAATCGGTCTAAGGTAAAAAGAGTGCAACACGTGCTTTCAGACCTAAGGACTTTGTGTTTGAAGAATCCTTTGATGTCTTCGATTAAACACCTGCAAATGGTTAGTATAAAATATAAATGAAAATGGAGAAGGTCGTACCTTAGCAGTAATATCGTTTGAGGAGTAATATATTCTAATTATTTGGTAATTGTTCGCCGTTCACCATGCCAAGTTTGTAGGATCCTTTTCCGATGATATCGAGGACCTGATACGGTCCCTCCCAGTTTGGGCCAAGTTTTCTTTCGTTTGGGTCTCGAGTATTGAGAGTAACCTTCCTCAGAACCAAGTCCCTGATTTTAAAGTGCCGAAGATTGGCTCT
Source organism: Nicotiana tabacum (assembly GCF_000715075.1). Lineage (NCBI taxonomy): Eukaryota > Viridiplantae > Streptophyta > Magnoliopsida > Solanales > Solanaceae > Nicotiana > Nicotiana tabacum. Next base: position 55,655,276 of record NC_134088.1, read on the forward strand.
TTGGTTGTAGTACCTTTCGATCCGTTATTTCTGTGCGGCCATCCGAACAAAGGCGGCTTCCCGTTTTTCATCTAGCAATTCAAGGCTCGTATTCATAGCCTCATGATTTGACTCTTACTGTTGCATATCGATGCCTGACGCTAGGTTCCCTGACTTTAACCGGGATCAGAGCTTCGGCGCCATATACTAAGGAAAACGGTGTTTCCCTCGTACTGAATTTTGACGTTGTTCGATACGCCCAAAGGACTTCGGGCAATATTTCTCTCCATTTTCCCTTAGCATCGTTCAATCTTTTCTTTAGATTTTGAATGATGGTTTTGTTTGTCGATTCGACCTGTCCGTTCCCACTAGGATGATATGGCATCGATAAGATCCTCTTTATTTTGTGATCTTCGAGAAATTTTGTCACTTTGCCGCCGGCGAATTGCTTTCGATTATCGCATACGATCTCGGCGGGCATCCCGAATCGGCATATAATGTGGTCCTAGATGAAGTCTATGACTTCTTTCTCTCTAATTTTCTCGAAAGCCTGTGCTTCAACCCATTTAGAGAAATAGTCAGTCATAAATAAAATAAATTTAGCTTTACCTGGGTCGATGGCAGAGGACCGATGATATTCATTCCCCACTTCATAAATGGCCATGGGGATTAGACTGAGTGGAGTTTCTCTCCGGGCCGGTGAATCATCGGCGCATACCTTTGACATTTGTCGCACTTTCGAACAAACTCTTTTGCATCCTTTTCCATATTGGCCCAATAGTATCCTGCTCTAATGACTTTGTGAACCAATGATTCGGCACCGGAATGATTTCCACAGGTACCCTCGTGGATTTCTCGTAGGACGTAGTCGGTATCTCCTAGTCCCAAACATATTGCCAATGGTCCATCTAACATCCTTCTATATAGTGTTCTGTATTCGGCCAACGTGAATCGTGCGACCTTCGTACGTAGGGTCCTCAATTTTTTAGGATCTGATGGAAGCTTCCCGTTCTTTAGGTACTCGATATATTTGTTCCTCCAATCCCATGTTAGACTTGTGGAGTTGATTTCAGCGTGGCCTTCTTTGATTACTGAACTTGAAAGTTGTATGACAGTCCCCGAGCCAATCTCGCCATCTTCAACTGATGACCCCAAATGTGCAAGGGCATCGACCTCGCTGTTTTGTTCTCGAGGAACATGCTGTAAGATCGATTCTTTAAACCGATGTAGAGTCACCTGTAATTTGTCCAAGTACCTTTGCATTCGATCTTCTCGAACCTCGAAAGTTCTGTTAACTTAGTTTACCACGAGCAGGGAGTCATATTTGGCCTTGATTACTTCCGCTCCTAAGACTTTAGCTAGCTCGAGACCTGCAATCATGGCCTCATACTCGACCTCATTGTTAGTTAACTTGGAAGTTTTGATAGCTTGTCTAATTGTATTACCTGTGGGAGCTTCAAAACGATGCCTAGCCCGGACCCCTTCACGTTCGAAGCGCCATCTGTGAAGAGAGTCCACACCCCTGATGATGTACCCAACTTTAATAACAGTTCCTTTTCGACCTCGGGTACGAGGGCCGGCGTAAAGTCGACACGAGGTCTGGCGTAAAGTCGGCCACGAAGTTCGCTAAGATTTGAGACTTGATGGCCGTTCAGGGTCGATATTCGATATCGTACCCACTGATCTCGACGGACCATTTGGCCAATCGGCCCGAAAGTTTGGGCTTATGCAAAATATTGCGAAGGGGATAAGTAGTCACCACACAGATCGGGTGACATTGAAAATATAGTATTAATTTCCTAGAGGCGCTTATTATGGCAAGCACTAATTTCCCACATGCTCCACATCTCATGACAATCGCAACCGCTTCAGCTCATGTTTAATTCTAAATGCGGGTACCGGGTTTCGACCTCACCTAAAGTTCGACTAACATAGTAAATAGGAAATTGTGTACCTTGTTCTTCTCGAACTAGGACCCCACTTACCGCGATTTTCGAGACTGCTAAGTACAAGTAGAGTTGCTCGTCCGCTTTCGGAGTATGAAGCAATTGCGGGCTCGAGAGGTACCGCTTTAATTCTTCCAACGCTCGTTGGCATTCCGGGGTCCATGCAAAATTGTTCTTCTTTTTGAGCAGTGAGAAGAACTTGTGACCTCTATCTGAAGACCTCGAGATGAATTGGCCTAGGGCGGCTATGCGCCCTGTTAATCTTTGTACGACCTTAACATTGTCCACGACTGTGGTGTCTTCGATTGCCTTAATCTTATCGGGGTTGATTTCAATACCCCGATTTGATACCATAAAGCCGAGGAACTTGCCTGAGCCGACCCCGAATGCACATTTCTACGGGTTGAGTTTCATGTTGTATTTCCTTAGTATATCGAAGGTCTCCTGTAAATGTGTCAAATGGTCCTCTGCTCGTAGGGACTTAACTAGCATATCGTCAATATAAACCTCCATTGACTTACCTATTTGTTCTTCGAACATTCGATTTACTAAGCGTTGATAAGTGGCACCGGCATTTTTTAATCCAAACGGCATTACATTATAACAATAGTTGACGTACTTAGTGATGAACAAAGTCTTTTTCCTGATCCTCCGGGTTCATTTGTATTTGATTGTACCTGGAGTAGGCATTGATAAAACTAAGGATATCATGGCCAGCCATGGCGTCGATCATGCGATCGATATTCGGCAAAGGAAAAGAGTCTTTAAGACATGATTTGTTTAAATCTTTATAGTCTACGCACATTCTAAGTTTATTTCCCTTTTTAGGGACTACGACTACGTTTGCTAACCATTCGAGATATTTTACCTCTTGAATGGATATATTTGAGAAGTTTGGTTACCTCGTCCTTGATGAATGCATGTTTTACCTCGGACTGGGGCCTTATCTTTTGTTTTGCGGAACTTCGGGTCCAAGCTCAGTCGATATGTAGTGACTTCCGGCGGGATCCCTGTCATATCTAGGTGCGACCAAGCAAAAAAATCCATATTATTGATAAGAAATTTAATGAATTTTTCCCGACCCGCAGACCTTGTCACGCCCCAAAATCGGGGAGCGCGACCGGCGCTCAACCGAGTGAACTCGACCGAGCAAGCCTATTAGATTTCCTTCTACCCAAACTCATACATGAATAAATATATATATATATATATATATATATATATATATTCGTTAATCAAACAATAAAGTGATCACTTCTGCAATACCAATTCATTTCCAATAGCTTCATTCTTTTTAAAGTCTCAATGGACAAGTAATACAACCACAACATAACATATTTTGTCTTCCCCATCACCAATACACAACCCACACTGGTCTACAGAGCCTCTATAGATAAAGAAGAGTACAATGATAATGCCGGCAACAAGACCCTGGCTATACCCCAAACAAAATACACAAAGAACAAAGGATTCATGACCCCGGAATGAAGTAGGGCTCACCAAGTCAGCTGGGAAGAAGGTGTACTGCTATCACTGATCAATCTCTCCTGCTGTGGAACCACCTGCATCCATTTAAAGATGCAGCGCCCCCGGCAAAAGGGACGTTAGTACCGTCGAATAGTACTAGTATGAAAACTAAACACCAATTTAAGAATTTAGAAATACAAGATAATTATGATGAACCAGTGCAGAAATAGAATAATATAGATAACTGTCTCAACCATAGCAAGCTTATTAAAAGCTATCAACAAAATTTATAGGATTTAATATGAAATCCTATGTAACCATCTTCACACAAAGCGGCCCTGCCGCCTCACCCGATGTATGCAGGTGGAGGTGTACGTACAATACCACAACTCTAATCAAGCGGCCCTGCCACCTCACCCCAATATATGCGGGTGGATGTATAACCACAGTACCAAGAACTTACACAAGGCGACTATGCCGCCTCACCCCAATGTATGAGGGTGGATATGCATCAACGATACCAATACCAGCAAAAAGCGGCTATGCCGCCTCTCCCAATGTATGCGGATGGAAATGCATCAACGATACCAATACCAACACAAAGTGGCTATGCCGCCTCACCCCAATGTATGCGGGTGAAAATGCACCAACGATACCAATACCAACACAAAGCGGCTATGCCGCCTCACCCCCAATGTATGCGGGTGGTGGTGCCACAACAATACCAAAACTATACACAAAGCGGTCGTACCGCCTCACCCCAATGTAAGCGGGTGGAGGTGCAGTCCCACAATACCATAATCCCTATACAAAGCGGTCATGCCGCCTCACCCTAATATATATGCAGGTGGAGGTGTATCATAGTCACAATCTTTATACCATAATCCCTAGACAAAGCGGTCATGCGCCTCACCCCAATTTATGCGGGTGGAGGTGTATCACAATCACAATCTCTATACCATAATCCCCACACAAAGTGGTCATGCCGCCTCACCCCAATGTATGCGGGTGGAGGTGTATCACAATCACAATCTCTACACAACTTGACATAATACCTTTCACATAAATCACGACTAGAAATTTTAACATGTGGATACGTAATCCATGGTTTGGGACACATCCTCAATTTATAATGCAATATGATAAGAGCATTTGAAATATGAATTTGACATATATATTCATCACAAAACTTATCGGAATACTCGATTTATAATCAACATCTCGGAACTCACAAGGATAATGAGAATTCCAACTCTTAAAGAAGAGTTTAGCCAACATATCTCAAATTCTCTCCTTAATGATACTACAACGATGCACTACACTAATCAACTTCAATATACAATAACAACATCCAATGAGACCAATATTAGTAACAAATCCCATAGGTTCAATGTATTCATAAATTTCATCGCCAAGATTACCATTCACCTTCTCCCTTATTTTTTCAAAAGTACTATTCATGTCATGAACTAGATTTTTATAATCCAATCTTTCAACCATTAAAACTTGCAACAAATGCTTCAAATAGTTCTAACTACTCATATTAAACGAGTTTGAAGCATTGGAATTACCTCTAGTAGCTCAATCTTGAAAAATCACAACTTTGGTGATTTTTGTGTTCTTGAGGATTTGATGATGAAATCTTGTATTTGGATGTAAGAATGATGTTAGAACTCATGTATATTGAGTAATAATCAACCCAAAACATCATTAACAACTTACCTTGATTGATTGGACTTGATTTGAGCTCAAAATCGTCCCTTCACCTCAAGAACCCTAACCCCCAAATACTCAAAATATCCCCCTTCCCCGACCTTGTATTTATAGGCCCAGATTTCTGGGTTTCGGATGCGGCCCTGGATGCTTCGCATCCCCACTTCACTCCTCTTTGAAGCTCGGATGCGGACCTGGACGCTATGGCAGCACTTCACTGCCAGCCTCTCTTTCGGACGCGGCTTCGGATGCTTCGCATCCGCAGGCTCATCCACTAGCCTTTAGTAATTTGATCATAACTTCTTGTAGGAATGTCCGAATGACGAACGGTTTGAAGCGTTAGAATCTAGACTCAAAGGGCTTTAATTTTATAGGTAGATCACCTCACAAGTCGTTATACTTTGGTAGCAGCATACGTTTAAAGTAGGATCTTGTGCGAATTGAGACATCCTTTCCACTTAATGAATCCTACTTGTTCCACACGAATTCTTTCCATTCACAAAACTCCTTAGTATGTTTCAACACACCTTAAACATATACGTTTCATTTCGAAATAATGTGGTTCTATCCCATGGGTCTCCTTTAATACTCTAACACGTTATTCCCAAATACCGTTGGCATACTTTAAAATATTAAATCATTAGAAAAATTTTCCGGGGCCTTACATTCTCCCCCGCTTAGGATCATTCGTCCTCGAATGAGGGTAAAAAACTGTCATTAGCATCTTACGCTACTCAGTTTGTTTCATATTATATTCGAGCAGCCCCAATTTGACTAACTCCCAAAATTTCCAAAAATTTTGCCAGAGTTTCCCTTGTAACTAGGCCTATCCACATGTCAGAGAGCCCCAGAAACAAGTCCTAACAACATATACATATTCCAACGACGTCACATAATACAAAACAACACCAAATGTGGTTTCATAAGCAATATATATCCAGAAACGAACACCCTCAATGCCAATTGTTCACATGATACAAAATTCATAAAAAGTAAGTTTTATAATTTTCCTAGATCACGACTTAAAATACATGGTCATTCAAACAAATAAGGATACTTTTTCTTCATTTCTTCCTCGGCCTCCCAAGTAACCTATCCAACCTGTTGGTTTCGCCACAACACTTTTACTGAGGCAATTTATTTATTCCTCAATTTTCAGACTTGCCGATCAATAATAGAAATCGGAATCTCTTCGTAATTCAATTTCTCATTTACCTCAATAGTCTCAACCGGAACAATGAGTATCGGATCTCCAACTACTTTCTTCAACAGACACATGAAACACCGGGTGTACTAATGACATCTCAGGTAGTAGCTCAAGCTTGTACGCCACCTCACCGATCCTCTGAATGATTTTGTATGGTCCGACATACCTCAGACTCAATTTCCCTTTCTTACCAAATCGCATTACACACATCATGGGGGAAACTTTCAAGAATACCCAATCATCTTATTTGAACTCCAAATCCCTACGACGAGCATCCGAATAGGATTTCTGATGACTTTCAGCAGTCTTCAACCGTTCCTTAATGATTTTAACTTTTTCCATAGCCTGATGCACAAGGTCTGGCCTTATCAAATCTGTTTCCCCAATTTCGAACCACCCAATGGGAGATCTACATCTCCTACCATATAAAGCCTCAAATGGTGCCATCTGAATGCTAGCATGATAGCTATTGTTGTATGCAAATTCTATAAGTGGTAAATAATCATCCCAACTACCTTTGAAGTCCAGCACACAAGCACGCAACATATCCTCAAGCGTTTGAATAGTCCGCTCTGCCTGCCCGTCAGTCTGCGGGTGAAAGGCCGTACTAAGATTCACCTGAGTACCCAAACCTTGTTGAAATTTCTTCCAAAAATTAGCAGTGAATTGTGCTCCCCGATCAGAAATGATGGAAACTGGGGTGCCATGCAACCTGACTATTTCTTTGATATACAACTGAGCATACTGCTCCACTGTGTCGGTAGACTTAATCGGCAAAAAGTGTGCAAATTTCGTGAGTCGATCCACAATCACCCAAATTGAGTCAAACTTGAGCGGAGTGCACGGTAATCCTACCACAAAGTTCATATTAATCATTTCTCACTTCCACATTGGAATTTCTATGTTCTGTGCCAACCCACCGAGCCTTTGATGTTCGACCTTCACTTGCTGACAATTCGGACATCTTGCCACAAAGTCCGCCATATTCCTCTTCATATCATTCCACCAATAGACTTCCTTAATATCATGATACATTTTTGTAGAACCTGGGTGCACAGAATACCTAGAAGTGTGAGCTTCAGTCATAATTCTTTCCCGGAGACCACCCACATTTGGAACAAATAGACGTCCTTGGTACCTTAGTGTACCATCATCCATGCCAAGAGAAAAACCATTGTTTTATGTTTTTGAACCCCCTCCTTTAATTGCACCAAAAATGGATCGTTGTATTGCTTCTCTTTGACTTCCACAACAGGCGATGATTCAGCCCTACTTTGAACAATTACCCCTCCTTCATTAGAGTCCACAATACGAACTCCCAAACTAGCCAATCGATGAACTTCCTTGGCCAACGGCCTTTGACATGCCTCCAAGTGAGCCAAACTACCCATAGATTTTCGGGTAAGAGCATCCGCCACAATAGTGGCTTCCCCAGAGGATATAGAATATTGATATCGTAATACTTACATAACTCATGCCATCTTCTCCACCTTAGATTCAATTTCTTCTATTTGCAAATATATTGAAGGATCTTTTGGTCTGTGAATATGACCACCTGGACCCCATACAATTTATGACACCAAACCTTTAATGTAAAAATCACAGCCGCAAGTCCTAAGTCATGTGTTGGATTGTTTTTCTCATGATTCTTGAGTTTCCTAGAGGCATAAATGATCATCTTGCTATATTTCATCATTAGTGAAACATCTATATCAGATTTCTTTTCCAATTCTTCTCGCCTCATTCTTCCTAGTTAGTGAATAGCCATGCGTTCTTCCATATGTTACGTGGTCTTTTCCCTTAGTTGGGAAATCATCCTGCTCGCCTCTCGACACTTGTTGGGATATCCGTGGGAAAGTGTGTTCATCCGTGTATCACTTAACACTTCCTTGCTTGTAAGATTTCTAAGAGACTCCCCATCAAACCCAGATGCACTCTTGGGTTTTTATAACATCACATTTATCTCTCCCACTCGTTCTGTCTTTCTTAAAGCCTTGGAACTTTATCTAAATCGCAAATCCGTGATTAACTCATTCTATGAACTCGCAAGCCTTTCTCATTTGATTTATATTACTTCCTTGGGTTCCATTGTCCCTGACTCTCTAACAAGTATAAACCCTTTTACAAACCTTACTCTTAGTTTCTAGTATCATTGACCCTGTCATGTACAATGTTACATACGAAGAATTTACATTGCTTAACCTTCCACATTCTTGGTGTACTAGTGGTTTATCATTTGCATATTCTTTCAGAGAATCACGTTATCCCTTACCACTATTCTAGACAACACATGTCTTCAACAAAATATCCAAACATCATAACTACATGGCTCTACTCTCGTTTTATGAATGCAATATGATAAGAGCATTTGAAATATGAATTTGACATATATATTCATCACAAAACTTATCGGAATACTCGATTTATAATCAACATCTCGGAACTCACAAGGATAATGAGAATTCCAACTCTTAAAGAAGAGTTTAGCCAACATACCTCAAATTCTTTCCTTAATGATACTACAACGATGCACTACACTAATCAACTTCAATCTACAATAACAACATCCAATGAGACCAATATTAGTAACAAATCCCACAGGTTCAATGTATTCATAAATTTCATCGCCAAGATTACCATTCACCTTCTCCCTTATTTTCTCAAAAGTACTATTCATGTCATGAACTAGATTTTTATAATCCAATCTTTCAACCATTAAAACTTTTAACAAATGCTTCAAATAGTTCTAACTACTCATATTAAATGATTTTGAAGCATTGGAATTACCTCTAGTAGCTCAATCTTGAAAAATCACAACTTTGGTGATTTTTGTGTTCTTGAGGATTTGATGATGAAATCTTATATTTGGATGTAAGAATGATGTTAGAACTCATGTATATTGAGTAATAATCAACCCAAAACATCATTAACAACTTACCTTGATTGATTGGACTTGATTTGAGCTCAAAATCGTCCCTTCACCTCAAGAACCCTAACCCCCAAATACTCAAAATATCCCCCTTCCCCGGCCTTGTATTTATAGGCCTAGATTTCTGGATTTCGGATGCGGCCCTGGATGCTTCGCATCCCCACTTCACTCCTCTTTGAAGCTCGGATGCGGACCTGGATGTTATGGCAGCACTTCACTGCCAGCCTCTCTTTCGGACGCGGCTTCGGATGCTTCGCATCCGCAGGCTCCTCCGCCAGCCTTTGGTAATTTGATCATAACTTCTTGTAGGAATGTCCGAATGACGAACGGTTTGAAGCGTTAGAAACTAGACTCAAAGGGATTTAATTATAGGTAGATCACCTCATAAGCCATTATACTTTGGTAGCAGCATACGTTTGAAGTAGGATCTTGTGCGAATTGAGACATCCTTTCCACTTAATGAATCCTACTTGTTCCACACGAATTTTTTCCATTCACAAAACTCCTTAGTATATTTCAACACACCTTAAACATATACGTTTCATTTCGAAATAATGTGGTTCTATCCCATGGGTCTCCTTTAATACTCTAACATGTTATTCCCAAATACCGTTGGCGTACTTTAAAATGATAATCATTAGAAAAAATTTTCGGGGCCTTACAAACCTCGTACCCAGGTATACCTTTCGATCGGGTAGATGCTCGATCAGTATGACTTGCTCCAGCTCTTCGACTACTGATTTGGTGGCGCCAGATTCATCGGGGATTATGAAGGATCGAGGGATCCAGTAATCATCGCCCTCGTTCATTCCCTGCTTGTCCGACTAAGTCGAGGCTGTGGTTGCTATTTAGATTCCTATTTTCCTTCAGACTCTGATCCTTTTGACGAAAGCGCCGATACCGGTGTTACTCGGTCGATTGCGAACATCTATTTGGCAGCATGTTATTCCCCATACACCGTTTTTACTCCATCGGATGTTGGGAACTTCATCATTTGGTAAAGGGTTGAGGGGACCACCCTCATATTGTGAATCCAGGGTCTTCTGAGCAGTGCGTTGTATCTCATATCGCCCTCGATCACATGGAAATTTGTTTCTTGAATCGTTCCGGCTACATTCACCCATATGATGATTTCACCTTTAGTTGTTTCACTTGCCATGTTAAAGCCACTGAGAATCTGAGCTGCGGGTACGATCTAATCTTGTAGGTCGAGCTGCTCCATGACCCTCGATCGAATAATATTGGCCGAACTTCCTGGATCAATTAAAACACGTTTAAACTAAATTTTTGCATAAGGATAGAGATTACCAAAGCATCATTGTGGGGTTGTGAGATCCCTTCTGCTTGCTTCCTCATCATTGAATGATAAAGTGCCTTCTGGCACATAATCTCGAGTTCATTTTTCTCTGGTGATTGATACTTTAGTGCGTTTGAACACGGGCCCTTGTGGAATATTGACCCCACCAACGATCATGTGAATCACGTGCTGTGGTTCTTCCTGCTCATTTTTCCTATTTGCGTTTCTGTCTCTGAAATGGTTTTTAGCTCGGTCGCTCAAGAATTCTCAAAGGTGACCCTCGTTGAATAGACGGGCCACCTCCTCCCTTAGTTGTTTGCAGTCTTCGGTTTTATGACCACGTGTACCATGGTATTTGTATGTTTGATTGGGGTTCCTTTGGGATGGATCGGTTTGTAGGGGTCTAGGCCATCTAGCGTCTTTGATTCTCCAAATGGCTGACACAATACCTGATGCGTCGATGCTGAAGTTGTATTCTGATAATCGTGGTGCTTCTGTGGGATTGGCATGTTTATCGAAGCCACTTTTACTCATGAGCCCTCGGGAGCTCTGTCTTCGATCGTTCCTTCAATCATTTCGGGTGGGATTGCGTCCTGGGCCGCTATTTCTACGATCAGCATTGTATGGTAGATACTGATCTCTGCTCGACCGGAGTTCTCTGTCGATATCCCTTTGAGTTCTGTCGACGGGCCTGTTTGGATAAGCGGAATCGGAAGGGGTCCCCAGTTGATCATCCTCGACCCTGATCTTCGACTGGTACCGATTATGTATATTGGCCCAGGTTACCGCTGGATATTCAATTAAATTCCGCTTTAGCTATCGTGATGCCACCAAACTTCGTTCGTTCAAACCTTGAGTAAAGGCCTGAACAGCCTAATCGTCTGTGACCGGTGGTAGTTGCGTTCCATCTGGAACCGGGATACGAATTCCCTCAACATTTCGTTGTCTTTTTGTTTCACCTTGAAGAGGTCCAATTTTCTAGTCGCAACCTTTATTGCTCCGGCATGTGCCTTTACGAAGGAGTCTGCAAGCATGGCGAAGGAATTGATGGAATTAGCCGGCAAATTATGGTACCATATCATTGCTCTTTTAGACAAGGTTTCTCCAAATTTCTTCAGTAGAACAGATTCAATCTCATCATCATCCAAGTCATTTCCTTTTATTGCGCATGTATAAGAAGTGACATGTTCATTAGGGTCGATGGTCCCATTGTACTTAGGAATTTCTGGCATTCGGAACTTCTTCAGAATGGGTTTCGGAGCCGCACTTGGAGGGAAAGGCTTCTGCACAAATTTCTTTGAATCCATACCTTTTAGAATCGGCGGTGCCTCCGGTATTTGGTCTACCCAGGAGTTGTATGTTTCCACTTTCTTGTCATTTGCCTCGATTTTCTTTTCTCCCGATTCAATCCGTTTAGTGAGCTCCTCAAACATTTTCATAATGGCGGGGTCAGTCCCCGATTCGTTGGCGTTCGACCTTTTTGGCACAAACTCGGTCCTGTGAACGACTTCTAGTTCGATTTTACTCGGTGTTTGGTGCTGATTTTGTAGTAGTGCTATAGCGGCTTGTTGAGCCTGTAACATTTCGAATATCAATTGGAGGCTAACTCCACCATCTTCTCCACCCTGTGTACCTCGACCACCTGGTCGAACTTCTCTGCGTATCCTACCTTCGGGATCAACGCCCAAATTTGTGTTTAGGGCAACATGTGAACTGACATCGACGGGATTTGCAATTGACGTTTCCTCGAGGTTAGCCTGAGGCACCTCGATCCCTAGGGCGGCTATATTGTCATTTTCCCCGTGAAATCTGAGGCCGTTGTCACCATGTGTAGGTGTTGCTTGTGAGTTTGACATGTTTATCCTGAAAATAAAGATCCTTACGAGAACAAGTGTAAAACAGTGTGTGTTATTGGAATCAGTATTAAGCAATCACTATTATCATTAGCCCCACGGTGGGCGCCAAACTGTTTACCCTTAAAATTGGATAACAATTAAACTTATAATATGGTTCTAAGGACACATAATTTCACCTAACACTAATTGATAAATGTGAGGATGAGTAATAGAAATTAACAATAAAGTAAAGCAAACCAGTGTTAGAATGAATCTCAGCCCTCGAGTTTGGACACCCTCGAACTGGTTGATGCAAGAACTATGAAAGTATAGCAAGCTAATGAACAATGGTGCGAACGAGAAAGAGAATTATATTATTTTTTGTGTCTGTCCACAGTGTGTTACAAATGATTAGAACCCCCTTTATATAGTAGAGGAATTCCACTTATGGTATAATCCTAATTACAGAAGAAAACCCCATGATTAGCTAATTAACCGTTTCTGATTTAATCCGTTCCGAGATTTATGCCATGATCCTCGACCAGTCACCGAGACTTACGCCATGATCCTCGACCAGCCACGGGTATCTCGCCTTTCTGTTATTATGCTATCTTCGATCTTGCTCGATGTCTGTCTCATTTGGCTTCGATCGCTACTAGCCTCGATCTCAACAGGTACCTCGCTTCTGAATTCGGTACCTTATCCTCATGATAAGGCCTATTCCGTTACGAGGCCGTCCTTCGATGCAAACTCCCGGTCTCGATCAAATAGTAAAATCGGATTATTCGTATACAAGTACTTTTCAAAATAAATAATTTTTTCAACTTGGCCAAAGGGACTCGAAGGCTCAAGGATGACAAATGAAGTGGGTTGGAGCGGAAAAGTCTTCTCAACCATCGTCTTGATCCACTCCACTCTGTCCATTATTTTGAATTTTCTTTTAAATACCTTTTTTTCTTTTTTCTTTCTTTTAAGTACTTATACTCATATTTTTTTTTAATTCAATTCTTTTCTTTACCCCTCACAAATAATCCCATCTCGTCCCGTTATAATATTAAATATTTTTATTCGAAATTTTATCGAATTAAATTAATTTTTTATTTTCTCAACCCAATTACAATCGACCCCACAGATGATTACACTCTGTGGGGTTGGTTGGTTTCAATCACGCGCCAAAAACACAGCAAAAAGAACAGTTCTCCATAATTGGCGGTGACTTTTAGATATTGTAATGTTTTATTTTTAAAAGCATACATAATTGGAAAAAGACAAAAAGAAAAAGAAGGTAGACGAAGAGGATCTTTGAGGTCCTCTGCTTCTCCTCCTCCTCCTCCTCCTCCTCCTCCTTCTTCTTCTTCTTCTTCTTCTTCTTCTTCTTCTTCTTCTTTCTTTTCAAACCACAATCATTTCTGAAGAGTTAATTACCAATTTATTACTCATTCATCTCAATAATCTAATACCCTTTTCTATTTGGTCGTATTACAAACTCTTTAATTATTGTTTTTGGAGAATATCAAGAAACAGAGATTATTTCTGGTAATTCTTGGTATGTTCCTCATTTTTTCATTGCTTTCTCTTGTTTGTATGTTTTAATAATCTAATGGTCAATTATGCTTTCGATATGTTAGTCTTAATTGGAGCATGAATATATTTCTTGTTTAATTGTGGAATTTAATATTTGATGATTGGTTCTGCATGTTTTTCCTTGTATGTATTTGCTTCCTTTTGACTGCTGAACTATATGCCAGGAAAAAAGAGAAGCAATGTTTTCATATCGGAAACATTATCTTTAACTAATGCCAAGTTTAACTCTTGTTGTTTGGGGGGGGGGGGGTGTTTAGCTGATTGTTTCTTACTTTATTCCAAATTATTATTATTATTATTATTATTATTATTATTATTCCTTTATATTGTCTAATCATGATTTGTCATCATGTTTGTGGGCATTAATTGATTTTTTGGATAAACTTTGGGTATTAATTGTTTAGCATGTTTGACATCCCTATTTGATGAGACCTTATTGTGTTTTGTGGATAGGGAAGTTGTAACTTATCTCGTGAAAAGGTTAACGATTATTTTGAACAAAAACCTAAAATGAAAGGAATAAAAAGATTTATGCGGAGGCTAATGAAATGTAGAGCTCGTTGAGATATTAGTAGTCTTGTTTATGGTTTATATTCTATGAGAATGATAGTATTGGCCTTCTTTACGGTCTTTGATTCACTTGCCATATATGTTTGTGTCATAAGGAGCTGAATTACCTTGATTATCATGTTGATAATCATGTTTGTTAAACGATGTCAAACACCAGATGCTGTCCTAGTGTTTTTCTCTGTCTACTGTTTATATCATGTTTTTCTGTCGCCTAAATATATTTAATTACAAAATTTGATGTAACATCACATCTTTAATATAACATTGTGCAGAGTTTTGAGTAACTATAAAGCGCTAACCAAGGACAAGACAGATGCTCTAGACGAATAACTTCATTAATCTGGAATCTGACTCTCAATGGATAAAATGATCGACTAGCTGCTTAGAGTGTAGGCCTTGTATGTGATTACTAATACATTGGGTCGATTTAATCAAGTTGCAGTTTGAGCTACCAAATTTTTGTTTCTGTATTACTACACTATGAAAGTTCAGAAAAGTAGTATCTCTGGACTAGCTAATTGTTTTTGCTCCTGCTGGTGTATGGTTGAGTGTGCTAACTGATATCAGCAGCACTGACTAAGTTAGTTATCATTCTGCATTACTTTAGAGCTACACGGCATTATCTAGGTACTAGATTTTATTCCCCAACCAACAAATTAAATAACTGCACATTTTAAGTTTGTGTAGTTAGTACTCGTAGCATTTTTATGATTAGCACTGTACTAGTCGTGCATTAATTTGCTGGTGAAGTTTCCTGAAGTTCATGACTTTGAAATTATCTGCCATAGTGATTACTGAATGAAGAATCTTTTGGATTGATGGAAAAAGGAAGGTCCATTTTCTATTGTTTCCCCCAAAGACTTGATTTTTGTAATCACTTCCCAAATTTGGGGGCTCCAAACGACAACTTGTTGCATTCTATCTCCATAAATGTTAATGAGTGTTTAAACTACTATAATGGTTTAAGTGTCCTAAGCAGCAGCTATTAACCACATAACCACATAATGTTTTCATCAGTATTTCATGAAGAAATTTGCTGCACGAATTGAAATGCAAAGCAACTAGGCGCTGACTGCTATTTACTTGGTGCATCAACCATACCTCTAGCATGTGTGTTAGTACAAATTTGTATAGTTTACATTTCAGGTATTTCATCCGATAGTTCTTTCAACCTATTAAGTTTGATGTTTGATGGAAGTTTCGTATAACATCTTCCTATTATGTGGTGGTAGTGTTGTGAGAAGTGTCTGCTAATTTTGGAACAGAACTAAAGTTTAGAGAGTATCTTTAAAGGTTGCTTGCTTTTCCTGCTTGGAGCAAACAGAGGCAGAACATTTGGTTATGCGGAAACCTGATATCCTATAGAAGATGGCTCGTTGGGAGGAAAACAAAAACAGAAATTCACAGAGCTTTTCTTTTAAAAGGTTCCTTGTATCCCTCGTAGGAGCATACAATTGGAGCATTTGGTTATATGGCAAAACTGAAGTAAGCCTTTGAAGTTTAGGCTTTACATGGCCAATCTGAAACTAGGATTAATCTCAGTATGGAATGATATCTCCTTAATGAGAGTGCTGAAGAAGAGGAAAATTAAGGATGATAATCAGTTTCACAGATCTATCTTCTGTGACGCTGATTGGCTACTTTTTCATTTCTCTTTATTCTAGTTTGCTTTGTGGGCTTTCTTTCTCTGAGTTAGTTTTTGTTGAGGAGGGAGCATGAGGGCACTGCTGTATATCTTTTTTATTACATCCATAGCATGCATATGCAGCGAGTCGTGGACCGCTACTGGATCTTAAATAACCGGATAAACAGTAGGGACTGTACCTCTTTCGTGTGATCTTTTATTCCTCCTTTTTATGGTTATTCATAGATGACAGCATTAGGGAAATATCATGAATCAGGTGGTACATAGAAGATTTGATAAGTCAAAACAATGAACTTGCGGACAAAGAATTTACTGATTGTTTGATTATCAACTCCCTGTTACTTCTCTGTTTGACATTAAATGTCTTGTTTGGCTTCACTTTATTCTTTAAATAAAAACTTTACCTCAGAATTCTTTAGTGAGAGGGGGTTTTAAAAAACTTTACTTGATGGGAAGTGAGCCCTCATGTGAGATGGTAAGATTCTTTTGGTTTGTTTTTGCTCGCAATGTAAATATGAGATCCCTTTAACTAGTGAACAAGGGACAAGTTCCATTTGTGAAAATAGCATGATATCTATTTTGGTAAGGAGGAAGTCAGTCGAATTCTTAGTAATGCATGTTGCACCAAACCTTCGCAAAAAGGTTAACATCGATTTTGTTGATTCTAACTAGCAATTCTCAATTGGAAGAATGACCATGTAAAGGCTATAGCATAGAAACTTTGAAATAAGTGAATGTAATATTACAGAGGAAATGGTTGCAGTTGCTTATGTTTAAGTTCTCCAGTATGGTCTTAAAGAACAGCCGTTTGATATCTCCAGTTGTATAGTTCACCTCCTGGTAAAATTTTGGGAGGTCTTTGTTTACTGTAAAGAGGTTATATATCCCCTTACTTTCTTTTTTTGCCAATATTAATTTTAGGTTCCCAAGTGGTTTGCCTCAGCTCTTAATTGGCAATGGAAGATGCAAAAGATATGAAGGAAAATTCTCCCCAAGAATCTGCTCCTGAACCTAAAGTTTCTGTTCTGAGGGAGGATCAATCACATGGTGAAACTCAACCTAGGCAACATATGAATGGAACAGCAAATTCTGAAATTCAGGAGACAGCCGTGTATGCTTCTCAACATTTGAAAGAATCTTCTGACAGATTTCCAACGGAAGATAGTCAAAATCATCAGACAGGAAGTTTAGGTTCAGCCTCTTCCATTAAATCCGCCGGTGCAGGTGACATTTCGAAAACAGGAAGTCTTCAATCAGATGTGCCGACAGTTCAGCGGGAAGCCTCACCTCAATTGGTAGATGATCTGAAATCATTGGAGCCCCCAACAGCTCTCTCGGAACCCACTCCATCATCTGTATTAGATACAAAAGCAAGTGATTCATTGCAGCAGTCACTGGATGGTGGTTCCAGTGGTAGTCTTTCGAATCAACCAAATAATACTGCTGATGGACCAAGAGTAGAGGAAGTTGCTTCACCTTTAGTAACCATGAATTCAGACTCCCCTCCCCTGAAAGGGGAATACCAAAAAGGATCTTCGGCACACAACTCACTATTTCAGCAAGATAATTCTCCAAGTAGTACTCACGTTTCTACTGATACACCTGCTTTATCCGCTCAAGAACACAAACCTGAAAATAATATTCATGTAGAGGCACCTAATACTGGTCAGCCCCTAGCGAAGGCTTCCAATCTCACAGTTAAGATTCCAGAACCCAGTACCCATTCTAAGCACCCTGAAAATATTGATATTAACAGAGTTAAAATCGACACAGCTGCACCAATTGAATCTGTGAAGCAGGCAGTTTCCAAGTTTGGAGGCATCGTTGACTGGAAGGCTCATCGAGTACAGTCTGTAGAGGTAAGCTCTTGAACCCTTACTATACTGATTGATTCTGGACTCAGAAATCCATTTAGCTGTCAGTGAAATGGGTGTCTCGCAAGCAACTTTAGACGATTATATTTAATTCAACATTGCATGTGCAAGTCCACCTGGATAGTGCACTATAAGCAGTGGCTGTTTAGATTTTACATCTTCCTGACCTGTACATATTTATCTTTTGGACATCTCTCGTACTATGAATTTCACAACTTAGCCTTTCATTTCTGGCGAATGCAGAGAAGGAAAGTTGTCGATCAAGAACTAGCAAAAGTGCAGGAGGAGATCCCACTGTGTAAGAAACAGTCTCAGGCAGCAGAAGAAGCAAAAATGATGGTATTAAAGGAACTAGATAGTACTAAAAGACTGATAGAAGAGTTGAAGCTGAACCTGGAGAGAGCACAAACAGAAGAGCAACAAGCAAAACAGGACTCGGAACTTGCCAAGCTCAGGGTAGAAGAGATGGAGCAGGGTATTACCGATGAGGCTAGTATTGCAGCCAAGGCACAGCTTGAAGTTGCTAGAGCCAGGCATGCAGCTGCAGTTTCGGAGCTAAAAACTGTGAATTCCGAGTTAGAAGATCTTCATAAAGAGTATGATTTATTGGTGTCTGAGAGATTTGATGCTGTACAAAAAGCAGAGGAAGCGGTTTCTGCCTCAAAGAAAGTTGAGAAGAAAGTGGAGGATTTGACTATTGAGCTCATCACTACAAAGGAATCTCTGGAGGCTGCACAAGCTACACACCTGGAGGCAGAGGAACACAGAATTGGAGCAGCGATGGCAAGAGAGCAAGATACTCTAAATTGGGAAAAAGAACTAAAGCTGGCAGAAGAGGAGCTTGAGAAGCTAAACCAGCAAATTCTGTCTGCTAAGGATCTCAAAGCAAAATTAGATACTGCTTCAGCCTTGCTACTAGATCTCAAAGCTGAGTTTGCTGCATATGTGGAATCAAAGTTGGAAAAAGAGATGGATGAAGGCGGCAACTTCAAAGGCGAACTGTCAGAGCCAGAGAAACGAACTCATGCTGAGATACAAGCAGCGGTGGCCTTGGCTAAACAGGAACTTGATGAAGTGAAACGCAATATTGAGAAAGCAACAGTTGAAGTAAATTACTTGAAGGTGGCTGCAACTTCATTGAAGACAGAACTGGAAAAGGAAAAATCAGAACTAACTGCTATCCAGCAGAGAGAAGGCATGGCATCAATTACTGTAGCATCTCTTGAAGCTGAGTTGAACAGGACCAAGTCAGAGATTTCCCTTGTGCAGATGAAGGAGAAAGAAGCAAGAGAAAAGGTGGTGGAGCTTCCCAAGCAATTGCAAGAGGCCGCCCATGAGGCTGATCGGGCAAAGTTACTTGCACAAACAGCTCGTGAAGAGTTGAGAAAGGCAAAGGAAGAAGCAGAGCAAGCAAAGGCAGGAGCAAGTACCATGGAAAGTAGACTAGTTGCTGCTAAAAAGGAGATAGAGGCTGCAAAAGCTTCTGAGAAGTTGGCACTAGAAGCCATCAACGCTCTGCAAGAGAGTGAATTAGCTCGAAGCACCAATGATGAGGATTCCCCATCTGGAGTAACACTTTCTCTGAAAGAGTATTTTGACCTCAGCAAGCTGGCCCATGAGGCAGAGGAGGAAGCTAATAAGAGAGTGGCTGCCGCTATCACCCAAATAGAGGTAGCCAAGGAATCAGAGCTGAGAAGTCTAAGCAGGTTGGAGGAAGTTAATCGTGAGATGGTTGATAGAAAGGAAGCTCTGGAAATTGCAACCCAGAAGGCAGAGAAAGCCAAGGAAGGGAAGTTGGCAGTAGAGCAAGAGCTGAGGAAATGGAGGGCGGAGCATGGACAAAGACGGAAAGCTGGTGAATCTCTTCAACCGATAAACATAACAAGAAGCCCGAGATCGAGTGTTGAGGAGAGTAAAGAATCGAAAACCTATGAGCGTGCACCAGGGGCTGCTTCACTACATCATAGGTCAAGTCCAAGAGCATATGAACAAGCAAGTAATACTGAAACTGATACATCTCCAGAAGTGAAGATCCCAAAGAAAAAGAAGAGGTCCTTCTTCCCAAGGCTCTTCATGTTTCTGGGCAGAAAGAAAGCACAGGCCAAGACAGCATGATGCGCTTTGTGGTTTTAAAATGGCTCATCATTTTAAACATTGTTCCTCCATTTTCTGGTTGTTTGTCCTGGTTGACATAGTGTAAATTCTCACTGCTTTTCTGTGTACATGCCGAGTATTATTTCTTGTACAATATCAAAATAATTCACTCACACTTTGGATGGCTGATTATAAAACAGAGTAAGGCTGTTATATGTTTTGGCTGCAAAAGTCAATAAATGATTGTGTAAGTAAATTGTCTGCTGCTTCAATTTGTCTAATCCTGGTAGTTCTGAAAGAAAATAGAAGAAACTAGCACTGTTTCTAAGTTTGGCCTAATAGAAATATATTGGTTCCTTGTGTTTCTTTGTAGTATGGATTGTATAATTCATATGTTGTGGAGTCTTTTGTATCATTTGGTATGTCATTCAATGTTAAAACACCTCACGATCAGAATTTTTTTCTTTTACCATTACCACAGTATTTCTGCCAGTTTGAATCCATGTCCTCCACTTAACTTCATCCAATCCTCCTTGAATGTTGTAATCACTAGCTTCCAATGTGCATATTGCCCATTTCTCATGGGCAGAAGATAATTTTGTATGATAATCCGATATTTACACCAAGTCAAAGAATATAACCTTTAAGAGTCGCAAATTATAGTAAGAAAACATATCATGACTGGGTGATAATAGTTTATATGTAAGACGCATGTATTGCACTTATTATTTGGTGCGACCACTTTGTGCAAGTTTTTTTCCTCGTTGTGGTCTGAAGAACATCCTCAGATTACCATCTTCTGTCCTGTATACTAGCCTATTATTTCCTCCCATTGATCATTGCTCTCTACTACATGTCCCACTATATTACCGTTAGAATTGTAGGAAACGATTGATACACATGAGTTCTTACAGAAGGTTGACTTGCTTCACCAAGTAGCCTTTATATGAATACATTTCAGTATGTCATGAAACATATATACTCTTAATGATCAAGAACAAGATGCAGAAATGGTTTGGATAATTGTTTTGTGCCATGGATTGGAGAGATGCTCGACCAGATTATCGATAGGACCAACATGGGTAACAGAAGCCTGGACAAAGATGCCAAGCATAGCCACCATAGCTAGCCGTCCTACAAAACATAGAGGAAAGTATGAAAATTTGACAATAGTTGAAAGCACTAAAAGTATGATTCAGCTGAACTAACCGTTTTTTATCTCTTTCAGCTTCCAGTCATGAGCATTCTCTATATCTCTTGCAATTCCAAGAGGATTCAGTAGAGGACCACCAGGATACCTGTTCAAAATCAAAGAGTTTTCCCTTTACTTAGTAGCAGCATTAACCCGTTCTCCAAAAGCAATGCAAAATCTAGAGTCAATGATGAGAGGCCGATTCCCCACCTTGTAATTTCCTTTCCCTACCCCTTTTTTAAAAAAGGAGTGTATATGTATACATTTTAATTTTGTTAACATATATGTAGACTGTTTGAGTTGAAAGTAATAGATTCAACTTAACCCATAAGGCCCGTCATAGATCCGCCTCTACAATTCTTCTCCGACTAGCAAGAGAGGAACCTCATGCAAAGGATAAACCCTTTTAGTATAATGTGTATACGGTCGAAACCGGGTTCGTATATTGTATGACCAGCCGAGACCGAAACGTGACGGGTCGGGGCTCGACCCCGGATTGTATCGAACTCAGGCGCTAAGTTAAATCATTGAGCTCGTGTCCGGGACCAAACAAGATCGAGGGGACTTTGTCGAGCCAAATAACGAAAAGCCGAAATATCCGCGATCAGTTGGAGATCACGGCGGAAATCTCGGCACGTATCAAGGAGAGGCCGATTGATTAGCAAATCACGAGATTTTTACCTTTTGGAGAATTGTATCAAGAGTAGGGCTCCCCTACTATATAAAGGGAGGTCTGATCGTTTGTAAAACACATTGTAACACGCATCAAAGAAGCAATTTATTGATCATTTCTAGTTCTTGTTATCTTGTTAACTTGTTCTGTCGTCGATTGAGGCATTTCCAAACTTGAGGGTGACCAACCTTCAAGGCTAAAACTGCTCAATTTCTGTGGTTTGCATTTATTTTCTTGTTATTAATTTCAGTATTGATCTATTTTCTCAACCCGTATCAAGTTATATCACGTATCCTTAAAACCGCGTATAAATTCAATTGTTATCCGATTTTAGGGTAACATAATGCTACAATTTTTTGACCAACAATAAATGTAATTTACCCTGGTTCAAGGCCTTCTAGTGCAGCTTCTAGCCCAAAGAAGGATCCAGGTTTTGCTTGAGAGCCTGGGTTTAGAAAATCCATGTACCTTTTTGTTTCAACGAACCTTCACAAAAAGAAATCAGACAGAGGGAAGTTATTGTCAGCTACTTAAAATATAGTCTTGAATCAACATTGATAAATCTTTTACCCCATCAATAATAGTTGAATAATGAGCAGAGTTGTTGTGCTTGCAAAATCAAATTTTGTAGCTCCCGCTTCATACCACACTGGCAAGTCACTCATTCCCGTCACTCGAAGCAACTACAAAGAAAATCCCAAAAATCACCAGAAACATTAAGCTAAAGTCTGACATTTTACAGAAACCAAGTGAAATGATTCGACTTTAACATAATGATGAAGTTTTAAATGACATACATCTGTATAAAGAATTCCAGCAACCGCAGCCATGGCGAAACGGGCATGAACTAGTTCTGCTTGTACATACCATCTCAAACTTTCAGGATCCTCTCCAAGTCCTAGTGGATCAAACCCAAAATCTCCTGCAAGACTACCCAAAAAAAAAGTATCATCAACTACTATGCAAATTCATTTCTCATAGCAGTTTGAATAAATTGGCAATTTCCCCTGGTTCAAGCCTTAGGAACGGATAAACTCCCGATAGGCTCAAGTAGATGGTTAAAAAAAAAAAAAATTATCCAAAGGCGAGGAGGTTGCTTACGTTCCATCAAGATAGGGTGGAGGGTCAAGCCCAGGAAGCCATGTTGGTCTTTGCTGAGCTCGAAGGACACTTCTGCACTGCCTTAAAGAATGTCCTGTTCTAGCAGGCCAATTAGTGCCTTTCAAAGCTACACAAGTTTTACATATACTCTTTCCATGAAAAGATGAACCAGAGAATGCCAGAATTTGGATGCTTCTTCCAACTGCAATGTCCATATCTTATTCTTTTTCAACAACAACCTCAATTGGTGGGCAGTGGTCATGTGGGAATAAGCAAAGGTCCATACTACAAATGATATCCAAATGTTGGCTTTTCAGCGTTACAAATAAGATAGAAAGGGGCCCCCAGTTATCCATTTTCTTCTCAGCCACAAAATTTTACCAACAAACGTTGCTCAGTGTGTAAATAAGTTCGTTGTTAAAGAGAAATGCTCAAACAATAAAATCCACCATTCCCTACAATTTCTAAGATTATGATACTAACTAATGAATGCACCAATCCGTTATACGCTGAAGCAATAAAATCCACTACTTTGAGAGACTCAGCATTCCGTTTCATTCCTGTTCTACTTAGGAGTAAAGATCATAACCCACTTAATATGTGTCGAGTGGAGATTATACTTCAGCAAACGGCGAATGGCCTTAATAATCTGCTTACTTTGAATCTGTTGGTGAATACATTTAGCAGGAATGATATTTGTTAATGGAGATTATGCACAAGAAAGGGTAAAGAAATGGCTTCCCCTTGATCTTCTTACGTCTACAATGAGTAAACCGACATCGTCGTCATCATATAAGCGTTGTAACTCTCATATTTCAAAACCAATATTCTACAAGAAAATGTACAGCACCTTCCCTGTTTTTACTACATCCCATAAGTTACTAAAAGTCACCAAACAGCTCCAACAACATCAATACAATTCACAATAAGCTCTCTGATTACTTCAACAACTATTTTGAGCGACAAGCTCGGTTTGTGACTAAACAACTATAGATTGAAACCCCTTCTTCCTTACAGAATTTATCAACAACATTAACCACAATATATTCAATTATCCCTACTAATTTTCAGCCACAATACAACTTTAAAACGACTCCATAATAGTCCTACGAGTTCAGCAACTCAAAACTTATTTTTATGATTACTAAAATACGTTTCCGACTTGTCTTTTCTTTCAAATAGAGAAACACAACCAACAATATATAATTAAGCATCTGCTCATATAAAACAAACATGAATTCAACTTAAAATTAAGTTCACAACCAGCCAATAGTGATGCCACAACAAACAACATACTACTCTTTCGAAACTCGCAAGTTCTAGTCTTTACGATCGAGCTACAACTCGTAGAAGCTTAGATAAGGGAAAGAGAAGCATGAACTTACCTTGAAATAAGTAGAACCCATGAAAACTAATCCTTATTCATCCAAAATCAGTCCCCCCAATGCATCTACAAGAAGGAGAAAGGGAAATTAGCAAGTTGTCCGAGTTTTCGGTACTAGAATCGCTTCGTATCACCCGAAATCACCTAGGGTTTGTGTGGGATTTTTGGGGGAGGAGTTGCAGGGGTTTTCTCCTATGTTCTGATCATGAAATTATGTTGAAAATATGAGATAATCATCCCATATAAAGGGCCCCTTGGCCGCCTTCAATTTGCCCCTTTATGGGGATTTATTTTGTCACTTCATTTAAGCAAGTAGGTGATGCACCTACTTGTCACCTACCAGTCTGTACAGTTTTGCGAAAATGTGAATATATCTCTACTCCAATGTCGTATTGATGAACGCTTTAATGCGTTAGAAAGTAGACTCGTACATCTTCAATTTGGTATGTGGATCATCCCTTAATTACAAGTATAATGGGAGAAATGCTCAGCTGCATTTGACCTAATTTTCAGCACCATATGAATGTAACTTGTGATGACCTTTGCCAACTTTTGTTCCACAACTCGCTTGACTTCAAAACGTAACACAAGACTATCATTTGACAAAAATAACTCATAACATAACCTCATTATCATGTTAAGCACCCTAGTCTCACCCCAAAAGTGCATGTTATAACATTCCAAACTTGCCGACTTTCGACGAAACTTATTTTCTTCAATTCGTTTAGCTTCTAAGCTTTCCAACCCTCTTGGTACTTGTTATATATGATATTCAATATTTTTAATCTCCAAGGTAACATGATTAACTAAATTTATGCAGTTTCAAATATAATCTCATTTATGAGGTTACATCAATTAACTTACGACGTACTCTCACGTACGAATATATGGGGTGTAACATAAAGGCTTCTAATTAAAATAGGGTCGGATTACAAAATACACAAAATGGTCCCTTTGAACCAATTCTACGATTGCAGAATACACCGCAGAACATGCATGCGATTTGCGAAAGGGACCGCGAAATCGTCCTTCAAAACTGGGTTGGCCTAGCCTAGTATACGACAAATCTGCAGCCGCAAAATGGACCGCGAAACCTCCCTCAAGAAAATCCTCATGCTGGTTTTTCGATAGAGGTGCAGCCCGCAAAATAGTTATGCGGACGCATAGTTGATCGCGGAATAGCCCTCAAAATTAAGCTTCACCTGGTCCATTCTGTGGCAGATCTACGCCCAACAGAGCAGTTCTGCAGTCGCATAATGGCCCGCAGAAACGCCATGTTCTGCAAAAATTTTTACCAACTCCACAATGCATTGCACAACCAAAAAGGTTCGTACAACGGGCTACAACCTTCCAATATATTTTTCTACTTCGGCACCATAAAACCTTAAAATTCTCTTCAAAATTATGGGGCCTTACATGGACGGAGTATTTTGGCACGAAAGTAAAATGTGTAGATGAGATACAATTATGGCACATTGGAAATGATAATCGAATATTGATTTACGAGTGATGCTAATATGCTGCTCTTTGCACTTTTGATTTGGATCCGTCCCTCCGGAGTCATATGATAACCTAAGTTACTTTGGGCCCTGTGAGCATGGTCGATACATAGATTTTGTACCGAGACGATACATGGATTTTGTATTGGGTTATTATGATAGATGGATTTTGTATCGGGATACATGGATCTTGTATCAGGATACATGGATCTTGTACCGGCTTGAGCATGCATTCATAGTCTTGATTCATTTAGAGGCACTCTTTTAAATGCTAACTATTGTATGCCAGGTATACATGCTAGTTGGAAGCACCAACTCATTGATTGAAGCATGCCAGTTTTTACTTGTCATACTTGAGCAACATTATGATTATCTATTGTATTGGAAAAGCATGCTTTAGGTCTTTCAAATATTTTGTATCTATATACCTGCTGATCATGAGGATATTTACTGTTCCAACTCCAGACTTATTATTGTTTCTGTGTTGTAAGTATTCAGATGCATATATCCTCGCTACTACTTCTTTGAAGTTAGACTTGATACTTACTGGGTATCGACTGTGATGTATTTATACTATGCTTCTGCACATATTTGTGCAGGTTCTGACACTGGTATTGCAATACACTTTCAATCGAGTAGATGTGTGTTATTGAAGACTTTGTGGTGAGTTGCTATACTGTTTTGATCCGCAACACATGAAGTCCACATCCTTATTTACCTCCTGTCTATTTTCTTTCTCACAAACAGCTGTGATCATGTATCAGACTTATATTTATTCAGTAGTTAGTCGTATACTCGTGCCACCTAGTTCTTGGGGGTTGTACTATTTTGGTCGTGTTTAGACCATGTTATACTTGTATCAGATATTTTACTATTTTGAGATTAATTTTGCTTTTATTATGATATAACTCTATTAATTAAAGTAAATTGGACTTTCTTCTGTGGATTGAGAGTTGTCTTGCTTAGCAAGTATGTCTAGGCGCCATTACGGCCTGATGTGGGATTATGAATTGTGACAAGTTGATATCAGAGCTCTAGGTTCATATAGGTCTCCTACTTGTTCGTATGCAATGTTGAGTACTCGTTATCAGTTGAGATCCATCGATTTGTGGTGAGGTTGTACCTGTGGTGTGGGATGTTTTCCTGATGTTGAGGGCTGACTAAAATTGTCGCTTTGTGGAGAGGTTTCCATCTATAGCCTCCTTACTGTTGGCGTTGCTCACGGTTTGGGTCCTTGCACAATATATTATGATGCTTCACGTGTTAGTTTTGGCGCGGTGTTAGTGCAGAGTGGTAGGTTGATTGCTTACGTCTCTTGGCAGTTGAAGCCCCGTGAGGGAACTATCTGGTTCATGATTTGAAGTTTGGTATTTGTTCCGAAAGAGGAAAGGCATTTGGCTATGAAAGTTCTGACCTTGGTATATAGAATTGTGATATTGAGCATTGCTGAACATAGTAGAGGTCGGGTTTGTGTGGTTGCACGATTGCCTTGGTTTGAGCGTATCAGAGCTCGTTTGGATGATAATCTATATTTTCTTGTCCTTAGGGACACGATGTGCAGGTTGGTGCTAGGGAGGTGATTCTTAGTGAAACGGTATTTTGCAATTTCAGGGCCAAATTTATGTTTCTAGTGTTGATAGTTCGATGGAGATGATTGTTGTGGAGGCTCGTAGTTTTTGGTGTTATCTTCATACGGATGGTGCAGAGATGTATCATAATTCGAGGAAGACTTTTGGGTGACAGAGGATGAAGGAGGACATTAAAGGGATGACTCGCGGTGTCTGATTATCAACAGGTCAAGAATGAGCAATAGGAGCCGAGTAATTTACTTAGGAAGGTGGCTATATCTACGTGAAAGTGGGGACGCGTTATGAACTTTGTGGCAGGGTAGCCACTGGATTTGAGAAAGGTTGGTGCAATTTGGGTCATTGTGGGAAAATGACTAAGTCTGTGCATTTCATGTTAGTAATGACTACTTATGTTTTGGGAGGGTTTTGGATTTGATAAGAAGGGTTTGCTTGAGCTACAAAGGGAATGTGAATGCTTGATTATCATCTTGGTGTACTATACGGTCTTGGGTTTTGGATGTGTTGATGGATATTTTGGTTGTTTATTGGTGAAATGAAATAGATTCTTGCGGTATTTGTATAAGTGTAGGATCGGAAGGATTAATTGGTTACATAGTGGTAGTGCTCATGAAAAGGTCATGAAAGAATTGAGGTTACATAAGTGGACTATCCCCTATGAGAAGATTTGAGGCGGTACAATTTCTTATGAGGTTGCTATGAAGAGTTTTACCATCTATCTAATGGGGTGTATGTAATATGATGTGAGTTTGGTTCGCTTGAGAGGTAGATGTCATGACTGCTATGAGGTTGAGTATGTATTTGGACTAATACTTTGGGATGTGTTATGGATAGTGCAACATGAGCTTATGATAAAGTCAGTTGAGTAATTATGTGAGGTCATGGTAATTAAGGAGGAGCGGTCATTGTGAGTTCTTGGGTTATGTGATTGTGTCTTAAGGCCAAGTTGGGGAGCCTATCATCGACGTTCGAATCACATGGTCATGTGTGGTTGTATTCCTAGACTTCGGGGCGCTTGTGGATTAGTTATGGCTTGAGGAAGATGACATCGAGATTGATTCGGGCAAGGAATTTACTGGAGGCATGTTATATTTCACCTGGCTGTTATATGTAGGTTGTGGAACGATTCAGCTTGCTTAATCCTTGATGGATATAGTGTGTAAGGGAAAGGGTTTGCTCGGTTGTTTCTTCTGGAGTACTCTTGTGCTAATGGAACACTAATCGTTCAACATGTTTGACTATATACTCGGGACTGGGACCGAATGGGTGACTCTCGAGGGTGGTTCTAGTGGGTTCAAGATTTAAGATGTGGTACCTAAGGATTTTCGAATTCGTTATGTGGCTGAGAAATTGAGATTGACGTAGGATTGTGGAAGAGACTTGGGGTATTTCTGTAACATCTTCGGTTCTGCGAGGCGATGATTGAGAGATGGAAGACACAACTTCAGACTCATAGTAGATCTCTTCAGAGCAAAATTTTCAGTTTGAGGTACTATTGGGTGTATAAGAGGGAATAAAGTGGATTACATATCTTAGGACGACAAGGTTTCATGTTGGGATCACTTGGGCCTCATGTCAGTCCATTACAAGAGTTTAGCCCCTACTTTATATTACTGCCATTTGTTAGCCTATTTATGTTATGAAACTGACGTTGTTATTATATTTTCTCATCTTTATTGTAATTGTTTTAAGAAATTACCTTAATATAATTTGTCATGTAGGACAAAAGGCAAGAGTAACTAAGGTAACAACTTTCTAAATACGTGCTAGCTGACTATCAATTAGGTATTGTTTTTACCCCTTAGTTTTTCTCTGATGATTTCAGAAGTGTTTTCTGAATTGGATAAAAAATAAGCTAAATAACCTTTCAAAAGAGTTTTCGACTGATCGCTTACGCAAAAACTGGAAACAAAATATTTTGGTAGAAAAGGATGTGCAAATATAACGAAATTTAAACCTGATCATTTTAGAAGCAAGAAGCCGGGCTCAAACAAACTTTTAGAAAAAAACACGCCTGAGGTACATGTATATACATTTCCTAGTTCATAAAGGTCAAGAATTATTACAAACTCATGTTTTACTATCTTTTACATCATAAAAGAACTTTCATTGTTTTGAAAACGCTTTACAAAATAGTCTTTAATTAAACATTCCTTCATAAACTATAAACCTATTTTCGAAATAGTTATCTTTCAATAAGACTAAACACTTTATCACCTTAATTAAGCCTTCACATAGACCCACGTAGCAACCTTAATCACCGATAGATTAGGATATAAATAATTCTTTCCTCATGTGTAGCCTAAGTTTAAGGAACTACTTTAATGTAGATTTTAAGAGATGCCTATCACTTTCCCCTTAGAATAACTAGAACCCTTACCCAGATTCTCACTAGTTGAGTGGACCATTAAGGTGTTGATTTTTACAGACTTATAGGTACCCTAGTATACTATTAAATATTAGGTGGTGACTCTTCTTTTATTAACCTCGGAGGAACCACAAGTTGTGTTTTGTTTTGCCCTGTGCAAAATAGGGTGCAACAACATGGCGACTCTGCTGGAAAAAAACCACTTAGGTTCTGACCTTAGCAGACTTAGGCTAAATTTTAAACACTTGGGGATGTTTATTTATTTTCTATTTTCTTAACAATTCACTATATGTTTACATGTTTTCATAATTTGCAATTTTGTGTTTACTTGCTTTATCACCAATATTGTCACTGACTTATCACAATTACTTGTTGCTGCTTTTATACACTGTCATTGCACTTTTCTATCTAGTCTTTGTCATACACAATCACACACAAGTCACGCGAGGGTTGTCTTTTCACTCTTCCGAACCTTCTTTTTAGAAACTCTCTAGTTTCAGAGAACGACATGTGAGGCCAACTAACATGTCATCTCGCAGTTACTCAGTCCCACTCCAAAGGTTTAGGAAACACTCTACTCTTAGAAAATATAGGTCATGCTACATACACCCCAGGTGAGTTGATCCTTAGCATTGACTCACAAGTAGGAAAACCTTCCTAATGTCAACAGGTTAACGATATGCCTTCTGTGAAATGATAAATGATCCAGATTAAGACACTAAGGATTCAGAGCAACACACTTACCTAGCGTTCTTCTCTCATTTTAGATGGAAATCAACCACAAAATCCTTGATATTGGCATGATTATGGTAGCGCCCCACAAGCTGAAGCAATGGTGGAGGAACATTTGGGGGGTACATGGATACGAAATCAAGAGACACCTAGAAGACCGAGCTGATAGAGTGCTTACTAGGTTGTTGATAGAATTTTGGGATCTGACCAAAGTGGTTTTCAAGTTTGTTGATTGTGAGCTAAAACCAACGCTCGAGGAATTTACCAGCCTTACTGAATTGCCGTTCGCTGGACGAAAGCCCATACTACCGGTCATCATGCGGATCATAGGTTTCTTTATGCATTGGGATTGGAAGAGCAGCCGAAATCAGAGGAACGTCGAGGAAAGATGGATAACTTTAGACCAACTGTTTGATAGTTTTGGGAATCTATGACCTACATCATGAGTTCTCAGTACGACAGGGAGACATGGGAGAGCCTTCGCCCCTTGACATTCGCTTTGAAATTGTTGGGACTTTTGGTTTTTTCATAGCGGAAAGGATGGATCAAATTTAATGTGCTACCTTTGATCTTGGCCACATTTTAGGGAAACTTGAGAGTCACCCTTGTCCCGATGCTGTTGGTAAAAATATTTATGGATTTGTCACCATGTTCAAGAGGCTACGATTTCTTCAAGGGTTTCAACCTACTACTGCATGTATGGGAAATATAGCACTTCTTTTAAAGAAAGCTTACCATCAATTACTTCATCGGAACCAATAACATGATTCAGAGCCATGATCATTTGACTCACCTAACTGAAGACGTCATTAGTTGGAAGCTTTCTTCGCTGAATGGCAAAGCTATCGTGAGGGACCAGAGATATTTCATTGAGCTGATGGGATTGGAAGGAATTCAGACCTATACACCACTAAGAGTTCTGAGACAGTTCGATCAGGTACAATATGTACCCCTGAAGTCCCAAATGACTTTGTTTAAGGATGATTAAAATTTATAGATCCCAATTCCAAGAGTGACACGACTCCAAGATGAATTGAGTGATTTAGTCATGATGAGCGTGGAACAAAATGCATGGTGCTTGCCAGAATACTTTTTGTGGATTTCTGAGGAAGACCAGTTGGCTAGGACTAGCTGAGATGAGTTAGCAGATTGGAAGACTCAAGGGTAGCTTTGCAAGTGTATCACGAGATTTTACCCCACTAACTTGTCACCTCCACTATGCACCAATAGGTGGTCCTAGGATCGGTCAACCATATGCTGCCGCCGCTAGATGATGACAATGACTTAGTGGAGCACATGCAGATCGAGTCCGAAGATGAACCCGAAGAGGACCCAAAGGAAGCGTTTTGAGGAGGACTCAGAGGAAGAGAGACTAGGGGAAGATTCAGCAGAGGATTACTGAGTTGCTGGTTGATTTCTATTTTGTACCTTTAAAATTCCCAAAGGGCGATCTTATAAGCCCATGAAGTGTTTGTAAAATCCCGGAGCTGACTATGTTGTAATATTTGGCAATAGATTCTCTATCTCTTGTATCATTCAGTGGAATCTTTGTATCCCATTTCCCATATCATTATACTGCATGCATCAATAATTTGATATCAACGAAAACCAATTTTGCTCCAGATCCGAACGTGTCAAACAATTTGGATATTTTGTTAACACTTACGACATAGGCCCACCTCTGGCAAAGAAAGGTCCCTCAAATACCGTACGAACACATTTTTAATATGTGAATTAATTTCTCTATGTGATTATATCTGTTCATTTCCCGAGCTTACTTCTATTCTTGTTTTGCTTTCTTGCTTATTTATTTTATTATTTATCCCACGAACAGAGGCCGATTTGTGTTGATAATTGAACTGGCCGAGCTGCCGTATAACTTGAGGTCCAACGGATAAATGACCGTCACAAATAACCCAATCAAAAATGCTCTAGCAGTAACTGACGTCCCAGGGGGTTCAAAGGAATGAGATGAAACACATAACGATGAATATGTCACCCTGTTGGACCAAGAAGTGAAATCGTTGAGAGGGGAGGTACAACAGATCCGGGAAGTTACGCATCTAGAACTGGAGAAGCACTCACCTGGTTACTAGACAGGATCCCCGAAATTTAAGAGAATGGCAGGATATGGCTGAGGACTTCATAAATCGTTTCATAACAATAAGATTAAACCTGACATATTTGCTTTAGTGAACATACAAAAGAAACCCTCTAAGTCACTCCAGGAGTACGCCCGTCGTTGGAGGACTGAAGCAGCTAGAGCACAACCCCTATTGGATGACAATGAAGTGACGAAATACTTCATCAGTGCCCATGAATGAATCTACTTTGAAAAAATGATTGGAATAATGGGCTCGAAATTCCCCGATTCGGTCAAGATGGGAGATTTCTTAGAAGAGGGCATCAAGTCTGGGAAAATACAATCCATGGCCAGATTACGACCTGTTAGCAAAGCCATACAATCTGGTTCCCTTGGCAGCGCAAAGAAGAGGAAGGAAGAGGTGTTGGAAATTGTCCCTTTCTATCAACCAAGCCTGCTTCCTCGAGCCAATCAATACCCCATAAACACTCACACTTCATCCCATCCCACTTATACTCAAGATTATAATATACATCCACATTACAATCAATTCTGAGCCAATACACATCTAATCTACCACGACCATACACCCATGTTCAAACCACCACTCATCAAAACAGACCTACTTATGCTCCTAGACCAAGCCCTAACCTCGAAACAAGGAACCCCAGATATTTCACCCTTATTATCGAACCATTGACCCAACTATTTGAAAGGTTGAGAAGAGACGGTTTGCTATATTCGGTTTAAGGAAGAATCTCAGACCAACCTACTAAATACTTTGATGTAAGTAAGCGCCGCTCATAATAGTCAGATGTCCTGGGACATGACATCGAAGATTGCTACGACCTGAGGCATGAGATTGAAATGTTGATTAAGAGAGGAGCAGTCCTCCAGCCCCACCAAATGTGAACCATAACACACTACCAAACAACCAAAACCAAGGGGTAAATATGATCACCCTAGAGGAAGACTATGATTTAAAAGGAACCATAGTTACCATCGAAAACACTAACCAACAAGGACAGCCCCTTGGGCGGCCCCATTAATCATAGTGCAACTGAAGCCGCCAGTAATGGTCCTGATATAATAGCTATGGCCTCCATAGACATCCAAGAGGATGAATCATAATTACAAGGCAGTTCTGTAGGCATATCAGTCGTAGTATAAGGGAAAAATGATAGAAACTACAGTAGTTCATGGGATGACTCGGTCAGGAAGATGCTACGCTCCTGAAGATTTGAGTTGGAGAAATCTGAATTGAGAGCAGAAACAAAGGAGAAACACAATTGACATAGAAGCGACAGAATTCTAGAGGACAATGACGGTTGAGGAGTACTCCATCGAGGAACAACTGAAGAAGACCACTTGGCACACATATCAATCATGGATTTGCTAATGATTTCTAACAGCCATAGGGATACTTTAGTAAAGGTATTGAGTGAAATGAGCATGCCAGGAAACACCACTAGTGAGGCATTGGCAGCAACTATTGGGAAGATGGTGGAGGCTAATAAGGTCACCTTTCAAAAGGATGAGCTTCCTTTAGAGGGAGTGGATCACAATAGAGCTCTATACATCACTGTCAAGTGTGGCGACATGGTCATATATTGGTCGACGAGGGATCTGGAGTGAACATCTACCCATTCTCCACATTGCAAGAATTGAGTATCCATATAAGAGAGGTAAAGGAAATCCATGTGAGAGTAAAGGCTTTCAACAGATAGCAGAAAGACATCATCGGGGAAATCTATCTAGCCTTGAAAGTCGAAACCGTTGAGTTCCCGGTGTAATTTAGGTGATGGATTTCTCGTCCTCCTACAACCTGCTACTAGGAAGGTCGTGGAATATACATGGTAGGAGCAGTTCCCTCCACTCTACAATAATGCATGAAATTTGAATGGGATTGCTAAGAAATAGTGATTCATGGAGAATGAAGTCATCCAGCTTATTCAGAACACGTAGTTCTTTTCATAGAAGGAATAGATGGGGTCACCTTCCATGCGGTTAAGATAATGTAGATAGTAAAAATAGAGAAGAATGAATGGTTCCACAACATGCAGTTGCCATATGGGTCAGGGATGACAATCAGGGAGATGATGAACTACGGATATTAGCCGGGATCTGGGCTGGGAGCTAGGTCAAACAGGATAATTGAGCCAATTCAACTAAAGCAGCTGAAGGGTACTACAAGTTTATGGTACTAGCCTACGATCGGGAGAGTCCATAACAGTGACTCCGGGAAGAAAGTTTTTGTGCCACAACATGTTCTTAGTCTCAGTCAAAGCTCAATGCTAGAAGAAGAGATCGTCGATGGGATTGGAAGGTTATTTCATCATGCCTTAAACCTAGGGAGGGAAGAGCAAAAAACCCCTCCACAAACTTTCTATAGTATCTAGCTAAGCCTAAGAAACTGCGAATCTCCGTTAGAGTTGTAGGCCTCGGCCAATTTTTCACAGCTGAAATTTTCTGAGGACCAACCTTAATTCCTTCATTAGAGACTACATGACCCAAGAATATGACCGATTCGAGTCAAAATTCATACTTTGAAAACTTTGCATATAATTTGTGCTGATACAGGGTTTACAGAACTACCCTGAGATGATCGGCATGGTCTTCTCGACTTCGTGAATATACAAGAATATCGTCAATGAACACTATCACAAAAGAATCGAGCAATGGCTTGAAAAAGCGATTCATAAGTTCCATGAAGGCTGCTAGGGCATCACTAGAAACTCAAAATGCCCATACCAGGTCCTAAAAGCTGTTTTCGGAATATCCCGCTCCCTGATCTTCAATTGGTGATACTCGGATCTTAAATATATCTTGGAGAAGTACCTTGCACCTTATAATTGATCAAGCAAGTCATTTATCCTTGGCAGTGGGTACTTATTCTTAATTGTGACCTTGTTAAGCTGCCGATAATCAATACACATTCTCAGCGACCCATATTTCTTTCTTAGAAAAAGGGTCGGTGCGCCCCAAGGCGACACACTCGGACGGATAAAACCCTTTTCTAACAAGTCTCTCAATTGTTCCTTTAGCTCCTTCAATTTTGTCGGTGCCATTCTGTAGGGTGGAATAGATATAGGATGCATGTTTGGCATCACATCAACCCCAAAACAAATCTCCTTGTCTTGTGGGATCCCAGGGAGTTCATCCGGAAAGTCTTCCGAAAATTCATTCACAACGGGCATGGACTCAAGTGTAGATGCCTGAGCATCGGTGTCCGTAACCCGGACCAAATAGTAAATACATCCCTTGTTGATCATCTTTGTGGCCTTAAGGTAGGAAAGAAACCCACCCTTCGAAACTACATCATCACCCTCCCACTCAATAACTGGCTCGTTTGGAAATTCGAACCTAATAGTCCTGGTTCGGCAATCAAGCTTGGCAAAACAAGAATAAAGCCAATCTATCCCCATTATCACATTAAAATCGACCATTGTCAAGTCAATAAGATTGGCCATGGTGTCCCGACCACATAATGTGATAACACAATCCCTATAAACTCGTGCGGCCAAAATAGACTCACCAACCAGAGTAGATACAGAGAACGGTTCATAAAGTTGTTTTGGTTCTATCCTAAATTCCGTAACAACATAAGGTGTGACTTATGACAAAGTGGAACCGGGATCAATAAGAGCATATACATCATGAGATTGGACAGTCAATATAACTGTGACAACATCTGGAGAAGCCTATGATTCCCGACGTCTCTGCATAGCATAAAATCCGCTGGGTCCTCCCGAATTCTGTGCACCCCTAGCTGCACCACGCCCTGCGGGTGCTAGGGTACCTCGAGCTGGAGGTGATGTGGATGTAGTAGCTGCAGAATTAGCTGGTTGTGCCACACCTTTGCCCATAATTCGGCGGGATGAGCGGCACTCTCTCTGAATGTGACCCCTCACACCACACCCATAGCATACTGGTAGGTCCATGAAGAAGGACCCAAAGTGCATCCTCCCACACTTAGGGCATAGAAGCCTCCGCTGTTGAAACCTTCTGTCGGGCCGACCCTGCTAGTGGGGTCCCCTATTGCCCTGACTGGGTCCAGATGGATGAGCACCCATCGAAGACTGGGCGAATAATTAAGATGGTCCTCGTGACCCTCTCTTGAATGCCGACCTACCACCACAGCCATCAAAAGAACCACAAAAGTTTCCCGCGGACCGTGCCTTGCTGCTACTCTGACGCTCCACTCTATTCTTCAATTTGCGGGTCTCTGTGGCTTTAGCAAATGTCACCATCTTACCATAGTTCATATCGAAATTTAAGGCAGCTGTAGTGGCCTCATTAATAACCAAGGGGCTAAGGCCCTGAACAAACAGACACATTCTAGCCTACATAGTAGGCAATATGTGAATATCGTATTTGGACAGGCGCGCAAACTCCATATGGTACTCCTACACATTCATACTACCATGCTTCATACTTTCAAACTCAGCGGCACGGGCTGTCATAGTTTTGGCATGCAAGAAATGATCCATAAAGGGATCTGTGAACTCACCCCACCTTGCCGGAGGGCTTCTCTCGTTACGGGATTCCTCCCACAACTCAAACCAAGAATAGGCCACCCCTTTCAGGCGGTAGGAGTCCAACTCCACTCCCTCCGTCTCTGTAGCATGCATAACCTGAAGAGTCTTGTTCATCTCATCAATGAATTCCTGGGGTCCTCCTCGGGATCAGTGCCCGTAAACACTGAAGGATCTAACTGAAGAAACTTGTTCACCATGAAACTAGCAGATTCCCCTAGATGACTAGAAGAAGTACGCCCAACACTCGATCTCTGGGCCTGAGAAGCCACAATCTGTGTCAACATTTGTATGGCTCCCCTAAGATCAACATCAAACACACCAAAATCGGAAGCTAGAGCTGGAGGTGGAACTGGTATATCAGTTGGAGGAACCGTTTTACCTTCTGTAGGTGTTGGGACAAGTGCGGTCTGATAAATTGTAGTAGAGTCAGACAGTGTAGTAACTGGAGGAATATTCTCACTCCTCGGGTGCTCACCCGCATCATTAATTATACGATCAACTGTCACTCCTGGGGTGACATTGGCTCTTTGGCCAGTTCTTGCCTTCTTCTTAGGTGCCATGTACTAAAAATTAGAGCAACTCAGGAGTTAAAGGAGGAACAATCTTACAACAAGCTTTATCGCACGATCAAGAACATGAAAGAAGGGTAATATCCCTAAATGCCGATGTAGCATCCTAATTATAGATTTGGTCGACAACACACCGATAATAAGGACTCTACTAGACATGGCTCCGAGACATCCTAGGACACTTTAAAACCTTAGGCTTCAATACCAAGTTTGTCACGCCCCAATACCGAGGAGCACGACTGGCGCTCAACCGAGTGGACCCAACCGAGCAAGCCTGTTAGATTTTCTTCTACCCAAACTCATCCCTGAATGAAGATAAAACATATTTTCCTTAATTAGACAAAAACGTGATTATGTCTACAATACCAATTCATTACCAATAGTTTTCATCATTTTTAAAGTTTCAAATGGGGCAAGTAATACAACCACAACATAACATAGTATGTCTTTCTCAGCACCAATACATAACCCACACTATGTCTACGGAGCATCTATATATAAAGAAGAGTATAATGATAATGTCGGCAACAAGGCCCCGACTATACCTCAAACAGAATACACAAAGAACAAACGTTACACGACCCCGAAAGGAAGTGGGGCTCACCAAGTCAGCTGGGAAGAATGTGTAGTGCTATCACTGATCAATACCTCCTGTCGTGGAACCACCTGCATCCATTTAAAGATGCAGAGCCCCTGGCAAAAGGGACGTTAGTACCATCAAATAGTACTATTATGAAAACCAAACACCAATTTAAGAATTCAGAAATGCAAAATGAATATGATGTACCAGTGCGACAATAGAATAATATAGATAACAGTTTAAACCATAGCAAGCTTATTAAGAGCTATCAATAACATTTATAGGATATAACCATCTTTACACAAGCGGCCCCGCCGCCTCACCTAGTGTATGCAGGTGGAGGTGTAAGTACAATACCACAACTCTACTCAAGCGGCCCTGCCACCTCACCCCAATGTATCCGAGTGGAGATATAACCACAGTACCAAGAACCCACACAAAGCGGCTATACCACCTCACCCCAATGTATGCGGGTGGAAATGCATCAACAATACCAATACCAATACAAAGCGGCTATACCGCCTCACCCCAGTATATATATGTGGGTGGTGGTGCCACAACAATACCAAAACTTTACACAAAGCGGTCGTACCGTCTCACCCCAATGTATGCGGGTGGAGGTGCAGTCCCACAATACCATAATCCCTACACAAAGCGGTCGTGCCGCCTCACCCCAATGTATGCGGTTGGAGGTATATCACAATCACAATCTCTAAAATCCTCAAACACATAAGCCTAGTCCGGCACCATGAAACATTTTTTTTATTTGCAAAATTTTACGGGGCCTTACATGTAGGGTTTGATGTATTGTGGAATACACCTCCGCCCATATATATTGGGGTGAGGCAGCATGACCGCTTTGTGTTGGGATTGTGGTATTGTGATACACCTCCATCCTCATATATTGTGGGTGAGGCGGCAGGGCCGCTTTGCGTATTGGGATTGAGGTATGGTGATACATCTCCACCCGTATATATTGGAGTGAGGCGGCAAGGTCACTTTGGGTAGAGGTTGTAGTATCGTGATATACCTCCACCCGCATATATTAGGGTGAGGCGGCATGGCCGCTTTGTGTGAGGGTGATTATAAAGGATCCCCGACTTAATATCGATAAATTTGAATGGAAGCTCTTAATAAATTTGCTTGACGTTAACGGCCATCTAAGCCCATTTATTGTTACCATGATTCATCATATTCATGTTGTATTTCCAAGCCCTTGAATAGGTGTATTTGTATTGTGTAAGTGAACGCTGTGAATGGTCTATGAGACACATAGGTGTATAATATGATATGTGAAAACTAAGGATGGTATACAAAATGTATATGTGTAAATTAAGGGAGGAAGGTGCCACTTTCGTTGGAATTGTTTGTACATGTTGTTACAATTATATTATATTATGTATTCCACGTATAGTTCAGCAGTTGATTCTAAAAGAAGGTTAGAATGATGGAAGTATAATAAGACTTGAAATGTTATTTTATTGGATGTTTTGTAGTTTCTTGATGAACTTTATTTGCCTCTTATTTGAGTTACCGTATTTTCATATGTTGTTTTGACTGCCTTACATATGAGTACTATTCCACATGTACTCACGTCCCTTTTGCCGGGGGCGCTGCATCTTTTAATGGATGCAGGTATACTTTTACAGGATGATATAGATCTTTCATAGGGATCTTCTTCACTACTCAACTTATGGTGAGCCCACTACAGTTCTAGTGGGTGTTTGGGTCTACTTAGTTTGATGTATATAGGTATCCATTGTCATAGAAGCTCCATGTACACTGTGAGTAATGTAATTAAAGATTTGAGTTTTGTCATATATTTATGTTCACAGTATTTACAGCTATTTATAGAGCTGTGTAACCACCACGAGAAAGAAAATATGGGCCATTGATCCTAGTGTAATGAATATGAAAGTCAAGATCTTATTATGTTAATCATGCATGAGTAATGATGAGAGGTTAATATAAATTAAGCTTGCTCGACTGGGTTTACTCGGTTGAGCGCCAGTCGCGCTTTGGCATTTGCTAGTACCGGGTC
This sequence comes from Nicotiana tabacum, assembly GCF_000715075.1. Classification (NCBI taxonomy): domain Eukaryota; kingdom Viridiplantae; phylum Streptophyta; class Magnoliopsida; order Solanales; family Solanaceae; genus Nicotiana; species Nicotiana tabacum. Next base: position 55,695,762 of record NC_134088.1, read on the forward strand.
CGTATTTTGGTTCCGAAGCTTGGTACAGGTTCATTATGACATTTAAGACTTGTCTGTGAAATTTAGTGAAAAACGGAGTTGATTTGATGTGATTCAGATGTCCAATTGAGAAGATAGGAATTGTAAAGTGTTCTTGAGAATTTTATTTGATTTGGTGCTAAATTTCTAGTTCTAGGTGTTATTTTGGCGATTTGATCGCGCGTGCAAGTTCGTGTGATATTTTTAGACTTGTGAGCATGTTTGGTTTGGAGCCCCGAGTGCTTAGGTGAGTTTCAGATAGGCCACAGGATGTTTTGGACTTAAGAAAATCTGGTGTTTTTGTTGTACCTTGTATCTGATATATTGTGCTTTGCGATCGCGTTGTCACTCTCGTGATCGCAAAGGGGAAACTGGGATAGGGAGGATTTACTCTATGCAAATGCGAGACCATGGTCGCGAACGCGGAGCATTGGGGGGGAGTTGCTCTACGCGAATGTGACCCGTCGAACGCGAACGCGTAGCTTCAGCTAGGCTGGGCAGGGGACCTGGGATAACTCTATGCGAACACGAGCCCTGTCTTGTGAACGTGAACGTGAGGTGGGCTAAACCTTCGTGAACGTGTAGAGCCTTCCGCGATTGTGTAAGACCATAGGGGACTGCTCTTCACGAACGTGACAGTGTTCACGCAATCGCGATGAACACTGTCGCCTAGCACTTAACTGAATCCAAAAATGGGACTTAGGCTGTAAATTCATTTTCTCAAAAATCAAACGGGCTAAAGGCGATTTACAAGAGTTATTTTCTTCCCCAAAGTGTTGGTATGTGATTCTAAACCATTCTCTTTCAGTTACCCATTATATTTTATGAATTATCAACCTAAAATCTAGAGTTTTCATGTTAGAATTAGGGGTTAGGGTAGAAACTAGAGATTTCGGAAATTTGGGGATTTAGACCTCAATTTGAGGTCGTATTCCAAAACCAATTATATATTCGGGCTCGAGGGTGAATTGGTAAATGAATTTTGGTCCGAACCTCGGGTTTTGACCAAGCGGGCCCGGTGTCGATTTTTTGACTTTTTGGAGGAAAATTTGGAAAATTTAATTTATGCAATACAATTAATTCCTTTAGCAATATTAGAAATTATTAAGTCATTTTTGAATAGATACGTGTGGTTTGGAGGTGAATTCTAGAGAGAAGGATGTGATTGTGAATTAAGTGGCCTTCGGAGCAAGGTAAGTGTTGTGTCTAACCCTGACTTGAGGAAATTAGAAACCTTAGACTATTTGATATGTGAAATTCATGTAAGGGGCGTATATGTGAGGTGACGAGTACTTATACGCCGCCAATTTACCTGTTTCCCTGTTTTCTCCCGGTTTTCTTATATTGTCTCCTTCAAATGCCTAATTGTTACGTGTTTAGACTAGTGTTGTTAAATTTATCATTCTTATCATGTTTACAGATTTTCTGGTAATAATTGAGTATTTATTTAAAAATTGAGATTTGATATTGTGGAACAAACATGTTGAAGTAAGGCTTGTACTTGTTATTCTATCTCCCTGTTGTTATTTATGCATTGCATTATGGTAAGGGGGAGTGTTAATGCATGAAGGGTGATGCCGTGCCATATTGTGAGTGTTAATGTACGAAGGGTAATGTCATGCCATATTGTGAGTGTTAATGCACGAAGGGTCATGTCGTGCCATATTGTGAGTGTAAAAGCACGAAGGATGTTGCTGTGCCATAATATGAGAGTTAATGTACGAAGGGTGATGACGTGCCATTTCAATTGATTTTATGGTGAGATTGAGAGTAAAAGCACGATGGGTGATGCCGTGCATTTTTCCTTTACTGTATCTGTTGACCCTGTTGATTTATAATATATTGGTTGTTCCAGTTATCATTCTGCTACAGTTCTTTATCTCGTATTTCCCCCCAGCATGTTTCCCCCTTCCGATATCTCATGTCTAATTCTTCATTACTGTTATTTGTATATACACTGTTAAATTGTACAGGTTGATTTGTAGGTGCTTTGCCTTAGCCTTGTCCCTACTTCATCGAGGTTAGGCTTGACACTTACCAATACATGAGGCCGGTTGTGTTGATACTACACTCTACACTTTCCTTGCAGATTTTGGTACTGGCACGGGTTGATCGAGGTTTTGCTATTGGACCGCAATTCGGAGACTCAAGGTAGATCTGTTGGCGTCCACAGACCTTGAAGTCCCCGTCTATCTTTTTTGTTCTACTGTTTCTTTCATTCAGACAGTTGTATTTCTTTCAGATTAATTACTTTTAGTAAATTCTAGAATGCTCGTGAATTGTGACTCCAGATCCGGTTGGTAGTAATTAATATAGTTTTTATATTATTCCGCACTTATTATATTTCATCTTAACTAATTATTGTTATTTACTGAATGGAAATAAGGGATTGGTTTAAAGGATTCTCTAAAGTTGGCTTGCCTAGCAAGTGAAATGTTAGGCGCCATCACAGTTCCGATGGTGGGAATTTTGGGTCATGACAAGTTGGTATCAGAGCACTAGGTTGCCTAGGTCTTGCGATTCACGAGCAAGCTTACTATAGTTTGGAGGATCGATACGGAGACGTCTGTGCTTATCTTCTAGAGGCTATGAAGTTTAGGAATATGTTTCACTTATATTCTTCTCTGTCGTGCGATTTTGTTTTCTCAATACTGATTGAACTCTTCTACTATTATTCTCTTGCATATGGCGAGAACACGTACCGCTTCATCAGCTGAGCACCAGCCAGAGCCTCTAATGGTAGCTTCTATGAGGGGTAGAGGTCGAGGCCGAGGCAGGAGCAAGGCTCAGCCTAGAGCCCGAGAAGCAGCCATGGTAGTGGAGCCTCAAATAGAGCTTGACAAGGAGGTTCCATCCCAGACTGTTCCTGCCGGACCAGCTCAGGTTTTCGAGGGGTTCATTGCCACCCTAGTACTCCAGGATGCTTTCGTCCGTTTGGTGGGCCTTATGGAGAGTGGCCCAGACTGGCGCATTTTCCATGGCACCAGCAATCTCTCAGGCTAGATGAGGAGCCTAGACTCCCAGTACTCCCACTCCGGAGCAGATAGCTCCCCAGCATCAAGCTCCAGCAGCTCAGCCAATCGGAGTAGTTCAGCCGGTTGTTGCAGCACAGGCCGGAGATGGGCCAACTATGTTTTCTTAGGCTTTGTGGAGATTGGACAGGTTTACCAAGCTCTTCCCAGTTCACTTCAGTGGTGCTCCTTCAAAGGATCCCCAGGAGTATCTCGATAGCTGTCATAAGGTTCTATAGACCATGGGTATAGTGGAGATGGCTGGTTCCGCCAAGAAATGGTGGAGAGATTATTTGTTGACCAGACCAGCGGGGTCGCCTCCTCTTACTTGGGACCAGTTCTCTCAGCTCCTCATGGAGAAGTTTCTGCCTATCACATTGAGAGAGGAGCGCCGCCATCAGTTTGAGCGTCTCCAGTAGGGCAGTATGATTGTTACTCAGTATGAGACCCGTTTTGTGGATTTGGCCCGTTATACTATTCTTCTGCTTCCCACCGAGAGTGAGAGGGTAAGGAGGTTTATTGATGGACTTGCTCAGCCTATCAGATTATAGATGGCTAAGGATATTAGGAGTGAGATTTCTTTTCAGGCGGCTGCTAATGTCGCCAGACGAGTCCAGATGGTTCTTGCTCAGGGGAGGTCGGGGTTCTAACAAGAGACCTTGTTATTACGGTGAATTCAGCGGTGCCTCATCTAGAGGCAGGGGTACTTTTGGTAGAGGGCATCCTCCCAGGCCATTTCAGTCAGCGCTTCAGGTATCTCACAGTGCTTCAAGGAGTCGTGGTCCTCAGATGCATTATTCTAACCAGCTAGCCTACAGTGCACCACCAGCTCTTATTAGTGCACTTCCACTATAGAGTTATCAGGGTGGTTATTCAGGTCGACAAGGTCAGTTTTAGGGTCAGCAGTCATAGCAACCGAGGTTATGTTATACTTGTGGTGATCCAAGGCACATTGGTAGAGGCCAGACTGTTAGAGGTGGAGGTCAGGTCATTAGAGGTCGAGATGAGCTAGTTAGAGGCTGTCCTAGGGACGTTGTTTAGGGTGGTGGGGCCCAGCCCCGGTGTTATGCTTTCCCAGCTAGGCCTGAGGCTGAGTCATCTGACGCTGTTATCACAGGTACTGTTTCAGTTTGCAGTAGAGATGCTTCAGTTCTATTTGATCTGGGGTCTACTTACTCCTTTGTGTCATCCTATTTTGCTTCATATTTGGTTGTGCCCCGTGATTCATTGAGTACTCCTGTGTATGTGTCCACGCCAGTGGGGGATGCTATTGTTGTAGATGGTGTTTATCGTCCGTGTGTGGTCACCATTGGGAGTCTTGAGACTCGTGCAGATCTTCTACTTCTCGATATGGTTGTTTTTGATGTCATACTGGGTATGGATTGGCTGGCACCTTATTATGCTATATTAGATTCTCTCGCCAAGATGGTGACCTTAGCCTTGCAAGGGTTGCATCGATTAGATCGGCATATGCTCGAGAAAGGGTGTCTAGCTTATTTGGCTTATGTCCGCGATTCTAGTGCGGAGGTTCCTTACATGGATTCAGTGCCAGTTGTTCGTGAGTTTCCATACGTTTTTTCTTGCAAGCCTGTCGGGGATGCCACCCGATAGGGATATTAATTTCTGTATTGATTTGGCTCCGGTTAGTTAGCCCATTTCCATTCTGCCATACCGCGTGGCTCTGCCATAGTTGAAAAAATTGAAGGAACAGTTACAATATTTTCTTGATAAGGGCTTCATTAGACCTAGTGTCTCGCCCTGGGGTGCACCTGTGTTGTTTGTGAAGAAGAAATACGGATCGATGAGGATGTGTATAGATTATCGGTAGTTGAACAAAGTTACTATCAAGAACAAGTATCCATTACCGAGGATTGATGATTTATTTGATAGGCTTCAGGATGCCCCAGGTGTTTTTGAAGATTGATTTGAGATCTAGCAACCATCAGTTGAGGATTAGGGCATCCGATGTCCCTACAACAGCTTTTCGGACTCGGTACGGGCATTTCGAGTTTCTAGTGATGCCATTTGGGCTGACAAATGCCCCAGCAGCATTCATGGATTTGATGAACCGGGTGTTCAAGCCCTACTTGGATTCCTTTATGATTGTTTTTATTGATGATATCTTGATCGACTCCCACATTCGAGAGAAGCATGAGAAGCACATTCGGATCATTCTTCAGACTTTGAGAGATAGCCAGTTATATGTTATGTTCTCAAAATGCGAGTTTTGGTTGAGTTCAATTGCTTTCTTGGGTCACGTTGTATCAGCAGAGGGTATTCAGGTGGATCCTAGGAAGATTGAGGCAGTTCAGAACTGGCCTAGACCCACATCAGCTACAAAAATCCGTAGTTTCCTGGGTTTGGCGGACTATTACCGTCAATTTGTGGAAGGGTTTTCATCCATAACAGCCCTGTTGACCAAATTTACCCAGAAGGGTACACCGTTCAGGTGGTCAGACGAGTGTGAAGTGAGCTTTTAGAAGCTCAAGACAACTTTGACTACAGCACCGGTATTGGTGTTACCCACATGTTCAGGATCTTATACAGTATATTGTGATGCATCTTGTATTGGTCTGGGTGTGGTATTGATGCAGGGTGGCAAGGTATTGCATATGCTTCGCGGAAGCTGAAGGTTCACGAGAAGAATTACCCTGCTCATGATTTATAGCTGGCAACTATTGTTCACGCACTGAAGATTTGGAGGCACTATCTTTACGGCGTGCCATGTGAGGTATTCACTGATCATCGGAGCTTGCAGTATTTGTTCAAGTAGAAGGAACTCAATTTGAGGCAGATGAGGTGGTTGGAGATATTGAAAGACTATGATATCACCATATTGTATCATCTCGGGAAGGCCAATGTGGTGGTCGATGCCTTGAGTAGAAAGTCAGCTAGTATGGGTAGCCTTGCATATATTACAATTGGTGAGAGACCGCTTGCATTGGATGTTCGGGCCTTGGCCAATCAGTTCGTGAGGTTGGATGTTTCTGAGCCCAACCATGTTCTAGCTTGTACAGTTGCTCGGTCTTCTTTGTTTGAGCGTATCAGAGATAGGCAGTATGACGATCCTCATTTTCTTGTCTTTAGAGACACAGGGCGGCACGGTGGTGCCAAGTAGGTTACTGTTGGAAATGACAGAGTTTTGAGGATGCAGGGTCGTATTTGTGTGCCTAATGTTGATGGACTTCGTGAGTTGATTCTTGAGGAGGCCCACAGTTCCTAGTATTCTATTCATCCGGGCGCTGCCAAGATGTATCAGGATTTGCGGCAGCATTACTGGTGGAGGAGGACAAAGAAAGACATAGTTGAATATGTAGCTCGATGCCTAAATTGCCAACAGGTAAAGTGTGAGCATCAGAGACCTAGTGGTCTACTCCAGAGGTTAGAGATTCCTGAGGGGAAATGGGAGCGTATCACCATGGATTTTGTTGTTGGACTCCCACGGACTCAGAGGAAGTTCGATGCTGTTTGGATCATTGTGGACAAGTTGACTAAGTCAGCGCATTTCATTCCTGTGGCAGTTACCTATTCCTCAGAGCGGTTGGCAGAGATTTACATCTGGGAGATCGTCCGTCTTCACGATGTGCCTGTGTCTATCATTTCTAATCGAGGTACGCAGTTCACCTCGCACTTCTGGAGGGCAGTACAATGTGAGTTGGGTACGTGGGTTGAGTTGAGCACAGCATTCCATCCTCATACGGACGGGCAGTCCGAGCGCACTATTCAGATCTTGGAGGATATGCTCTGCACATGTGTTATAGACTTCAGGGGATCGTGGGATCAGTTCTTGCCCCTTGCAGAGTTCGCCTACAACAATAGCTACCAGTCGAGTATTCAGATGGCTCCCTATGAGGCGTTATATGGTAGGCGGTGCCGGTCACAAGTTGGGGGGTTCGAGCCGGGAGAGGCTCGGTTGTTGGGCACAAACTTAGTACAGGATGCCTTGGATAAGGTCAAGGTTATTCAGGATCGACTTCGCACAGCTCAATCGAGGCAGAAGAGTTATGCCGATCGCAGAGTTCATGATGTTGTATTCATGGTCGTAGTATTCCATGTGTCCATGCTTCGAAAGTATCATGACGATCCGTCCCATATGTTAGATTTCAGCTCTGTCTAGTTGGACGCCGGTCGCTATTCCAGCCCAACAACTTTCCCAGTTGAGATCAAAGAGCTACCCTTCAATTCGAGTATAGTGGAGAGGTCAACCTGTTGAAGCAGCCACTTGGGAGTCCGAGTCCGATATGCGGAGTAGATATCCCCACCTTTTCACCAGCCCAGGTACTTTTCTATGTCCGTTCGAGGACGAACGGTTGTTTTAGAGGTAGAGAATGTGATGACCCAAAAGGTCATCTTATGTTTTAGAACTCGATTCTGCACTTTTAAGCCTTAAAATCTCATTTTTACCCTCCTCGATTTACGTGCGCAGTCCAGGCATATTTTCGGAAAGCTTTTATGTTGAAAATTGATGAAAATAAGAATTTATGCCTTAAAAGTTAATTTTAGTTGACTTCGGTCAACATATTTGGTAAACGGGCCCGGATCTATGTTTTGACGGTCCCGGTGGATCCGTATCGAATTATGGGACCTGGGCGTATGCCCAAAATAAAATTAGGAGGTCCCTAGCTCGAGTTATGAATTTTTGATGAAAATTAAAAGTCTGAAAATTATCTATTCTTAAGAATAGATTGAGGTTTGGCATTTGCTAGTACCGGGTCCATATTTTGGTTTTGGAGCCCGGTACAGGTTTATTATGATATTTAAAACTTGTATGTGAAATTTGGTGAGAAACGGAGTTGATTTGACGTGATTCGGATGTCCAGTTGAGAAGATAGGAATTGTAAAGTGTTCTTGAGAATTTCATTTGATTTGGTGCTGAATTTGTAGTTCTCGATGTTATTTTGGTGATTTTATCGCGCGAGCGAGTCCGAATGATGTTTTTAGACTTGTGTGCATGTTTGGTTTGGAGCCCCGAGGGCTCGGGTGATTTTCGGATAGGCCACGGGATGTTTTGGACTTAAGAAAATTGGGTGTTTCTGCTGTACCTTGTATTTGATATATTGTGCTTCGCGATCGCGTAGTCACTCTCGTGATAACGAAGGGGAAACTGGACTGGGGAGGATTTACTCTACGCGAACGCGAGACCATGGTCGCGAACGCAGAGCATTGGGGGGAGTTGCTCTACGCGAACGCGACCCGTCGAACACGAATGTGTAGCTTCAGCTAGGTTGGGCAGGGGTCCTGGGATAACTCTATACGAATGCGAGCCCTATCTCGTGAACGCGAAGGTGAGGAGGGCTAACCCTTCACAAACGCGTTGAGCCTTATGCGATCGCATAAGTCCATATGGGATTGCTCTTCGCGAACGTGATAGTGTTCACACAATCCCGATGAACACTGTCGTCCAGCACTTAACAGAATCCAAAAACGGGACTTAGGCCATAAATTCATTTTCTCAAAAACCAAACGGACTAGAGGCGATTTTCAAGAGTTATTTTCTTCCCCAAAGTGTTGGTAAGTGATTATAAACCATTCTCTTTCAGTTACCCATTACATTTTATTAATTATCAACCTAAAATCTAGAGTTTTCATGGTAGAATTAGGGGTTAGGGTAGAAACTAGAGATTTCGGAAATTTGGGGATTTAGACCTCAGTTTGAGGTCGGATTCCAAAACCAATTATTTATTCGGGCTCGTGGGTGAATGGGTAAATGGATTTTGGTCAGAACCTCGGGTTTTGACCAAGCGGGCCCGCGGTCCATTTTTTGACTTTTTGGAGGAAAATTTGGAAAATTTAATTTATGCAATATAATTAATTCCTTTAGCAATATTTGATATTATTGAGTCATTTTTGAATTGATACGTGTGGTTTGGAGGTGAATTCTAGAGGAAAAGCTGTGATTGAGAATTAAGTGGCCTTCGGAGCAAGGTAAGTGTTGTGTCTAACCCTGACTCGAGCGAATTAGGAACCTAAGACTATTTGCTATGTGAAATTCTTGTGAGCGTCGTATATGTGAGGTGACGAGTACTTATGTGCCGCCAATTTACCTGTTTCCCTATTTTCTCCCATTTTTCTTATATTGTCTCCTTCCTATGCCTAATTGTAACGTGTTTAAACTAATGTTTTTAAATTTATCATTCTTATCATGTTTATGGATTTTTTGGTAATAATTGAGTATTTATTTAAAAATTGAGATTTGATATTGTGTAACAAACAGGTTGAAGTAAGGCTTGTACTTGTTATTCTATCTCCCTGTTGTTATTTATGCATTGCATTATGGTAAGGGAGAGTGTTAATATACGAAGGGTGATGTCGTGCCATATTATGAGTGTTAATGCACGAAGGGTGATGCCGTGCCATATTGTGAGTGTAAAAGCACGAAGGGTGATGTCGTGCCATAATATGAGTGTTAATGCACAGACGGTGATGCCGTGTCATTTCTATTGATATTATGGTGAGATTTAAAGTAAAAGCACGAAGGGTGATGCCGTGCATTTTTCCTTTATTGTATCGGTTGACCCTGTTGATTTATAATATATTGGTTGTTCCAGTTATCATTCTGCTGCAGTTCTTTATCTCGTATTTCCCCCCAGCATGTTTCCCCCTTCCGATATCTCATATCTAATTCTTCATTACTGTTATTTGTATATACACTGTTAAATTGTACATGTTGATTTGTAGGTGCCTTGCCTTAGCCTCATCACTACTTCGTCGAGGTTAGGCTCGACACTTATACATGGGGTTGGTTGTACTGATACTGCACTCTGCACTTTCCGTGCATATTTTAGTACCGGCTCGGGTTGATCGAGATTTTGCTATTGGACCGCTATCCGGAGACTCAAGATAGATCTTTCGGCGTCCATAGACCTTGAAGTCCCCATCTATCTTTTCTGTTCTACTCTTTCTTTCATTCAGACAATTGTATTTCTTTCAGACTATTACTTGTAGTAAATTCTAGAATGCTCGTGAATTGTGGCTCCAGATCCGGGTGGTAGTAATTAATACAGTTTTTATAGCACATATTATATTTTATCTTAACTAATTATTGTTATTTACTGAATGGAAATAAGGGTTTGGTTTAAAGGATTCTCTAACGTTGGCTTGCCTAGCAAGTGAAATGTTAGGCGCCATCACGGTCCGGATGGTGGAAATTCCGGGTCGTGACACGCGTTCCACATTTTCTGGGCGTGACAGGGGGGAATATGGAGTGATATGGCATTAAGTCAGAATTAAGTGATTCTAGTAATTATGGAATGGTAAAGGAAGAATGCGATAAAAATAAGAAAGGAATGAGATTGCACTTATCCAAATCCTACCGTCGTGCTACGATTCCAGAACATTACGCAAGCACGACATCAAGGAAAGGAAGTAAAGGTTCCTTCCCGTGATGTTATTGATAAATAAGGAATCGGTGAAAGAGGTGAGTTAAGACAAAGGACATATCCCTAAAGAGATTACGCGAAATATAGATATGAGTATGGACCAACGAGTAGTTAGTATTTAATTCAGCGAGAACTTAGTTATGGCGAGACAAGAGGATACAGACAAATCTGCCGATCGTGCAAGATAAACATAGTGAACCCCAACATAGTGAATCCAGTCTCGCAGATAATGATATCGTGATCCTTGAGAAATATTCATATAGGAGTTGGGTAGTTAAAGGTACCGTATGAATGTTACGGAAATAAAAGAGTCTCACAATGAAGACAGTCAAAACTTCAGTTCAGAAGCAACTATACGAGCACATGAGCGTGGAGGTAAGTAACTAAGGATAATTATAGGTGAGTATTAACATCAAAAATTTAATTGGGTATACGTCATAATAAGCTCGCAGCTTTACAAAAGGTAGAGGTTCTTCCCTAAGTACTACAACGAAAGGCTAGCTGAGGAAATAAGGAAAGGGCTTCAACCTAAGCACAATTACCTAAAGAGGAAACGGTCTTGTAACAACATTCTCACAACTTCATAAGAAAGCGGCACCTATCGTGGCTTATGAACGGGAAGAAAAAAAAATTCAAAAGTAATATTCGAGATCATATGAGTTGCACGAAAACTCCGCCATGCGTGGGAACTAAGATAAGTTAATTATGCATGCAACAAGGGGGCACAAAGACCAGGAAAAGTAATAGCTTAAGTTTAAAGAAAGCTGAGAAGGAACAAAAGGAATTATTCCATCAATGATCCAGAGTTAGTTACGTTATGAACGCACTTAAGAGTTGAGAGTATTATCCATGCAGCATATATGTTGACAATCATACAGCCGTAAAAGATACCGGTATAAGTTAAAAGAAAGAATTGAGGCCAGGTCATTGGCAAAGGATTGAATTGTTAGAAGATTGTATCATGGATATTCCATAGCGTGCATGAAAGTCTAAAGTAATAACTAATACCATGAGCCGAAAATCAGAAGATAGCTTAAGCCTACATAAAGGTTGATCAGAAGGAAGAGGAAACTAAAGAGTTACATCAACCAAGTAAATCAGGGGTCTGATTATTGGACCCAGAAAATTATAGACATCATGATTGAGAACATTGCAGAATCACTCTTAATATCAGAGGTAAAAGAGAGATAGCACAACAACCATATTCTATAACGGCTCTACGATAAAGCCAGTTAGAAAGAGTATCATCCTCATAGGAAGTTAGTATAAAGCTCCCACCGGATTGTGTATGCACAAGAGGGGCAAGTATTATAATAGTGCTTCAAGTGTGGATGTGAATTATACTTGTGTTAAAGCGAGGTCATTAAAGAGATAGTAGATATGATGCAAAATTTTACGAGATTTTAAGGCAAAGGTAAACAACGTATGAAATACTCAAACACAGAAGGCTGTGAACAGTTCATACTTCGGATAGAAGGCTTGAAGCGCGGGGATTCAGTATCCAGGAATGACAGCAGCATCGTCAGTAGCATGTCTTCCAGCCTATGGTTTCTAGGTATCGAGAAGTCTAATTAAGAAAGTAAAGAGGAGTTAGAAACAATGTGATGTCTCGCTTGATGTTCTAAAATGACATAAGGAAATCTATGATGCAACCAAGTTGAAGGAAGCTTGCGAGTAGTATAAATAGATATGTGTAGGTCGCAAGCTAAAGTATGGTAAAGCGACAAGGTTTTCGGAAAACATGAGTAAGGACAAGAAAGGGCGAGTGAGAAGGTGATGAGAATGGATAAGTAATCGGGATTAAGCCCATGAAAACAAGTGAGTTGATGGGTTCTCTAAGTTATAGAAAGCTCAGTATAGCCTGAATGAACTCAAAGGAGTCTAAGACTAGTAGCATTACGAAGAGATGGAATGCTGCCCTGGTAGTAGAATGAAGGTGTAATTGTGATAGATAAGGGATGACGTTTGGGCCTTCGATTGACTAATGATTCCATGAATTGTACAGGACTAAAATACCACGTAAGGTAAATCACATTGGGATGCTATGAAATACAATTATGGAAGTATAGTATAGTATCGCCCCTAATTGGATCAGGAAAATCACTTCAAATATTCCCCGATGCAACATAAGCCCTAGTGGCAATGTATTACGTAAGAAGTTCCAAGTTATTAGTGGTAGATTATAGATCAACATTGAGGTGAATCAACAATGGATGGATAAAAGTTACAAAAGTATGAGATGAGATTAGATCATCATTCTTAAGATGATCAGTAGTGAAGAAGCATTAAAGGACTTAGATTTATGCATATAGGATAAGCAACAAGAGTAACCTGGAGTTTGGTAGCAAACCTCAGTAAGGATAGATCAAAGTAAGAGTTATGCTAGTAAAGTCATACGGATGGATAAACAGAGCTATGAAATAAGGTATAACAATATTCGTAAGTTCATTAAAGTACCGAGCAAAGAACTTCAGTATACCTATAAATGCCAGAGGGATATCTTATCAAGCTCTGTGTATACACAAAGTAACACATAGAGATTAGCTAAAAACTAGAGGAAAAAGGAAAGAAGAGTCACATAGGCGCACTTACAAGGTTAGAGCCGTACAGGCTGCATGATAGAAGGAAGCAACAGTTACAAGATTGAAAAGCTTCCAACTACAAGTCATGGTGTGACAAAGAGGCTTAAATGGGGGAATGCACTGGCCTTTGGATTTATTCACAGAACAGTTGCCTTAATAGCAAGGAGAGTATTAAAGCATTCGCAAGAGCTATGGGTTATGAGAATAATAAGCGAATCAAAGAAAATAAGTTCCGTTGAAGGTTGTTATTTTGGGATAAAATACGGTTCGAGCTATAATACCCCGCATTTATGGACTTGTGCCATACAAGGTACCGCATGACCATGTTAGTAAGGTGTATAAAGTGTGTTTTAAGTGAGTAGTATTTTAAGTAATTTGAGATAATTCTTAGTTATATAGATATTTCCTTAATTGTGGATATTTGAGATAATTCTTAGTTAGCGCAATATGCCACAAAACATAAGCACGACTAAGGTGCGATAAATGACCTGCATCTCGAGAGCCATCCTGTTCATATGACACCACAAGCTACACGGGACCTCAACACATGTGCGAATAATCAAACCGTCTCAATCTGGCACAACCCCCACAGTTCACAACCAAAGGAACAGAGCGTCTTCCAGGCATAAACTCTCACATTAACGATAGTACCAAAAATCTATGTACTTGGTCTCGATCTTTAATAATCATGTGACTAGCATGTCACACTCATACAATTCCCCTGTGGGGTACACTCCCATGACCTTCCGCCCAGGTAGCCAAGTCTGCACATCCGTAGCCAAGAATCCGCAAATCAATACACAATGCTCCTTCCACTGAACACCATTAACGGGCAACACTAAGTTAATGCCAGTTTACTCTGAACATCTAATTCTTCCCGGCTCATCCGAGCTCGTGACATTCTTGTCAACCGAAGTGCAACATTGGTCCTCAACTTTCAAATTCCCATGCCGCTCACTGCACCTCTCATGCCGCTAAGCGAGAATACACGAATTCAGCATAACCCCTAAACTACCAGTAGAATAATACCTCATTGGTTAGAGATCTTTCACTTAGCTCATTTCCGAAGAGCCCATGCAACACGCAACTGAATTCCAAAACCGCAAAAAAAATACAACCTCAAGTCGTGATTTAAACTATCATAACTCTTCTGGAATCCATTTACGCAATGCAACCATTTAAATCAAATACCTCCCAAATCAATCAGGTCATGGTAGTTGTCAAGCCCGCATGTACAACCATAAACCACATGTATAACTTCACACACTGAAGGACCTAATCATTGCCACAACCATGATGATTTAACCATTACTAACCGACCCAACTTATTTAAATGTACTCTTGACATGTCACAGAAATAGTAATAGCTCCATTCACAACATAATGAACTGAATCCTTACTCATCCTAAGTAACCCGAATCGCGAGACCACATCGTCTCAATGCCCATGAATCGTCTCATAAACTTTTTGATCGCACAATAGCATTTCCAACTGGTACACCCATTTCGCAAGATCTTCCGTGTATCCAAAGCTATTTCTTCCTTTACTCCAATATTGCACCGCATACCCGATGATAACATAGAAAATTCCAAGTCTCATTCGTAATCCACTGCAAAAACTCGATCCTTAATCATACAACGGACCCGAAATCCTTAGGCACTGCACCTTAATTCTTGAACCCACTGGGACGATTGTTGAGAGTCACCCACTCTGACCTGATCCCAAATCTAACCAACTTCAACACTCTACGAGCACATGAACACCCTCTTAAAAAAGCAACTAGTTGAATTCTTTTCCTTGTACATCATATCCACAAAGCATACACTCTGAGTCTTCCCAAAACCTGCACTTGAATCGACAAGGCGGAATATAGCACACATTTATCAATTTCTCTGCTCGATTTACCCTTGATGTTTCCCTTTCTTAGTCACAAATAATCCACTAATGCACGGATAACCAGAAGCTGTACAAGCCGACAACCACACGATCCGATCGTAGACGGTGGGGCTCCCCCACTTAGCTTTATTATACCATCACATAATGCAGAGCCCACAACGATTCCTTTTTCTCATTTACTATGATACCGTACAGTTAACCCGCTAAATTTCTCGAAGTCTTTTGTTAACCTTTTCATGAACATTCTGAATCATCAGTATAGTCACACACTCGACCTCTTACCGGTAGCAAGTAGTACTCTTCGCAGAAGCTTCATCAACATCACGCGACTGCTAACCTGCTCACAGGAGATAACCTACCTATGAAAATTCCTTACCGACATCTTCCAACGATGCTGCACTGGGTACAACTACCACGTAATCAGTAAATCCTCTTGAGCACATGCTCGCCCACCAGCTGTATAAGTCTGCACCTTCCCTATTGACATATTGCATCTGAAACGATAATCAAATCTTCATACCCCTCTTTATTTCAAGCAAAACTCCTTTCTGCCATATTCAATCTTCCTCCGTACAGTAACCACCATTCCAATTATAATGTGGGCCTAGTCACTTTCCACCATGCCTCACAAATCGCTCAAATCTTCCTCAAGACACGTGACTATCCTACCACAGAATCCCTATGCTACTCTGCCACTCCCACTTCGGTCAAACCATATCCTTTAAGCAACTTCTCGACCTCCGTTTCTCATACTTGACCTGCTAGTAATTTCCGCTGCGGGACACCTCCCGCCATGTCCTCCCTCACACTTCGCCTCCCAAATGTTGCCTCAAATAAAATCCATACCTGTAGCACCGAAACTAAGGAATTGCTACCAACTCTAAACCTCCTAGAAGATCATCTTCCTTGAGCCATCAATATTTGAAATACCAATTCGATTCGGAATCGCTGCACACCGCTATCTCTGACAACCGCCCCTCAGGCACCATTTCACAACACCCTGCCCTGAAGGGAAAATCCAAGAAGACCATAATACCAGCAAATCATAATGCGTTCAAACAAGGACGTCGACACTGCATCACAATGAAAATTCTACCACGCTCGAGGATATCAAGTCTCGTTACTTCATCAACCAAACCTAGACATCTATAGTCTGATTGCCTTTCCTCTGCTGGAATTAAATGTTGAACCCCTTAATTATGCACTGAGAAATCCTCTCTTCAAGCCATTCTCTGCCTCAACACATAAACGAGCACCTTACTATCACACCAACATTGTGCGATAATAATGTATAGATAACGTAGAAATCCGTGCTCAGTCTCAAAACCATAGAAAATACAGATACTAAGCTGGAACAAAAGAACATCCTTCCGCTAAGCGCTGATAATAGCCTGCTCGAACACGCAAGGAAAAAACATCCTGCACCACGTCTGCAGTACTAGTACAACTCCTCGACACCCAATTGTTAGCAAGTGCTCTGCGTCGCATAAGATTGAGTAGGAAGGAAATAAAGGCACAAACCTAAATTGAATCAAATCACACGATGAGGAAATCAAGAAGGGAAGTGCTCCTAACAACCCTGTAGCCTCTTGAAGATAAGCACAAACGTCTCTGTACCGATCCACAAGACTCTACTACACTTGCTCATGACTCGTGAGACCTAAGTGAATCTAACGCTCTGATACCAAGTTGTCACGACCCAAAGTTTGCTAAAGGTCGTGATGGCGCCTAACACCGCCGTCAGGAAAGCCAACAGTGATTTATCAATTTAATTACTCATTTTAGTATTTTGAAATCATGATTTTCCTTAATTAAATGATATAAAATAAAATTTACAGGGGAAATGATAACATTTACACACTTAAAACAACGAACAACCCGTAGAAATCCCCAAAACCCGGTGTCACAAGTGCATGAGCATCAACTAGGAAATATAATAAAATACAACATTTGTCTGGAATACAAATTAGACAGGAGAATATAAATAACTCTGATGGAGACTCTGCAGGCTACGGATCGTAACATGAAATACAGCTCATGGTAAAGTCCCTGCAATAGTCGCGCCTCGGCGCCCAAAAGACCACCAGACGTATATGTACCTGCCTAAAATGTGCAGCAAGTGTAGCATGAGTACATAAATCAATGCGTACCCAGTAAGTATCTAGCCTAACCCAGAGAAGTAGTGACGAGGGGTTGACATCAACACTTACTAGTGGTCGAATAAAACAGATACAGTAGAAGTAAACAGGTGTGAGTCAGAGTAAATAAGCGAAATAAAAAGTATGATACATGGTACAATCCTCCTCTCGGCAATAACTCAAACTATCAGCTAGTAGCTACCTTCTTAATCGGAGTATATATATATATATAATGGACCTTAACAGATAGGTCGTCCTAATTCAATCAGGAAAAGCTCATAGATATGCTGGCTTCTTACCAATTATTACTCACGACTTCATAAGAATATTTTATAGAAATGCAGAGGCGTACGACCAGATCCATCATAACATTGCCGAACCATAGATATATTTATTTTGTTGCCGAGGCGAAAGGCCCGCACCCATGAGAGTGTGATACATAGTCCTGTTAAGGCGTACAGCCTGATCCTTTATATTGTGCGCATTGCCGAGGGTTGAACGACACAAACCATAGATGTATCTATCCTGCCGAGGCGAAGGGCCCGATCCCATTAGAATAAGAAGCTTTGATGGCTCCTTGACCCCACTCACGAGTAGACATGTGAGTTATATATATTAAGGGAAACCTTTCGGTGAAACGTAATACAGGGAATAATTTCGTAAGAGGAGTACAATCATTTCATGGCTAATCATGAAGCCTGTCGGATCTCTACCATATCAAGTCTATCACTCTACGCAAGTCTAATCTCAAGTCACAACATAAAATAAAGGAATTTAATAGGCAAGAGACAACTCAAATAGTACAATTATAGCATTACGGGAACCTAAGTCTACCCGGACATAATATTAATCTAGCTACATACGGACTCTCATCACCTCGTGTGTACGTAGCCCCCCACAACAAGTAGCACATAATAAATACATCACATAGGGGTAGTTTCCCCCTCACAGAGTAAGACATGAGACTTACCTCGCTCCGATGTTCCATAACCGGCTCCAAAGCCTCTCTAACACCTCAAACCGATGTCCGTCGATCCAAAACTATTCAAATAAATGTGCAAACCAAATCAAAATGTATTCTAATAACCATAATTAATCATTTTAAACAGTTCCCAACACTACTCGAAAAGTCGATTAAATCAACCATCGGGCCCACGTGTGCAGGTTCCAAAAATTTTCAAAGATAAGCTTTACCCATAACACCATGGACTAAAATATATAACTCATTACAAATTCCATTTCCAATTTCGTGGTCAAATTCCAAAATACCAATTTTCTAGGTTTTCTACTAAAATCCCAAATCTCTATCAATTTTTCATGTTTAAATCCATACATAAACCATGTATTTAACTTGTAATAGGTGGGAATGACTTACCTTGTGTTGCTTGATGAAAATCTCCCCTTGAAGCTCTCCAAAATCGCCTCAACCATGTGAAAAATGGAAGAAAAGGGGCCAAATCCCATTTTTATAAAACCTCACTGCCTAGCGACATCTCAAATATGCGGAGCCTTAGTCGCTTCTGCGACTTCTCATGCGCAAGTGTGGTTCTCCTTCTGCGGAACTCGATCGCATCTGCGATCCCAGCCTTCCCCATCCATTCCTCTTCTGCGCTCAAGGACGCCTCATTTGCGCCATCGCAGATGCGGAAATGGTCTCGCACCTGCGCCACTGCCCTGCTTGCCGAGAACCACTTCTGCGACCCTCTTGGCTGCGTCTGCGGCTCAGCACCAACGACCAAAATCTCGCATGTGCGGTTACACCAGATGTGCTGCTACCAGCAATTTCATAAGGCCAAATTCAATCCTTTAACCATCCGGAATCCATCTATGGCCCTCAGTACCTTAACCAAAATATACCATCACGTCCCAAAAGATAATACGAACTTAGATGAAGCCTTAACCAAATATACCATCAAATCAATCCGGAATGACTATAAATTTCACACATGAGTGATAAATGACATAACAAAGTTATTCCAAGGCTTAGAAACCCAAATAGACATCGATTACATCAGAATCAACTTCCCATAATAAACATCGATCCGAAATCATACGCCCAAGTCCGAAATCATTATACAAACCTATTGGAACCTTTATATCTCGATTCTGGGGTCGTTTACTCAAATGTCACACCTTAGTCAATTTTTCATACTTTAATCTTCCGAACTTAGCATTTTCTTTCCAATTCAATCCCGAACTTTCCGAAATTCGATTCCGACCACACGTACAAGTCATAATACCTAAAATGAAGCTACTGAAGGCCTCAAACCGCCGAACGATGTGCTAGGTCTCAAAATAACAGGTTGGGTCGTTACAACCGGCTAGGTCTCAAAATCACGGAAGAATCTTCCGACAAAAGCAATAAGGGAAAAGGAAAAGTTTAAAGGCACAAGACCCCACCTCTTAGATATATTGGGGTAATAGAGACAAAAGACTTTAATAAAGAAGTGGGACCTTCTGATAAAGAAGAATCAACTTTATAAAAGTTGTTTGTTTTATTACTTTTTCCTTTTTATCTTTTCAGCCATAATGTAATTATTTTGTCGGCCATTTTATTATCTTGTTTTGTCCATTTTTGTTAGAGATCCATTATATAAGGATCTGAAATTCATAGTTAGAGGTAGGCTTTTCTTCAGCCAGATTTTAGGAACTCCTTCTCTCTCACTTTGTAAAAACATCTTTGTATTCAGTTTTTTATTTGAAATAAAATTTAAAAAGATCACTTGGCCACAACCTCAGCAGTCTAATGTACTATTTAATTTAATAAGTTTTTTATAATTAAGATATTCATTTAGCCTAGATGATAGTATAAATAGTGTTATGTTGAACTTATGCATACTAGTCTTGTAATGACTCGGCCGGTCGTTTTGAGATAATTAGATCTGAGCCCCTACTTATTGCTCCCTCTATTTCATTTTTGGGTTTTGTGACTTGCCGGGAGGATTTGTCTTTGGTTTCGGAGTGAAATGGGGCACATAGTCCTTAAAAGGGGAGTTTAAGTCGTAGGATTTGACAGTAGTTCTAACTATATGAAAACGACCCCGGAATAAAGTTTTGATGGATCCAATAGCTCCGTAGTGTAAGTTTGGTCTTAGGAGCATATTCAGATATCGAATTGGATGTCGGTAGGTCATTTTAGCGTCAATTGGCGAAAGTTGGAAAATGGGGTGATTTTGGGAAGTTTGACCTGGAGTGGACTTTTTGATATCGGGGTCGGATTGTAATTCTGGAAGTTGGAGTAGGTCCATAATGTCAATTATGATTGTGTGAAAAATTTGAGGTCAATCGGACTTGATTTAATAGGTTTCGGCATCAGATGTGGAAATTTGAAGTTTAAAGTTCATTAGGCTTGAATCAAAGCGTAATTCATGATTTTTGCATTATTTGTGTGATTTAAAGACTCGACTAAATTTGTATGATGTTTTAGAACTTGTTGGTATGTTTGGTTGAGATCTCGGGGGCCTCGGGTGGATTTCGGATGGTTAACAGATCGAATTTGGACTTGGAAGATGGTAGAAAGCACCAGCTCTAGTGTAATCGCACCTGCACATGATTGACCGCCGGTGCGAGCTTGCAAAAGTGGGCATTCGGGCGCAAAAGTGGTCTGGAGTAGTGTGGCAAGAGGTCGTAGATGCAAGAGAAGTTCCGTATCTATGAGATCGCAGATGCGAAGGAGGCAAAGCAGAAGCGGAAGGGGCCTGGCATGAGGGGCTCCGTAGAAGCGGATTTCATCTCGCAGAAGTGAGTCCGCAGAAGTGGATTTAGGACCGCATGAGCAGAAGTTCCGTAGGTGCGGAAGGAGAGGATGCAGGAGTGAGGGAGCCGCATATGCGAGTATGTTGTCGCTTCTGCAACACCGCAGATGCGACTAAGTGTCTGTAGAAGCGGAAATGCTGGCCAGAAACATAAATGCAAGGGTTCACGATTTTGGTTTCATTTCAAACATTTTGAGCTCATGTTTGGCGATTTTTGAGAGAATTTTCGAGGGATTTCTTGAGGTAAGTCTCTTGTACTTGTTTTTGATCAATAATCTTGTTTTCCCATTGATTTTTCCACCTGGATTGTATGTGTTTAAGGTGGAATGTGGGAGTTTGAGGCTAGGGATTTAAAGAGTTTATTTTGGGGATTTGAGTGGCGACTTGGTGTCGGATATTGGAAATTATGGTATGGTTGGACTCGTGGTCGAATGGTTGTTCGTAATTTGTGACTTTTACCCGTTTCTGTGATATGGGCCCGGGTCAACTTTTGGGGCAATTTTTCGATTCTTTGCTAAACTCATAGATTTATAATTGAAATTAGTTTTTGTAGTTGTATTTACGTTATGTAATTGCTTTTGGGTAGATTTAGGCCTTTCGGAGTCTAAAAGTCGAGGGAAAGACATTCTTACCGATTGTATTGTCAAACTCTGCGTGGGGGAATCCCCTTAGGATTTGGTGCTGTTGTAACAATATGTAATACGTGAGCGTCGTGTACACGAGGTGACAACTGCGTACATGGGCTAATTGTGAAAATTTCAGTTCTTGCTGAGTTGTCTTATTTTAAATTCCTTAACGGAGTTGCCTTAGTATATGTAGTGATCATGTTTAGCCTAGTATCGCATGCCTACGTTCCTTAACTCTTACTTGATATTTGTGCAACATGCTTAGTTGAATTACTTGCTTTCCTTATTTTGAATTAAATTTTTAACTGTAAATTTTCTTGCTATAAATTCGTGTTTCCTTCGATTATCTGCTGCATATTAACTTTGGGACTACGAGGTTGTTCCTCGGGAGATCCCCCTGTACTGCATATTTACTTTGGGACTACAAGGTGGTTCCTCGGGTGATCCCCCTGTATTGCATATTTACTTTGGGACTATAAGGCGTTTACTCGGGAGATCCCCATGTCTTGCATATTTACGTTGGGACTATGAGGCGCTACATCGGGAGATTCCCCCTATCATGCATATTTACATTTGGTACTATGAAGCGGTACCTCAGGAGTGCCCCTTTGTTTACCTCTATTTACTGTGCTGATATTTTCTGAAACATCTTATTGTTTAAATTCTCAGTCATTTCAAAATATTATTATATCTTCTGCCTTACTTTCCTTTTAAACCAGTAGGGCCCTGACTTGACCTCGTCACTACTCTACCGAGGTTAGGCTTGGCACTTACTGTGTACTGTTATGGTGTACTCATACTACACTTCTGCATATCGTTTTGTGCAGATCTAGGTTCTTCCCACCAGACTAGATACCAGTGAGTTGGACCACACGTGTAGACTTCAAGGTATATCTGCCAGTGTTCGCAATCCTCAGAGTCCCCCTCTATCCTTACTATGCTGCTTTTCCTTATTTGCTTTAGACTCTGATGTATAGAGACATAGAGAATAAATTCTTAGAAGCTTGTGACTTATTTCTACCGGGTTTTGGGAGTTGAAATTGTTTGAATTGTAGTTTATTTATTTCAGATATTTATTATTATTCCGCATTGATAGGCTTACCTAGTCTTAGAGACTAGGTGCCATCACGACATCCTACGGAGGGAATTTGGGGTCGTGACAAGTTGGTATCAGAGCACTAGGTTCATAGGTGTTATGAGTCACAAGCAGGTTTAGTAGAGTCTTGTGGATCGGTACGGAGACGTCTGTACTTATCTTCGGGAGGCTATGGAACTGTTAGGAAAATATTCACTTCTTTGATTCCTTATCGTGCGGCATTGATTTAGCTTGAAACATATATCTCATATTCCTTTGTATCCACTCGTGTATGACATTGCGCACTCGGCATCAGTTGTGCGTCGACGGTTTGTGATGCCGCAGATGGACTACGAGGGAGCCAGAGATGCCACGTGGTGCCGCCAGAGCACCTGCACGAGCTACTACATAGGAGACACCAGTAGCTCTAGTTGGAGGCCAGGCACCTCAGATGCATGTTACCGCACCAGCCCTCCAGGAGACTTTAGCCCAGTTTCTGAGCATGTTCAACACTTTAGCTCAGGCAGGATTGATACCACTTGCTCCTGCCACATCTAAAGTCGGGGGAGGAGCACAGACACCCATCGCCGGTACCCCAGAGCAGCGGGTTCAGGTCGACCAAGTTCCAAAGATCATACCAATATAGCCGATAGCCCCAGTTCAGCCCGAGGTTAGGGCAGCAGCTTTTGAGGCGGAGCAGCTCAAGCTCGAGAGGTACAAGAAGTACCACCCTCCTACTTTCAGAGGATGCCCAGGGTTTTCTTGAGGAGTGCCACCATAACCTCCATACTATTGGTGTTGCGAAGACTAGTGGGGCTTTTTTAACTACGTTCCAACTTAGAGGAGTGGCCTATCAGTGGTGGCGCGCATAAGAGTTGGATAGTCTGACTGAGGAAGCTTCACTCACTTGGAATCAGTTCTCAAATATGTTTTTGAGGGAGTATGTTCCCCAAAAAGCCTCAAAGAAACTTGGCACGCAAAGTTTGAGCATTTGCGCCAGGGTGCTATGACCGTGTCAAAGCATGCGGCCCGATTCAGTGATTTGGCCAGGCATGCACCAGCCTTGGTTGCTACTATTCAAGAGCAGGTTTGTCGGTTTATTGAGGGACTCAACCACAGTAACGGATTGAGCATGGCCCGAGAGTTGGAGATGGATATTATGTACCAGCAAGTATTATGGATTTCTTGGAAGTTGGAGGGTATGCTGACTCAAGATAGAGAGGAGAGAGAGGGCAAGAGATCTCGAGAGTCTGGAACTTAAAGAGGTACTCGTGCCCCAGCGACAAATCGTCAAGGCAGGGGTTATATGGGTCGCCCTGTTCATTCAGCACTTCCAACTGCCAGCGGTGCTCCGACCACTACTAGGCCCCAGGATCCTTATTATGCACTGCTAGTGTCAAGTGTGCCTCCTGTATGAGGTTCTTCCTGTGGTCAGTTCAGTCGATAAGGCACAAGCCACTCGCAGAAACCACGTCCTCCGAGAGCTTGTTTTTAGTGTGGCGACACTCATCATTTGCTGAGGGATTTCCTCAGATTCAGGAGGGGCGCACCTCCACAGATTTCTCAAGCACCGTGTGCTCCGTCGGGTCCTTAGGATATGATTACAGTACCAACTACCACCCCACCTGCACATCCTGCTGGAAGTGGAGGTTAGACAGGTAGAGGTCTCCCCAGAGGGGAGGCCAGGCCAGATATTAAGCCCTTCTTACTAGGACAAAGGCAGTTCTATCAGATTCTGCTATCACAAGTATTGTTCCGATCTGTCATAGAGATGCATCAGTCTTATTTAATTTAGGCTCAACTTATTCCTATATGTCATCTTATTTTGCTTCATATTTGGGTGTATCCCGTGATTCTCTGAGTTCACCTGTTTATGTATCTACAACCCGCGAGTGATTTTATTATTGTTTACCATGTGTATCGGTCGTGTTTGATTGTTCTTAGTGGTTTTGAGACTAGCCGATTTATTATTGCTCTGTATGGTGGATTTCGATGTTATTTTGGGCATGGACTGGTTGACGCCCTATCAAGCTTTCCTTGATTGTCATTCCAAGATGGTGACGTTGTCTATGCCAGGTCTACCGCGACTATAGTGGAGAGGTATCTTGGATCATGTTCCTAGCAGGGTTGTTTCATTTCTTAAAGCTCAGCGAATGGTTGAGAAGGGGTGTGATTCGTATCTGGCCTATGTGAGAGATGTTAGTGTTGATACTCCTGCCATCGAGTCTGTTCCGGTAGTGAGGGACTATTCAGATGTATTCCCAGCGGATCTTCCGGGCATACCGCTTGACAGAGATATTGACTTTGGCATTGATTTGTTACCAGGCACTCAGCCCATTTCTATTCCACCTTATCGGATGGCCCCAACAGAGTTGAAAGCGTTTAAGGTACAGTTGCAAGAGTTGCTTGATAAGGGCTTCATTCGGCCGAGTGTGTCGCCTTGAGGTGCTCCTGTCTTGTTTGTGAATAAGAAGGATGGTTCTATGCGAATGTGTATCGATTATCACCAGTTGAACAAGGTTACAGTAAAGAACATGTATCCATTGCCATGTATTGATGACTTATTTGATCAGCTTCAGGGTGTCAAAGTGTTCTCTAAGATCGACTTGCATTCACGCTATCATCAGTTGAAGATTCAGGAGCCAAATATCCTAAAGACTTCTTTCAGGACTCGGTATGGTCATTATGAGTTCCTTGTGATGTCTTTTGGGCTGACCAAGGCCCCAGTAGCATTCATGCACTTGATGAACAATGTATTTCAGCCTTATCTTGACTCCTTCATCATTGTGTTTATTGACGACACTCTGGTGTACTCCCAGAGTTGGGAGGATCATGAGCAGCACCTGAGGATTGTGCTTCAGACCTTGAGAGAAAAGAAGTTATATGCAACATTTTCGAAGTGTGAGTTCTGGCTAGACTCAGTGGCATTTTTGGGTTATGTAGTATCACGTGAGGGGATCAAGGTAGATTTGAAGAATATTTAAGTAGTGTAGAGTTGGCCTAGACCGTCATCAGCTACGGAGATCCGGAGTTTTTGTAGCTTGGCAGGGTATTACTGTTGATTTGTAGAGAGTTTCTCATCTATTGCATCGCCTATGACCAGATTGACCCAGAAGGGTGCCCCGTTCATGTGGACCGAGGATTGTGAGGAGAGCTTTCAAAATCTCAAGACTGCTTTGACTACAGCCCTAGTGTTAGTGTTGTGTAACACCCCGGAAAATTACGAAGTACTTAAGCGCTATTAAGAAAGTTGATGTGCGCTAATTATATTATTTTGTGTGTAGAAATGGACTATTATATGAATGATATCAATTGATCATGATAATATATGTATGATGTGCATTAAGAATGGTTTATGGTCTAAGAAAAGCCCCAAGACTAAGTCACGTTGAAAATTTTATGATGGGATAAAGTTTCAAGTGAGTTCGCACAAGATCCTAATTCAAATGCATGCTGCTACCAAACTATAACTACTTAGGAGATGATCTACCTATCAAATTAAATCTCTTTGAGTCTAGTTTCAAGCCCTTCAAACTGTTCATCATTTGGACACTCCTACAAGAAGTTATGACCAAATTACCAAAGGCTGGAAAAATAAGATTCTGCGACAATTCTGCGATTGTAGAATAATTCTATGATTGCGAAAGTGCTTTTGTGACTGCAAACTGGTCGTAGAATGGACCATAACAGCCTAGTTCTGGGCACCAATTTTTGTGACCATTTTGCGACCCGCATACCCATTCTGCGGTCCATTATGCGACCGTAGACCTGCTTTCGGAGGGTTAATTTTTCTATTTTTATAACCCGACCCCATTTTGATAAATAGGCTTTGGGGTTTATTTTGGGACAATTATCTGAGGTTTTTTTTATATAGAAGTTAGAGTGTTCTAGAGAGAGGGAGAAGATTAAGTGTTTTGTTCATCAAGATCTTGTCCAAACTTTGAAATCCAACAAGGAAATCTCACAAGTTCTTCATCTAAGAGGTAAGGTTCCATACCCTAGTTTTCAATTTCGAATTTGGGTAGAAGATGGTTGATTAGGAGTATGATTCTTGGGTATGAGAGTATTATTTATACATGTATGTACCAATAAGATTTGTGGAAAGATTGTTGGGCTAAAATAAGTAAAGATTGGGTTGAGGAGTGAATGAAATCTTGTAGAAGAACCTTGTAGCCAAATTTGCACACCTAGTGATTGATAAAATGCTCAAATGAGCTGAGACCATGAATATCTTTCTAACTATGGTTCAATTTTGTTATGTATCAAAATAGATCGGGATTGCTAGAATTTTCAGAACGTTGTAGTAATTTAAGGAAAGCTCAAAGCGAGGTATATTGGCTAAACTTCCTTCTTAGAATTGAATTCAATAGTGTTCCCGTACGTTTCAAGTATGGATGTCTCAAGTTCCTTATTCTATGTTCCAGGTTGTTCCCAGTAAATTTGAATGTCCCAAATAAGCAAAGTGTCGAGAATTATGTATTCAAAACGTGTTATGAATGTTCCTATCACATTATGTTATTTTTTGGGAATGTGTTCAAGAATGATATGTGTATTAAAATGCTATGTCTTTGAGTGGTGTTTCAAAGGAAGGTTATGATGTCAAATTATGTGAGAAAACTCAATATGCTTAAGACTTTTAATTGCTCATATGTGTACCTAAAGTATTGATTGGAAATATCTTATTGTTGATAACCTATAAAGATGGTTGGAAGTGAAATAAGCGAATTGGGGATATATAGTGTGGCCAACGTACCAAGAGTGAAGTTGTATTTGTGGCCAATGGTGCCCATGAAATGAGATGATGTGAGAAAGATTATGAAATGAGCTTTGATTCAACTATTCAAAAATTGACTTCGAAAATAGAATTGCCTAAAAGCTTATGAACTCAAGTGATGCCCATATGTGGCTGTTTTAGCTAATGCTATGTTTAGTGAGTATTTTCAATGTGTTTTGCATTCTTACATATTCGTGAGTGGAAATTGTGTATTGTCCTTTTTGGGAAAAAGTAATTCAAGAAGAAATCCATTGTGTTTAAAGTCTTCATTACTAATGAACCTAAATTTGTGATTTTCGGGATATTGTATATGTTGATATATAGGATGATGATCCATGAAAGGAAAGATATGAAAGTGTGGAATAGGAAATACGGCCATTGTGCCATGAAAGAAGAATCATATGTATGGCCAAGAGAGTCAATGAAATGATAATGTTGTAAGTGATAGAAAGTACGGATTACGTGATATAGGGTGTGAAAGGTTATGAGATGTACATATTTGTAATTTTGTTTCCAATGTGTTATAAGCCCCTACGCTCTTGCGAGTAAAGGCTATGATGTTCCTAAATGTTCTAAATACTCTTAATGTTCTATGTGATAGTATGAACATGAAATATGATTGTTGCCTAAATGAGAATTTTGAAGTGTTGTATGTCCCAATGGTTTCAACTATAGTGGTATGCTTCTGAAATAATATATGTAAATGACTTTGATTGTTAAGCCCTCAAGATTCATGAACCTAGATACCTCAAGAGGTCAAGGGAGTGAATAATGAGATGGAAGGGAGATGTCCATTGTTAAATGACGATGAACTTAAGAAAAGGAATTGGGCCCATGTGCCATTAAAATCGACTAATTGATTTACCATGCATGCGCTAATGTAATGAGTTGTGTTTCTCCATGATGAGCATGAACATGAAGTATTCCAATGATATGAGTAATTATGATGTTAAATGTAATGACAAACTATGTTGATTTGAGTTTATATATGGTATTGTGATTGGGATTACACGTCCACCCGCATATATTGGGGGTGAGGCGGTAGGACCGCTTTGTGTAGAGATTGTTGTATTTTGGAATACACCTCCACCCGCATATATTGGGGTGAGGCGGCATAACTGCTTTGTGTAGGGATTGTGGTATTGTGATACACCTCCACCCGCATATATTGGGGTGAGGCGGTAGGACCGCTTTGTGTAGGGATTGTGGTATTGTGGAATACACCTGCACCTGCATATATTGGGGTGAGGCGGCACGACCGCTTTGTGTAGGGATTGTGGTATTGTGGAATGCACTCTCCACCCGCATATATTGGGGTGAGGCGGTAGGACCGCTTTGTGTAGGGATTGTGGTGTTGTGGAAAATACCTCCACCTGAATATATTTGGGTGAGGCGGCATGACCGCTTGTGTAGGGATTGTGGTATTGTGATACACCTCCACCCGCATATATTGGGGTGAGGCGGTAGGACAGCTTTGTGTATGGATTATGGTATTGTGGAATACACCTCCACCCGCATATATTGGGTGAGGCGGCATGACTGCTTTGTGTATGGATTGTGGTATTGTGATACACCTCCACTTGCGTATATTGGGGTGTGGCGGTAGGACCGCTTTGTTTAGGGATTGTGGTATTGTGATACACCTCCACCTACGTATATTGGGGTGAGGCGGTATGACCGCTTTG
The DNA here is from genome assembly GCF_000715075.1 of Nicotiana tabacum. NCBI lineage: Eukaryota > Viridiplantae > Streptophyta > Magnoliopsida > Solanales > Solanaceae > Nicotiana > Nicotiana tabacum. Next base: position 55,724,701 of record NC_134088.1, read on the forward strand.
TGTTGGGATTGTGGTATTGTGATACACCTCCATCCGCGTATATTGGGGTAGGGCGGCAGGTCCGCTTTGTGTTGGGATTGTGGTATGGTGATACACCTCCACCTGTATATATTAGGGTGAGGCGGCATGGCCGCTTTGTATGAAGGCGGTTATAAAGGATCCCCGACTTAATATCGATAAATTTGAATGGAAGCTCTTAATAAGTTTGCTTGACTTTAACGGCTATCTAAGCCCATTTTATTGTTACCATGATTAATCATATTCATGTTATATTTCCAAGCCCTTGAATAGGTGTATTTGTATTGTGTAAGTGAACGCTGTGAATGGTCTATGAGACACATAGGTGTATAGTATGATATGTGAACTCTAAAGATGGTCTATGAAATGTATATGTGTAAATTAAGGGAGGCAGGTGCCACTTTCGTTGGCATTGTTTGTACATGTTGTTATATAGTTCATATGGCGCAGTTGATCCTAAAAGAAGGTTAGAATAATGCAAGTATAATAAGACTTGAAATGTGATTTTATTGGATGTTTCGTAGTTTCTTGATGTACTTTATTTTCCTCTTATTTGAGTTACAGTATTTTCATATGTTGTTTTGACCGCCTTACATACGAGTACTATTCCACATGTACTCACGTCCCTTTTGCCGCGGGCGCTGCATCTTTTAATGGATGCAGGTATACTTCTACAGGATGATATGGATCTTTGATAGGGATCTTCTTCACTACTCAGCTTATGGTGAGCCCGCTATAGTTCTAGTGGGTGTTTGGGTCTAGTTCGTTTTATGTATATAGGTATCCATTGTAGTAGAAGCTCCATGTATACTATGGGTCATGTAATTAAAGATTTGAGTTTTGTCATGTATTTATGTTCACAGTATTTACAGCTATTTATAGAGCTGTGTAACCACCATGAGAAAGAAAATATGGGCCATTGAGCCAAGTGTATTTAATATGAAAGTCAAGATCTTATTATGGTAAATCATGCATGAGTACTGATGAGAGGTTCATGTAAATTAGGCTTGCTCGACTGGGTTTATTTTGTTGAGCGTCGGTCGCGCTCCACGATTTCGGGGCGTGACATGTTGCCTACCGGTTTGGGGTCCTATACGGTGTATTGTGATGCGTCGCGCATTGGTCTCGATGCGGTGTTAATGCATGATGGTAGGGTGATTGCCTACGCGTCTAGACAGTTGAAGGTGCATGAGAGGAATTATTTTATCCTCGACCTCGAGTTAGCAACTATTGTTCATGCCTTAAAGATCTGGCGGCACTATTTTTTTGTTGTTCCTTGTGAAGTTTTCACTGATCACCAGAGTCTACAACATCTATTTAAACAGAAAGATCTTAACTTGCGGTAGCGGAGATGGTTGAAACTGAACTGATAATATAAAAACTAAAAGTAACTGGGAGTCAAAGATAATCTAAAGATATGCTTATCTGCTGATACTGACTCAACTCTCTCAATATAGTAAGTCAAATAGTTGTTCGACCTTACAAGGCTCGGTATATATAACTGCTCTGCTGTAGTAGGCTCGCTCATAGGCGCTCGGCCATACTATGCTCTGTATCTCGGCCATTCTGGGCTCGCTCATAGGCGCTCGGCCACAGTAGGCTCGTTATATAAATTACCATCTGATCAGAGGATGCCCAATAGGGGCCTGCTCATCGATTATAGCTCGATGGTAATGAAAATACTGTATATATAGGCTCTCTGCTCTCTTGACTAGAAGAAGACAATATTCAGTTAAATATGAAGTCACGATAATGAGAATACTGTAATTTATGAGACTAGGATAATGTATATAAATTCGGGAGTTTGAACTTCTCTTTATGCCTCGTTATCAAACATATGTAATTACGAGATCATGCCAAAATGATGGAAGGGCTTAGCCTTAACATACCTAAGCCGATTCTCTTGACAATCCCTCTAACACACGTTAATTGCGGAAATTCACGTAACGGCTGATCGAAGTAGGAAAAGATCCGTATGATATTCTTGAGAAAGATTGTACTGTGGTCTCTTAGAATCGAAATTCTCGTTGCTACTACCTTATGAAGTCTCATATGAATTTGTTGTAGTACAAGAAAGGAGTCCATGAATCTCGTTCCATCTTTTGCCTTCTTCATTAACCTGATAAGAATGTCGCTGGAACTACTGTCTAATTTTCCACCTGATCAAGGAAAGCATTTCATCCTTTCAGAGAATTTCACAACAATGACAAATAGCAACTAAGTGCAACAACAAATGAAAAGCAAGTACAGCCTCTCAGGGCAACAGTTACTCCACTCGTCTCAACAACTCAACCACTCGGCTCTCAGCCCTCAATACTCATACTCAATGGGTACCCGCGCTCACTAGGGGTGTACAGACTCCGGAGGGGCTCTTACAGCCCAAGCGCTATAATCTACATGGACAACTCACGTGCCATAATATCCTGCATGGATAACTCACGCGCCATAATATCCTGCACGGATAACTCACGTGCCATAATATCCTTACCTCACGATAGGCCCTCGGCCTTACTCAGTCCTCAACCTCTCTAGTCTCTCAGGCTCTCGAAAATCACAAAGATCAGCCCAAACAAAGATAACATAGTGTATTAACAAATATCAAGAAAGACTGAGGTATGATACACAAGAAAATCATGACCGAGTACAAGACAACAATTAGCAAATAATTCAACAAGTACGCGACCTCTGTGGGTCCCAATAGTACTATCACATAGCCTAGGCATGATTTACATTCAATTTTTTTCAACACATAGAGAGTATATAGCTAACGACAAGTTATTCAACTTTACAGTTTCACGGGATGGACCAAGTCATAATCCCCTCGGTGCATGCCAACACGCCCGTCACCTAGCATGTGCGTCACCTCTAAAATAATCACATGATACTAAATCCGGGGTTTCATACCCTCAGGACCAGATTTAAAACTATTACTTACCTCAAACCGTGAAATTCTTATTCCGCTAAGCCCTTGCCTCTCCAAACGCCTTGAATCTAGCCATAAATAATTCGTTTCAGTCAATAAAATTTATTGGAATTAATTCCATATGAAAATACAATGTTTCCATAAAAATGCGAATTTTAGCTCAAAAATCGCTCGTGGGCCCCACGTCTCGGAACTCGACAAAAGTTACAAAATATGAACCCCAATTACACCACGAGTCTAATCATACCAAAATTACTAAAGTCCGATAACAATTCGACCCTCAAATCCTCAAATTTATCCAAGAGGGTTTTCAAATTTTTCCAACTTAATTCACCAATTAAGTAATAAAAATATCCATGGATTCGAGTAATTTAACCAATATTGAGTTAAGAACACTTACCCCATTGTTTCCTCTGAAAATCTCCCAAATATTGCCTCAATCCGAGCTCCAAATCGTTAAAAATGGAAAATGGGACGAAGTCCCATTTTCAGAACTTAAACTTTCTGTCCAGACCTCTCTTCTATGCGATCGTGGACCAAGTCGCGCGATCGCGAAGCACAACATTACCATTGCCAAAATAACCCTATGCGATCGCGTACTAGGTTATGCGATCGCGAAGACCAAAATACACTGCCCCCAAAACCGCTCTACATGACCGCACCATAACACACGCGAAGCACGAGCTTCCCAGGCTTACGCGTTCGCGGACAGCCCACGTGTTCGCACTTAACAATGCTCTCGAACCCCAGCTGCTTCAATTCCTCTTCGCGAACACGGTCTTAGCCACGCATTCGTATAGCATAGCTTGCCAAACCTACACGATCACGGACTCGCCCACGCGATCGCATAGCACAAAATTTCAGCTGCCCACGTAACCCTACGCGATCGCATACCTTCTAACGCGATCGCGTAGAAGGAAACTAGAACCTGTTGAAACCAGAACATCAACTATCAAGCCAAGTCCAAAAATGATCCGCTAAGCATCCGAAACTCACCATACTATCAAGTCCTAAAACACCATACGAACTTAGTCGAACCATCAAATCACCTCAAACAACGCTAAAACCATGAATCATACCCCAATTCAAGCCCAATGAACTTTGAAATTTCAAGTTTCCACAAACAACGCCGGAACCAATCAAATCAAATCCGATTGACCTCAAATTTTGCACACAAGTCATAAATGACACAATGGATGTATTCCAATTTTCAGAATCGGATTTTGACCTAGATGTCAAAAAGTCAACCCCCCGGTCAAACTTTCCAAAAATTTGACTTTCGCCATTTCAAGCCTAATTCCTCTACGGACCTCCAAATAATTTTCCGAACATGCTCTTTAGTCCAAAATCACCATACAGAGCTATTGAAATTATTAGAATTCAAATTCGAGGTTTTTTAAATATAGGTTCACATCCGGATAACGTTTCTAACTTAAATTTTCAATTATGAGACTAAGTATCTTATTTCACTCCGAATTCCTTCCAGACCCGAACCAACTACCCCGGCGAGTCATAAAATAACTGTAAAGCATAAATTGAGCAGTAAATGGGGAAACAGGGTTATAATACTCAAAATGACCGACCGGGTCATTACATTCTCCCCCTCTTAAACAAACGTTCGTCCTCGAACGAGTTTAGAATAATACCTGGAGTCTCAAATAAGTGTGGGTACTTGCTCCGCATCTCCTGATCAGTCTCCCAAGTAGCTTCTCCGAATGGCTGGCCTCTCCACTGTACCTTCACTGATGCTATGTTCTTTGACCTTAACTTTCGAACCTGCCGGTCTAAAATAGCCACCGACTCCACATTATAAGTCAAATTACCATCCAGTTGCACTGTACTGAAATCCAAAATATGAGATGGATCCCCGACATACTTTCGGAGCATGGATACATGGAACACTGGATGAACACCTGATAGACTAAGTGGCAAAGCGAGTTCATAAGCTACCTCTCCAATCTTCTTAAGTATCTCAAAAAGCCCAATATACCGAGGACTCAACTTGCCCTTCTTCCCGAACCTCAACACACCCTTCATGGGTAAAATGTTGAGCAAAACCTTCTCCCCAACCATGTGAACAACATCACGAACCTTCCTGTCGGCAGAACTCTTCTGTCTAGACTGTGTCGTGCGAAGCCGTTCCTAAATCACTTTGACCTTCTCTAAAGCATCCTGAACCAAGTCAGTACCCAATAGCCTAAACCTCCCCCGGCTCAAACCAACCCACAGGATACCGGCACCGTCTCCCATATAAAGCCTCATATGGAGCCATCTAAATGCTTGAATGGTAGCTATTATTATAAGCAAACTCCGCGAGTGGCAGAAATTGATCCCAAGAACCCCCAAAATCAATGACACAAGCGCGTAACATATCCTCCAATATCTGAATAGTGTGATCGGACTGTCCGTCCGTCTGCGGGTGAAATGTTATACTCAACTGAACCTGTGTGCCCAATTCTCGCTGCACTGCTCTCCAAAACTGTGAGGTAAATTGTGTACCCCGATCTAAAATAATAGACACCAGCACACCGTGTATGCGAACAATCTTGCAAATATAAATCCCATCCAACTGCTCTGAAGAATAATTAGTGCCAACTGGAATAAAATGTGCGGACTTGGTCAGTCGATCTACAATCACCCAAACATCATCAAACTTTCTCAAGGTCTGTTGGAGCCCAACTATGAAGTCCATGGTAATACTGTCATGCCCCAAACCCGAGTAGCGCGACCGGCGCTCAACCGAGTGAACCCAACCGAGCAAGCCTGTTAGATTTCATTCTACCCAAACTCATCCACGAATAGAGATAATACATATTTTCATTAATTAGACGAAAATGTGTTCATGTTTACAATACCAATTCATTTCCAATAGTTTCATCATTTTTTAAAGTCTCAAATGGACAAGTAATACACCACCACATAACATAGTTTGTCTTTCCCCAGCACCAATACACAACCCACACTATGTCTACGGAGCCTCTATAGATAACGAAGAGTACAATGATAATGCTGGCAACAAGGCCCCGGCTATACCTCAAACAGAATACACAAGTACAAAAGATTCATGACCCCGGAATGAAGTGGGGCTCACCAAGTCAGTTGAGAAAAGGTGCACTGCTATCACTGAACAATATCTCCTGCTGTGGAACCACCTGCATCCATTGAAAGATGCAACACCCCTGGCAAAAGGGACGTTAGTGCCATCGAATAGTACTAGTATGTATAACTAAACATCCTCTCAATAGAATGACAATTAATACAAACAATATCAATGAAATCCTTAATCAACATCAAACCTCAATTTAGGATCAAGATAGTGTTCAAATTAATTTCCATATCTTATATTGGGAGATTCTTTAAGTATCGATATACCATTGTCCGCAATACCAGTGTTCACAATACCAATGCCACCGTACTTTTAGCACGGCGTCCGATCACGCCCCGATCAGCTAGGCTATCTCATTAGAGAATCAACCACAATTACTATCAATACCAATACCACCATAAATTTAGTACGAAGTCCGATCATGACCCGATCGGCTAGGCCATCTCATTAGAGACATCAACCATAATTTCTGTCAATATTAATACCACTATAAATTTAGTACGGAGTCCGATCACGACCCGATCAGCTAGGCCATCTCATTAGAGACATCAACCACAATTACTATCATTACCAATACCACCGTAAATTTAGTACGGAGTCCGATCATGACCCGATCGGCTAGGCCATCTTATTTGAGACATCAACCTTTTTATATCAATCATCACATTTTGTATTACTTTCACATCTTTTCATTTCATTGGCACTAATGGCCATAATTATAAGGTCATTCTTGGCACGTTAGCCATATTCAGTATTTCATGCTCACCTTATCAATCTCAAATATCATTATCATCATCAACAACAATTACAATTCAAATCAAAGTGTGTAGTATGCATGTGAGCAATTTAGAGTCAAATGCACATAGAGATATTTCACAAAATTTGGCATGATAGCCTTCATTTGAACTTGACTTAAAGTCGAAACATTATTAATGCACAGCCCATATATTAACACATCCTCAATTGGTAACATAACATGAATAGAGCATTTGTGATGCTTGTTAAACATATATCTTTCAACCCAAATCATACTCGGAATAGCCAATTTCATAATGAATCACTCGGGACTTACATAATTTACATGAATATCGTGGGATTCAATTCTAAGAGAAGGGTTTAGCCAACATACCTCACTTGAGCTTCCTTACACACTAAATGCTCCGGAATTCTTAGCAACTTCAATCTATTTTTAAAATATAACAAATTGAACCAAAATTAGGAAGATGATCATGGTTCTAGCTCACTTGAGCATTTTATCAAACACTAGGTGTGCATAAGGTTTTAATGTCCTTTTTTTCAATGAAGGATTCCATCATCCCACAACCCAAGCTTTACCATTTTTAGCTCAACAATCTTCCTACACCCTTTGATAACACATGCATATAAAATAAACAACTCTCATGCCCAAAAATTACCTTGCTAGTTACGTATTTTTAGAAGATTTCGAAATTAGGGTTTAGGGTGTAGAATCATACCTCTAGGATGAAGACCTAGTGAGCTTCCCTTCTAAATCTTCCAAATCTTGAACAAGAATTGAAGAAAATTATTGAAGAACACCTTCTCACTCTAGGGCACTCTCTCTCTTAGTCTAAAATATCAGATTATGGCTCAAAAATGGCCTAAAAAGTGTATTTAATGAAATAGGGTCGGGTTTAAAAAACCTAAAAATGGAGCTCCGGAACAGTTCTGCGGTCGTATGTGCGACCGTATAATGGATATGCGGACTGCATATCGGTCGCATAATTGCTGATAAAATGATCAAAAAAGTTGTCTGTGTATACGGTCCGCATAACTGTTATGCGATCGCATAATGCACCGCATAACATTTATGCGGTCGCATAGTCTACCGCATAATTGCTTCCAACTGACCAAATTTACTGTCTCACTCTGCGGCCATTAATTTTGCGGTCGCATAATGGACCGCAGAAATGCCCTATTTCGCCAAAAATTTTCTTTTACTTTCCTGTACATTGTTCAACCCAAAAAGTCTGAGGCGCGGCGAGCTTGCTCGCCGCGAAGAATTTCTATAATACTCAACACTTAAAACCAATTCGGCACCACAAAACATTACTTTCTTTTGCAAAATTTTACGGGGCTTTACACTTAAGTACTTCAAAATTTTCTGGGGTGTTACATTCTCCCCCGCTTAGGATCATTCGTCCTCGAATGAGGGTAAAAATATGTCATTAGCATCTTATGCAACTTAGTTTGTTTTATACCACAAACAAGCAGCCCCAAATTTGACTTACTCCCTAAATTTCCAAACATTTCGCTAGAGTTTCCTTTGTAATTTGGCCTATCCACCTGTCAGAGAGCCCCAGAAATACATTCTAACAGCATATACATAATCCAACGATGTAACATAATACGAAACAATACCAACTGTGGCATCATAAGCAATATATTTCCTGAACAGAACACCCTCAACATCAAATGTACAAATCGTATATAATTCATAGAAAGTAAGTCTTATAATTTTCCTAGATCACAACTTTATAAATACATGGTCATTCAAATAAATAAGGATACTTTTTCTTCATTTCTTCCTCGGCCTCTCAAGTAGCCTCTTCAACCTGTTGGTTTCGCCACAACACTTTCATGGAGGTAATTTCTTTATTTCTCAATTTTCGGACTTGGCGATCAATAATAGAAATCGGAATCTCTTCGTAAGTCAATTTCTCATTTACCTAAATAGTCTCAACCGGAACAATGAGTGTCGGATCTCCAACTACTTTCTTCAACATAGACACATGAAAAATTGGTGTACTAATGGCATCTCAGGTGGTAGTTCAAGCTTGTATGCCACCCCACCGATCCTCTAAATGATTTTGTACGGTCTGACATACCTCGAACTCAATTTCCCTTTCTTACCAAATCGCATTACACCCTTAATGGGGGAAACTTTCAAGAATACCCAATCATCCTTTTTGAACTCCAAATCCCTACGACGAACATCCAAATAGGATTTCTGATGACTCTGAGCAGTCTTTAACCGCTCCTTAATGATTTTAACTTTTTCCATAGCCCGATGCACGAGGTCTGGCCCTATCAATTTTGCTTCCCCAATTTCAAACCACCCAAGGTGAGATCTATATCTCCTACCATATAAAGCCTCGAACGGTGCCATTTGAATGCTAACATGATAGCTATTGTTGTATGCAAATTCTATGAGTGGTAAAAGATCATCCCAGCTACCTTTGAAGTCGAGAACACAAGCACACAACATATCCTCAAGCGTCTGAATAGTCCGCTCTACCTGCCCATCAGTCTGCAAGTGAAAGGTTGTACTAAGATTCACCTGAGTACCCAAACCTTGCTGAAATTTCTTCCAAACGTTAGCAGTGAATTGTGCTCCCCGATCAGAAATAATGGAAACTGGGGTGCCATGCAACCTGACTATTTCTTTGATACACAACTGAGCACATACTACTCCACTATGTCGGTAGACTTAACCAGCAAAAAGTGTGTTGATTTCGTGAGTCGATCCACAATTACCCAAATTGAGTCAAACTTATGTGGGGTGCGTGGTAATCCAACCACAAAATCCATATTAATCATTTCCCACTTCCACATTGGAATTCCTATGTTCTGTGCCAACCCACCTGGCCTTTGGTGTTCTGCCTTTACTTGCTAACAATTCGGACATCTTGCCACAAAGTCCGCCACATTCCTCTTCATATCATTCCACCAATAGACTTCCTTAAGATCATGATACATTATTTTGTAGAATCTGGGTGCACAGAATACCTAGAAGTGTGAGCTTCAGTCATAATTCTTTCACGGAGACCACCCACATTTGGAACACATAGTCGTTGTTGGTACCTTAGTGTACCATCATCCATGCTAAGGGAAAAGGCCATGGTCTTATGTTTATGAATCCCCTCTTTTAATTGCGCCAATAATGGATCGTTGTATTGTTTCTCTTTGACTTCCACAACAAGCGATGATTCAGTCCTATTTTGCACAATTACCCCTCCATCACTAGAGTCCGCAAGACGAACTCCCAAACTATCCAATCGGTGAATTTCTTTGGCCAGTGGCCTCTGATTTTCCTCCAAGTGAGCTAAACTACCCATAGATTTTCGGGTAAGAGCATCCGCCACAATATTGGCTTCTCCGTATGATATAGAATATTGATATCATAATCCTTACGTAACTCATGAAATCTTCCCTACCTTAGATTCAATTTCTTCTATTTGCAAATATATTGAAGGATCTTTTGGTCCGTGAATACGTCCACCTGGACCCCATACAATTAATGATGCCAAAACGTTAATGTATAAATCACAGCCGCAAGTCCTAAGTCATGTGTTGGATTGTTTTTCTCATGATTCTTGAGTTGCCTAGAGGCATAAATGATCATCTTGCAATATTTCATCATTAGTGGAACATCTATATCAGATTTTTTTGTCATATGGCCTCCTAGGAATTGAGTTCTACAAAAATTTCCTTGATACGGTTACAATCTTATTAGTACTTGCAACTTGTTTCCAAATTTCTCAACAAAAGACATTACTAGGCCAGTTTTCTTTTGGGACCATCTGTTTCAAATGAATAACATCTACTAGCTTGCGCGCACACCCTGACAACATCAACTTACACGGCATTGCCTCAATATGTGGAGTAACATCGTGCTCAGACCTTTCTTAGCCATCCTCTTTCCTCATTATAAGGCTTATAGGATTTTAAGAAACCACTATACTTCCCTGGTGAACATTCTCACGATTCCTCTTTACTGCTAAACATTTCCCAAAACACATATCAATATCCTTCATATATATTTAGCCCGAACAGGGCCTTTTCTGAAACTTGATATCCTCCTAAATTCTTCAACGACGACTTCTTGTTTTCCTTATAAGTGTAGGACTTAGTCCACCTGATTCCAAGCTCGATGCGTAACTCACCTTATTCCCCGTATTGTAGTTACCAATAGTATTTCTTGGTATTGCAGCCTAAGAGCTATCATGTTAAACATGTTTAGTTCGTAACAAGTGTTCATCCTCTCTTAATCCTTTTCAAACATTTCCCTTTTGGTCCAAACAATATGTTGATACCATATTTCCTTTGTGACTAGAGCATTCACTCCCATCCCATTTTACCCTTAATTCATAGTTGACAATCCTTATTATCGCACACACTTGTTTGCCTCCCATGATCTCGTAGTATCATTGTGTCTAGTTTGTTGAGTTTATCACACCACCACTTCATCACCAGTAGTCTTACTTTCCAATGTAATATGTAGACATGAACTCCCTCTATAACCTTTAGTTGATATTCGATGTCACTCAAGTCGGCTGCATTACAGTTGATCCTTTATATCTTCTATTAACACTTGTGCTCTAGGTGAGTCCACCATTCTGATACGAACTATTTTACGATAATCATGACCATCTCAATTTATAGATTTTCTATCAATTTTGCTCGCCTCATTCTCCCTAGTTATTGAATAGCTATGCGCCCTTCCGCGGGGATGACGACTTCAGTACCGTAGACCAATAGATAAAGAGTTCCCCTGGTTGATGTGCAAACTATGGTACGGTATCCTAATAAGGCGAATGGTAACTTCTTGTGCCACTATTTGTGATTCTCTACCATCTTCATTAGTATTTTCTTGATATTCTTGTTGGCGGCCTCCACGGCTCCATTCATTTGGGGTCGGTATGCTGTGGAGTTTTTGTGCTTGATTTTGAAGGTTTCACACATGGCTTTCATTAGTTCTCTGTTGAGATTGGCGGCATTGTCAGTGATGATGGATTTTGGAACCTCGAATCGACAAACAATACGGTCCCTGACAAAATATGCGATGACTTTCTTGGTTACAACTTTGTAAGATGCAGCTTCGACCCACTTTGTGAAATAGTCGATGGCCACTAGAATTAACATGTGCCCGTTTGAAGCAGTGGGCTCGATTGGTCCAATGACATCCATTCCCCATGCAGCAAAAGGCCAAGGTGTGCTCGTTGCATTAAGTTCATTTGGAGGTACCCGTATCATATTTGCGTGTATCTGGCACTGATGATATTTCTGGACATACCGGATGCAGTCTGTTTCCATAGTCATCCAAAAGTATCCGTCTCTGAGTATCTTCTTGGCTAGGACGAAACCATTCATATGTGGGCCGCAGGTTCCAGCGTGCATCTCTTCAAGTAGTTTGGAGGCTTCTTTGGCGTCAACACACCGTAATAGCCCCAGATCTGGAGTTCTTCTATATAGAATTCCTCCGCTTTGGTAGAAATGGTTGGAAAACCTCCGAAGTGTGCGTTTCTGAGTGTGGTTTGCATGCTCTGGATATTGTCCTTTTGCCAAATATTCCCTGATCTCGTGGAACCATGGATTCCCATCTGTTTCTTCTTCAACATGAGCACAGTAAACTAGCCGATTATGTATTCTTACCGGAAAGGGATCAATGAAATTCTTGTCCGGATGCTGTATCATGGAAGGACAAAGTGGCCAATGCATCTGCGAACTCATTCTGGATTCTCGGAGACATGTCTAAATTCTATCTTCGTGAACCTCTTCATCATCTCTTGCACATGATATAGATATGGTATTATCTTGGTATTCTTTGTAGCCCATTCTCCCTGCACCTGATGTACCAGTAGATCTGAATCGCCAATTACCAGTAATTCCTGGATATTCATGTCAATGGCCAAATTGAGCCCCAATATGCAAACCTTATATTATGCCATTTTATTGGTGCACGAAAATCTGAGTTTCGCGAATACCGGATAATGTTGACCTATTTCTGACACCAAAATAGCTCCAATACCCACCCCTTTGAAGTTTGTGACTCCAACGAAAAACATTCTCCACCCGTCGTAGGCTTCGGAGATATCCTCTCCTACGAATGATACTTCTTCATCAAGAAAATACATTTAGTGGTTCGTATTCTCCTCCTATAGGATTTTTCGCAAGATGATCCGCTAATGCTTGTCCTTTAACCGCATTCTGAGTCATATAGACGATGTCGAATTCAGTCAACAATATCTGCCATTTTGCCAGCTTCCCTGTAGGCATGGGTTTCTGGAAGATGTACTTCAGAGGGTCCATCTTTGATATGAGATATGTGGTATAGGCACATAAGTAGTGCCTCAGTTTCTGGGCTATCCAGGTCAAAGCACAGCAGGTGTGTTCCAGCAGAGAATACCGTGCTTCGTATGGTGTGAACTTCTTGCTAAGATAATATATAGCCTGTTCTTTTCTCCCTGTCTCATCATGTTGTCCCAAGACATAACCTAAAGCCTCATCTAGTACTGAAAGGTAGAGTAGCAGTGGTCTACCAGGCTCTGGAGGGACTAGGACTGGTGGTGTGGACAAGTATTCTTTGATTTTGTCAAAAGCTTTTTGGCAATCTTCAGTCTAACTAGTTGCGGCATCCTTCTTCAGTATTTTGAAAATCGGCTCACATATTACAGTTGATTGTGCTATGAAGCGGCTGATATAGTTGAGACGTCCCAAAAAACTCATCACATCTTTCTTGTTCTTTGGAGGTGGCAAATCCTGGATAGTCTTGACCTTTGATAGGTCTAGCTCAATTCCTCGGCGACTGACGATGAACCCTAATAACTTTCCTGCGGGGACCCCAAAGGCACATTTTGCGGGATTGAATTTCAAATTGTACCTCCGAAGCTGATCAAAAAATTTCCTTAAGTCTGCTATGTGATTTGTACTCTTCTTGGATTTGATGATGACGTCATCCACATATACCTCTATCTCCTTGTGTATCATGTCATGGAAAATAGTTGTCATGGCCCTCATATAAGTGGCCCCAACATTCTTCAGACCGAACGACATCATTTTATAGCAGTACACCCCCCATGGTGTGATAAAAGCCGTCTTTTTGGCATCCTATTCATCCATCTAGATCTGATGATATCCCGCGAAGCAATGCACAAAGGATTGGAGTTCATGCTTGGCTCAATTATCGATCAGTATGTGTATGTTGGGTAACGAGAAATCATCTTTGGGACTTGCTCTGTTTAAATCCCGATAGTCGACACACACCCTGACCTTCCCGTCTTTCTTCGGAACCGGCACGATGTTGGCCAACCAAGTTGGATATCTAACCACCTTGAGGACCTTAGCTTTGATTTGCTTGGTGACTTCTTCCTTGATTTTTAGACTCATGTCTGGCTTGAACTTCCTAAGTTTCTGCTTTACTGGTGGACACATCGGATTGGTAGGTAGCTTATGAGCTACTATGGATGTGCTCAATCCGGTCATATCGTCATACGACCATGCGAAAACGTCTTCATACTCTTTCAGGAAATGAGTGTATTCTTCCTTCTCTGATGGTGACAAGTGAATGCTTATGCGAGTTTCTTTGACTGTTTCGGAATCTCCTAAGTTGACTACCTCAGTCTCGTACAGATTGGACTTAGGGTTGTTCTCAAAATTCTCAACTTCTCTCACGATTTCCTCAGGTATCGCATCTTCTTCTTCTATCTTTCCTGAGTCACTATCCTTATGTTGCATTGTCTCATTACATGTTATAGTCATTGGTTCATCGAGGTAAGAAATAGTAATGTTGTAGAGAGAAAGATATGAAAGATAATAATAATAAAACATCAAGTCGTTGATAAGTATTGAAACGTCAAACAAAGCAAATTTTAATGACTTCAAACAATGTTTTCTAAAGCAAAATACTGAAAGGAAAGAAAAAAAATGTTTTAAACAAAAATGCTCAAAAGGAATTGTTTTCAAAATGAATGACACTAGCAGCCATGCTACCCCGGGACTCGTCGGGCCCTGGATGGTGTGGCAGTCCAGTTCCTGAGAACATCTCCTTTCTCCACTGTCTGGATGATGAGGCCTTCTTCTTCCTCCTCCTCAACTATCACACTGCAATCCATGTCTTCATCTTCCAAGAACAGACTCCTTATGCCAGCTAGAATTTCATCTTCTTCAGATCCCTACATCATGTCGGCCTGATGAAAGGATTGGCTCAAATGTGGTACCGGCTGCTCAAAAGGGTAATAAGGACCACGCCATGGCGGCGACCAATCATCATACTCTTGCCAGGTGTACTGATATCCAAGTCCAAAGGTCGTGCCTTAGCGTTTTAGCTATATCGGTTTAGTAATACCTTGGAGGTTCTTCCCGAGCCCTTTACCGGGTTCATACCCTGCCCACGCTAGTATGCTTTCTATTTTACTGCTCCACCACTTGTCTTTCTCAATTGCATTGCCGTGCTCGATGCGATGATAAGTCTCCCCACCTAACTTCCTTCTATTTTCCAGGACCGGAACAACTTGGTTGGTATAAGTGGGATTACTCCCGTCTCCATGAATGATCACCTCCTGATGATTCCATTCAAACTTTACAGCCTGGTGCAAAGTAGAAGCCACGGCCCCGGCGGCATATATCCAAGGTCGTCCCAACAGCAGATTGTATGAGGCGGATATGTCTAGCACTTGAAATTTAACATCAAACCAAGTTGGGCCTATCTGTAGGCTGAGGTGGGTCTCCCCAATTGTGGCCCTTTGAGACCCATCAAATGCTTTCACATTCATACTTCCTGCTCGTATCTCGTGCAGGCCTTTACCCAATCTTTTCAGAGTAGTTAGTGGACATATGTTAAGACTCGACCCCCCATCTATTAGGACTCTGGCAATGAACGTATCCTCAAATTGCACTGTGATATGTAGTGCCATATTGTGACTTAGTCCTTCTGGTGGTAGCTCGTCTTCATGAAAAGTGATCTTGTTGTTTTCCAACACTTGTTCTACCATATTGTCCATCTCTCCACTGGTAATATTGTTGGGCACGTAAGCTTCGTTCAATACCTTCATCAAGGCATTGCTATGTGCTTCAGAGTTCTGCAGTAATGATAGAATGGATATCTGAGCAGGGGTTTTGTTCAGATGCTCCACTACAGAGTATTCCCTTGCTTGCACCTTTCTCCAAAGATCATCCGAGCCAGTTTCAATGATGGGCTGCTTGGAAGTAGCTTCTTTACTTGTTCCCCCCAAATACTCGGGCGTGTAAACCCTACCAGTTCTGGTCATACCTTGTGCTGCACCAATTTCTTCCATTTTCCCCTTTCCTTTCCTTCTTGCTTCTGCAACATAATCCCATGGTATAGCTTTAGACTTATAAGATGGTGTAGGTGCTACCATTAAGGTGAAGGGTGTTGTTACTTCAACCTCAAACAGAGTTGGTGCAGCTACCTCAACTTCGATTGGTGTCTGAGTTTGTACCATGATAGGTGTGAGAGTGACTGGAGATGTTTCAGGATTATCCCCTTCTCGAATGAGTCTAATTGACCCATCTGAGTCCCATTCTTCATCAGTGTCTGTCATATTTACCCCCCCCCCCCCGCCCCTGTGATCCGGGAGGGGATTATTGCGGACGTTAGGTGTGGCCTTCTTTGTCTGTATAACTTTGGTGTCAATTAATGTCTGAATCGTATCCTTCAAAGTACGACACTCGTCAATAGTATGACCTTTCATGCCTAAGTGATAGGCACATTTCTTATTTGGATTGACCCATTTAGAAGAGTTTTCCATGGCAACAACGAGAATGGGGGTGACATATCCAGCAACTTTCAGTCTCTGGGCGACCTGCGGTCAAAATTTGGTCTAGGTTTCTGATAGTTTTGGCGGGCCGTCAGGGAGTGATAATATGTTAGCTGGGTTTTATAAGTATGGTAGGCAGTGGCAGGTTATGGATATCTGGGAGGTGAAGGCTGATATGTGGGTGGAGGTGTTTGGTATGTAAGAGGAGATTTTGGTCCTTGGGCTACTATCACGGCCCCTACTTCTTTCTTCTTGGATATACCCCCTGACTGCAATGCTTTGTTTGTAGCTTGGAGTGCTTCAAAATTTGTCACCATTCCGCTTTTGATCGCTTCTTCTATTCTCTCTCCCAACTTGATGATTTCAGAAAATTTATGGTTTTCAATAACCATCAATCTTTCGTAGTATTGCGGATCCTGAGCTCTGACGAAGAACTTATTCATCTATTCTTCTTCCAACATTGGCCTTACTTTTGCAGCTTCAGATTTACACCGAGTTGCATACTCGCGGAAAGTTTCCGTTGGTTTCTTCTTGAGATTTTGAATATAGAAAATGTCTCGTGCATTTTCTGTGTTAAACCTGAGCCGATCCATGAAATCCGATGCCATGCCTACCCAATTAACCCATTTCTTTGGGTTTTGACTGATGTACCAAGGCAGGGCGTCTCCAGTGAGGCTTCTCATGAATAGCTTAATGCAGATTCTTTTATCCCTGCCAACTCCTACAAGCATGTCACAATATGTTCTCAAATGCACCTTCTGATCACCTGTTTCGTCAAACATCTCGAACTTGGGAGGTTTGTAATCCTCCGACAGTTCTACATCTGGCTGAATACACAGATCTTCATAATTCAAACCCTCAAGTTCTTCTAGGAACTTGTGAGCTTCTTATGTTCCTTTGCCATATTCTTGATGAGCATGTCCTTCTCGGCGGATTCTGGTGTGTATGGGGTTCGTTGAGTGGGGTGAGGTAGAGTTTCTACGTATATGGGGTTACTTTGGTGGATACCGGGGATTTGGGTATAGTGATGATCATTGGTTGAGTTCTGCATATCGGGGGTAGGTTGCGGTGTATTTTGAGGAGTATGGTAGGTAGTAGTTTGTGGATACTGAATTGGAAGATGTTGGTGTTGAGGAGGAATTGGCACTGGTGGAGGGTTAGGATTTTGAGGAGGTGTGGCGTATTGATGAGGTGCGGGAGGGTTTTGTGGATGTTGGTTTGGTGTGTTTTGAGGAGGTGCTGGGTTTTGGGCGTTCTGTTGGTTAATATCCGGGACGTTTAAGGTGAGGGAGAGGTTTGCCAAGTTGCAGACCTGCTCAAGTTCCCCATGCAATTCTAGTATTTTCTGCTCCAACCGTAGAACCAAATCATTCTGTGCCGGAGTACTCCGACCATCTAAGAGTACATAAAGGTCATAAAGGTCAGGACAAGGCCCCGCCATACTAATCAGTACATGTCCTAATCATACTGACCACATAAGCAACTCCAGAATAAATAGAGTGCACCAACATCTTCCGCTGAGCTGATCGCCTACTTGGAGGACTCTCGACCTATCTATCGAGACCTGCGGGCATGAAACGCAGCATCCCCAAGCAAAAAGGACGTCGGTACGAATAATGTACCGAGTATGTAAGGCACATAAATAAGTACATAACATACATGCAAGAAATATAGATTAAATGACTCAACCTGTAAGTCTGGGTAACTCTATAAATCATGAAATAATTATAGTGTCATGCGTATGCGTATGAATGTCATGTCGTGTATAGGTCCATGTTTCATAACATCATCAAACCTCTGAGGGCATCCCATCATATCATCTCGGCCACTGTGGAAAAAATCATCAACGTATACCAGCTGATCAGGTGGTGGTACGTATATAACGCCGTAACCTTTTTCCATATCCCATATACATATATATATACATATAAATATGCGTATATAACGCCATCTGGTCATGAGTCAATGTACAAGTATAAATGAATGAAATGCATATGAAATACGTTAATAAAATCTCTCGGTACGTCATAAGACCATTATGCCTCTGATTAATATCATGAAATAAACTTTACCAACTTACGTATTTTTGAGACCCATGAACAGAAGATAAAATAATATGACACATGGGGAATCAAGAACATAAGCATTTCTAGTATTTATGTGAATAGAGTCATTTATGGAAGTTGTGCATTTGCTCGTTTCGTTCGTGTCGTATAGATCATGCCAAAAAGAAAGAAGGGATAGCCTTAACATACCTGAGCCGATTCTCTTAGAATTTGCAATTCATGCTTTACAAAATCAATCAACCAACGTTATCAATTTTTGGTATACGGATTTTTTTTGTTCTATAAAGAGATCACGATCAGCCACGGATTTGGTACGCTATCAATTGTTTTGCAATTCACGTATTTGGTTTGTAAGACATATGAACTTACATTGCCAAAAATGTGAAGTAACGTGATAGTCTTACTAGTTATAGAAAGCTTTTGGTTACAAGAATAATATTGCTAACGTTCTCACTCTGATTGTAATGTCCTGGCATTGGAAATATTGGGAATGGATTAGAATCTGGTTGTAGTATTTTGTAAAGAATTGTAGGAATCTAATTTGTAGTGTTTTAGAATGAAGTGTTGTTTGTAATCCAAATCCTAGAAATGAAGTGTCTTGTGATTAATATACTAGGTTGCCACCTAATCAAACTTGGTCAAGAGTCATTTGGTTGTTTAATGTCTTGCTGCCACGTGGGGGTGGGGAGTTTTTTTTTTAATCCAATAATTAATTAACTAATTAGGTAATGTTATGTTACCCGGTAATTAACCAATTACCCACATAATTAAAAATTATCTCAAATTACTTAAAATTCTACTTATTTTTAATACACTTTATAAATCCAACTATCATGGTCATATGGTACCTTGTATGGTACTAGTCCATAAATATCGGATATTATTGCTCGGCCCGCATTTTACCCCAATATGCCAAACTTGGATGAAAATTCATTTTCTTTGACTTGCTTCCCCTCTCACCTTCATGAATTTACTCATCACTTGTTTGAAATAGCATGATGCTTATAATCTCAAAATAATCTCATTCCCGAACTTACGTCGATTAACTGAAGAAGAAACTTTAACATATGAAAATGCGGGATGTAACATCATTCCCCCCTTTGGAACATTCGTCCTCGAATGTTGACTGATGCACTTATCATTTTCATAACCTATCACTCTTGAGAATACTTTAGTACTCTCCTTGCCATCTAGGAATTTGTCCTGTGAATAAATCCAAAGGCTAGGGCATTCCCCCCCTTTATTCTCTGGAACATCAAGCGAGACATCACATCGTCCCTACCTCTTCTTTATTCTCTTGACTAGGCCTCTCGAAACCTAGAATCCATAGGCTGGAAGGTATTGTAAGGTTTACCATCATTCCTGCATACTGAATCCTCGCGCTTCTAGCATTCTATCTGAAGGATGTACTATTCATAACCTTCTATATTTGAGTATCTCATGCGTTGTTCACCTTTACCTTCCTTACCTTAAAGTCTCGCATCACATCTTCTATCTCGTTCATGACCTCCCTTCCACATAGGTATAATTCGCATCCATGACTTGAAGCTCTATTACAATACTTGCACCTCTGGCATACACAATCCAGCGGGGGCTTCTTACTGACTTCTTATGAGGCTCGTACTTTTCTAACTTGATTTATCGTAGAGCCATTACATAATATGGTTGTTGTGCTATCTCTTTTGTATCTCTGATATTAAGAGTGATTTTGCTATGTTCTCAATCATGATGTCTATAATTTCTAGGTCCAATAATCGGACTCCTGATTTACTTCGTTGATGTAACTCTTTAGTTTCCTCCTTCTTCTGATCGGGCTTTATCTAGGCTTAAGTTTTCTCCCGATCTGCAGTTCATGGTATTAGTTATTCTGTTTAGCCTTTCTTGGGCGCTGAGGAATATTCATGATACAATCCTTTAACAATTAAATCCTTCGTCTATGACCTGGGCTCAATTCTTTCTTTTAACGTATACCAGAATCTTCTACGGCTGTATAGGCTGCATGTATAAAGCTCCAAACTGTTTAGTGCGTTCATAACGTAACTAACTCTGGATCATTGATCGAATAATTTTTTTTGTTCCTTCTCAGCTTTCTTTAAATGTAAGCAATTACTTTCCCTGGTCTTTCTGCCCCCTTGTTGCATGCATACTTAGCTTATCTTAGTTCCCACACATGCCGGGATTTTTGTGCAACTCATATGGTCTCGAATATCACTTTTGATTTTACTCCCCGTTCATTAGTCACGATAGATGTCACTTTCTTATGAAGTGCGTACAATGTTGTTATGAGATTGTTTTTACATGACCATTCCTCCTTTAAGTTACCATGTTTAGGTTGAAGCCTTCTTCCTTATTTCCTCAGATAGTCTTTCCTTGTAGTACTTAGGAAGGATCCGTTGACTCTTGTAAAGCTGCAAGCTTATTACATTGTATTTCCGATAGAATTTGTTTTTGATGTTCGTACGGTTGCTTCTAAACTGAAGTTTTGACTGTTTTCCCAGTGGCACTCTCTTTTGTTTCCGTAACACCCCTATGGTACCTCTTTAAGTTCCCCATATGAATGTACCTCAAGTATTATAATGTCATAACTGAGAGGTTGAATTCCCCATGTTGGGTTCACTCTGTTTATCTTGCACAATCTATCGATTTATCTGTATCCTCTTATCTAGCCGTTACTAGGATTTTCCTGAATCAACTATTGACTATTCGTTGGCCCATTCTCATATTAGTATTCCGCGTAATCATTCTTGGGTTATTTATTTTGTCTTTAGTTACCTCTCGCATTGGCTCCTTATTTATCAAAAACATCCTTGGCCGGAACCCTTACTTTCTTTCCTTGACGTCATGTCTGCATAATGTTCTAGAATCATAGCATATCTGTAGGCTTTGGATAAGTGCAATCTCATCCTTTTTTTTCATTTTTATATCGCATTCTTCCTTTACCACTCCATGATTGCTTGAACCACTAAATTCTGACTTCACGCCATATCACTCCATATTCCCCCCTTTTTGTTACAACCCAAATTCGCGTACCTTAGATCACGCCGTAAGTTAGTCGACGTAAATCCAAGAAGAGATTATCTTTGAGATGATAAGAAGTTAATCTTATTGGTCTTAAACGATACAAGGGTGTATAAGATTGGTTAACAAGTATTAGAAGTTAAATGAATCAAGGATGTTATAACCCATATTTTCGGGTAACACTAGAGGTGATTAATTGTCCCAAGAGGTCATGTTTTAATGTATTTGAATCATATAATATCCGTATCATAAGTCTTGAAGTCAAGCGAGTTATGAAACAAAGTCGATAAAAGTTGTCGCAACTTACGTTTATAATTTTACTTAAACTTTAGGTCAAATGTTACTACATTTTTCTCCCAATATACTTGGAATTATGGGGTGATCTACCTATCAAATTGAAGATCTATGAGTCTAGTTTCCAACGCATTAAACCGTTCGTCGATACGATCTCGGAATAGAGAGATATTCGCGTTTTCGTGAGAGTGCGCCAAGCAGCTCTCTATGGGGCCCACATAGGCGGTTTAAGACATATGGATATATATAAGATACCTCAACCCCGTTTTAAGTCATTATTTTTTAGTATATTCAGACCTTAGAATCCTAAAAACACTCTCTCAAGGTTCTCTCAAGATCCAAGACCCAAACATAGGGCAAACAACACAAATCAAGTGTCGGGAATCCCGTGGCGCTAGTAAGTTTCTTGTTCTTCTTGTTGTTGCTGATTTTTGTGTTGTTCCAGCTCGTGTGGGAGGTTGTTTTAAGTGTTTTATGTTCTGTAAATACTCCTTCAAGTTTTTAATATCAACCCTAGGTGATTTCAAGTCTTCTAAAGTAATTCTAGTGCCGAAAAACCCGAATTGATTGCTAGTTTCGCTTCCTTGTTCTTGTGGCAGAATTGGAGAGATATTTCGTGGAAAATTAAGGTCAAATTGGAGTTGTTATTTCTGTTTAAAGGTAAGGAACCTCTTACTCTATATATATATTTAAGATTATCCAAGTTGCGGCTAAGTCGTTGAAGCTAGAACTTGTGAAATATATATCGAAAGGCTTGGTAGTAATGTTGTTGGTTGGTGGACTGTTTTGGGAGGCTCAATATGATTATTAGTGATGTTGTTTGGGCTGTTTGGTGATTGTATTGACTTGTGTGAAGTCATATAAATAGGGGAGGTGCTGTCCGTTTCATCGTAAAATAGGTTGCGGTCGATACATAATAGTTACGACGCTTAAACGATAATGATAGTGTCATTTCTCTTATTGTAGACTAAGGAGTCGTGACATTTGCATAGCTTGAGGTTGGGCAGTATATACAAGGTATGTTAGGCTATCCCCTTCATTCTTTTGCACGACTCCGATTGTACATAATGTAATGAACGAGCTCCCAAAGATACTCTACTCTTAGAAGCTAGCAGTACTTACATTGCTGCCCTTCTTATGAAATGATTGATATTGATGTTACTTCTTTTATTCTTATATTATCAATGTTATTGGTAGTTCCTGATTCTTATAAGATTCTTGATGAAGAGTTAATCCTAATAACGTGTACGAAGGATACCGACCTTACATCACTCCGAAAGGTTCAAAATGTGATTCCAATGAGTCCAGCATGCATCATATATATGTATCTAATTTACTCTACCGAGCCGCGCTATAGTTGGCCGGGTTTGGCACCTATTGTGCAACCACTGATCAGTTGGGTTTTACCGAGCTTCACGTGGCCGGGTATGATTCTACCGAGCCCTATGATGGCCGGGTACGTTTTACCGAGCCTATTACGGCCGGGTATGATATGATGATGGTGATGCCCACAAAGGCGTATGTTTTAAAAGTTTATGTATATATATGTATGTATCATGTGTTTCATGTCAGTAGCCCTCAGAGGTACCCAGATGTCACAGGTTGTATATTCCCTATCCTTGTTTACATTACTGTTCTTACTTATGCTTTCCTGCCTTACATACTCAGTACTTTATTCGTACTGACATCCCTTTTATTTGTGGACGCTGCATGTCGTGCTGCAGGTCCTGATAGACGGGTAGACGCAGCTCCCCCACCACAGTAGGCTGTCCAGTTCAGCGGTTATTGGCGAGATCCCTTCTCCGGACTTGCCGTGGTCTTGGTATGCATTTTTGTTATAGACATTATGGGTATGTCAGGGCCCTGTTCTAGCAATGTTGTAGAACTTATGTTCCTTTAGAGGCTCATAGACAGGTGTCGACTCATGGTAGCTCGTACCTTATATATAGTTTCTTGACAGTCTTGTCGTCCCATGTTATGTATGTTCATGACATTATCTTTCATTGTTGGATGTTCATAATCCATGTCTACCATTTATATTGATCTTGTCGGCCCTTAAAGATAATAAGGAAGGTTAGATAAAATGTACGTTGGTGCTCGGCAAGTATGGCCCGGGTGCTAGTCATGACCCTCCAGTTGGGTCGTGACAAACTTGGTATCAGAGCAAGTCTGTCCTAGGGGTTGTCTATGAGCCGTGTCTAGTAGAGTTTTGATTATGGATGTGTAGCGCGCCATATTTATAATCAGGAGGCTACGTGACATCTAGGGTTGTTACCTTCTTCCTGAATCTAGATCGTGCGTAGAGTTGAGTCGTAAGTGTTCATATCTAATATTCACCTTGTTTTCTTTTAGCGATGCCTTCGACTAGGAAGCAAGCGATTAGTAAACGGCTTGATACAGCTGTGGGAGAGGGTAACATTCAGGTGCCTCCAGCCATAGCAGGCCAAAGTGAGCCTCAGAGTGAGATGCCGTCTCATACCTCTCTGTCTCCTCCAGAGGATATTAGGAGGCACCCAGTACATCCAGTTCCTCCGTCTGGAACTACAGACCACGATATGCGTAGTGCGGTGCAGTTGTTGACTAGCTTGGTAGCTGCTGGGGCTCAGAGGCAGAATACCGGTGTTGCTGATAAATCGGTTAGTGCGAGAGTTCGTGATTTTATTAATCTAGACCCTCCAGTGTTTACCGGATCAGACCCCAAGGAGGACCCGCAAACATTTATTGATCAGGTTCATTGTACATTGCGGGTTATGCATGCTAGTGATACGGAGGCAGTAGAGTTGGCTTCTTATCGGTTACGGGATTTAGCGATTTTATGGTATGATAGTTGGGAGAGATCTAGGGGTCCGAACGCTCCTCCAGCCGTGTGGAAGGAATTTTCTGAGGCCTTTCTTCGTCACTACTTGCCAGCTGAGATACGACGAGCTAGAGCTGATAAGTTCTTGAACCTTCGACAGGGTAATATGAGTGTATGAGAGTATAGTATACAGTTTGATTCTTTAGCAAGGTATACTCCTCATATGGTGGCCGAGATGAGTGATAGGGTGCACCTGTTCGTGAACGGGTTGGGACCACATCTGATAAATGAGTGCACAACAGCCTCCTTGGTAGAGGGCATGGATATTTCCCATATTCAGGCTTATGCCCAGACCCTTCAGGATCATAAGTTATATGCTAAGCTCTCTAAATGTGAATTCTTGCTGGTCTTCTATCCGAAATAGACTATTCCCAACCTTTTGCATCTGAGTATCTCGTATATTGTTTACTTTTACCTTACTTACCTTAAAATCTTGCATCACATCTTCTATCTCTTTCATGACCTCCCTTCCACATAGGTATAATTCACATCCACAACTTGAAACTCTATTAAAATACTTGCACCTCTGGTGCATACACAACCCAGTGAGCGCTCCATACTGACTTCTTATAAGGCTGGTACTTCTTATAACTAGCTTTCTTGTAGATCCATTATAGAGTATGGTTGTTGTATTAGCTGTCTTTCACCTCTGATATTAAGAGTGATTCTACCATGTTCTCAAGCACAATTTTTATAATTTTCTCGGTCCAATAATCAGACTCCTAATTTACTTTGTTGATGTAACTCTTTAGTTTCCTCTCCCTTCTGATCAGTCTTTATGTAGGCTTAAGCTATCTTCCGATCAGTGGCTCATGGTATTATTCATTACTTTAGTCTTACATGGACGCCATGGAATACCCACAATATAATCTTCTAACAATTCAATCTTTTGTCTATGACCTGGGCTCAATTCTTTCTTTTCACTTATACCGGAATCTTCTACGGCTGTACGATTGTCAACATATATGTTGCATGGATAATACTCCAAACTCTTAAGTACGTTCATAACGTAACTAGCTCGGGTTCATTAATCGAATAATTCTTTTTGTTCCTTCTCAACTTTCTTTAAACATAAGCAATTACTTTTCCTGGTCTTTTTGCCCCCTTGTTGCATGCATACTTAGCTTACCTTAGTGCCCACACATATTGGAATTCCATACAACTCATATGATCTTGAATATCACTTCTGATTTTACTCCCCGTTCATTAGTCACGGTAGGTGCCACCTTCTTATGGAATGCATATAATGTTGTTATGAGAGTGTTGTCACATGACCATTTCCTTTTTAGGTCACTGTGCTTAGGTTGAAGCCTTCTTCTTTATTCCCTCAGTTAGTCTTTTGTTTTAGTACTTAGGGAGGACCCTCTGATTCATGCAAGGCTACGAGCTTATTACATCGTTTACCCGGCGGAAAGTTTGATGTTCTTTCTTACTTGTAATTATCCTTACTTACTAACCTTCATGCCCTTGTGCTCATAGGGTTACTTCTGAGCTGATATTTTGATTGTCTTCCCTGTGGCACTTTCTTTTATCTCTATAACACTCATACGGTATCTTTAACTACACTAACCCCTATCTTAATATTTCTCAAGGTTACGATGTCATATCTACGAGACTAAATTTCCCATGTTGTGGTTCACACTTGCTTATCTTGCACGATATATTGATTTATCTGTATCCTCTTACCTAGCCATAACTAGGCTCTTCCTGAATCAACTACTAACTAATCGTTGGCCCACTCTCATATTAATATTCTGCGTAATATTTCTTGTGTTATTTCCTTTGTCTTAACTTACCTCTCGCACTGTCTACTAATTTATCAACAACATCTCAGGCAGGAACCCTTACGTCCTCTCCTTGACGACGTGTTTGCATGATGTTCTAGAATCGTAGCATATATGTAGGATTTGAATAGGTTCAATCTCACCCCTTTCTCATTTTTATCGCATTCTTCCTTTACCATTCCATAGTTACTAGAACCACTTACTTCTGACTTAATGCCACATCACTCCATATTCCCCCCTTTAGGGGAGTACTAAGATTTAGAGCTACGACAATCCATCTATAGATGTTTTACCTCTTCATTTTTGGTGTCTTTTCACATCATTGATCACCCTTACTCGCCTTGCGGTAATCCTTCTGCACCAAGGATAATGAAATTCCTGACTTACGAGGGTGACACTTAGAATAACTGGAACACATAGTCCCTTAAGCTTAACTTTTCTCACATTGCTTGCATTAGGGAAGCGTCTTCCTGAATGACCTTTATAGGTCATTCTTCTGTTGTCCATTCTATTATCACCAGAACGCAATATGAAATTCTCATGATGTCGACCATTATCAAATCTCTTAGTCCCTACTCCATGTTTAGTTTATCTTGTTTGCGAGCCCATACTGATTTATATTACTATGGAGGTCTAGCTTTTCTTTCGGGTAATTATGTTAGAGTCACGAACTTATTTTTCAAAATGAGGATATGACTTTATGGCCTATACTCTTTTGTTGTCTCAAGACCTATCACCTCTCATTTCTTCCTTCACCAGACTTTAGGCTCTGTAATACTGTCATCGTTTTAATATACCGTTGTGATCCATGTATCATATCTTACTTATAATGCTTCATTGACCCTCTTCTTATTTCCCGCTAACATTTATGTCTATCACTTTATTTTGAAAACTTCAACAAGACATTATTTTGCTTTTAGCTCCCCTTAGCTCCATCCAGTGGCTCTACAGGTTGCTCAACGTTCTCGCTCTACTAGGGACGGGAGCCACACTAAGGTAGTGTTTATCCCTTCCAGGCATTCAGTGCCCATCTTTGTAGTACTCATATCTAGCTGTACTATTTTAGGGTGTACCATCTGGGTTTCTCACAAGGAGATCTATTAGCATATTTGCACTATCCTTCGGAAATGTCAACTAATGCAAACAATCCATTCACCATTTTGGGTTACTCTAACCCCAGCTGGATCATGATATCCTGTCCTTCTCTTATACTACTTTTGTTAACTTCCATAGGACATAAATGAGATGGGTGTGGCCATTTGTACGTACCTCTATTATTGTTGAAGGTAACTAAAAAGGCTTATATTCCTCTGCCTGAATTCGTAAATACTAATAATCTTTATTAACTGGGCTCCTCGTACCCTTCTTCATCTTGGTTCTTTTACTTGTTGAAACTTGTATCTATCTTCTGAATCTCTCATTGCCTTTCCCCATAAGGGTGAATAGATATTTTCTCCTTAAGGCTCCTTATCAAGAGGCTTACATGTCTTAGTACACATATGATCTACTGGAGACCTTACATTTACTCATCATAAACATCATGAAAAATCGAGTTCCTCTGAGTCAATTCTTCCATAGCCCCACGCAATCTCTTACCGACTGTCTTTCTAGATGTAGGCATCATCGTATTATGAATAAGATAGAGTTTAGGAAATTGAGTTCTTACAACTGAGCTCTACCACACGATCTAGAGTAAGAAGAAAGAGTGACAGTCCTAAATGCCCTATAGCCTCCTGCTTATAAGTGTGGTGGATAACACACCCATAAATAAGACTCTACTAGACACGACTTATAGACTCCTTAGGACAGAACTGCTCTGATAGAACTTTTGTCACGACCCAAACCGAAGGGCCGCGAAGTACCAACGTAATATGTCAAGACTCTACGAAGTACCAATGTAATATATCTTTCTTATCGTACTATCATTGGTAACTGGGCCAACATGGCCACAACTTGTAATGTATAACTATAAGTGGAAAAACACCGTATCAATGAGTCATCTTTTTTAAAACATGAATACAATCGTGGGCCGTCAAGGCCTCTGACGTACTGTACAAAATGAACCTATGTCTACAAAGCCTCTAAGAGTATTAGACGTCAAATGGGACAGGGTAACGGCCTACCCATAAGTCTGTAGCAAAATCCTGACATGATGACTCACAGACCCGGCTGCACTCCGAATAAGGCGGAGTCTTACCGATCCTTCGTTGAATGCTAACCTCGTCTACTATGAGGGCTCGTCAAATTGATAGTCTATACTTGCACGCATGAAATGCAGCACCCCCAGAAAAGGGACGTCAGTACAAAATAATGTACCGAGTATGTAAGGCAATATACTGAAAGCTGAAACTAAACTAGTAGTATAATAACTGAAAGTAACTAAGAGTCAAAGATAATCTGAAGATATGCTTACCTGATGATGCTGACTCACCTCTCTCAATATATTAAGTAAAATATATGTCTGGCCCTATTTGTCTCGGTATATATATAACTGCTCTGCCATAGTAGGCTCGCTCATAGGTGCTCGGCCATACTAGGCTTTGTATCTCGGCCAACTGGGCTCGCTCATAGGTATGTAATTTGCTTGTGACTCAGAGTTGATAATGGAATTCTTATGCTTGTCACATGATGGCATAATAGATGTGGTGTGTTGTGCAGGAATAAGATTTACATGTACAAGGTCACAGTTCAGTTTTGAAGGGAAGGACATAAATTCTTAGGCAACATGGACGGTTTCAGATGACTAGGTAAATGATATTACTATTTGGTATGTCTTGATGAGAGTGTACATTTCAGAAGGGGCTGTGTGTTTTGATTTATGGGTACTTTGTTGGTATTGCGGCACTCTCCTGGTTGATCGACTGTTGATATTCAAATTGTTTTTGCCAGGTGGCACGGAAGAATTTTTAAAGTATTTCTCGTGGGATGATTGTGTATGAGAGAGGTGTTAGGCATTCAGGCGGTGGAGGTGGAATCAAATATGGTGATTCATGTGTTCTATGGAATTGGAGATTGGGAGCTCTCAGGAGCAGATTGTTTCATGGTTGTGGACTGTGATGTTGTGGCCGGATCTAGCTAGATGATAGAAGGTATTATGATTCCGTCATTGTAGACCTTTGGAGGTTGTTTATCTATTGATGGCTGACCATAATTGATTTGGGGCCCATTGGTAGGCCCAATTAGGATGCGTATTCTACACCGAGCCGGATTGATTGGCTCCATACTGCTATTGTTAAAGGATGTGCCATTCAGTTGATGTGAAGCATATTCGTGTTCTGAAATGATCTGTGAGTTACTCTTCTATGCTACGATGAGTTGTGATTTGTTGGTTACATGCACATATGGTGCGGTTCTATTGTGGCCTTATAGCAGAATTTGAGCAAGAATAGTATTGGATATTGCTTGGTTGATGGCGTATTGGTCATGTTCTTTCAGGTTTTGTGTGGCATGGTGTCGTTTTCTTCTCCGTGATTATGGTAATGCACCTTGGGTACTTGATGTCAAATTGCGCATGGTTATTGATTTTAGCAGGGTGGCTTAAGATGTTTCATATGGACCAGCATTTGGAAAGGGTCGCGTATTGTAGCAGAGTTATGTGGAAATATGATCCCTCGTGTAAGATTCATGTGTTATGGTTCTGCGGTGTGTGATGGGTTCTTAGCATTGCGTCGGGGTGGTACTTGTCGAGCTTGCAAAACGGTTCTCCTATTTGGGTCATTGTTACGATTGGGTACATTTGGAATGTTGCTATCTGGTGCACGGATTCCACGGGTTGTGGCTTTAGATTGTATTGATGTGTCATGTCACTAGAGTGGTCGTGTTGGATGAGACGAGGTCATTGGGCCTAGAATGGATGCTTTCAGATTTGATTGTGGTATAATTGGGAGGATAATATCGGAAGTCGGCTTTGAAATTGGCTATAGTTCTTGTAGAAGGAACGGGAGCTCCATGACCTGTTGGTCTAATGAATGTTTATGAATTCGGTATGTTTCTTTCATCATCGGCAATGTACAAAGGTTTTAGAATGAGGTTTTGTCTGATATGAGGTTTATTACCAGCACTGGGTTGATTTGAGTCGAAACGGTGATTCGAAATCATTGCTTCGAGCATTCGAGCTATGCGGTATTTGAATTTGAGTATTTGAGTTATGGTTACGGCTTTTGGTACAGCTTGTTCAGACTTATATGGTATGTAGATGCGAACTTCTAATCTTATAAGAAATTTCGGATGTCGAAAATTTGATTTGAAGGCTTGTGGGCTAGGTTGAATTGAGGAATTTCAGTTATGCTGTGCTATCAGACCTGTATAGGATAGGGTGACGTGGGATCACCCCCGGGTATGTTCATGGGAAGGTTACACAACCATTTCTTGGCTTTTGGAACAACTCTCGGCACGTTCGAGGACGAACGTATGTTTAAGTGGGGGAGGATGTAACGACCCGGCTGGTCGTTTCGGGAGTTATAACCCCGTTTCCCTCATTTCTATTTCCTTTATGCTCTTAAGCAATACTATGATATACCATGTTAGTTGGTTTGGGCCCGGAGTGGTTTCGGAGTGGAATGAGAAACTTAGTCTCTTATTTAGAACCTTAAGTTGGAAAAGTCAACTGGATGTTGACCTATGTGTAAACGATCTCGGATTTGAATTCTGATGGTTCTGTTAGATCTGTTAGGTGATTTTGGACTCAGGAGTGCATTCAGAATGTGGTTTGGAGGTCCGTGGTAGAATTAGGCTTGAATTGGCGAAATTGGAAATTTGGCGATTTTTGGTCGGTAGTGGAAAATTTGATATCGAGGTCGGAATGGAATTCCGGAAGTTGGAATGGGTTCGTAGCGTCATTTGTGATGTGTGTGCAAAATTTGAGGTCCTTCAGACGTGGTTTTGTTGGTTTCGACATCGGTTGCCGAATTTGGAAATTTAGAAGTTCTTAGGCTTGAATCCGAGGCTAATTTGGTGATTTGATGTTGTTTTGAGTGATTCGAAGGTTCGACTAAGTTTGTATGTTGATATATGACTTGTTGGTAATTTTGGTTGAGGGCCTGAGGGCCTCGGGGTGATTCCAGATGGTTAACGAATTTGTCGAAGTTGGAAAATGCAGCTGAAGCTGCTGCTACTCCTATTTCCGCACCTGCGGAAGGAGGAGTCGCAGGTGCGAGGCTGCTGGTGCGCGTGGGGAGTTCGCAGGTGCGGGCAATGCTGGGCTAGGCAGGTTGCGCAGGTGCGAGTTGGAAGTCGCATCTGCGAGCCAGCAGGTGCGAAACCTGGGGCGTAGATGCGGAAAGGGGGATGCTGGGCAGGCTTCGCAAAAGCGGAGTATGAGCGCGCAGGTGCGCTTTTGCAGGCGCGAGAATTTGCTGCGCAGGTGCAGCTAGCTTTAGGCAAGGCTGGAGCGCAGGCGCGAAGGATATGGTCGCACCTGCGAGCCCGCGTGTGCGAGACCTCGAGCACAGGTGTGGAAGCTGGGGAATTAAGTGGAGTTCGCGCATGCCGTGCCTTGAACGAAGGTGCGGTTCCGCAGGCGCTGAAAAAGATCCCGCAGGTGCGAAAACCTGGGCAGAAACCATAAATAGAACCCTTCGCGAATTTGGTTCATTTCCACCATTTTCAAGTCGGTTTGTGGAGCTTTTGGAGTAATTTTTGAAGGGTGATTCAAGGGCTATCAGTGAGGTAAGTTGCTTGAGCCCTAATACTTGTTTATATGGTGATTTTTCGTTGTTTAGTCATTGTAATTAGTGAAAATGAGGGGTTAGGGCTTGGGAGTTTTGGAGAAGTAATTTAAGGATTTGAAGGACCAAATGATGTCGGATTTTGATGAATTTGGTATGGTTAGACTCGTGAGTGAATGGGCTATCTAGTTTTGTAAATTTTGTTAGATTTCGAGACATGGGCCCGGGGGCTGGGTTTGAGCCAATTTCGGATTTTGGTCTAATTTTGTAGCTTTTCCATTGGAATTCATTCCATTAGCATATATTGATGGTATTGTACTGATTGTGAATAGATTTGGAGCATTTGGAGGCCGAGTCAAGAGGCATGAGCATTGCAGGGTAGAGATTTGACCGGTTTGAGGTAAGTAACGATTGTATATCTAGTCCTGAGGGTATGAAACCCTGGATTTTGTATCATTCTACTATTTTTAGTGACGCACATGCTAGGTGACGGGAGTGTGGGCATGCACTGTTGAGGATTGTGACTTGGTCCGTCCCGTAGCAACTGTAAAGTTGCAAACTTTGATGAAACTATATGATACTTCTATGTTTTAGAAAGAGTTTCTCTAAATTTGGTTGAATGCCATGTTTGGGCCTTGTGCCAGTGTTGTTTGGACCCTTAGGGGCCTTTTCTTACTATCGTCTCATTGTTTTCGATTGAAAATCTATAATCAGTCATGTTTATACTTGTTTACCGCATAACTTAGTTTTATTACTCTATTTTGATGCATATAAATGTTTTGGGCCGAATGCCCTATTTTACTGAAATGCCCGAGTGGCTTGAGAGGTTTATGACTGAGTGAAGCCGAGGGCCTGATTTGTTAGGATATTTATGGGATTGGGCTGCACGACGCAGCATGTTTGATATCGGCCAAGGGCCTGATTGTGAGGATGAGTGTGGATCGGGGCTGCCCACTTGCAGCATACTTTATTATTATAGCACATGAGTTGTCCGTGCAGCACGTGAGTTATCTGTGCAGATTATAGCGCTTGGGCTGAAGGAACCCCTCTGGAGTCTGTACATACCCCCAGTGAGCGCATGTACTTACTGAGTGCGAGTGCTGAGTGCCGAGTGCCGAGAGCTGAGTGACTGGGAGGCATGAGTGATTGTGAGGTATGCCCGAGTGGCAAGAGTGGTTGTGAGGTATGCCCGAGTGGCACGAGTGACTGTGAGGTTTGCCCGAGGGGCTGTATATGAGTGATGTTTTGCCCGAGAGGCTGTTTATGATTTCATCATTTTTGCTCACCTTTGCATTTTTCTCTGTTTGAAAACTGTTGAAAAATATCTTTAAATGATTTTTACTGGAACTGGGTTTAAATAGGATATTTTGATTCAAATCCTGATTTTAAAAGCATATTTTACTGAGATTTCCTGATATGAAAGTTATATGCTTTATTGCTCGTCACTACTGCTCAGTCTTTATTTATTGTTGTTACTTACTGAGTTGGCATACTCATGTTACTCCCTGCACCTTGTGTGTAGATCCAGGTATAGCTGGACATGGTAGCGGTTGTTGATTATTTTGGTTGCAGATATCTCGGGGATAGCAAGGTAGCTGCTTGGTGATCGCAGCCCCTGCTCTTCTTCCTCTTATCTTCCTCTAGTTGTATTTAGCTATTTTTCAGGCTAAGTTAGCCTTGATATTGTTAGACAGATTGCAGTAGATGCTCATGACCAGTGACACCCCGATGTCGGGCTTTTCTTTCCACACTTTTGTTTTGATTGGAACTCCCTAACGAAGGTTTTTATGTTAAATAACATTGAAATTATCTTTGAAATAAAAATATCGGTTTGTTTTGGAAATGAGTCGACTTGCCTAGCTCCACGATAGGCGCCATCACGACAAGGGTTAGTTTGGGTCATGACATAGAATTAGAGCCAGATTTTAAATACACTATTTTAATAAATAATAATTTATAAAAATAATACATAAATAAAAATATATATTATTTGTGCATGCAAGTGATTAAAAATAATTATTTAACATAATAAAAAATATAAATGTTATTTTTTCATAAATAAAGTAATCATAAGTACATATGGGCTATTATTGCAAAATGAACAATTTAGCCTAAAAATGCAAATGTAATTATAACAAAATAAAAATAAAATATTTAAAACCTAATATGGGTGTAAATGAAAAGTGTAGATGATAAAATTATCTTAAAAATAATTTACAAGGTAATTAATAGATATTTATATAACAAAATGTAGGAATAAATTGATTTAAAGCCTTTAAAAATCATAGAAAATTATGAAAAATGCTTGTATATGCTTGTAGATCAAATGATGGTGCATATGCACTATTTTGAAAGTATAACAATAGATGCAACATGTACAACAGATGTCTACTTGCTGTGAATTATGTGGTAACAAATTGGGTATCAACAGCTGCCCCTCTTTACCTGGGAAGATTGAAAGAGTTGTCGGGAAAAGAAATGATGACCGATTTTGACCGAATGGGGTGATTTGAAAAACTGTAGGCTGCACTCTAGTCTCTGAGCTGCCTACATATCCCTGGTTTTACAGGAATCAGGCCACGTATAGTTCTGGATCCAACGGTGGAACGAACCGATGGAGTTGTTGTAAGAACGGACAAAATATTCTGGATAGGACAAATCGGGATTGAGAATGGTTATGGATACTTGAGTAGGTATCAGATGAGAATGGGTAACGGACGATGATCTGTTACGTTTGAAATAATTGAAGGATATGGGCATTGAATGGAAACTGGAGCGAAGATTGCTCCCGTTAGGATAACGGTTACTTACCGGATTACCTGCAAACTCAAAATATGATGCATATAGATTATCGCATAAATTTAAACATAATGCAAATTCCCTTTGGACCATGGAGATTGTCTTTGGACGGTGAGGATGACGTCCTTAGACCATGATGTCTTGGGCCATGAATTGTGCGGTAAAGGATCCGTAGGCCATTAAAATGATGTTCTCGGGCTATGAAGATGGTGCCTCCTAACCATGATGCCTTTGAATAATGATGTGCAAGATTACGATATCCGCAGGCCATGGCATGGTGTCTTCCGGCTATGAGGATGATGCCTTCGGACAAATTGGCTATATGTCAGCCCATGAGATGTAGAGACATGATGCTTGAGATAAAATAGGATATAGCTTAGTCTTGTGTAAGATCGGAGGCAGAGCTTAGCCCCAAGAGAAGAGAATAATGCAAGGTTTTGGAATAGCAACATTTGTGGTTATGCAAGGGGGGACAATGCTTAGTCTCATACGGGGGAAGGCAGAGCTTAGCCTTATGCAGTTGAGAGGCAGGGCTTAGCCTCATGCAAGATTTGAGATAATGCTTAGTCTCATGCAATGAGAAGGTAGAGCTTAGCCTTATGCAATTAAGGAGGCAGGCTTAGCCTCATGCAAAGATTTGAGACAATGCTTAGTCTCATGCAATGGGAAGGCAGAGCTTAGCCTTATGCAATTAAGGAGGAAGGACTTAGCCTCATGCAAGATTGAGACAATGCTTAGTCTCATGCAATTAAGGAGGCGGGGCTTAGCCTCATGCAAAGATTTGAGACAATGCTTAGTCTTATGCAATGGGAAGGCAGAGCTGCCTTATGCAATTAAGGAGGCAGGGCTTAGCCTCATGCAAGACTGAGACAATGCTTAGTCTCATGCAGTGGGAAGGCAGTGCTTAGCCTCATGCAATTAAGGAGGCTGGGCTTAGCCTCATGCAAGGTTGAGACAGTGCTTAGTCTCATGCTATTAAGGAGGCAGGGCTTAGCCTCATGCAAAGATTTGAGACAATGCTTAGTCTCATGCAATGGGAAGACATAGCTTAGCCTTATGCAATTAAGGAGGCAGGGCTTAGCCTCATACAAGATTTGAGACAATGCTTAGTCTCATGCAAATGGAAGGCAATGCTTAGCCTTATGCAATTGAGGAGGCAAGGCTTAGCCTCATGCAAGGTTTGAGACAATGCTTAGTCTCGTGCACATGGAAGGCAATGCTTAGCCTTATGGAATTGAGGAGGTAGGGATTAGCCTCATGCATGATTTGAGACAATGCTTAGTCTCATGCAATGGACAAATAGTAAGTAAGAGCGGAGTATTTCTTAGCTGGAGATGGGTCCGGTAGCTTTATGGTTGTGAAAATAATGATTCTAAAGTGCGCACGTATTTGCGGCTATTCCTTGTTTCTGCATCCAAAGAAAAATTGTGAGTTTTGCGGGGGAGGTTGTTCGTGCCTTTGTCCGCTCGCTTTGCTCCGTTCCACACTAGAGTCCTGTAAAAGTTACCATGTGTAGCATTTGGCTAATAATAAAGTTTTCAAAAAATATGTATGCGTAGTTATTCAAAACATAGTAATGTGCGATTAAAAAATCGATTAGATGAACTTGTAATTGTGACATTATTAAAGACATTGCGACCTTCTTGACATAGAATTTTGAGGGTCCTCAAAATTCTACCCTAGTTATCTAGACGAACTTCTGGCTATTCCGCATACGGTGTCGTTGGCTGAACTTGCTTCGGAATTTTAAGGGTCCTCTTTAAATTTCTGCCCCAGTTTCTGATTATGGGGAGAATGGAAATTTTATTGTATTGTGACCGAACCCACAGGGCCGCCTACGTATCCCCTCTTAAACGGGAATCAGGTCAAGCATAGTTTAATTACATCATATGAAGAAATGCAAACAGTTTAAACATAGTATCTTTTGACTGCGTCTGAATTAATAGGCTTTGGCCAAATTTCTCCATCCATTTCTGCAAGTATGAGCACTCCTCTTGTTAGTACCATGTGAACCATGTAGGGTCCTTGCCAATTGGGTGAGAATTTTCCTTTGGCTTCATCCTGATATGGAAAGATCCGTTTCAGCACCAGCTTCCCCAGTGCGAACTGTCTAGGTTTGGCCCTTTTGTTGAAAGCTTAGGACATTCTGTTTTGATAGAGCTGACCATGACACACCGCATTCATTCTTTTCTCGTCAATGAGAGCTAGTTGTTCATAGCGGCTCTTTATCCATTCTGCATCACTGAGTTCATCTTCTTGTATGATTGTCAAAGAACGAATTTCTACCTCTGCGGGGATGACGACTTTAATACTGTAGACCAATAGATAAAGAGTTTCCCCGGTTGATGTGCGTATTGTGGTACGGTATCCTAAAAAGGCAAATGGTAACTTCTTGTGCCACTATTTTTGATTCTCTACCATCTTCCTTAGTATCTTCTTGATATTTTTGTTGGCGGCCTCCACTGCTCCATTCATTTGGGGTCGGTATGCTGTGGAGTTTTTGTGCTTGATTTTAAAGGTTTCACACGTGGCTTTCATTAGATCACTGTTGAGATTGGCGGCATTGTCAGTGATGATAGATTCTGGAACCTCGAATATGCAAATAATACAGTCCTTGACAAAATCTGCGATGACTTTCTTAGTTACAGCTTTGTAAGATGTAGCTTCAACCGACTTTGTGAAATAGTTGATGGCCACTAGAATGAACATGTGCCCGTTTGAAGCGGTGGGCTCGATCGGTCCAATGACATCCATTCCCCAGGCAGCAAAAAGCCAAGGTGCTCTTGTTGCATTAAGTTCATTTGGAGGTACCCGTATCATATCTGCGTGTATCTAGCAATGATGACATTTCTTGACATACCGGATGCAGTTTGTTTCCATAGTCATCCAAAAGTATCCAGCTCTGAGTATCTTCTTGGCTAGGACGAAACCATTCATATGTGGGCCGCAGGTTCCGGCGTGTATCTCTTCAAGTAGTTTGGACGCTTCTTTAGCGTCAACACACCGTAATAGCCCCAGATCAGGAGTTCTTCTATACAGAATTCCTCCGCTTAGGAAGAAATTATTGGACAACCTCCGAAGTATGCGTTTCTGAGAGTGGTTTGTATGCTCTGGATATTCTCTTTTTGCCAAATATTCCCTGATATCGCGGAACCATGGATTCCCATCTGTTTCTTCTTCAATATGAGCACAGTAAACTAGCCGATTATGGATTCTTACCGGAACGGGATTGATGAAATTCTTGTCTGGATGCTGTATCATGGAAGGACAAAGTGGCCAATGCGTCTGCGAACTCATTCTGGATTCTCGGAGACATGTCTAAATTCTATCTTCGTGAACCTCTTCATCATCTCTTGCACATGATATAGATATGGTAATATCTTGGTATTCTTTGTAGCCCATTCTCCCTGCACCTGATGTCCCAGCAGATCTGAATCGCCAATTACTAGTAATTCCTGGATATTCATGTCAACGGCCAAATTGAGCCCTAATATGCAAGCCTCATATTCTTCCATATTATTGGTGCACGAAAATCTGAGTTTCACGGATACCGGATAATGTTGACCTGTTTCTGACACCAAAATGGCTCCAATACCCACTCCTTTGAAGTTTGCGGCTCCATCGAAAAAACATTCTCCACCCGTCGTAGGCTTTGGAGATATCCTCTCCTACGACTGATACTTCTTCATCAAGAAAATACTTTTTAGTGGTTCGTATTCTCTTCCGATAGGATTTTACACAAGATGATCCGCTAATGCTTGTCCTTTAACCGCCTTCTGAGTCATATAGACGATGTCGAATTCACTCAACAATATCTGTCATTTTGCCAGCTTCCCTATAGGCATGGGTTTCTGGAAGATGTACTTCAGAGGGTCCATCCTTGATATGAGATATGTGGTATAGGCACAGAATTAGTGCCTCAGTTTCTGGGCTCTCCAGGTCAAAGCACAGCAAGTGCGTTCAAGCTGAGAATACCGTGCTTCGTAAGGTGTGAACTTCTTGCTCAGATAATATATGGCCTGTTCTTTTCTCCCTGTCTCGTCATGTTGTCCCAAGACACAACCTAAAGCCCCATCTAGTACTGAAAGGTAGAGTAGTAGTGGTCTACCAGGCTCTGGAGGGACTAGGACTGGTGGTGTGGACAAGTATTCTTTGATTTTGTCAAAAGCTTTTTGGCAATCTTCAGTCCAACTGGTTGCGGCATCCTTCTTCATCATTTTGAAAATCGGCTCACATATTACAGTTGATTGTGCTATGAACTAATATAGTTGAGACGTCCCAAAAAACTCATCACATCTTTCTTGTTCTTTGGAGGTGGCAAATCCTGGATAGTCTTGGCCTTTGATGGGTCTTGCTCAATTCCTCGGCGACTGACGATGAACCCTAATAACTTTCCTGTTGGGACCCCGAAGGCATATTTTGCGGGATTTAATTTCAAATTGCACCTCCGAAGCCAATCAAAAAATTTTCTCAAGTCTGCATGTGATATGTACTCTTCTTGGATTTGACGATGACATCATCCACATATACCTCTATCTCCTTTTGTATCATGTCATGGAAAATAGCTGTCATGGCCCTCATATAAGTGGACCCAACATTCTTCAGACCGAACAACATCATTTTATAGCAGTACACCCCCCATGGTGTGATAAAAGCCGTCTTTTCAACATCCTCTTCATCCATCCAGATCTGATGATATCCCGCGAAGCAATCCACAAAGGATTGGAGTTCATGCTTGGCGCAATTGTTGATCAGTATGTGTATGTTGGGTAACGGGAAATCATCTTTGGGACATGCTCTGTTTAAATCCCGATAGTCGACACACACCTTGATCTTCCCGTCTTTATTCGGAACCGGCACGATATTGGCCAACCATGTTGGATATTCAACCACCCTGAGGACTTTAGCTTTGATTTGCTTGGTGACTTCTTCCTTGATTTTTAGACTCATGTCTGGCTTGAACTTCCTGAGCTTCTGCTTTACTGGTGGACACATCGGAATGATAGGTAGCTTATGAGCTACTATGGATGTGCTTAATCCGGTAATATCGTCATATGACCATGCGAAAATGTCTTCATACTCTTTCAGGAAATGAGTGTATTCTTCCTTCTCTGATGGTGACAAGTGAATGCTTATGCGAGTTTCTTTGACTATTTCGGAATCTCCTAAGTTGACTACCTCAGTCTCGTCCAGATTGGACTTAGGTTTGTTCTCAAAATTCTCAACTTCTCTGATGATTTCCTCAGGTATCACATCTTCTTCTTCTATCTCTCGCGAGTCACTATCCTTATGTTGCGTTGTATCATTACATGTCATAGTCGTTGGTTCATCGAGGTAAGAATTAGTAATGTTGTAAAGAGAAAGATATGAAAGATAATAATAATAAAACATCAAGCCGTTGATATGTTTTGAAACGTCAAACAAAGCAAATTTTAATGACTTCAAACAATGTTTTCTAAAGCAAAATACTGAAAGGAAAGAAAAAAAATATTTTAAACAAAAATGGCCAAAAGGAATTGTTTTCAAAATGAATGACGCTAGCAGCCATGCTACCCCGGGACTCGTCGGGTCCTAGATGGTGTGGCAGTCCAGTTCCTAAGAACAACTCCCTTCTCCATTGTCTGGATGACGAGGCCTTCTTCCTCATCCACCTCAACTATACCACTGCAATCCATGTCTTCATCTTCCAAGAACAGATTCCTTAAGCTAGCTAGAACTTCATCTTCTTCAGATGCCCACATCATGTCGGCCTGATGAAAGGATTGGCTCAAACGTGGTACCGGCTGCTCAAGAGGGTAATAAGGACCACGCCATGGCGGCGACCAATCATCATACTCCTGCCAGGTGTACTGATATCTAAGTCCAAAGGTCGTGCCGTGACGTTTTAGCGGTATCGGTTTGGTAATACCTTGGAGGTTCTTCCCGAGCCCTTTACCGGGTTCATACCCTTCCCACGCTAGTATGCTTTCTATTTTGCTGCTCCACCATTTGTCTTTCTCAATTGCATTGACGCGCTCGATACGATGATAAGTCTCCCCACCTAACTTCCTTCTATTTTCCACGACCGGAACAGCTGGGTTGGTATAAATGGGATTACTCCCATTTCCATGAATGATCACCTCCTGATGATTCCATTCAAACTTTACAGCCTGGTGCAAAGTAAAAGCCACGGCCCCGGCAGCATGTATCCAAGGTCGTCCCAACAGCAGATTGTATGAGGCGGCTATGTCTAGCACTTGAAATTCAACATCAAACCAAGTTGGGTCTATCTGTAGGATGAGGTTGGTCTCCCTAATTGTGGCCCTTTGAGACCCATCAAATGCTTTCACATTCATACTTCCTGTTCGTATCTCGTGCAGGCCTTTACCTAATCTTTTCAGAGTAGTTAGTGGCCATATGTTAAGACTCGAACCCCCATCTATCAGGACTCTAGCAATGAACTTATCCTCAAATTGCACTGTGATATGCAGTGCCCTATTGTGACTTAGTCCTTCTGGTGGTAGCTCGTCTTCAAGAAAAGTGATCTTGTGGTTTTCCAACACTTGTCCTACCATATTGGCCATCTCTCCACTAGTAATATTGCTGGGCATGTAAACTTCGTTCAATACCTTTATCAAGGCATTGCTATGTGCTTCAGAGTTCTGCAGTAATGATAGAATGGATATCTGAGCAGGGGTTTTGTTCAGATGGTCCACTACAGAGTATTCCCTTTCTTGCACCTTTCTCCAAAGATCATCCGGGCCAGTTTCAATGATGGGCTGCTTGGAAACATCTTCTTTACTTGTTCCCCTCAAATACTCGGGCGTGTAAACCCTACCAGTTCTGGTCATACCTTGTGTTGCACCAGTTTCTTCCATTTTCCCCTTTCCTTTCCTTTTTGCTTCTGCAACATAATCCCATGGTATAGCTTTATTCTTATAAGATGGTGTAGGTTCTACCATCACGGTGAAGGGTGTTGTTACTTCAACCTCAAACGGAGTTGGTGCAGCTACCCCAACTTTGATTGGTGTCTGAGTTTGTACCATGATAGGTGTGAGAGTGACTGGAGATGTTTCAGGATTATCTCCTTCTCGAATGAGTCCAATTGACCCCTCTGAGTCCCATTCTTCATCGGTCTCTATCATGTTTACCCCTCCGCCCATGTGATCCGGGAGAGGATTGTTATGGACATTGGGCGGCCTCCTTTGCCTGTATAACTTTGGTGTCAATTAATGTCTAAATCTTATCCTTCAAAGTACGACACTCGTCAATAGTATGACCTTTCATGCCTGAGTGATAGGCATATGTCTTATTTGGATTGACCTATTGAGAAGAGTTTTCCATGACAACAACGGGAATAGTGGTGACATATCCAGCAGCTTTCAGTCTCTGGGCGACCTGCAGTCAAAATTTGGTCTAGGTTTTTGATAGTTTTGCCGGGCTGGCAGGGAGTGATAGTATGCTGGCTGGGTTGGTAGGCAGTGGCGGTTTGTGGATATCTGGGAGGTGAAGGCTGATATGTGGGTAGAGGTGTTTGGTATGTAAGAGGAGATTTTGGACCTTGGGCTACCATAATGGCCCCTACTTCTTTCTTCTTGGATATACCCCCTAACTGCAATGCTTTGTTTGTAACTTGGAGTGTCTCAAAATTTGTCACCATTCCGCTTTTGATCCCGTATTCTATTCTCTCTCCCAACTTGATGATATCAGAAAATTTATAGTTTTCAATAACCATCAAACTTTCGTAGTATTGTGGATCATGAGCTCTGATGAAGAACTTATTCATCTATTCTTCTTCCAGCGCTGGCCTTACTTTTGCAGCTTTAAACCTCCACCGAGTAGCATACTCGCGGAAAGTTTTCGTTTGGCTTCTTCTTGAGATTTTGAATATAGAAAATGTCTGGTGCATTTTCTGTATTAAACCTGAACCGATCCATGAAATCCGATGCCATGCCTACCCAATTAACCCATTTCTTTGGGTTCTGACTGATGTACCAA
This sequence comes from Nicotiana tabacum, assembly GCF_000715075.1. NCBI lineage: Eukaryota > Viridiplantae > Streptophyta > Magnoliopsida > Solanales > Solanaceae > Nicotiana > Nicotiana tabacum. Next base: position 55,767,726 of record NC_134088.1, read on the forward strand.
GACAGGGCATCTTCAGTGAGGCTTCTCATGAACAGCTTAATGCAGATTCTTTTATCCCTGTCAACTCCTACAAGCTTGTCACAATATGTTCTCAAATGTACCTTCGGATCACCTGTTCCATCAAACATCTCGAACTTGGGAGGTTTGTAACCCTACGGCAGTTCTACGTCTGGCTAAATACACAGATCTTCATAATTTAAACCCTTAATGCCTTTACCCTCTTTGACACCCTGGACTCGGCTTGTGAGCTTCTTAAGTTCCTCTGCCATATTCTTGATGAGCAGGTCCTTCTCGACGGATTCTGGTGTGTATGGGGTTCGTTGAGTGGGGAGAGGTAGAGTTTCTACGTATATGGGGTTACTTTAGTGGATACCGGGGATTTGGGTGTAGTGATGATCATTGGTTGAGTTCTGCAGATCGGGGGTAGGTTGCGGTGTATTTTGAGGAGTATGGTAGGTAGTAGTTTGTGGATACTTAGTCGGAAGATGTTGGTTTTGAGGAGGAATTGGTAATGGTGGAGAGTTAGGATTTTGAGGAGGTGTGGCGTATTGATAAGGTGCAGGAGGGTTTTGTGGATGTTGGTTTGGTGTGTTTTGAGGAGGTGCTGGGTTTTGGGCGTTCTGTGTCACGACCCAAATCGATGGGCGGTGACGGGCACCCGGTACCTTCCTCAACTGAGTACCAAAATAACGTATCTTTCTTATTGCATCATCATATACACTTGACATACAAGCCAAATAGGCCAACATCATCATTTATAAACTCACAACATAGGCCGACAAGACCGTACTATCTTTCACGTACACGACATATGTCTACAAGCCTCTAAGAGTACGTAAAAGTCATAAAGGTCGGGACAAGGCCCCGCCATAATAATCAGTACATGTCCTAATCATACTGACCATATAAGTAACTCCGGAACAAATGGAGTGCACTAACATCTTCCGCTGAGTTGATCGCCTACTTGGAGGACTCTCGACATGTCTATCGAGACCTGCGGGCATGAAACACAGCATTCCCAAGCAAAAGGGACATCTGTACGAATAATGTACCGAGTATGTAAGGCACATAAATAAGTACATAACAGACATGAAAGAAATATAGAGTAAATGACTCAACCTGTAAGGCTGGATAACTCTGTAAATCATGAAATAATAAGAGTGTCATGCATATGCGTATGAATGTCATGTCGTGCATAGGTCCATGTTTCATAACATAATCAGGTCTCTGAGGGCATCTCATCATATCATCTCGACCACTATGGGCAAAATAATCAACGTATACCAGATGATCAGGTGGTGGTGCATATATAACGCCGTAACCTTTTTCCATATTCTATATACATATATATACATATAAATACGCGTATATAATGCCATCTGGTCATGGGTGTACATGTATAAATGAATGAAATGCATATGAAATACGTTAATAAAATCTCTCGGCATGTTATAAAACCATTATGCCTCTGATTAATATCATGAAATAAACTTTACCAACTTACGTATTTTTGAGACCCATAAACAGATGATAAAATAATATGACACACGGGGAATCAATAACATAAGCATTTCTAGTATTTCTGTGAATAGAGTTATTTATGAAAGTTGTGTATTGGCTCGTTTCGTTCGTGTTGTATAGATCAAGCCAAAAAGAAAGCAGGGATATCCTTAACATACCTGAGCCGATTCTCTTAGAATTTGCAATTCACGCTTTACAAAATCAATCAACAAACTTTATCATTTTTTGGTATACAGATTTGTTTTGCTCTATAAAGAGCTCACGATCAGCCAAGGATTTGGTACGCTATCAATTGTTTTGCAGTTCACGTATTTGGTTTGTAAGACATATGAACTTACATTGCCAAAAATGTGAAGTAACATGATAGTCTTACTAGTTATAGAAAGCTTTTGGTTGCAAGAATAATATTGCTAACGTTCTCACTCTGATTGTAATGTCCTGGCATTAGAAATATTAGGAATGGATTAGAATCTGGTTGTAGTATTTTGTAAAGAATTGTAGGAATCTAATTTGTAGTGTTTTAGAATGAAGTGTTGTTTGTAATCCAAATCCTAGAAATGAAGTGTCTTATGATTAATATACTAGGTTGCCACCTAATCAAACTTGGTCAAGAGTCATTTGGTTGTTTAATGTCTTGCTGCCATGTGGGGGTGGGGAGGTTTCTTTTGATTTTATCCAATAATTATTAACTAATTAGGTAATTTCCCGCTACCCGGTAATTAACTAATTACCCGCATAATTAAGAATTATCTCAAATTACTTAAAATTATACTTATTTTTAATACACTTTATACACCTTACTATCATGGTCATATGGTACCTTGTATGGTACTAGCCCATAAATATCAGATATTATTGCTCGGCCCGCATTTTACCCCAATATGCCAAACTTGGATGAAAATTCATTTTCTTTGACTTGCATCCCCTCTCACCTTCACGAATTTACTCATCACTTATTTGAAATAGCATGATGCTTATAATCTCAAAATAATCTCATTCCCGAACTTATGTCGATTAACTGAAGACGAAACTTTAACATATGAAAATGCGGGATGTAACATCATTCCCCCCTTTGAAACATTCGTCCTCGAATGTTGACTGATGCACTTATCATTTTCATAACCTATGGCTCTTGCGAATACTTTAGTACTCTCCTTGCCATCTAGGCAACTATCCTGTGAATAAATCCAAAGGCCAGGGCATTCCCCCCATTTAGGCCTCTTTCCCACACCATGACTTGTGGTCGGAATCCTTCCAATTTTGTAACTATTGCTACCTTCTATCATGCAGCCTGTACGACTTTGACCTTGTAAGTGCGCCTATACGACTCTTCTCTCCTTCTTCTTCTAGCTTTTAGCCAATCTCTAGGCCTCACTTTGTAAACATATATAGAGCTTGATAAAATGTCCCTCTGGGCATCTATAGGTATACTGAAGTTCTTTGCTCGGTACTTTGTCGAACTTATGAATATTGTTATATCTTATTTCATAGATCCGCTTATCCATTCATATGACTTTACTGCATCGAGGTAGGTCATACTATACCATAACTCTTACTTCGATTTATCGTTACTGAGGTCTGCTACCAAACTCCGGGTTACTTTCGTTACTTATCCCATATGTATAAATCTAAGTCCTTTAATACTTCCTCATTACTTGTTCATCTTAAGAATGACGGCCTAATCTCACCTCATACTTTGTGACTTTTGTCCATCCACTGTTGATTCACCTTAACATTGATCCATCATTTACCACTGATAACTTGATCACTTATGTAACACCGCCGCTAGGGCTCGCGTCTCATCAGGGGCATCTGGAGTGATTAGACTGATCCACCTAGGGGTGATACCATGCTTCCATAACCGTAGTTCATAGCATCCTAATGTGATACACCTTACGTGGGTATTTTAATCCTGTACAATTCATGAACCCCTTCTTTTTTTTTCTTCAAATCTTTACTCAATCTTAGGCCCAACGTCAACCTTTATCTATCACAATTACACTCTTATTCTACTATCAGGGCAGTATTCCATCTCTTTCAAATGTTATTAGTCTTAGACTCCTTTGAGTTCATTCAGGCTATACTGAACTTGCTATAACTTAGAGAAACCATCATCTCTCTTGTTTCCATGGGCTTAATTCCGAGTACTTATCCATTTTCGTCACCTTCTCACTTGCCCTTTCTTATCCTTAAACCTTGTCATTCTATCATACTTTAGCTTGCGGCCGATTTCCTTATGCTTTTCTGGAACATCAAGCGAGACATCACATCATCCCTAACTCTTCTTTATTCTCTTGACTAGGCCTCTCGATACCTAGAAACCATAGGCTGGAAGGTATTTTAAGGTATACCATCATTCCTGCATACTGAATCCTCGCACTTCTTGCATTCTATCCGATGGATGTACTATTCACAACCTTCTGTATTTGAGTATCTCATACGTTGTTCACCTTTACCTTCCTTACCTTAAAGTCTCGCATCACATCTTTTATCTCGTTCATGACCTCCCTTCCACACAGATATAATCCGCATCCATGACCTAAAGCTCTATTACAATACTTGCACCTATGGCATACACAATCCGGCGGGGGCTTCTTACTGACTTCTTATGAGGCTCGTACTTTTCTAACTTGATTTATCATAGAGCCATTACAGAATATGATTGTTGTGCTATCTCTTTTGTATCTCTGATATTAAGAGTGATTTTGCCATGTTCTGAATCATGATGTCTATAATTTCTGGGTCCAATAATCGTACTCCTGATTTACTTCGTTGATGTAACTCTTTAGTTTCCTCCTTCTTCTGATCGGGCTTTATGTAGGCTTAAGTTTTCTCCCGATTTGCGGTTCATGGTATTAGTTATTCTGTTTAGCCTTTCTTGGGCGCTGAGGAATATTCATTATACAATCCTTTAACAATTCAATCATTCGTCTATGACCTGGGCTCAATTCTTTCGTTTAACGTATGCTAGAATCTTCTACGGCTGTATATGCTGCATGTATAAAGCTCCAAACTCTTAAGTGCGTTCATAACGTATCTAACTCTGGATCATTGATCGAATAATTCTTTCAATTCCTTCTCAGCTTTCTTTAAATGTAAGCAGTTACTTTCCCTAGTCTTTCTGTCGCCTTATTACGTGCATACTTAGCTTATCTAAGTTCCCACACATGCCGGGATTTTTGTGCAACTCATATGGTCTCTAATATCACTTTTGATTTTACTCCTCGTTCATTAGTCACGATAGATGTCACTTTCTTATGAAGTGCGTACAATGTTGTTATGAGATTGTTTTTACATGACCATTCCTCCTTTAAGTTACCGTGTTTAGGTTAAAGCCTTCTTCCTTATTTCCTCAGCTAGTCTTTCCTTGTAGTACTTAGGAAGGATCCTCTAACTCTTGTAAAGCTGCGAGCTTATTACATCGTATTTCTGATAGAATTGTTTTTGATGTTCGTACGGTTGCTTCTGAACTGAAGTTTTGACTGTTTTCCCAGTGGCACTCTCTTTTGTTTCCGTAACACCCCTATGGTACCTTTTTAACTTCCCCATATGAATGTACCTCGAGTATTATAATGTCATAACTGAGAGGCTGAATTCCCCCAGTTGGGTTCACTCTGTTTATCTTGCACAATCTATCAATTTGTCTGTATCCTCTTGTCTAGCCATAACTAGGATTTTCCTGAATCAACTATTGACTATTCGTTGGCCCATTCTCATATTAGTATTCCACATAATCATTCTTGGGTTATTTCTTTTGTCTTTACTTACCTCTCGCACTGGCTCCTTATTTATCAAAAACATCCCTGGCCAGAACCCTTACTTTCTTTCCTTGATGTCATGTCTGCATAATGTTCTAGAATCATAGCATATCTGTAGGCTTTGGATAAGTGCAGCTCATCCTTTTTTTCATTTTTATATCGTATTCTGCCTTTACCACTCCATGATTGCTTGAACCACTAAATTCTGACTTCACGCCGTATCACTCCATATTCCCCCCTTTTGGGGAGTGCTAAGAGTTGGAGCTACGACGATCTACCTATATATGTTTTACCTCTTCATCTTTGGCGTCTTTTCACATTGTTGATGACCCTTGCTCGCCTTGTGGTAATCCTTCTGTACCAAGGATAACAAAATTCCTTACTCGCGAGGATGACACTTAGTATAACTGGAACATACAGTCCCTTGAGCTTAACTTTGCTCCCATTGCTTGCTTTAGGGAAGCGTCTCCCTGAATGACCATCCTTTGAATTTCTCATGAATCTTCTTCTGTTGTCCATTCTATTATCGTCAAAACAAAATCTGAAATTCTCACGATACCGACTATTATCAAATCACTCAGTCTCTAATTCATGTTTAGTTTATCCTGTTCACCAGTCCATACTGATTTCTATTATTCTGGGGTCTAACTTTTCTTCTTAGTAATCACGTTAGAGTTACAAACTTATTGTTTCGAAATGAGGATGTGACTTTATGGTCTATACTCTTTTGTTGCCTCAAGGCCTGTCACCTCTCCTATTTTCCTTCACTTGACTATAATTTTGTAATACTGTTATCTTCTTCTTCTTTTTTTCATCTACCGTTGTCTTCCATATATCACATCTTACTCTAATGCTTCATTAACTCTCTTCTCGTTTCCCGCTAACATCTATGTGCATCACTTTATTCTAAAAACTCCAACAAGACATTCTTTTGTTTTTAGCTCCCCTTGCTCCATCAATTGGCTCTTCGAATTTCCTAACATTCTTTCTCTACTAGGAGTGGGAGCCATACTAAGGTAATATTTATCCCTTCAAGGCTTCCAGTGCCTATCTTTGTAGTGCTCATATCTAGCGGTACTATTCAATAGTGCACCATCCAGGTGTCTCGCAAGGAGACCTACTAGCACATTGCAATATCCTTCGGAAATGTCAACTGATACAAGCAATCCATTTACCATTTTGGGTTACTCTGACCCCAGCCGGATCCTGATGTTCCGTCCATCTTTTATACTACTTCTGTTAGCCCCCATAGGGCATAACTGAGATGGATGTGGCCAATTGCACATACCTCTGTTATTGTAGAAGGTAACTCAAAATGCTTATGTCTCCCTTCCTGAATGGTAATTAATAATAATCTTTATTAATTGGGTACCTCGTATCCTTCTTCATCTTGCTTCTTTTACTCCTTGAAACTTGTATTTATCTTTTGAATGTCTCATTGTCATTCACCATAAAGGTGGATAAATATTCTTGCCTTAAGGTTCCTTATCAAGAGGCTTACACATCTTAGTATACACATGATCTGCTGAATACCTCATATTTATCCGTCATAAGCATGATGCAAAAATTGAGTTCCTCTGACTCAACTCTTCCACAGCTATATCTCTTGCCAACCGTCTTTCTGGATGTAGGCATCATTATATTACGAATAAGATAAAGTTTAGGAAATTGAGTTCTTACAACTGAGTTCTACCACACGATCTAGAGTAAGAAGAAAGAGTGACAGTCCTAAATGCCCTGTAGCCTCCTACTTATAAGTGTGGTGCACGACACACCTATAAACAAGACTCTACTAGACACGGCTTGTAGACTCCCTAGGACAGAACTGCTCTGATACCATGTTTGTCACGACCCAAACCGATGGGCCGCGACGGGCAGCCGGTACCTTACTCAATCGAGTACCAACATAATGTATCTTTCTTATTACATCATCATATACACGTGACATACGGGCCTAATAGGCCAACATCATAATTTACAAACTCAAAACATAGGCCGACAAGGCCGTACAATCTTTTACGTACACGATATATGTCTACAAGCCTCTAAAAGTACATAAAGGTCATAAAGGTCGGGACAGGACCCCGCCATACTAATCAGTACATGTCCTAATCATACTGATCACATAAGAAACTCCGGAGCAAATGGAGTGCACCAACATCTTTTGCTGAGCTGATCGCCTACTTGGAGGACTCTCGACCTGTCTATCGAGACCTGCGGGCATGAAACGCAGCGTCCCCAAGAAAAAGGGATATCAGTACATAACCGACATGGAAGAAATATAGAGTAAATGACTCAACCTGTAAGTCTGGATAACTCTATAAATCATGAAATAATTATAGTGTCATGCATATGCGTATGAATTTTATGTCATGCATAGGTCCATGTTTCATAACATCATCAGGCCTCTGAGGGCATCCCATCATATCATCTCGGCCACTGTGGGGAAAATCATCAACGTATACCAGCTGATCAGGTGGTGGTACGTATATAACGCCGTAACCTTTTCCCATATCTCATATACATATATATACATATAAATACGCGTATATAACGCCATCTGGTCATGGGTCAATGTACATGCATAAATGAATGAAATCCATATGAAATAAGTTAATAAAATCTCTCAGTACGTCATAAGACCATTATGCCGCTGATTAATATCATGAAATAAACTTTACCAACTTACGCATTTTTGAGACCCATGAACAGATGATAAAATAATATGACACATGGGGAATCAAGAACATAAGCATTCCTAGTATTTCTATGAATAGAGTCATTTATGGAAGTTGTGCATTTGCTCATTTCATTCGTGTCATATAGATCATGCCAAAAAGAAAGAAGGGATAGCCTTAACATACCTGAGCCGATTCTCTTAAAATTTGCAATTCACGCTTGACAAAATCAATCAACCAACGTTATCAATTTTTGGTATACAGATTTGTTTTGCTCTATAAAGAGCTCACGATCAGCCACAGATTTGTTACGCTATCAATTGTTTTGCAATTCATGTATTTGGTTTGTAAGACATATGAACTTACATTGCCAAAAATGTGAAGTAAGATAGTCTTACTAGTTATAGAAAGCTTTTGGTTGCAAGAATAATATTGCTAACGTTCTCACTCTGATTGGAATGTCCTGGCATTGGAAATATTAGGAATGGATTAGAATCTGGTTGTAGTATTTTGTAAAGAATTGTAGGAATTTAATTTGTAGTGTTTTAGAATGAAGTGTTGTTTGTAATCCAAATCCTATAAATGAAGTGTCTTGTGATTAATATACTAGGTTGCCACCTAATCAAACTTGGTCAAGAGTCATTTCGTTGTTTAATGTCTTGCTGCCACGTGGGGGTGGGGAGGGGTGTTTTTGATTTTATCCAATAATTAATTATCTAATTAGGTAATATCCCGCTACCCGGTAATTAATCAAGTACCCGCATAATTAAAAATTATCTTAAATTACTTAAAATTTTACTTATTTTTTAATATATGTTATACATCCTACTATCATGGTCATATGGTACCTTGTGTGGTACTAGTCCATAAATATCGGATATTATTGCTCGGCCCACAATTTACCCCAATATGCCAAACTTGGATGAAAATTCACTTTCTTTGACTTGCTTCCCCTCTCACCTTCACGAATTTACTCATCACTTGTTTGAAATAGCATGATGCTTATAATCTCAAAATAATTCCATTCCGAACTTACGTCGATTAACTGAAGACGAAATTTTAACATATGAAAATGCGGGATGTAACATTCTATTAGTTAATATCCGGGACATTTAAGGTGAGGGAGAGGTTTTCCAAGTTGCGGACCTGCTCAAGGTCCCCTTGCAATTCCAGTATTTTCTGCTCCAACCGTAGAACCAAATCATTTTGTTGTGGAGTACTCTGACCATCTAAAGTTTTAACATTTTCCGCATGCACGTCGTTATCTTTCCTGATACCACTCATGTCATCCATCTTAGCCTTTCCCTTACTTTTAGGATCACTTGGAGGAGGAGGAGGTGGAGGGCTTCTGGATCTGGTATGATACGCTGATGATGCCAGTATACAAGAACCAACCTTAGGGGGTGGGAATAATCAAAACAAAGAAAAGCAAAAAGGTAAACAAGTCAGTAGGGGATTTTGGAAGGATATTTGTAGTATTTAAACATGTATTGCGGAATTATAAATTCGTGTCCTAATTTTGGGGACCTCATTGTGCCTGAGGTAGGCTTAACGACACATAGATTTGGAGAAACTTGATGCCGATAACTGCCTCATTTCATTAATGTAATAAATAGATCAAACCTATAAAATGACAATAATTAAAAGACTTACTAGTGGCATTTGCCTTATTACAATCAATTTCTAAAACGACTCTAGAAAAGCAAATAAATAACAATTCTATTCTATTTGGTCCCGGAGGGACCCTCTCCAAGCTTGGCCTTCTTGTCCCCATCGATCAGATTCCCCAGGCCGCGTATGTCCAGCAGCAGATACACCCTTGCTAGGTGTCCTCCTTCGTTGGCCTCTACATTCTGACAATCCACAATCCTTTTTCTCATCTTCCCTTCAAGTTCCATCAGACCCTGCTCTAAGTACTCCAACCTCTTTGTTAATTTTGTAGCAACTTCCCTCCATTCATTGATTGATTCCATGTTTATCTTGTGTTGTTCCAAATGTCTGGCTTCAGACTCAAGGATTCTCTTGCGCAACCTCTTGTATTTTACTTGTGCTTCGGCAGCATCGTCGATGACCCTATTTCCTCGATCGATCCCTGGCTTGACTTCTTCTGCTATGTCATCATCCAATCATGATAGGTAGAAATACACATGACCAGCATGGTACCGATCTGGTTCGATGGTATCCTTTTTTCCAGAATAATCTTCATATGCCACATGTGTTGGGCCTCACACTTGAATGGAATGGCACCACCCTGAAAGTCTGCTTTGTAGTGAACCATCTTAGAAACTCGCGGTATGACTTGTTTTCTCCCAGCCTGTCTCATGACCGTGATAGGATCATAAGGATAGATACCCCTCAACCCGATCAGCACTAAGTGAGGAACATCCCTGGACCTGATGATGAACTCCCCAGTAGGGAACCACTCGAACATCCAATGGACCTTGTCATCAGTCAAATTGCTAAAGAAGTGTACCCAATGCACGGCGTTTTTCGGTTGTGCAAACCTGTCTGGGATGAAAGTCATTCTTTTTGAATGGTGAAAGGCTATGTGGTCATTCCATGGTCGCCGCGGAAATTCCTGACGGTACTGTCCTCTTTGAAGATGCTCTTACAATCATATTTGCAGTAACAAATTACAACCCTGAAAATGTCTGAATTCCTTCTTACAATGGTCCAAAGCTCGGTATATCTCTGCCACGATCATTGGGACAATAGTGTAAGTCTGTCCCTCAATCCCTTCCATTAAGGTCTTGGTAACCATAGCCAAACGAGTGTGAATACTGTCTCCTTGAATTGGAAATACTATCATACCCAGAAAACAGACGATGAACACAAAAACCCGACGATGAGTCCAGCCCAGGGAAGTGATGGAAAACTCATCATGATAGATACGGTAGGATGTACTGTGCCCATAATGCTCGTAGAGGAAGTCGAAAGGTATGTAGGACTTCTTCAGGCAGACTAACTCGTCATTCTTTCTAAGAACCATCATTTTATAAATCCCCTAGAAGTAGGATTTTCCGGTACCAGCAGACCAGGGCTATCCCAGGGTAGCCCAGCAAAACCTCCTATTTCCTCAAGAAGGGAATTCATATCTATGTTACCAAAACGGAAAACAACCCTCTTTTCATCCCAGAACATAGTAGCGGCCTCGATTAATACATTGTTTGGCTGAATGTCTAGCAAAGAAGGTAGGTTTCAAAGAATTCTTTTCACATGGTTCTTGTCGCTTGGCGAGAGATTTTCCCACCAGTCTAGCAATAGAGGTGAGATACTTCGGACCATGCCGAACCCGGGGACTTCGTGCCTTATTTCTGCAAAACAAATAAAGTTAGCCCTTTCCCCCTCCAGGTTTGACTACTAACACATTAATGATTAGCATATTGGCACGTTTTCTCCAAATAATGCATGTATCATGATCGTACCCGTTGGGATTATGAAAATCCCGATGGACTTTGGACAAGGCTTTCTTTAGAGAGTTATTATACGGACAACATTCTAACTCATGCTAGGTTTGGACATGATGCATGCACAGTTAACATCAGAGTAGGGTTTTCTATAGAAGTCTAGACTGGTACCCTCAAGCGGACAACTTGAGAGGGAAATGCATGAAAATGTCGACTGCACCGCTGATCGACTAGTTTTACCGCAAATAAGCCTTTCCAAATTTAAAAAGGGTAATATAGGAAGAGTGCGGACACTCATCATGTGCCTCTATGGTATTAATTGCGTACGAGTGGAATATGATGCAAAGCATGTAATTATGCAAAAAATAAAACAACACCTTGTCAAGTATTTTGCATGATGAAAGCGATAAATGCGGTATTTAATAAATGTAAAGACTGGAAAAAAGAAAAACGAAGAAGGAGTTAGTTCGCATAATGAAAAAATTATAATAAAGCGGTAAAAGGGGTAGGGATTGGGAAAGACATAAAGATTGAAGCCAGCGAACAAGGTTAAACGAAAAGTTGCATGTAAATTCATGTAAAAGGAAAAATAGGGAATGTGGTGTGCATGTAGCAAATAAACGGTGAATTTGAGCATAAAATAATAAAGACATGCTTATCGAGGGAGACTAATTTACACAGACCAAGTTCATTATGGTAAGAGCCGAAGGATATCCCCAGCAGAGTCGCCATGCTGTCGCGCCCCCTTTGTCTCGCAAAATCGGGTTTCGACATTGACAATTCTTTTTAAAAAGGGAGTAAGGGTTATTAAAAGAAAGTCGCCACCTAACAGATTAAGGTGTGTTAGGGCACCTATTGCAAATGACTCGGGTTTACTAGTTTGCGTCACCAAAGATCAGGTAAGTGGCTCAAATTACCTCGAGGAGAAGGTGTTAGGCACTCCTCGAGGTCCATAACGGTGGGTCCCGGCCGAACTTAAATCATGTGAATTAGTCAGCTTTATTAGTAAGCTCCACGTCCTTCGGAGTTTCCGAGTCTAGGAGTTTTGTGTACATCTTGTGTATATATGTATATAGGTTATTAGTAGGTCGAGGCCATATTCCGATCACTGTACATCCATCAGTAGAGGCTTGTAGACATAACCTGTCAGTTAGTGCAGTATGTTGGGCTTGTAGGCCTTGTATGTATATTTTGTTGGTTTGTCAGCTGTAGTAGTCATGACAAGTTAGCAGTACTCATATTGTGTCCCTTCTTATGGAATGATTGATGTTGATGTTACTTCTCTTATTCTTCTGTTATCAATGTTGTTGGTACTTCCTGATTCTTATAAGATTCTTGATGAAGAGTTAGTCCTAATAACGTGTACGGAGGATACCGACCTTACGTCACTCCGAAAGGTTCATAATGTGATTCCAATGAGTCCAACACATATCATATATATGTATCGGGTACGATTCTATCGAGCCTTATGATAGTCGGGTACGGTTTTACCAAGCCTATTATGGCCAGGTACGATATGATGATGATGATGACCACAAAGGAGAATGAAATCTAACAGGTTTGCTCAGTCGGGTTCACTCGGTTGAGCACCGGTTGCGCTTCTCGGTTTTGGGGCGTGACAGTATCATGCATTTCATTCCAGTAGCCCTCAGAGGTACCCAGATGTTACGGGTTGTATATTCTTTATCCCTATTTACATTACTGTTCTTACTTATGCTTTACTGCCTTACACACCCAGTACATTATTCGTACTGACGTCCTTTTTATTTGTGGACACTGCATGTCATGCTGCAGGTCCTGATAGACATGTAGGTCAGTAGGTGAAGCTCCCCCACCATAGTAGGCTGCCCAGTTCAGCGGTTATTGGCGAGATCCCTTCTCCGGACATGCCATGGTCTTGGTATGCATTTTTGTTATAGACATTATGGGTATGTCGGGGCCATGTTCCAGCAATGTTGCTGCACTTATGTTCCTTTAGAGGCTTATAGATAGGTATCGACTCATGTATAGTTTGGAATGCCTTGTCGGCTGATTTTTGTTGTATAGTCTTTCATGGCAGCGTGGCAGCTCGTACCTTATATATAGTTTATTGACAGCCTTGTCATCCCATGTTATGTATGTTCATTCCATTATCTTTCGTTGTTGGTGTAGGACCCCAAAAACTTTCGAAGTACTTAAGCGCTATTAAGAAAGTTGATGTGTGCTAATTATAATATTTTGTGTGCGGATGAGGACTATTAATATGATGGATATCAATTGGATACGATAATAAGTGTACGAGGCATATTATAAGTGATGTGGGGCCTAAGGAGATCCCTAAGTCTAAGTCAAGTTAGAAATTTCATGATAGACTAAAGTTCCAAATGAGTACACACATGACCAAACTTTGGACGAGCATGTCTACATATATATAAGGATTTAGGTGATGGACAACCTATCAAATGAAAGATCGTCGAGTCTAGTTTCTAACGCTTTAAATCGTTTGTCATTTGGACACTCCTACAAGAAGTTATGACCAAATTTCCAAAGGTTGGATTTGCGGTCAATTTTGTGACCACAGAACGGTTCCGCGGACAGCATAAGCATCGCAAAGTGGAGCAGAGACGGGCAAAGTTTGAAAAACAATATTCTGCTATCGCATAATTGATTATGCTACCCACATAATTGATTCTGCTACCCACATAATTGATTATGCTACCACATAATTGCACCATATAATTGACTTCGGGGGTCATTTTTAGAAATTTTCTTATCCGACACTATTTTGATATAAGGACTTTGGGGGTCATTTTACAGGGTAAAATCTGATATTTTTAGAGAGGGGTGAGAGTAATTTAGATTGATAAAGAGAAGACCTAGCCATTTTGTTCATCAATTCTTGCTCAAGGCTTGAAGATTTCACTAGGATCTTGCTAGGGCTTCAAAGAGGTAAATATTTCTTTCCCCAATTCTTCAATTTCGAGTTTGGGATAAAAGATGGGTGATTGGGCATATGATTCTTGGGTGTGAGAGTACTATGTATACATGCATGTACCAATCAGTTTTGTGGAAAGATTGTTGAGCTCAAATAAGTAAAGATTGGGTTGTGTAATGAAGAAAATATTGTAGAAGAATTTGCACACCAAGTGTTTGATGAAATTCTTAAATGAGGTGAACCCACGAATATCTTTCTAATTATGGTTTACTTTTGTTATGTTTCTAAATAGATTGAAGTTGCTAGGATTTCAGGAACATTGTAGTAATTTAAGGAAAGCAAAAGCAAGGTATGTTGGCTAAACTTCTCCCATAGAATTGAATCCCATGATGTTCTTGTAAATCCCGAGTTATCTATTATAAATTAACTATTCTGAATAAGGTTTGTGTTGAAAGGTATATATTTGAAATGTGTTCCGTATGCTCTTTGTCACGCCCCAAAACCGAGGAGCGCGACCGGCGCTCAACCGAGTGAACCCGACCGATCAAGCCTGTTAGATTTTCTTCTACCCAAACTCATCCATGAATGAAGATAATACATATTTTCCTTAATTAGACAAAAACGTGATCATGTCTACATTACCAATTCATTACCAATAGTTTTCATCATTTTTAAAGTCTCAAATGGGGCAAGTAATACAGTCACAACATAACATAGTTTGTCTTTCCCAGCACCAATACACAACCCACACTATGTCTATGGAGCCTCTATAGATAAAGAAGAGTACAATGATAATGCCGATAACAAGGCACCGGCTATACCTAAAACAAAATACACAAAGAACAAAAGATACATAACCCCATGAGGATGTGGGGCTCACCAAGTCAGCTGGGAAGAAGGTGTACTGCTACCACTGATCAACACCTCCGGCTGTGGAACCATCTGCATTCATTTATAGATGCAGCGCCCCTTACAAAAGGGACGTTAGTACCGTTGAATAGTACTAGTATGAAAATCAAACACCAATTTTAGAATTCATAAATACAAAATGAATATGATGAACCAGTGCAGCAATAGAATAATATAGATAACCGTTTAAACTCGAGCAAGCTTATTAAGAGCTATTAATAACATTTATAGGATTTAAGATGATATCCTCATAACCATCTTCACAGACAGCGGCCCTGCCGCCTCACCCGATGTATGCAGGTGGAGGTGTAAGTACAATACCACAACTCTACTCAAGTGGCCCTGCCGCCTCACCCCAATGTATGCGGGTGGATGTATAACCACAGTACCAAGAACCTACACAAAACGGCTATGCCGCCTCACCCCAATGTATGCGGGTGAAAATGCATCAACGATACCAATACCAACACAAAGCGGCTATGCCGCCTCACCCCAATATATATATGTGGGTGGTGGTGCAACAACCATACCAAAACTATACACAAAGTGGTCGTACCCGCCTCACCCCAATGTATGCGAGTGGAGGTGCAGTCCCACAATACCATAATCCCTACACAAAGCGGTCATGCCGCCTCACCCCAATGTATGCGGGTGGAGGTGTATCAAAATCACAATCTCTACACAAATTGGCATAATAACATTCACATAAATCATGACTTGAAATTATAACATGTGGATACACAATCCATAGTTTGGAACACATCCTCAATTTATAATGCAATATGATAAGGGCATTTGAAACACGAATTGAACATATATCTTTATCACAAAACTTATCGGAATACTCGATTTGTAATCAACATCTTGGAACTTACAAGGATAATGTGAATTTCAATTCATAAAGAAATATAACACATTGAACCAAAATTAGGAAGACGATCATGGTTCTAGCTCATTTGAGAATTTTATTAAATACTAGGTGTGCATAAGGTTTCAAGGTCCTTTTATGGAGGATTCCATCATCCCACAACCCAATATTTACCATTTTTAGTTCAATAATCTTCCTACACCCCTTGATATTACATGCATGTAAAATAAATAACTCTCATGCCCAAAAATTATCTTGCTAATTACCCATTTTCAGATAATTTAAAACTGAGGGTTAGGGTGTAGAATCTTATCTCTAGGATGAACACCTAGTGAGTTTTCCTACTTACTCTTCCAAAACTTGAGAAAAAATTGAAGAATAATTATTGAAGAACACCTTCTCACTCTAGGGCACTCTCTCTCACTCTAAAATGTCAGAATATAGCTCAAAAATGGCCCAAAGAGTGTATTTAATGAAGTAGGGTCGGGTTTTAAAAACCCAAAAATGAAGCTCCGGAACAGGTTCTGCGATCGCATAATCGATATGCAGACCGCATATCGATCGTAAATTGGTGTCCAAAGCTGGCCAATAATCTGCCCCGGTCTGCGGTCACTATACGGCCCGCATACTTGTTCTACGGTCGCATAATGCATCACAGAACGGTTCTGCGGTCGCATAGTGGCCGCGAAATTGACATCCAAATTGGCCCAATTAACTGCCTCACTCTGCGGCCGTTATACGGTCCGCAATGTGATTCTGCGGTCGCATAATGGACCGCAAAAATGCATATCACTGCCAAACATTTTCCTTTGCTTTTCGGTGTATTGTTCAATCCAAAAATCCCTCTTATCATATGATGTTATCCTTCGGGAATGTGTTCAAAGCATGAGTTGGATATAAAAATGTTATGACTCCAAGTAGTGTTTCAAGCGAAGGCTATTATGCCAAATTGTGTAAGAAGTCTCAATGTGCTTAAGACTCTTAATTGCTCATAGGTGTACTAAAAGTCATGATTAAAGATTCTTTGTTGGCGATAATCTATAAAGATGCTTGAAAGTGAAATAAGGGAATTGGGGATATAGAGTGTGGCCAACGTGCCAAGAATGAAAGTTATACTTGTGGCTAGTGGTGCCAATGAAATGAAATGATGTGAGAAATATTATGAAATGAGCCTTGATTCAACTATTGCAAATTAACTCCGAAAATAGAATTATCCAAAATCTTATATACTCAAGTCATGTCCAAATGTGGTTGTTTGAACTAATGCTATTCTTGGTAGGTATTTCCAATATGTTTTGAGCTCTTACATAATCATGAGTTGAAATGGTCTATTGCCCTTTTGGGGAAAAGTATTTCAAGAATAAATGGTGTGTTACTCGTTTATGATTTTAACTTGTGCTTCGATTGCCAATCATTTTACTCCATTTCTTGAAAAGAAATCCATTGTGTTTAAAGTCTTCATTACCAATGAACCTAAAGTTGTGATTTCCGGAATATTCTATTTGTTGATATTTATGATGATAATACTTGAAAGTAAAGAAATAAAAGTGTTGAATAAGATATATGGCCACAGTGCCATGAATGAAGAATAATATGTATGGCCAAGGGAGCCAATGAAATAATGATGTTGTAAGTAGTTGAAAGTACTAATGAAGTGATATATGGTGTGAAAGGTTATGAGATGAACGTATTCATACTTATGTTTCCAATGTGCTATAAGCTCCTACGCCCTCAAGAAGAGAGGCTATGGTATTCCTAAATGTTTTAAATGTTCTTAGTTTCACGTGACAACCCATGGCAAGTACAAGTAAGTGGTAGTATGAACATGAAATGTGGCCGTTGCCTAGATGAGAATTTGAGGTGTTGTATGTCCCAATGGTTTCAACTATAGTTGTATGCTTCTAAAATAATGTATGTAAATGACTTCGATTGTTAAGTCCCCAATAGTCATGAGCCTAGCTAATGACCTCAAGATGTCAAGTGAGTGAATAACGAGATCAAAGGGAGATGTCCTATGCTAAATGATGATGAACCTTAAGAAAAGAAATTGGGCTCGTGTGCCATTGAAATCTATTTATTGATTCACCATGCATGTATTAATGTAATGAGTTGTGTTTCTCCATGATGAGCATGAACATGAAGTATTCCAATGATATGGGAAATTAAGACCTTAAATGTAATGTTAATCATGCCGCTTTGAGTTTATATATGGTATTGTGATACACTTCCACCCATATATATTGGGGTGAGGCGGCAGGGCCGCTTTGTGTAGAGATTGTGGTATTGTGATACACCTCCACCCGCATATATTGGGGTGAGGCAGCAGGGCCGCTTTGTATAGAGATTGTGGTATTGTGATACACCTCCACCCGTATATATTGGGGTGAGGCGGTAGGGACGCTTTGTGTAGAGATTGTGGTATTATGATACACCTCCACCCGCATATATTGGGGTGAGGCGGCAGGGCCACTTTAGTATAGAGATTGTGGTATTGTGATATACCTCCACCCACATATATTGGGGTGAGACGACAGGGCTGCTTTGTGTAGAGATTGTGGTATAGTGATACACCTCCACCCGCATATGTTAGGGTGAGGCGATAGAGCCGCTTTGTGTGAAGGTGGTTATAGAGGATCCCCGACTTAATATCTATAAATGTTAATGGAAGCCCTTAATAAATTTGCTTGACGATAACGACTATCTAAGTCCTTTTATAGTTACCATGATTCATCATATCCATGTTGTATTTCCAAGCCCTTGAATATATGTATTTGTATTGTGTAAGTAAACACTGTGAACGGTCTATGAGACGCATAGGTGTATAATATGATATGTGAACACTAAGAACGGTCTATGAAATGTATATGTGTAATATAAGAGAGGAAGGTTCCACTTTCACTGGCCTTTTTTGTACATGTTGTTACAATTACATTATATTATATATTCCACGTATAGTTCATATGGCTTAGTTGATCCTAAAAGAAGTTTAGAATGATGCAAGTATAATAAGACTTGAAAATATGATTCTATGGAATGTTTCGTAGTGTCTTGATGTATTTTATTTGCCTCTTATTTGAGTTACCGTATTTTCATATGTTGTTTTGACTGCCTTACGTACGAGTACTATTCCACATGTACTCACGTCCCTTTTGTCAGGGGCGCTGCATCTTTTAATGGATGCATGTATACTTCTACAGGACGATATGGATCTTTGATAGGGATCTTCTTCATTACTCAGCTTATGGTGAGCCACTATAGTTCTAGTGGGTGTTTGGGTCTCGTTCATTATATGTATTTAGGTATCTATTGTCATAGAAGCCCCATGTACATTGTGGGTCATGTAATTAAAGATTGGAGTTTTGTCATGTATTTATGTTCACAGTATTTACAGCTATTTATAAAGCTTTGTAACCATCATGAGAAAGAATTTATGGGCCATTGAGTCAAATGTATTCAATATAGAAGTCAAGATGTACTTATGTTTTGGTAAATCATGCATGAGTTATGATGAGAGGTCTATGTAACGGTAGGCTTGCTCGACCGGGTTTACTCGGTTGAGCGCCGGTCGCGCTCCCTGAGTTCGGGGCATGACAGTTGGTTGTTCATGATTCATGTCTACCATTTATATTGATCTTGTCAGTCCATAAAGATAATAAGGAAGGTTAGATAAAATGTACGTTGGTGCTTGGCAAGTATGGCCCGGATGCTACTCATGACCCTCCAATTTGGGTCGTGACACTGACGTACAACATAAGGGTCATATAGAATGAAATGCTTTCATCAAGCCATGCCAAAAAAGAAAAACTGCCTTACATACCTTTTTGATGAACTAACTATGCTTTATGAGTTCTTACACTTCTATAGTGATTATCTTCACTTCCAAAGAATCTCCAAATCAGTACAACAATTAGGCATATTATATCATAATGATCATACGATTCTTTACGATAGATTCCGCTAAGTTCGCATTTGATTTAGCCTCTAATCGTTTAAGAGTTCATAAAGTGAGCTTGAGAGTTTTCTGGGTGAGCTACAGATTATGACACTGTATAGAAATGCAATCGAAGAACGTTGTACTGCTTTTTATATCATGTCTAGAATCTCCACCACTTCAAGTACTAAACGGATCACCCCCAATAGGGCACTGCGCCTAGTGGGGGACGATGGCACAATCTAATAAAATACATAATCACCCTTTGGCCCCATAACGTGTCGCCGACCAGTTGGCTGTGCTAGAAACCAAACTCGTCTTCAACATTAGGAGTGGATAGAGAGTGCGGGGTAAAATCATCCCCCCCCCCCTTCGGAAAATTCGTCCGCGAATGTTGAATTTCATGCAATCTTTCAAAATTCATCAATTATATTTTGCGGTACATTAATTTGTGTCCGCTATAATGGTTTCAACATTACCTCCTATAGTATGAAATAAATGAGGGTATCTAGATTTTATATCCTCTTCTACTTCCTATGTCATTTCCTCTTTATTGTTCTTTCTCCAAAGTACATTAACTGAAGCTACCCCTTTGGATCGCAACTTGCAAAATTGACTATCTAGGATAGGTCCTCTATAACTTAGATATCTTCAATGGGGGTAATACGAGATGGATCACCTAAGCACTTGCGAAGCATGGACAAATGGAACACCGAGTGCACTGCTCCTAATTCTGAGTAGCTCGAGTTTATTAGCAACTTGGCCAATTTTCTGGATAATCTGATATGGTCCGATATACCAGGGGCTTAGTTTGCCTCTCTTACCAAGCCTCATTATGCCTTTTATAGGCGACACATTTAAGAATACCCATTCTCCCACAACAAATTCTAAATCTCGACATCGGTTATCCGAATATGATTTTTGTCTGCTTAGAGTAGTCAATAATCGATCTTGAATCATCTTCACCTTCTGTACAACATGTTGCACAAAATAAGGACCCAATAACTTTGTCTTGCCAACCTCGAACCAGCCAATAGGAGATCTGCATTTTGTTCCACATAGTGCTTTATATTTTGCCGTCTAAATGCTAGAATTGTAGTTGTTAATGTAAGCAAACTCAATGAGCGGTAGATGATCTTCCCAACTTCCTTTGAAAGCTAGAACGCAAGATCGCAACATGTCCTCGAGCATCTGAATGGTGCTTTTGGCCAGACCATCTGCCTGTGGGTGGAAAGCTATGCTAAGATTAATCTTTGTACCCCAACCTTTTTGAATGGTTCTCCAAAATTAGATGTAAACTGAGCACCTCTGTGTGATATAATAGAAATCGGAGCCCCATGAAGTCAAACTATTTCTTTAATATATGACTTAGGATAATCCTCAATAGAGAAGGTAGTCTTGACAGGTAGGAAATGAGCTGACTTAGTGAGTCCATCCACAATAATCCATATGGAGTAAAACTTTCGGTAAGAACGGTGTAATCCGGTAACAAAGTCCATATTGATTATCTCCAATTTACATGTCAGGATTTCCATATTCTGAAGCAATCCTCATGGATTTGGTGTTAATCCTTAACTCGTTGGAAATATGGACAATGAGTGATGTATTCAGCAGTGTTTCTCATTATGTCGTTCCATCATTATAGTTGTCGAAGATATACATCTTTGTTGACCCCAGGTGAATAGAATACTAGGATTTGTGAATCTCCGCCATGATCTGTCCTCG
This sequence comes from Nicotiana tabacum, assembly GCF_000715075.1. NCBI lineage: Eukaryota > Viridiplantae > Streptophyta > Magnoliopsida > Solanales > Solanaceae > Nicotiana > Nicotiana tabacum. The sequence goes on from NC_134088.1 coordinate 55,789,437, forward strand.
GTGTCCCCTGATATCGAGCACACACAGTCGACCCTTATACTTAAGGACTCCGTCCTTAGATAGCTCGAACACATGCTTTTTCTAAAAGGGAATACTTTCCCTTATTCTTAGCGAGGCTGGATCATCAAATTGTCGTCCCTTTACTTCTGCCACTACAGAGGAGTTAGTAAAATTCAGAACTACGGCTCCTCCATTGCCGGTGTCAAAAAATCGTACGCTTGAATTGGCCAAATAATGCAAATCTCTAGTAATCTCCAATTTATCAGTTTTCACATATCTTAGACTGCCCATTCATATCCGACTTAAAGCATCAACCACAATATTTGCCTTACTAGGGTGGTATGGAATATCGACATCTTAGTCCTTTAACAACTCAAGCCACCTTCACTATCTCAAATTCAATTTTTTAGCTTGATATGTACTGCAAACTCTTATAATTTATAAATATATTTACATGAACTCCATTAAAATAGTTGTTGATACTCAATTTTGCCTTCTTATTAGCCACTTGGCCAGTGCATTTCCTAATGTATTTTTTTAAGTATTATTTAGAGATTATTTCCCTGCATTACTATCTGCATGACATGCTTATCATACTTTTGTAAAATTATTATTACGAAAGTTTCATACAAATAATTTTATTTCATTTATTTAATTTTTAAGATTTTTAAATTTATTTTGGTATCTTAGTTGGAAAATATTTATTAATTACTCCTTTAAAATTATCTCTAAGTGAATAATTGTCCAAACTAACTATTTACGTCAACATGCATATTTTATAATATTTACTTCATTTTATATAATAAAATATATATTTTTACTTCATTTGCAATAATAGCTAATATATTTCAAAAATTATCTTTATAATTCTATTTAGGTCAAAGTAACTTTTTATATTTTTATAATTATAGTCTATTATTTTTAATGTGTTAGTTTTAAAACATCATCTTTTTATCATTTTATAACCATTTAATATTTATTTCTTAATTAATTTTTGTATTTTTATAATCATGGCCCAATATAGAGCCAAAAATCGAATTAAAAGTTGCCCAATACACCATGCCCAACCCCTTAACCCACCTACAGACCCAATCCAAATGACCTCTTATTGAGACCCGGTCAGAACCCATTTACCTGATCCGCCCGCCTCTTCTTTTTAATCCTGGTTGTTGATCGCAAACGATCAAGGACCCATAAAAAATCCCTCACAATCTTTATATACCTATAACCCAATTCCTAGAGACAATTTTCCACCGTCTCCGCCATCATTACATGCTCATATCTCTCACAAAATTAAACCCTAGTATTTCACCCTCGAATCTTCTCCAAATCTGACCAGATCGTGGAACCTTTCCATGATTTACTTTCCTTATGTGTTTTATCCCGTCATTACTTGCATAAGTGGTGTGTTACTTAGTACATGCCCAATTTTCGCAAGTGCCCTTCTTCGAATCGAGCTGAATCAACCTCAATCTTGAATATTCGGATGATAATTTGTCTGTATATATTCACAACAAAGTCATATGGGTTCGATTAAGTGATATATTTGACCACTTTTGACTTCCTATCATATAAGGTTTCTTCTGATTTTTACCATATTCTAATTTGGAATGTGTTTGCATGTGAGTCTTTCCTTATTCTATTTTGTTATTGGTATTTTTCCTTTTTTTACTGAGTGAATCGAACACTATAGAAACCCCTCCCCAGTTCTCCTAAAACATACCTTAGTCGTTGCTCTTTTTCACTCACATATTCTATTGCACTCTAATTTCTCTGCAATTATTGGGTTCTTGGTCGGCTGAATGCCAAGGCCACTATGATTTGTTAATTGACTTCATCCGATGCAAGTACTTCTCGGAGCTCATACGAAGCTCTTGTGGACTCCGAAGCACCGGATTTGGGGCTTCACACACTTTTCTCTCTCGACTGCTACTAATTAAGCTGTTGCTGAAGCTTAGCTTTTATCATTTATTTGCTCGTTTTAATTTGCAAGTGGTTAGTGCACAACTCTTGTAATTCTATTCTCCTTTTATGCTTATGTGTGTGTTCTGTATACCAATATTATTGAATTTTTATGAACAAGCTTGATTTAATTCAACTGCAATGTGAACTCTAATATTGTGCTATCGTTATATGTAGTACTACAATTTTATTCGACCTAATGCTATTTTATAGTTCTGTGTCCTCTGGTATCAAATATGTTTAAGTCCATGACTTTAGGGTATTAGTTTATCATTATTATGTGTATCTAATTCGAATTATTCTTGACCCCTTAGGTCTTGCTTGATTTATCATGCTTGAATTTTGTCTATCTCTTATAAGTTCATATCCATACGTTATTTCAGATTTGTGAGACCTTCTTATGTGACTAACGTTTTAAATCATGATTGCTTTAAACTTTCATGATAGGAACTTTTGTTTGAGTACAAAGACTAGTTATGACCATATCTTCCTTATATTTCTATGCTAAGTGATTCGTATATTAATTTCTTCTTGTTAGTTTCCATAGAATAAATCTATGACCATGTCTGCCCTGAACCTTCGTGCTTAGTTCTTTCTTCTAAAAGACTCTTGTTTGTCAGACTCTTTGCATCTAAGTCCTGCTTATCCTATGAAGTTCATTAGCATGATTAAACCTATTTGATAACTTGGAAGTTAATGTATGCCTCATTCTATGTGTTTGCAAAAGTCTCTATGTGACCTTCACATATGTTTGTGTGCTCTTTCACATATTAGAAATCACCCCACGATGATTATTTAGAAACTCTTGCTATTGGTAATTGCAAAACTAGGAATCCATGTATATGTGTTAGCACTTATATTCCTGTATTCCTGTTGGTTGTCAATGGGTAAGCAAGACATTTCCTTCCATGTTTGGGCCTCGTCTGCTGGGCCATGATTGTTGTTGGATCTGAACACTGGGTCCAAGCATGCTCTCTCCACCCTTGTGCACCTAGTTTGGGCCTGTTGGTTTACATGAAGATTGAGATTGGCGAAGGCCCGGATGCATCACTAGGTTACTTTATATTTGTAATTGGAAATGTAATTATTTTATTTAGGTATGTAATAATTTCTAAGACAAAAATGGTGGAAAATTAGAGAAAAGGGGCTGGGGTATTCTTATTCTCGCATGAATGGGTAGAAACCATGCCTATAGGGTCGAAATAATTTTATTTGCTACTTGTTCAACATGTTCCATTCATGTGTGCTACTTTGACAATGGACGGCATGCCTACAGGCTCTTAATCTCACACATCCACTTAGAAATCATGATTTAGGACCCTACTTAATTGTTAATATTGATGTTGCCAACATGACTCATAACTTGTCTAGAATGTATGCCTATAGGACTCAATCGACTTCCTTTGCTATTTGCTTGTCTTGTCTATTTTTTTTGTACCTTACTTGCTAATAGACATCATGCCTATAAGACACCATGTTAAGTAACTAAAATTACTTTCCTTCGACTATGTTCTTTACATTCATCCGCCTAGAGATTATGACTATAGGGTTTTCAAATAAGAATGCACCTCCGCTATTTTGTCTAAAAGCGTTCTAAACATGATCATCTAGAAATCCTGCCTATAGGACTCAAACAATGAAGTCTACTTGTTTTATTAACCACGTACAAATCCTGTACTTGATTAATTACAAATGGTCATCCAGGCATTCACATAGAAGCCATGTCCTAAGACTGATTACTAAAAATGTAGTAGTCCACAATTGCCCGTCTTAATTTACAATTAGAAGAGCATGTTCATAGGATATTTTGCTTAACCACACTGCCACTGCCCACCACCTTTAAATTTTATTCTCTTGATGTTCATGCAAGTCTGTTTGTGGAGGTAAACGTGAGCCCCTTTACCTGAAGTCCTATTTGTTTCAGCTATGTGGCACCTAGTTTTCTAAGTTTGAGCATCCTAGATTGAGTCTAGAGCCACATATATAGTGATCTAATACCTCATGGATCATAGGCATGGGATGGGTAGCCATGTGTAGGGCATGTCTTAGAACTAAACTATAGCGATTTAGGTAAACAACATAAAGATAGTAATTAGGTAGCAGTAGGTGATAGTTACTCAAAAGAGTTGCGAAGTATTATTTATGTTGCACAGGGTGATCCTTTAGGCTAAAAATTTTAGGACCCCCGTTATATCTAATTGTTCCTTGTACATTGGTTTGTTGAGAAACCTATATTTGACTTGGCTATATATCTTGTAATATCCAAAGAATTGAATCAATTAGTTTATTAATGGATGAATTATATATTTCTTTCAAACTACCTCCTTTTAAATTAATTATGTATGATTTCTTTCAAATAATAGCTTCACCTTGAGTAGCCAATTAATCACTTCGACTCCTTACTCTCGTAATTTATATGCCCACTTAGAATAATTATCTACAATCCGATAAATCCCACATAGCTTTAAAATTCGGTTGTGAACCACATTTGTGGATATATAAGAGTGCCTAACCCCTTCTCTTTGAGGTAATTTAAGTCCTTACCCGATCCTTGATGACACAGAATAGTTAAAATAGAGTCATTCGCAAATAAGTGCCCAAATGTACCTTAAAATCGTTAGGTGGCGACTCTTCTCTTTAAATTAGTCTTAAAAGAGTTTTCACATGTCGAAACCTACTTTCATGAGAAAACGGGGTGCGACAATAGTGACGCCATATTTTCAAGTTTTGCTAACTCCAAGTCATGAGTTGGGCAATTCTGCTCGTGTTTCCTTAGTTGTCTTGAAGCATAAGCAACAATTCTTCCGTGTTGCATCAGAACACTGCCCAACCCCACTATAAAGGCTTCACAACATATAACGTAACCTTTTAATCCTTCAGTTAAAGCTAAAATAGGTGTTTATGTTAATTTGTTCTTTAACACCTGGAAACTTCTTTCACATGTATCGCTCCTGAAAATAGCTGCCTTGTGCATCAACTTGGTTAATGGAGAAGCAGCAATAGAAGAGAAGTTCTCTACAAATCGCCGGTAGTAACCAGCTAAGCCTATGAAACATCGCACTTCTGTAGGATTTCTAGGTCTTGGCCAGCTCTCAACTGCCTCAAGAAAAGACAACTAGAACTCGCATTTGGAGAACATAGCAAACAACTTACGATCCCGAAGAAGTTGTAATACCATTCATATATGCTCTGCGTTCTCACCTTCTAATCAAGAATATACAAAAATATCATCTATAAACATGATCACGAAGATATCCAAAAATCATTTGAACTCCCAGTTCATCAAGTTCATAAAAGCCACTGGTGCATTGGTTAGGCTGAATGACATAACAAGGAACTCTAACGGCCATATCTAGTTCGAAAAGTTGTCTTTGGAATATCTTCCTCCTTGAATCTTAACTGATGGTATCCGGATCTATGGTTGATCTTTGAAAAATACTTAGCACCTTGTAATTGGTCAATCAAATCATCGATTCTTGGAAGCTAATACTTGTTCTTAATTGTTATCTTGTTCAATTGTCAATAGTCAACACACATCCTCAGCGAACCGTCCTTCTTAGGAACAAATAACACGAAGGCACCCCATGGGTAAATGCTAGGTAGGATGAAGCACTTTCAACTGAACGTTCAATTCCTTCAACTCTACAGGGGCCATCCTGCACGCGGGAATAGATATCGGTTATGTATCGGGAAGCACGTCTATTGCAAACTCGATCTTCCTCTCGGGAGGGATACCCGAGAGCTCATCAAAAAATATATTGGGAAATTCATTAACAACCGGATTCGACCGAAGGGCTGGAGGCTTTTCCCCCAAATTCTGCACTCGCAGTAAATGATAGATACATCCCTTCGCAATTATTTTCTGAGTCTTAATGTGAGATAAATCCCCTGTAGGTTCTACAACACAACCCTTCCATTTAATAATGACCTTTCCTGGAAAGTTACGGCAGACGACTTTCTTCCAACAATCTATATTAGCTTAAGAAGAAGTCAGCCAATCAAGTCCCATTATAACATCAAATTCTACCATTTCTAATTCATTCAAATCAGTTGAGTTATGATGAACAAAAATCATCACAGCGCAGTCTCGATATACCCGCCTAACTATCACAGACTCACGTACGGGTGTAGCCACTTCAAATTGCTGACATAATAACTCAGGTTCTTTACCATATTTACTGGAAACAAATGGAGTAATATACGACAAGGTAGTACCTAGATCTATCAAAGCATATGCATTACTGGAGAATACAGATAGTATACCCGTAAACATATTTGGTGATGACTCTAGGTTCTATCGACCTGACAATGCATAGATGCGATTTTGTTATCCACCTCAGCTTGACGCTCTACCTCCACCTCTACCTCTTCCAACTGATGTTTACGATCTTTGCTCATGAGGTCGTTTCAATGACAAGGAGGTTGTTACGGTTCCTATTTGCTACATCATATTGCTCCCACCCCTCACCCAACAAAAGAGCATAATGTTGCCGAGTTGCCCACACGATTAACATATGTCCGAACCTTGGCGGCATTGCCCAAAATTTGGCTTACCACATCGACCACAATATGGCACCGAGGTTGTCATCTTACTAGGATCTCCACTATATTGTGTACTTGGTCCCAAAAAACTCTAATCCTGACCGGAATAAATGGTCCGATCATAACACAGGCCTTGGAGCTATAATGGTGCAATAGCCACTGGATAAGATGGATGCCGAGGAAACGGAGATCTATATCCACCTCGAGATTTTACGGTTTTAGCTGATCGAGCTCTCTTATACTGGCCTAATATGGCCCTCGAGCGGCTTGTTGTTTCCTCTTTCAGTCCTCCAAGTCTGTGCATAGGCTTGAATACGAGCAATGTCCATGCTCCAATTCAGAGAAGCAGTGGTACATTCACTCATCTCAGCCACACCCGAAGGGGCATACCAAACCAGGGAATTAAATTGCATGATGTACTCCTGCACACTCACATTATCTTGATCAAACCGTAAGAATCTTTCTTGCCCGGGAGAGCGAACCTCAACAAGAAAATACTGCTGCAGAAATGCCTTAGAAAACTCTCTCCATACTGCTGGTGGAGAAAGAGGTCCCCCAGACTATTCCCATGCCTCATACCAAGCCACAAAAATATCCCACAATCTATAAGAAGCAAGCTCTACTAACTTAGTAATAGTGGCAAGCATAATTCGTAAAGTCCACTGTATCTGATCTAAATAGTTCCGATGATCTGTGTTTGAATCTGTTCCTAGGTAAATAAAAGCCTACTCTCACATTGACCACTCTATCTGAGGTGCTAGGGGTCTGACGCTGGGCTTGAGAAGCTACTAATCGAGTTAATAACAACACAACACTCCACATATCTATATCCCGAATTGGAGCAACCATGGGAGGAATTGGGGGTACGTTAGTTCCTCTATATGCCCTTCCGGGGGTAGATGTGCTGCCTCTAAAGACTTAGTATAAGCCTCATCATATGGTTCAGATTGATCCATATGGGAAGGTTGCACCCGACTGATACACTTCCCTGCCTCTTAATTTAATCTCTGAACAACTACATGTTGTCTCGTAGTAGGCATCACTATGGACATAAGCAATAGGTAGATTAGAAGTGAACACTTACGAGTCAGCTCTATTGCACGATCTAGATCAGAAAGAAAGGTACCCATCCTAAATACCCTGTATCCTCATGTTTATAAGTGTGTTGCATGACACACCCATACACAAGACTCTACTATATACGCTTCTAGACTTCGTAGGACAGACGTGCTCTAATACAAAGTTTGTCACACCCCAAACTCGGGAGGTGCGACCGGTACATGACGCCGAAGGCCCGTGCGAAATAAACATACACCGTTGCATTCATCAACATTAAATTTGGGCTAACAAGGCCTCCAAGTATAATACCATTTTTTTAAAAATGTTCACAACTGTCAACGGAAGAAACTTCAACACTTATATATATACTCAACCATTACCAACAGAGTCATAGTCAACATTTATATAGACCTGAACACTAGTCTGCAAGCTTCTAAGAGTGGCATAATACATATCTTTGTCAGGATAGGGCCCCACCATACCCAAAATAATTGAAATATGTACTTTGGTATCTATTGACTTCTGTACAGCAACTTTGGAGAAGTGGAGTGCAACAACCTGGGTACGGATTTGGGTCGTGATAGGCATATAAAGAAGATATGCATAAAGAGGTATGTATATAAGTACGGAGCCATCATATAGAGATGATATGTAGTAAAATCATGTATACACCCAAGAAATTCATATAGAGAAAATATACAAACACCCAACACTAATCAATTTTTCACGACCCCGTGTAGGTCATCAAGGAGAAACATGAGATGATGACCCTAGGAGGATGGATCTTAATCCACACACTGCACGGACAATTCATATGCCATAACAATCGCACGGACAACTCACGTCCCATGATCGACTAACCCCGCACTGAGAACTCATGTGGAGTCAACGAGTCCAGAACACAAGAAGCATATATAAGATTACATGTATACAGTTAATGAACATCAAATCAAGTACTTATACATTGGAAAAATAACATTCTAAAGCATATGCATGAGCAAAGTGTACAATTACGGCACATATTCGGCGGATACGCCTCAAAATTTGTAATCGTATTTTTACAGGAGGTTAACGAACACATAATCACTAAAATGATTGACGAAGTCACGTAGTCATACAACATGTAAAGCATGGTAGTAAGAATAACAAATATGCAAAACAAGGAATAATATAGCCTAAAATATACTCCGAACATTAATAAAACTCGGTGCACACACATGGGCTAAACCCCTCGTATGTACGCCACCCTTAGCATGTAGCCAACTTTAATAACTCAGGCAACTTGTGCCTCCACTATATTTAGGCAAGATACATACCTCAAACAAGCCAAATCAATACTCCAAAAATGGCTTCTCATGCAAATCGACCTCCGAACGACTCGAATCTAGCCAAAAATAACTCAATAACATCAAATAAAGCCAAAGAAAATAACCCAAACAATAAAGCTTCGATCTTTATATAAATACACGAAGTCAACAAAATTGTCAAGTCAGACCCGCACCTCGGAACTTGATAAAACACACAAATCTTGAACACCCATTCATATAAGAGACAAATATACAAGTTTCAACCAAAATTACCTCCAAATCGGGTTTCATATATCAATTATTCAATTGCCTCAAATTTTACTTTAAAATCCATGTTTTTATGTGCAGAAATCTTTGAAAATCATGATATAAAATTAAATCCAAGTGAAAGTTACTTACATCTAAAGTAGTAGTAAATGTTTTCTTCAAAATCTCCCACTCTCGAAGTCTAGGGCACAAAATATGTTAAAGTGAGTAAAAGTCTTGACATTCATCTCTTAAAGGTCTGCCCAAGGGTACCCTTCTACAATGTAGACACTACCTCCTATTTGCAAAGCACAAGAATCCAACAACCCAGAATATCCCTTCATATTTGTGGTACACCCCTCGCTGACATGATGGATCATCATGCCTTCCTCTACGGGAACGCGTCCAACCCTTCTCGAACGTGAAGACCCACTCCCCCAGCTCCCAGCTCTTTTCGTGAAAGCGATCTCATCAGGCGCAAACAGTAAGAAGGAAATATGCCCAGCTCAAAGTAACACTTTGCAAACACAACTGCCCTGTCAGGACGCGATGATGACGGGACAATGGTGAATTATTTTTTGCACTAACAATACTCCGGGAGATTTGAAACACACTAGAGCCACCCATGACCCAGTCGAAACGCACCGAAAAGTCCCAGAGCATTCCCCAAAGTTGTAGAATACTCAAAACACCATGAAAAACATTAAAGTCACGAATCGATAGCCAAAACACATTTTAAGCTTCTCTTAAGTTCTGTAACTCCCAAACATCAATCCAACTGTCTGATTCAAGCCTAACTAGACCGGAATAAACCCAAGCATTGCACACAAGTACCAAATAAAAAAAATCAAACCTATTCCAACTCCAAAAACAAAAATCTTAATCTGATATCATCATAGTCAACACTCGGTCAAACTTATTAACTTTCAAAACCTTCAAATTGCCAACTTTTGACAAATTGAGCCAAATCAACCTACGAACCTCCGAATCCAAATCCGAACATATACATAAGTCTAAAATCAATATAATAGTATATTGGGACCATCAAAATATAAATCCAAGGTTATTTTTAACAAAAGTTAAATATTGGTCAACACTTACAACTTAAACTTCGAAAATGAGACCAAGTGTCTCAATTCACTCCAAAAACTTCCCGAAAAGAATCCCATCCATCCCTGCAAATCACCAAACATCAAATAAACATACGGGAAAAATCAAATAGGAAAACATGGATAAACTACTCAAAACAACCGACTAGTTCGTTACACTTTCCTAGAATAACCAGGTCAAAATATATACCAATACATCAAATTTGAATACAAAAGGAGATATGCACACAATAGCACTAAGTCAAATACTTTTATATGAATGTAAAGTATCTATTCATGAATAAGACCAAATCCAATATCAGTTACCAATTAACATTATTGTAATGCCCTCGCATGAGTCTGGTATGTCAAGGTACAAAAAAGAATTTTTCTTTACATCAATCTGACATATTCCACGCGTACAATAGTTCATTAACAAAACCATGCATAAGTAATAAAATATCTAAATGATTATGGAGATATATGCACGTGGGTTGCATGTATGAATGCACACATATGAATGCATTAATGTATATAACACACGTCAACAACTCAATCAGAAAAACATATAATATTGTTGCAGCAAGCAACCCGATACAAGCATATTTATTGCGGCTTGTAACATGGTCCAATCATAATACTATTGCAGCATGAAGCCCTATTCAATGGTTGTATTGTTGCAGTGTGCAACCCGATCTAATACTATTGCAGCATGCAACCCGATCCCATTACATATATCCATACTAATAAAGTAAAAAAAAAACTAATAAACAACAAGGGGACACTAACAAACAAGGCGGATGGCATATGTGTAATAGTGACAAACAAGGTAGATTCCATATATGTAGTAGTGACAAACAAGATAGGGGAAATAGAAGTAACATCAATAACCAAGGTAGAAGACATAGATGTAACAGTAGCAAACACAGTAGACAAGGTAAGATACATGAATGTAATTGTAACAGCAAAAAAGAATGCATGTATGTATATAAGGGATAAATAAACATAAAGCAAATCCAACTCCCATTCTCTCCGTAAGGGAACACCCATCGTGGTAACATCAAACCAAGTCGCACGAAAATATCCATCGTACCAATATCATATCAAATCACACGAAAATACCCATCGTGCCAAATATCCTAACAAAGCGTAAACATAATCTTTAGAATGAATAAGGAAGCTCAAGTAACAGAAGTATAACTATCACGTCCCGACCAAGGGGAGCGGGACTGGTGCTCAACAAGGTTATCCCAGTTAAGCAATACTACTTGGTGCCTATTATCCAACATTTTCCCTGAAAGATTATAGAATAAATGACATGTGATAGCCAATATAAAGGATAAGATGTACAACAATGACTTGAATTAATTAATGAAGTTTCATCGGTAGATGACAAAATAATTACAAATCCTTAGTTAACAAGTAGGAGTTAATGACAAAAAAATAGAATTTCAAAGTTCCCTTCATACTAACATAAACCATAGTAAGTCTACGTAGCCTTTAAGAAAACATGAGAGTTGTATGGAAATGCCAGTAACGAGGCCCCGTCTATAACTCAAAATTCTATACAAGAGTTAATAAAATATAAGGCCCCAATATAGAGAAGGTCTCACCAAAATCCGCTCGATGGAGGGTACACTCCTATCACGAATCAACACAACCTGCTGAGGTACCACCTGCATTCATTAAAGTGTAACATCCCCAGTGAAAGGGACTTTAGTACATAGAAAATAGTACTAGCATGTAAAGCGAAGTACCCTCACATTGAAAGGAATGCCAACAAAGGAAAGAGATACATGAAAGTAGAAAGAGAAGTCAATAGTATTTAAAATACCATGTTAAAAGAATGATAAAGAGGTGCCACATAAGAAAAAACATCAAATGGGCATTAACATTTTGGTTGGGAGATCATTAGATATCGACATCGAAATATACATATATAACCACCATGTGTGCAGTATTTTATCCGATCTCGACCCGATTGGCTAAGCCGTCTCACCACTAAGCCGTGTGGATCGACTTGTCTACGCGAGCAATATAATACTTCTTTCCAATATTCGGGATTAATCACATAATGGTGTGAAAGGGACTTGTCCCAATCGACTCCTACGCCAGCACGTGTCGGGTATATGCCTTTCAATCTACACCTTCTCTGTTACATAATAGTACTCCCAAAATTGTTTCATATAAATCATTTCATGAAAGCATTTTATTTTCATTGTCCCTTGGGTCATAATATTCATCATCATTCTCATTTTGGCTAATGGTCATATTTCATTTTCATGCTTTCATTTACTTCTTTGTTATTGGTCGTCATAAAACATTAAACGTATTTAATACATTGATAATCATAACTATGAGTGTGATAAGACCTTTAAACACTTGGAGTACTTCCAAAAAGGAAAGCATAAAGATTTCTTTTTAAACTTGAATTAAAGTCATAAGCATTTGATAGACCAATCATACTTGACATATCTTTTGTCGAAAGGCATAAAGATGACAATTGGATCATGGCTTGAGTGCATACGCATTAAATAAATCATTCACTTGAGACAATTTATAGCAAGGAGCAGGATTTAGAGAAAACCATATTTCAAACATAGGAGGAGTTTATGGAATTCAATATTTGGGAAGGAGTTTAGCCTAACATACCTTAATTAAGCTTTTCTTAGGATCTCCATAAAGTTCCACTACTCTTTATACTTCAATCTACATCAACATAGATCAATAGAATCACAATTAGTGAGGATTCGCATAATGTAGGTCTTTTAGGCATTTTGTCAAACACGTAGTATGCATCATTGACTACAACCTCCTACAATAGAGTTTTTATCATCCTACAACCAATTTCCATATCAACAATCCACCTACAATAGTCCTAAAATACCCAGCAACCTCCATTGGCACATGCATGCCTAACCAGTCACATCCAACCCGAGACTCACATTTCTTACACCACACATACACCCAAATTTTAGAGTGAGGGTTTATGGATTCCAAACATCATTCCATAAGTCCCACATAAAGATCCTACATAAACTCATTATAAAACATTGCATGAAAGCTTAGGTGTGAAATCTTACCATTTATGTAGAAGCCCTTGCAAGTTTTTCCCTTGAATCTCCATGATCGAGCAAGAAATTGAGTAGAAGTGTTAAAGCTATCCCCTTCCTCTGTAGAGTGTACCCGCTTCTCAAGACAATCTGGTTTTCCTTCTAAAATAACCCATGAGGCCTTTTTCTTAAAATAGGGTCGGGTAAAATTTTTCTAAAAACAACCCTCGCAGTCGAGTCTACGGTCGTAGAGTGTACCACGAAATGGCTAAATGGGCCTCCAAATCTAAGTTGGATTTGGACATATATGTTGCGGATCTATCGCCCGCGAAATGGATTTGCGATCTGCACATTATACCGTGAAATTTGTGATGGTTATCCGGTCAGCAAAACCAATTCATGATCTGCATAGTTACCCGTAGAATCACCCTTTACTGCCAATTCTTCTTTCTACTTCACGATGCACTGCACAGTCCACAAATTCGTACCGCGGCAAGCTTTAAAATTATCTACAACCCTCCGAACAAAAAATCTTGACCTTGGCACTATAAAATCTTATGCCCATAGCAAACATTAAGGGGCCTTATAGTAACATATATAAATATGTTTTCATGATATAATGTATAACGACAATGATGATCAAGTATATCAATAGTCTCAAAATTAGCCTATCATGCTTTGTTAAGATGTCATGTGTTAAACATGATTTCTAGCATGGATATTTATGCTCATGTAGTTATGGAAGAAAATGAAAGATAAGTCAAGACGACCATAAAGTGCAACAAGACATAAGGAAACCTAGAATTTTCCCCAAGCATGAATTCCTAGGGTACATGCATATGCCCTCACCACCATGCATCTAACGACCCGATCGGTCATTTTATGTATTTTATCCCTATTCTAATATTTATTGCCTCTTCTATGTTTAACTGTGATTTTATGACTTGCCGGGCTGGTTGGATTAGTTATAGAGATATTTTGGAGTGAATTGGGACACTTAGTCCCAAGGTTGGAAGATTAAGTTGAAAAAGCTGACCGGAGTTTGACTTTTATGTAAACGACTTCGGAATGGAGTTTCAATTGTTCCAATAATTTTGTGTGGTGATTTTGGATTTAAGCGTATGTTCGGATATTGAATTGGAGGTCTATAGTTTAATTTGAGGCTTTTTGGCGAATGTTAGAATGTTGAAGGCTTTGAAGTTTGAGAGATTTGACCAAGAGTTTACTATGTTGATACCGAGTTTTGATTTTGATTCCGAAAATTAGAATAGGTCCTTTCTGTTATTTTGGAGTAGTGTGCAAAATTTGAGGTCATTCAAAGTTGATTTGATATGGTTCGACATTGAATTTAGAAGTTGGAAGTTTATTAGTTTCTTTAGACATGAATTGGGGTGCGATTCATGATTTTGATGTTGGTTGATATGATTTGAATCTTCGACTAAGTTTGTGTTGCATTTTAGGACTTGACAGCATGTTTTGATGGGGCTCGAGGTGCCTCGGGTGTGATTCGAATTGTTGGCGGAACATGGTTGCACTTGGTGAGATGGCTATTTGCTTCAGTTCAAATGCAATAGAACATGCGAGGGAATTTTCATAGGTACGATGTCGCAGAAATTACCCTAGGATCACAGGTGCGTATTTTGGCAGGGCTAGCGATGGGTCACATGTGCGAGGGTTTTTCCACATCCGCATGCCCACAAATGTGTTTTGCGTTCCGCATAAGTGGATTTAAGTCGGGCAAGGTAGTGGTCGCAGATGCAGTGGGAGAGATGCATTTGGGGAAGCACAAGTGCGAAGAATGTCTGTAGAAGCAGACTCGCAGATGCAGAGTGTGGTCCGTATATGTGGAAGGACGGAGGCTTTAGGGGGGTTATCACAATAGCGTGTTTGTGCAGCACCTGCCAGACCACAAATGCGGTTAGGTGAATGCAGGTGCGAGAATCACTGGGCAGACCCCTTTTAAATCCCATTTCGAGGGTTAGAGTTATTATATCATATTTTGAGTTGTAGAACTCGGTTTTGGACGATTTTTGAAGAGGATTTTCATGATTTGGATCGAAGTAAGCATTTTTAACTGGGATTTGTTCATTATTGATGATTCCATCTTAGTTTTTATCATTTATATGGGGATATGATGTAGAGAAATTGGGGATTTTGTATAAACTTTTAAAAAATTATAATTTAGGATTTGAAGGTCGATTTAGAGTCGAAATTGGATTATTTTGGTATGGTTGGACTCGTATCGGAATTCGAAATTTGTGAGTTTGATCAGGCTCCAAGGTGCGAGACCAGAGTTGACTTTTTTATTTTGATGAAGAGTGAAATATTATGGTTTGGAGTTGTTTCTTACGACATTATTTGTTGATATTAAGATGTTTTTGACTAGATTCGAGTCGTTCGGAGGCCGATACGCGTGGGAAGGGCTTGTTGGAGTATTGAGTTGCGTGATTAAGGTAAGTAACATATCTAAACATGGAAATGAGGGTATTTATCCCTAGAAAACATGTTATTTATATTGTGTTAGGGTGACGCACATGCTGGGTGACGGGCGTGTGGGCGTGCACCGTGGTAATCATGATCTGGGTTGATTGTTGTACTGTGTTGCTATCAAGTCTTGTTATCTGTGTAATTCCTCCGTGTTAGAGTAATTGAGTTGTGATTCATGTTAGAAATCAGGTTTAGGCTATCCGCTTATTTGGTTGAGACCTAATAGGCTATTATGTTGTTTTGAGTTATCTGCTTTAATTGTAATTTTAAACTCAGTCATGGTTCTTCATTTGCATATCATATCTCAGTCTTTGTTCATCATTCAGCTTTACATCGCATCTTATCGTAGTTTGGCTGAGTGGTATGAGATTGTGAGCCCTTGAGACTTGGGAGATTGAACGAGCCGATTATGATAATTCCTTTGAGTTATTTAATGTTATTGTCACCATTATTCATGTGTTGTCATTATATTGGACTCTGACTATCTTTTGCTGAGCTCATCACTCCTTTCAACCCAAGGTTAGTTCTATTACTTATTGAGTACATGGTGTCGATTGTACTCATACTACACTCTGCACTTCGTTTGCAGATCCAGGTGCATCTGGACATGGTGATTGCTAGATCTGTGCTAGTACCTGCTTGGAGACTTCAAGGTAGCTGCTATGACGTCTGCAAAAGTTGACTCTCTTTCCTTTTATTTTCTTCAGTAGTGTTCTATTACTCAGACAGGTGTACTAAGGATTTGGTCTGTGTTTAATTCTTAGTAGTGCTCGTGTACTCGTTGACACCAGATTTTGGGATGGTTGTAAAATTATTTCAGTTATTTGTATCAGATATTTATGATATTTCCATTGTTGCCTTTATTAAATCACGTTAATTTAAATGTTAAGCTATTTTGCGACTATTGGCTTGCCTGGTAAGTAGTATTAGGCACTGTCACGGCTCCGATGGGAGTTGGGTCGTGAAAAGTTGGAATTAAAGTAGAAGGTTGTTTAGGTCTCACGAGTCATGATCAGGTTTATTAGATTCTTGTGGATCGGTATTGAGACGTCAGTACTTATTGTCGAGAGGCTATCCAACTATTAGGAAGCTTCACTTTCATGTATTCTTGTCGTGCGGATTTGTTAATTCCGGAAACTGAACTTCTATTCTTCTATTCTCTCACAGATTGTGAGGACACGTGTGACCATATCATGCGGATAGCCACCAGTACCACCAGTTAGGGCCGCGAAAGGGCGGGACTATGATAGAGGCCGAGATGGAGCTTGTACTACACTAGAACGACAACTGTGGAGCCACCAGTTGCTCCAATTGAGGAGCATATACAAGATGTTGTTGAGCCGGTGGAACCAGCTCAGGCACTAGTAGTGCCCATCATTATTTTAGGACTTTAGGGGGCCTTAACTTAGATTTTGATTGTGTGTAGGAGCCTTGCTCATGTGGTTTTGGTTCCAGCTACACCACCCACCTTACAGGCTAGGGGAGGTGCCCCGACTCCTGCTGCCCATACTCTAGAGCAGCTAGCTCAAGGACTTCAGACTCTGAAGTACTACCAGTTCAGCCGGTTGTTGCGGTCCAGGCTGAAGTTTGTCCATCTATGAGGGATTAGAGGCAGAAGAGATTGGAGTGATTTGGGAGGCTTAAGCCACCAGAATGCAGTGGGCAGAGTCAGAGGATGCTCAGATTTTATAGACAGGTGTTAGCAGATTCTTCGTACAGTAGATCTTTTGGACACTAGTGGGGTTGCATTTACCATATTTCACCTGACTGGGGTAGCCTACAGATGGTTGCAGGCTTATGAGTTGATCAGGCCAGCCGGTGCCACACTACTTACTTGACATGAGTTTTCTTCTTAGAGAAGTTTGTTCCCCAGACTCACCAAGAGGAGTTGCATTGGCAGTTTTAGAAACTACGCTAGGAAGGTATGATAGTGACTCGGTATGAAATGAGGTTCGTAGATCTGGATCTTCATGCGGTGTGGTTGGTTCCTACTGAGAGAGAGAGAGAGAGGACCAGTAGGTTCATAAATGGCCTCAATTATGGCCTACGATTCAGTTTGGTTCGAAAGGCCGAGTCAGATATTAGGTTTGACCAGGTGGTCAAAATTGCTGGCGCTTGGAGTCGGTTCGCAGGCTTGAGCATGAGGAGAGGGAGGGCAAGAGGCCCCGTGTTTCAGTTAGTTTTAGTGGTAACATCATCTGGAGGTTAGTCATATCACAACAGAGGTCGTCCTTAAAGGATACTCAAATGGCTTGTCCACTTCATCGTGGTGCATTAGCTAGTCATGGTTCATAAAATACCCGTCAGGTCAGTCATCTTTCAGTGCACTTCAAGCTGAGAGTTTGTACTGTGCTCCATCAGTTAAGGGTTTGTCAGTACCACATTCTTCTAGTGGCTATTCTATTTCTCGGGGTCCGGTTCAGGCTCCGCCGCATCTTTGGATAGAGGCTGATTTATGTGTGGAGAGTTACGGCATATGGGGAGGTATTAGTCATGTCTTATGAGTGGTTCCATTCAGAGAGAGGTTAGGCTATGACTTCTGCACCAGTTACTACACCACCCACTCAGCCAGCTCAGGGTGGGACTCACACAGTTTTAGGTCACCCTAGAGGGGGAGGAAAATCAGTGGTGGTCAGGCTCGATGCTATGCTTTTCCCACTAGGCCAGGGGAAGTTACTCCAGATGTAATGATCACATATTTTGTTTCAGTGTGCCACAGGGATGCTCCAGTATTAGTTGACCTTGGTTTCACTTATTCAAATGTATCATCGTACTTTGCTCGTTATTTGGACATGCCCCATGGTTATTTAGTTATGACTATTCATGTATATACATCGGTGGGCGATTCTATTATTGTGGACCGCATGTATCGGTCGTTTATGGTGACCATTGGGAGTTATGAGACGAAAGTAGTTCTTTTATTAGTTAGCATTGTGGATTTTGAAATGATTTTGGGCAGGGATTGCTTGTCATCATATCACGCCATCCTTGATTGTCACGCCAAGACCGTGACATTTACGATGCCTTGGGTTTTGAGGTTGGAGTGGAGTGGTTCTTTGGATTACGTTCCTAGTAGAGTGATTTCATATTCGAAGTCTAAACGGATGGTTGAGAAGTGATGTTTAGCCTATTTGGCCTTTGTGAGGGATATTAGTGTTGATAATCCTATCGTTGAGTCAGTTTCAGTAATGAGGGACTTGCTAGATGTGTTTCCAGTAGATCTGTCGTGGATGCCTCCCGCTAGGGATATTGATTTAGGTATTGACCTGGTGCTGGGCATTCAGCCTATCTCTATTCCTCCGTATTGTATGGCACCCGCGAAGTTGAAGGAATTGAAGGAACAGTTTTAGAGCTACTTTATAAGGGATTCATCAAGCCTAGTATGTCACCTTGGGGTGAATTGGCTCAAAGTTATAGACGGTTGATTATAGTCAACTGCATTGATTATAGACAGTTGATCATCAATTTCGTATTGATTATAGATAGTTGAACAAAGTTACAATCAAGAATAATTACCCATTACCATGCATTAGGCTTATTTGACCAGCTTCAGGGTGCTATAGTGTTATCGAAGATTGATTTGAGGTCTGGGTACCATCAGCTGAAGAAGATATATGCTAAATTCCCCAAGTGTGAGTTTTGACTTTATTCGGTGGCGTTCTTGGGCCATGTGGTGTCTAGTGAAGGGATCAAGGTAGACCCAAAAAATATTGAGGCAGTTCAGGGTTGGCCTAAATCGTCTTCAGCTATAGAGATTCGGAGCTTCTTGTGTTTGGTAGGTTACTGTCACTATTTTGTGGAGGGTTTCTCATTCATTGCTATGCCTTTGACTAAATTGACCAAGAAGGGTGCTCCATTCAGGTGGTCTAAGGAGAGCTTTTAGAAGCTCAAGACTGGATTGACTATAGCCCCAATATTGGTATTGCCTATGGGTTCAGGATCTTACACCATGTATCGTGATGCGTCCCATATTGGGCTTGGCGCTATGTTGATACAGGATGGTAGGGTGATCGCCTATGCATCTCAGCAATTAAAGGTTCATCAGAAACATTACGCAGTGCATGACTTGGAGTTGGCAGCAATTATTCACATTGAAGAATTGGAGGCGCTATCTATACAGTATTTATTGTGAGGTCTATACCAACCATCGGTGTCTCCAGCATCTATTCAAGCAGAAGGATCTTAATTTGCAGTAGCGGAGATGGTTACTTGAAAGACTATGATATCACTATATTATATCATATGGGGAAGGCCAAAATGGTGGCTGATACATTGAGTAGGAAGGTGGAGAGTATGGACAGTTTGGCCTATTTACCGATAATAGAGAGGCCACTAACCAAGAATGTTTAGGCTAGGCAAATAAGTTTGTGAGACTGGATGCTTCGGATCCTAGTCAGGTTCTTGCTTGCGTTGTCTGATGGTAGGCTATAATCTCGTGTTTTAGTCGCTTATTGCACTCTAATGCACTGCACTTTATTTGTGTTTGAGCTTTAATTGGTAGTTTTTTGCACTTATTTTCTATTTTATGCCATGTAGGAGTGATTCCGAGTCATGTAGATGTTGTGGAGCTAATTCGAGCTATTTGGAGCTTTGAAGTATGATTAAAAGCCCAAGGGATTAAACCGAGATTGTATTCGGGGATCGAGGACCATATTTGGACATCAAAGATCAAGCAAAAAGCAAACACTGAGGAATTTGAACTTCTGCAGTGCGTGGGGCGGCGTATAGTGTGCCACAACAGTTAATTTTTCCTACCTGATGAATTTTGCAAGGCCTCTGAATATCCCCACTAATGCCCCGCATGGCGCGTCGCACCATGCGGTGTGCCTGTGTATTGTTCCTAGAGCTATTATCCTATTTCGGCTAGGAAAGGGTGGTTTCGTCTCGGCCCGACCCTACTTCCTATAAATACATGGGAAAATATTATTTTCTGGACTTTTGACATACTTTAGACATAAGGAATCTAAATAGGAGTTGGAATAACACAAGCACAAGGATTTCATCATTCGTTCCTCACTCAAGACCCGAGTTTGGATTGAATTTATGTTTTCCTATACTTTAATTATATTTAGGATTAATTACTCCATGTCTATTGAGTAGTTCACTTTAGGGTTTGATGGATTTTGTGTATTGATGATTGTTTGTGGATTATAACTCTAGTTTTATGTATTGAAGTGTTTTTGGATGATTTAATTGTTGCATCTATATTCACTTGTTCATGTAATCGAGAGAGGCATAACTTGTGATATCTTTGCATTATACTGTTGATTGAATTCATAGATTCTTTTAAGTGATCAAAAGAGTCTAGTTGAATCATTGATTAAATCTAGTTGGGAGGATAATCGAGAGAGGTTCTTCTAAAGAACAATCCACTACGCATTCGTGCATATCTTCACAGAGCTTAAATTGGTTCATCTCGTGAGGTTGAGACTTAATCGAGAGAGGAGTTTTTGCTAAACGTTTGAACTAATAATTGAGTGAATTCGAGAGACTCACTTGAACATTAGAAGTGAATTATCTAGAGTTGGATCCCGAACAATTACCTTGCACCTATTTTATCAAAGCCCTATCTTCTCCCATTGATAACCTATTTGCTTAAACCTTGTCTTGATAGTAACTAGTCGATAGATTTAGATTCTTAGTTAATTTTAGTTAGTAATCATATAAATTTCAACTGTTGATCCTCTTGGATAGCAATCAAGCTAGAAACTACGAGAATACTGTTTAAATTCATTCCTTGTGGATAAGATATTATACTATACTATATTTTATTAGCGAGCATATTTTAAGTGTGAGTTTTGTGCTCGCCAAATTTTGGTACCGTTGCAGGGGATTGGCAATCAATAGTGTTTGAAATAGTTTGTTGTGCTTATTCAGGAATTTATTTCTTTTTATTTTATTTTTCCCTTTTTACTGTTGGTATTCTTTGATTCTGCGCAGGTTGTAGGTTAAGATTGGTGCATGACTCGAGCTTCTGTGAAAGAAGTGATACCATACGAGATAGCGATAGAAAAACAACTGCGACAACTGAGGAAGGAAAGAAATCTCACCGAGACGTTAAAGAAGGTTGAGCAATTCTCAACTAAAGAAACTATGGCCGGAAACAGTGATGATAATGTAGATTTGGCTGCAAGAGAGGCATTCCAACAATGAGAAAAAGCTGCATGAGATGCTGAGGAAGCAGCTATTAGAGCTGCACAGATTGTCTGCGAAGAAGAGAGGGGTCAGAGAATTAATCAAAATCAACCCTTGGCTGCAGTCCAGTTCGGAAATATAGCTCACGGGCATGGGAGACCACTTGGCGATTATGCTAGACCGGTCTACAATCAAGGATTATCAAGTGTTAGACCACCTCCAATTGCAGCAAACAACTTCGAGTTGAAGCAAGGGTTGCTTCAAACCATTCAGAATTGTTGTGTCTTCATAGGGAAGATGAACGAAGATCCAAACACACATCTAATGGACTTCGAGGAGATTATGAACACCTTTCAATATAATGGGGTGTCACATGATGCAGTGTACTTAAGGGCATTCCCCTTTTCCCTTAAAGATGATGCTAAGTAGTGGCTTCTAAGCTTGCCCAATGGATCGATTAGAACATGGGAGGAGATGACCAGAAACTTTCTTGATAAATATTTCTCCTCAGCTAAAACGAGCAAGTTTAGAAGAGAAATACATTACTTCTGCCAGAAAGAGACTGAAATTGTTTTTGAAGCATGTG
The DNA here is from genome assembly GCF_000715075.1 of Nicotiana tabacum. Classification (NCBI taxonomy): domain Eukaryota; kingdom Viridiplantae; phylum Streptophyta; class Magnoliopsida; order Solanales; family Solanaceae; genus Nicotiana; species Nicotiana tabacum. The sequence continues at coordinate 55,811,902 of NC_134088.1, forward strand.
AGATGTTTAAGGTGATAGTTAGAAAGTGTGTACCAAATGGCATTATATACGTGTATATATGTATATTATATGTATATGGGATATGGAAAAAGGTTACGGCGTTATATACGCACCACCACCTGATCAGCTGGTATACGTTGATGATTTGCCCATAGTGGCCGAAATGATATGATGGGATGCCCTCAGAGGCTTGATGATGTTATGAACACATATACCTATGCATGGTATGACATTTATACGCATATGCATGATGTTATAAAAATGAAATAATTCATAGAGCTATGCAGACGTACATGTCGAGTCTTTTACTCTATGTTTCTCTCATGTCTATTATTTACTAATTTTCATTCCTTACATACTCGGTACATTATTTATATTGACGTCCCTTTTGCCCGGGGATGCTGCGTTTCATGCCCGCAGGTCTCGATAGACAGGTCGAGAGAACTCAAAGTAGGCGATCAACTCAGCGGAAGATGTTGGTGCACTCCATTTGCTTCGGAGTTGCTTGTTTGGTCAGTATGATTTAGAACTCATGCTTAGAGTGGGTGAGGAGACTGTGACTTTCAAGATAGATGTAGAAAAGGGGACACAAAAGGATAAACCAGCTGCAAGTCTTGAGTAGAAAGTAAAGAGCTCAAAAGAGAAGGTTGCGGTGAGCGAGAAAGATAAGTGTGGGTTGTACCCCAAGAAGGCTGAGAAGAAGCTGTTTGCATGGATATGTGCATTAGTTCGGGCGCGAGAAATGGAGCACGACATTGACTCAGACCCCGACTAGATATTCAGGGAAGTTTCCTTTACCTTAAGCTTTTTAATTGTGTGCCACTGGGACATGCCACAACTTAAAGTGTGGGGTGGGGGATATTTGTATGTATATTAGTTTCTTTTTGTTAATTTGTAAAAATAAATTGTTGTGTTCGATTGTTCCCGACGATGGATATCATCGATAGGTTTCTTGAGGAATTAAAGTCGAAGGAAAAAGACAAAAAGATTTTCTTTTATTAGGTAGTATAATAATTCCCCCTTGGTTTTTCTTTGTGCCGCGGTTCTTTTCTAAGAGTTTTGTTTTAACCGGGTGTAGTAAGTTTTTATTTTTGTTAGGAGTAGAAAACCTTGTGCTATAATTTGAAATGGATGCAATATCTCTTGACTTTATTATGCCTTGAGAATAGTAAGTATTTTAGTTATGACGCTTAGGCTCAGTTTTTGACTCATGTATAAGTACCTTAAATTGTATGATCTTAATTGTGCTTAACTGCTTTGACTAGAGTGTCTTGATGAGTTCGATCCTGAGTGAGTTATGTACCATGTGTGTGTAAGGTTTTGTGTTATTTTGTGCATTGCATTTGATGTCTAGAACTTGCCCCGTGTGTTTGCAAAGTCAAATAGTAGTTTTATTCAGTCTTGAAAGTGATATAGGCGTTTCTATGTTGAGCCAGATATATGTTTTACCCCTTTGAGCCTGTAATCATATTTTTTTGGCAACCACATTACAAGCCTTGCCCATTTGTTTGAATTGACCATCTATTTGAACACTTTACCTCTTATGAGCACTTGAAATTTTTATGAACTATGTAAAAGTTGAAGTGTGGGGTGTTGGTTTGGCTTTTGATTGGAACTATTGAAATAAGGAGAAAGGTGAACTATTTTGTATTATTGTGCAAATATTCCTTGATAAGTGGTAACTCTTGATGTAATTGTGCTTAAAGATATAGGGAGTTGATATATATTGATGTGAAGGTGGAGCTATGGTTTGACAAAAGTATGGGGTTTTGAACGGTTAATTGTATGTATTAAAGTGCTTAAGGAGGTGTAGTCACTCGTATATCTAAATGTATCCTACTCATTCCACAACCTACATTACAACCAATTAAAGTCCTACTTGACCTTGACCGCATGAGCTCAGTTAGTAGAGTAGTACACTACGGGCAAGCCTATGGCACGTCTTTTGTGGCATATGAATGTTGTTTCTGAGAGTGAGTGAATTCTTTCTATCTTGAATTCCTATTCTTCTTAAATTTTATTCTCTGTGGAACTACTCTCTTTTGTTGAGTGAGGGCACTTTATTCATGAAGGAAAGGTAAGGTTGTTGACCTATGTGTTAGAGTAAGTGAGAGGGTTGTGAAAAATGCATGGTGCTTTTGAGTCAAATCTTGACGCGAGGATGTTACGGTATTGTGCTTAATCTATTTTAAATAGTCTTGTTGTGATGAGTTAGGAGAGTTGTTTAAAAAGGTCGTGTCTTTTTAAAGTATAGTTTAATTGCTCGAGGACGACCAATGGGTTAAGTGTGGGGTGTTCATGGTAGGCTATAATCATGTATTTTAGTTTCTTTTTGCACTCTAATTCACTTCACTTAATTTGTGTTTGAGCTTTAATTGGTAGTGTTTTGCACTTATATTGTGTTTTATGCATTGTAGGAGTGATTCCGAGTCATATAGATGTTGTGGAGCTAATTCGAGCTATTTGGAGCTTCGAAGTCTGAGTAAAATCCCAAGGGATTAAGCCGGGATTATGTTCAGGGATCGAGGACCACATCTGGACATCAAAAATCAAGCAAAAAGCAAACTCTGAGGAATTTGCACTACTACGGCGCGTGGTGCGCCGCAGCAGTGTATTTTTGCATCCTGATGAATTTTGCAAGCTCTCTGGATATCCCCACTAATGCCCCGCATGGTGCGTCATCCCATGCAGCGCGCCTGTGTATTTGTCCTAGAGCTATTGTCCTATTTCGGCTAGGAAAGTGTTGTTTCGTCTGGGCCCGACCCTACTTGGTATAAATACATGGAAAACATTATTTTCTGGACTTTTGACATACACCTAAGGAATTTGAGGAGGAGTTGGAAGAACACAAGCACAAGGATTTCATCATGCCTTCCTCACTCAAGACCCGAGTTTGGAATGAATTTATGCTTTCCTATACTTTGATTAAATTTGTGTTGAATTGCTCCATATATTTTCCATAATGTATTTATCATCTATTAGGGACGAGAAGAGTGGTCGCTAAAACTGTTTAACGACGAGAATATATATATATTTCATAATATATTAATCGTCTACTGGGACGAGATATGTAGTCTCTAAAAGTATTTAACGGCTAGATTTTTCATCCGTCTCTAAAAATATTTAACGACCAGGTTTCTGAACCCGTCATTGTTGACCTTTAGAGGCGGAAGCTATTACGACGGGTTGCGACCAGCTTTTTCCCGTCGCAATTGGGGTATTAGGACCAGATTTGGATCTTTATGGACCAGATTTCCCTTCCTTAAAGGCAGTTTTTCTTCTAGTGTATGTCATTCACGCAATTTAGTAGTTTGTTGATAGATAATATTCATGAGCTACCCTTAATTCATGTTTATATCGTAAACGCATGCTTAGGGGTGTTCGACAGGTAGGACTCGGGCACTCGTCATGGCCCATCGGTTTTGGTCATGACAAAAGTAGTATCAGAGCAGTTCTGTCCTAGGGTTGTGTACAGACCGTGTCTAGTAAAGTCTTGTTTATGGTTGTATTGTGCACCACACTTATAGAGAGGAGGCTAAAGGATATTTAAGATGGTTACTTTTCTTTCTAATATAGATTGTGCGATAGAACTGAGTCAAAAGTATTCACTCCTAATCTTTACCTTAATATTATTTTTAGTGATGCCTATTACTACTAGACGATAGGCGCAAGCCGCTAGCATGGGTCAGAAGGCTAGGAAAGTGTTAGAAGGAGATATAAGTTACAGTATGGAGTTAGACCCATCGGAGATCATGGGTTCTATTGAGGAGGATCCTTCCGAGGATCCATATGAGTCATCCGTTCGAGTAGTATCGATTTCGCCGGCAGCAGATGGAGTGAGAGGATTTCTGACCTCACCAAGGCCCTTAGTTTCATTATCAGGGCCTGTTGATCAAGGTATAAGGGGAGTGGTGCACGCAATGGCACAACTGGGTTCCCCCTACGCTCAAAACTATGTCAGGGTATTTATAGACACCAGCTCTTCTAAGGTTCCAAATAGTCCACAGTCTTGGGAGTTCGTCAATCAAGGTTCGTCTGTGTAAATTATGGGATATGCAGAGGAAGAGGATAGTAGTCGAGCCAAGAAGATAAAGGTAGCTGATAAGGATATGAAGATTCCGCTTCGAAGTGGGTCTGATCAAGGCTCTCGTATAGGACAGGGCAAGGACCCTCTACTGTAGGCTTCCTCTAGATATAAACTTTTGGTTGGTGAGCTCCACTTCTTCTTGGACTATTACCAAGTCAGGATTCTGTTTATGTTATGTTGTTTTATGAGGACATAAGGAGCCTTGTTTCGACTTATATATATTATGGTTATATTTTCTCAGAGGTTTTGCAGACAGTATCACGTGTATAGTTTGGGTACGACATATCTATGGCCTTGTCAACCCCTATATATCTATATAAACATTTTTTAAAATGTGTTATGCGAGTTAAGTCCTGATATTATTACTTATTTATATGGATGTGGCCCGTAATGGCACGTGATAAATTTGATAATAAACAAGAATAAGGTACGTGGCGCTCGGATGGGTAGAATTTGATGTTATACTAGGTATAGATTGGTTGGCTTCTTGTTATGCTAACATCGATTGTAGATCAAAGATGGTTCGATTCCAAATTCCAAGAGAGCCTGTTTTCGGAGTGGAAAGGTAATACGGCATCGCTGAGAGGTGTGTTTATTTCCTATCTCAAGGCAAGGAAGATGATCAGAAAGGGTTATATTTATCACTTACTTTGGGTAAAGGATGTGTAAGTAGAATCACCAACCGTTCAATCTATCCTTGTATTTAATGAGTTGCCCGATGTTTTCCCCGATGAGCTTCCGGGTCTTCCGCCATAGCGAGAAATTGAGTTTGCTATTGACCTATTACCAGATACTCAGCCAATATCTATTCCTTCCTATAGGATGGCGCCCGTAGAGCTGAGAGAGTTGAAGGAACAACTAAGGGACTTTCTTGAAAAAGGCTTTATTAGACCAAGTACATCATCGTGGGGAGCTCCTATGTTATTATTGAGGAAGAAAGATGGTTCCTTGCGGATATGTATAGATTATAGACAGATAAATAAGGTGACGATCAAGAATAAGTACCCTCTCCCAAGGATTGATGATTTATTTGGTCAGTTGCAAGGTGCCAAGTGTTTCTCGAAGATAGACTTGAGGTCCGGGTACCATCAGGTAAGGGTTAAGGAGAAAGATATTTTGAAGACAGCATTCAAGACCAGATATGGGAATTTTGAGTTTCGTGTTATGTCATTTGGGTTTTCCAATGCCCCAACAGTATTCATGGACTTGATGAACCGTGTGTTCAGACCCTTTTCAACTCTATTCATGACTGTATTTATTGATGATATATTGGTGTATTCTCGTTCAGAGACTGATCATGTAGATCATTTGCGTACTGTGCTCAAAGTTCTAACAAAAGAGAAGTTGTACGCCAAACTCTCTAAATGTGAATTCTGGTTGAATTTTGTAGCTTTCCTTGGGTATATTGTTTCAAGTGAAGGTATCCGGGTTGATACACAAAAGATTGAGACATTAAAGACTTGTCCTAGACCTACGACACCGACGGAGGTTCGTAGTTTTCTCGGTTTGGCAGGTTATTACAGGAGATTTGTAGAGAGATTTTCTTCTCTTTCAGCACCATTGAAGGACTGATTAACTTAAGCACCTGTTCTAATGCTCCTAGAGGGGCCCGATTGTTATGTTATCTATTATGACGCTTCGGGCGTTGGATTGGGTTGTGTACTGATGCAGCATGGTAAGGTTGAAGCTTATGCTTCTAGACAACTAAGAAAGCACACAAAGAATTACCCGAGCCACGATTTAGAGTTAGCCGTAGTGAGTCATGCACTAAAGATGTGGAGGCACTACTTGTATGACATTCATGTTATACGGATCATAAGAGCCTTCAGTATATCTTCAAGCAAAGGGGATTGAATTTATGCCAAAGGAGATTGTTGAAACTGCTGAAAGACTATGACGTTGATATTTTATACCATCCAAGGAAGGCGAATGTAGTAGCTGATGCCCTCAGCCGTAGATCTATGGGTAGCGTGTCATATTTACAACCAAAGAAGAGTGGGATAGATCATGACATTCATCAGCTAGCTAGTCTTGGAGTTCGGTTACTAGACTTAGGTGATACTGGAATTACTATTCAGGACACGACAACATCCTCTTTAGTGACTGAAGTGAAGGAACGCCAGTACGAGGATCCTGTGTTATTTCATTATAGGGATACCACCCCTCAGAAGGAGAAGACACCATTTGAGATTACAGAAGATGGGGTCCTCAGATATCGAGGACGATTATGTGTCCCTAATGTTGAGGCATCGCGTCGGCAGGTTATGGGAGAAACTCACTATTCTCGTTATTCTATCCATCCAGGAGCAACAAAAATGTATCATGATATGAGAAAAATATATTGGTGGGATGGAATGAAAAAGGATATAGCAGGTTAAGATTGAGTATCCAAAACCCGGTGGATTATTACAGGCTATAGAGATTCCGACTTGGAAGTTGGAAGTAATCAATATGGATTTCATCATAGGTTTACATCGTACCCAGCGTTAGTTCGATTCTATATGGGTGATTGTTGATAAACTTATAAAATCAGCCCATTTTCTGCCCGTTAGGAATACATATTCCGCAGAGGATTATGCAGGGCTTTACATTAAGGAGATAGTACTACTTCATGGTGTCCCTATATCTATTATCTCGGATAGAGGAGCTCAGTTTAAAACTAATTTCTGGAGGTCCTTCTAAAAAGGATTGGGGACTCAGGTAAGTCTTAGTACAACATTTCATCCCCTGACAGACGGACATGCTGAGCGTACTATTCATACACTAGAGGATATGTTATGGGCTTCTGTGATAGACGTCAAGGGTAGCTGGGATGATCATCTTCCGCTTAGTGAGTTTACGTATAATAATAGCTATCATTCCAGTTTTCAAATGGCTCCATACAAAGATCTTTACAGATGGAAGTGTAGGTTGCCTATAGGATGGTTCGATGTTGGGGGAAACTAAGTTAGTAGGACAAGAGTTGGTACAACAGGCAATTGAGAAGATTAAGCTTATACAGGAAAGGTTATTAGCAGCTCAAAGCCGTCAGAAGTCTTATGCGGATAATCGACGACGAGACTTTGAGATTCAGGTTGACGATTGGGGATTGCTAAAGGTATCACCGATGAAAAGCGTTATGAAGTTCGGTAATAAAGGAAAACTTATCCCTCGGTACATTGGACCATATAAGATCATACGCAAGGTAGGCCAGGTAGCATATGAGTTAGACTTGCCTTCTGACTTGGCTTCTGTACATTCGGTCTTTCATGTGTCTATGCTTCATAAATATATTGGAGATCCTTCTAGAGTCGTGTCAGTTGACGATATTAAGGTCACAGAGCAGCTATCATATGAGGAAACTCCTATTGTTATACAAGATATACAGGTTCGGAGATTGAGGACTAAAGACGTAGCTTCGGTGAAAGTACTTTGGAGAAATAATAATGTGGAAGATATGACTTGGGAAGCCGCAGAAGACATGAAGTCTAGATATCCTCACTTTTTTCCTCTTCTAGAGAAGGATCCGATTGAGACATCACAGCCTTAAGGTGCGTGTATGGATTCTTCTGTTAGTTATTGTCATTGGTCGTGTGAGGCCATTGTTGTAATTGATTATTGTGGTCCTAAGTGGCATTGAGTTATTGAGTTTTCTACAATAAGGGTTGGTAGTAGTACTGTTACAAAGGCGACTCTGCCAAAACTTTATATAGATCCCAGGGAATTAAACATTCGAGGATGAATGCTTCTAGGGGGGAAGGATGTTACATTTTACGTTTTCGTACGTTAAAGTTTCGTCATAAGTTAATCGGCGTAGACTCAGGAATGAGATTATTTGTTAGGTTATAAGCATTTGTGACATTTATAACAGGCGATAAGTAAGTGTCGTGAAGGTTAAAGGGTAAATTAATCAAAGAAAATGAGGTTCGTTGAAGGTTGTCAATTTAGGATAAAATACGGTCCGAACTATAATACCCAGTATTTATAGACTAGTGCCATACAAGGTATCAATGACCATGATAGTAAGGCGTATAAGGTATATTAAAAGTGAGTAGTATTTTAAGTAATTTGAGATAATTCTTAATTATATGGATGATTGGGTAATTAGGTCTTTTTAGTGGGAGATTAATTAAGTAATTAAGACAATTGGATAAGCTTAAAAAGCCCCGAACGTGGCAGCAAGTTAATGTCGATCAAAGCCCAAATAAATGACTCTTACTCCATCTAGCAAGGTGTCACATTTAAAGAAATTTGTGGCCAAATCATCACATAGTGGCCCCCACACCAACTAAGAATAAAAACCCGTCTAAATCACTTAAGAAAGATGCTTGCATCTCTACAATGAAGGGAAGGGGAGTTTCAACCAATTTCATACAAGATTATATGATGAGCAACGTGATTTTTTACAATCAAATTTCATACAAGACTACTTAATACTTAGCAACGTGAGAATTGTGATTCTAAGGGAGTACGGTGCAATCTTTCTCAAGAATATCATGCAGATTTTCCCCTTCTTTGATCTTGCCGTCACGTGTTTTGTCGCGATTGTCGTGTGTTAGAGGGATTGTCAAGAGAACCGGCTCAGGTATGTTAAGGCTACCCCTTCTTTCTTTTTGTCATGATTCATACGATACAAACGAAATGAGTAAATGCACAACTTTCAAAAATGCCTCTATTCATAGAAGCACTAGGTGTGCATATTTTCTTGATTCCCCATGTGACAGATTATTGTATCTTCTCTTCATGGGTCTCAGAAAAATACGTAGTTGACAAAGTTTATCCGAAAGGCATATAGATCTTGTAACATTCCAAGAAATCTTATTAACATATTTCTTATGCATTTCATTCATTTATGCATGTACATTGACACATGACCTGATGGCGTTATATACGCGTATATTATATGTATATGGTATATGGAAAAAGGTTACAGCGTTATATACGTACCACTACCTGATCAGCTGCTATATGTTGATGATTTTGCCCACAGTGGCCGAGATGATATGATGGAATGCCCTCAGAGGTTTTATGATGTTATGTACACCTATACCTATGCATGATACAACATTTATATGCACGTGCATGACATTATAAATATTTGAGGATTCACAAAGTTATTTAGATTCACAGGTGGAATTCTTTACTCCATGTTTCATCTATGTATTTATGTACTGATTTTCATGCCTTACATACTCGGTACATTATTCGTACTGACATTCCTTTTGCCTGGGGACACTGTGTTTCATGCCCGTAGGTGCAGGTAGACAGGCTGACGGTCCCCCTTTTTAGGATCCTTGATCAGCGAGAGTTGGTGTGCTCCACTTGATCCAGATCTATTATTAGTTTTGGTATGCTATTTTTGTATGTAGATATGGGTACGATGGGGCCCAGTCACGTCCTTCATACAGTTGTACACTCTATTAGAGGCCTGTAGACAGTCATGTATAGTTGGATAGTATGCAGCCTTGTCGGCTTGCCCTACTGTATTCCGCATGTATACGTATATATGTCTTTTGGACATGTTTTCCTCACGTAATTCAATCATTTATTGATAGATGATATTCATGACCTACCCTTAATTCATGTTTATATCGTAAACGCATGCTTAGGGGTATTCGACAGGTAGGACTCAGGCACTCGTCATGGCCTATCGGTTTGGGTCGTGACATAAATCGAGAAAGGTTCTCCTAAAGACCAATCCACTACGCATTTTTGCATATCTTCACATAGCTTAAATTGGTTCATCTCGCGAGGTTTAAACTTAATCGAGAGAGGAGTTTTTGGTTACCGTTTAAACAAAAAATTGAGTGAATTCAAGAGACTCACTTGAACATTAGAAGTGAATTATCAAGAGTTAGATCATGAACAATTATCTTGCACCTATCCTATCAAAACCCTATCTTCTCTCATTGGTAACCTATTTGCTTAAACCTTGTCTCGATAGTCACTAGTCGATTGATTTAGATTCTGAGTTAATTTTAGTTAGTAATCATATAAATCTCAACTATTGATCCTTTTGGATAGCAATCAAGCTAGAAACTACGAGAATACTGTTTAAATGCAATCCATGTGGATACGATATTATACTATACTATATTTGAGTAGCAAGCATATTTTAAGTGTGAGTTTTGCGCTCATCATTGTCGCTCACTCATCATTTTTGGAGCGTATCAAGGCTCACCAGTTTGATGATCCTCAATTATTAGTGTTGAAGATATGCTATAGCAGGGTAGTGCTAAGGAGGTAGTGATTGGTTTTCATGGTGTTATGCAGCTAAGTGGTCGAATTTGCGTTCCAAATGTTGATGGGTTGAGAGATTTGATCCTTGAGGAGGCTCACAGCTTGTGCTATTCCATTCACCCAAGTGTCACGAAGATGTACCGTGACATGAATCAGCACTATTGGTGGCGGAGAATGAAGAAAGATATTGTTGCTAATGTCTCTCGGTGTTTTAATTGTCAACATGTGAAGTATGAACATCAGAAACTGGGAGGGTTAATTTAGAGATTGGATATACCATAGTGGCATTGGGAGCGCATTACCATGGATTTCATTATTGGGCTCCCACGAACTTTGAAGAATTATAATGCAGTTTGGGTTATTGTGGACCGGTTAACTAAGTCCGCACACTTTATTCCGGTGGTGACTTCCTATTTTGCAGAGCTGTTGGCTCAGATCTACATCCGGGAGTTTATCTGCTGGCATGGCGTGTCCATTTCCATCATTTCTGATCGGGGCAAGCATTTCGCGTCGTAGTTTTGGAGAGCAGTACAACGAGAGTGGGGCACACGGGTTGAGTTGAGTACAACATTCAATCTTTAGACGGACAGGTATTTCGAGTGCACTATTCATATCTTGGACAACATGTTATGTGCCTGTGTTATGGACTTCTGGGGTTGACGGAATCTGTTTCTTCCGTTAGTAGAGTTCACCTACAACAACGGCTTTTAGTCGAGTATCCAAATGGCTCCTTATGAGGTCTTATTTGGGAGAAGGTGTCGTTCTCCTATTGGCTGGTTTAGCCTGGGGAGGCTAGGTTATTGGGCACCGATTTTGGTATGTGATGCCTTAGAGAAGGTAAAGTTGATCCAGGAGCGGCTTCGCACAACTCAGTCTAGACCGAAGAGTTATGCTGATAGAATGGATTGTGATGTTGCATATCTGGTGGGTAAAAAGGTTTTTCTTAGTTTTTCGGCCATGAAGGTTGTGATAAGGTTCGGGGAGAAGGGCAATTTGAGCCCTTTGTATATTGGTCTTTTTGAGGTTCTTGAGAGGATTGGAGAGGTGGCTTACAAGCTTACATTGCTACCTAGTCTATCGGTTGTTCACCCAATGTTTCATATTTCTATGCTACGGAAGTATTATGGTGACCCGAAAAATGTTTTGGACTTCAGCACAGTTCAGTAAGATGGGGATCTAACTTATGATATGGAGCCAGTGGCCATTTTGGATCGGTAGGTTCCAAAGTTGAGATCAAAGAATATAGCTTCGGCGAAGGTTTAGTGGAGAAGCTAGCCAGTCGTGGAGGCTACTTGGGAGAATGAGCAGGAGATGCAAAGTAGTTAGCCACGCCTATTTGAGACTCCTAGTATGATTCTAGACCCATTCGAAGACGAATGATTTTTTAAGAGGGGAAGACTGTAACAATCCTGCCGGTCGTTTTGGGTATTTATCATGCCCCGACCTCGGGGAGCGCGACCATCGCTCAACCGAGATACCCCGGTTGAGCAAGCCTGCACAATGCCGTCTACCCAATTATCTCATGAATAAAGATAAGATACATTTCATTGATTAGACAGTAAGAGATCATATGAATGACACCTGTTTATTTCCAGTAGTTACGTCATTAAGAAATCTTCAAAATATAGCACTATACATTCGTAGTCGAAGTGGTACATATGATACATTTACAACACTTTCAGTTTAACTTTCCCAAAACTTAATACAACCCACACTATGTCTACGAAGCCTCTAATAGAAACAAAAGAGTGCTGTGACAGTGCCACCAACAAGGCCCCGGCTATACCTCAAAATACTATGTACAAGGGAGAAAAGATACAGGACCCCGAAATGAAGTGGGGCACCCCGAGTCAGCTGAGGAGAGGGTGTGCTGCTATCACGGATCAACACCACCTGCTATGGAACCATCTGCATCCATTGAAGAAGTAGCACCCCCAGCAAAAGGAACGTTAGTACATATGGAATAGTACTAGTATATAAAACTAAATACCCTCTCAATAGAATGAGTAACAGTAAACAGAGAAGGAAACATGTAATCAATAAGAGACTCAAATAGTAACAAGGTGTCAAATTAGGGAAAAGGTAAATTTCAATATTTTTTTAGTTGGGAGACCTTTAGCATCGATACACCACCGTATTTATAGCACGGAGTCCGATAGGCGAAGTCATCTCACCCCGAGACATCCACTCACAATACCACCATATGCGTGGCATGTTGTCCGATCTCAGCCCTATCGGCTAAGCCGTTTCACTATAATGCCATGTTGGTCGACATCACATCACATATTCCTAGCAATAATCCCATCCCATTTAAAGGGAAATATCTCAACATATCATTCTCATCCCATATAATGGGAAACAACCTTAACACATTAACACGGGGATTTACACCTCAATAACTCCTACACCGGCACGTGTAGTTTCGAGGTTAGGTTATTTTGACCTACCCTTCTTCGGTGACTAACGGATACTCCCAAAGCATTTATTATTTAAAGGGATTCACCACTTATTTAATAATTGTTTACATATCATTCATTTCATTGAAACCAATGGCCATAGAACCATATCATTCTTGGCACGTTGGCCGTGTTTCATATTTCATGCTCGTTTCTTTCACTTCCAAATATCATCATGGATCATCAACAACAAGGAATTTCTATTCAAGACTTTAAGTCCACATGCGAGCAAATAAGAACGTTAAGCACATTGGGATTCCTTACACAATTTGGCATCATAGCTTTCATTTGAAACACGATTTGAAATTATAACATTTAGATATGCATTCCATACTTCTAACACATTTTCAAATAATAACATAACATAACAAGAACATTTTGAATACCTATTGAACATATATCTTTTGACTGGCTTATTCGGAATAATCAATTTATAATGAACGACTCATGACTTACAAGGACATCATGGGGTTCAATTTTAAATGAGGAGTTTAGCCAACATACCTCGCCTTGAGCTTCCTTAAATTACTACAATATTTCCAAAATCTTATCCACTTTGATCTATTTAGAAATTTAGCAAAATTTAACACAAATTAGGAAGGAGTTCATGTTTCCAACTCATTTGAGCATTTTGTCAAACACTAGGTGGGCATTATGTTTTCTAGCTTCTCTTATGGTGAATTTCCCTCACCCTGCAACCCAAGGTTTAGCCATTTGGGCTCAACTACCTTTCCATACTCATGATTGTATATGCATGCATAGATACACTCTCATGCCCAAGAATTGCTTGCCTTATTACCTATTTTTAGTTAAATTTTGAAACTGAGGGTTAAGGTGTAGAATCTTTCCTCTAGGATGAAGACCTAGTGAGTTTTCTTGTGAATTCTTCAAGCCTCGAGCAAGAATTGATGAACAATTAGTGTAGGAACCCCTTCTTACTCTAGAGCATTACCCCACTCTCAAAATATAAGATTTTTACCTTACAAATAGTCTTCAACGAATATATATCGAAATACGGTCGGGTTAAGAAAATTAGAAAAATGAAGCCCCGATGCAAATCTGCGATCGCATATGTGACTGCATAACGATTCTGCGTTTCGCAAAATGGACAGCATAATAGCCCTCCGAAACTGAGCATTACTGCTTCACTCCGCAACAGGTCTGCGATCCGCAGACTAATTCTACAGTGGCATAATATGTCGCAGAACTCCCCTCCAAAAATTTTTATGCTAGATCTGCGATGGATTGTGCGGCCCGTGAAACGATTATGCAGTCGCATAATGGTCGTACAATTAGCTCAAGTTTCTGCTCACTCTGCGGCGGATCTGCGGTCCGCAGACCAGCTCTGCGACCATAGAGGGTACAAATGGGCCACGTAAAAATTTACTTCAACTCCCCAACACGTTGTTCGACCCAAGAAGAATCTCTACAACCATCAACACCTAAATCTAACTTGGCACCATGATACCTCGGGTTTAAGGTGAAATTTTTATGGGGCCTTACATCCTCCCCCGCTTAGGATCATTCATCCTCGAATGAGGGTCAAAATTCACCATTAGAATCCAATGTGACTCAACTGATATAACATACACCAGCGGTTTAAATTTTTGACTAACTCCCTAAATTTCCAAAATATTCGCTAGCGTCTTCCCTGTAATTGGGCCTATCCACCTTCCAGAGAATACCAAAACCAGTCCTAAAAACATAACCATAAAACAACGATGTAAAACAAGAGGTAAACAACACCGACCACAATTCAATTAAACATTACATTACCAAGAAGGAGTAACCGCTACATAAGCCGTACAAGGGAACATAATTTATAGAAAGTTAGCTTTCAACATCATGGGCACCATTACATAGATAATCAAATAAATGAGGATACTTCTCCTTAATCTCTTCCTCGGTCTCCCAGGTGGCCTCTTTGACTTGTTTGTTTCGCCATAACACTTTCACGGAGGCAATCTCTTTATTTCTCAACTTTCAAACTTGCCTATCAAGAACTACAACTGGAATTTCTTCATAAATCAATTCTTCATTAACCTAAATAGTATCAACACACATTCTTAGTGACCCATCTTTGTTTCTTACAAAGATAACCGGTGCGTCCTAAGGCGACACACTCGGCTGGATAAAACCCTTTTCTAAAAAGTCCTTCAATTATTCCTTTAGCTCCTTCAATTCTGCCGGTGCCATTCTGTAGGGTGGAATAGACATAGACTGCGTGCCGGCATCACATCAATCCCAAAATCAATCTCCCTGTCTGGTGGAATCCCAGGGAGCTCCTCAGGAAAGACCTCCAGAAACTCGTTCACAACTGGCACAGACTCAAGTATAGGTGCCTTAATATCGGTGTCCCTAACCCGTACCAAATGGTAAATACAACCATTGTTAATCATCTTCGTGGCCTTAGGGTAAGAAGTAAACCTACCCTTCGGCACTACATCGTCCCCCTTCCATTCAATCACTGACTCAATTGAAAATTCAAACTTAACGGTCCTAGTTCGACAATCAAGCTTGGAGAAACATGAGTAAAGCAAGTTCATCCTCATTATCGCATCAAAATCAACCATCCCCAATTCAATGAGATCGGCCAAGGTGTCCCAACCATGCACCGTGACAACACAATCCCTAGAAACCCACGTGGCCACGATAGACTCACCAACTGGAGTAGATACAGGGAACGCCTCGTGAAGCTGATACGATTCTATCCAAAATTCCAAAGCAACATAGGGAATGACAAAAAAAAAGTGGAACCGGGATCAATAAGAGCATACACATCATGAGATTGGATAGTGAATATACCTATGGAAATATCTAGAGAAGCCTCTGAACTCTGGCGGCCCTTCATTGCATAGAAACGGCTGGGTCTCCCAAACTCTGTGTACCACCACTAGCTGCACCACGCCCTACGAGTACTGGAGTGTCTGGCGCTTGAGTAGGTTTTGAGAATGTAGTAGCTATAGAACTGGCTGGCTATGTCGCACCCCTGCCCATGCTCTGGTGGGACGAATGGAAATACCTCTGAATGTGACCCCTGATACTGCACCCGTACCATATGGGTTGGTCCA
This sequence comes from Nicotiana tabacum, assembly GCF_000715075.1. Taxonomy (NCBI): domain Eukaryota; kingdom Viridiplantae; phylum Streptophyta; class Magnoliopsida; order Solanales; family Solanaceae; genus Nicotiana; species Nicotiana tabacum. Next base: position 55,827,735 of record NC_134088.1, read on the forward strand.
TGAAGCATGCCCCAAAGTGCATCTTCCTACACCTAGGACATGGTGTCCTCTGATGCTGCTGAAATCTCCCACCAGGCCGACCCTGCTAGTAGGATCCCCGGTTGCCCTACATGGGCCTAAAATGACTCCACTGCTGCTGACTGGGCCCCGATGGCTATGCACTAACCCAAGACCGAGTAAAGGACTAAGATGGCCCTATACGCTGACCTGCCACCACCACCAGAAGTACCACTAAAGTTACCCGCTGACGGGGACCTGTGGCTACCCTCTAGCTCTATTATATTTTTCAGTTTGCGGGTCTCTTTGGCTTGAGAAAATGCCACTATCTTGCCATAGTTCATATCAAAATTTAAAGTAGCTCTAGCGGCCTCATTAATAACCAAGGCGCTAAGGCCCTGCACAAACCGGTGCACTCTAGCCTCTATAGTGGGCAATATGTAGATAGCATACTTAGACAGGCACGCGAACCTCATATGATACTCCCACACATTCATGTTACCTTGTCTCAGACTCTCAAATCGGCAGCAGGGGCTGCCTTAGTCTTGGCAGGCTAGCAATGGTCGATAAAGACATCAGCAAACTCACTCCACCTTGCCGGAGGGCTCCCCTCCTCACGGGAGTCCTCCCACATCTCAAAACAATAATAGGCCACCCCTTTCAGGCGGTAGGAGGCCAAAACTCCACTCCCTCCATCTCATTAGCATGCATGACTCTGAGGGTCTTGTGCATTTCATCAATAAAGTCCTGGGGGTCCTCCTCAGGATTAGTACCTGTGAACACTGGAGGGTCCAACTGGAGAAACATGTTCACCCTGGAACTCATGGAATCCCCTGGCGGACTAGAAAAGGTAGGTGCAACATTCGATCTCTGGGCCTGGGAAGCCACTATCTCAGCCAACATCTGTATGGCTCCCCTAAGATCCCCATCAGACACATTGGGACCGAAAGCTGGGGCTGGAGGTGGAACTAGAATATCAGTCGGGGGTGGAATAGTTGCACCCTCAGTAGGTGCAAGAACTGGTGCAGTCTAGTTAGGTGTAGTAGAATCAGGCAGTGTGGTAGTTGGGGGAATATTCTCACCCCTCGGGTGCTCACCCGCATCATCAAGCAAAGAATCGACTGCCACTCCTGGGGCGGCATTGGCTCTATGGCCAGTTCTTGCTTTCTTCCTAGGCGTGATGTACTGAAAGTTAGAGCAATGCACGAGTTAGAATAGGAACAATCTTACAATCAGCTTTATCGCACGATCTAGAACATCAAAGAACGGTATTATTCCTAAATCCCCAAGTAGCCTCCTAATTATAGATGTGGTCGACAACACACCGATAAGAAGGACTCTACTAGACACGGCTCTGAGACATCCTAGGACACTTTAAAACCTTAGACTCTAATACCAAGCTTGTCACTCCACGACCCCGGGGAGCGCGACCGGTGCTCAACAGAGATACCCCGGTCGAGCAAGCCTGCACAATGTCGTCTACCCAATTATCCCATGAATAAATAGAAGATACATTTCATTGATTAGACTTTTACACCCCATAATTTCGTACGTGGAAGTACGCCATATGTAAATTGATATAAGCTCGGGAATGAGATGTTACATCTATATGTTAAAGTTTCGTCGTAAGTTAAGCGACGTTAGTTCGGGAATGAGATTATTTTGGGATTATAAGTATTACATTATTTCAAACAAGTAATAAGTAAATTTGTGAAGGTGAGAGGGTAAGCAAATCGAAGAAGATGAGTTTTGTCAAAGTTTGAAAATTTGAGATAAAATACAGTCCAAGCTATAATACCCGGTATTTATGGACTAGTGCCATACACGATACCACATGACCGTGATTATATGGTGTATAAAGTGTGTTAAAAGTATGTGGTATTTTAAGTAATTTGAGATAATTCCAAATAATGTGAATAATTGGGTAACTATTAGTTAATGGGGATAAGAATTGTGATAAGGATAAACCTCCCATGTGGCAGCCACCACATACCTTAATTTGCCACCTTTTCTAATGACATAATGAGTCATGATTATCTTATTTTCTCTAGATCATTTGACACAATACAATTCAAAGAGCATTTGGCATATTAATTTGTTTAACGTTTGGATGGGTGTAATGGATATAGTATTTTAGTCTAAGATCGGTCAATTGAAACTCAAGAAAATTGCCTATGGTGCATCATTTCTCCAGGTTTCAGTTGTATTTCAATTTTTTGGAATTGGTTTTGTTGCTTGCTTTAACGCATGAAAAGAGAATCAGAAGATGCTGGTTTAGCCTTCTATACATCGCAAATTCCTAAAAAATGGTAGGCAACTTAGTAACGTGACATTTCTGTTTCAACAAGAAATCAAGCAAGAATATCATACGGATTTTTACCTACTCCAGGTATGTTAAGGCTAAGCCCTTCCTTCATTTTAGCATGATCTCGTAATTACATGTGATTGATAACGAGGCATAAAGAGAAGTTCATACTCCCGAATTTATATACATTATCCTAGTCTCATAAATTACAGTATTCTCCTTATCGGGACTTCATATTTAATTGAGTATTGTCTTCTTCCAGTCAAGAGAGCAGAGAGCCTATATATACAGTATTACAGTATTTTCATTACCATCGAGCTATAATCGATGGGCAGGCCCCTATTGGGCAACCTCTGATCATATGGTAAGTTATATATCGAGCCTACTGTTGCCGAGTCCTTATGAGCGAGCCCAGCATGGCCAAGATACAGAGCCTAGTATGGCCGAGCGCCTATGAGCGAGCCTACTACGGCAGAGCAGTTGTATATATATCGAGCCTTATAGGGCCGGACAACTATTTTACTTACTATATTAAGAGAGTTGAGTCAGTATCAGCAGGTAAGCATTTCTTCAGATTATCTTTGACTCCAAGTTGCTTTCAGTTATTATATTATCAGTTCAGTTTCAGCTTTCAGTATATTGCCTTACATACTCGGTACATTATTTCGTACTGACGTCCCTTTTCTGGGGGCGCTGCATTTCATGCGTGCCGGTTCAGACAGACAGACAGGTAGACTTCCTCATTAGGTGTTGCCTGAGTTCAGCTTGATCGGTAAGCTCCATGCCCTTCGGAGTTGTCGGGTCTAGAGCTTTGTGTACATCTTATATATATATATATATATGTATATATGTTATGTGTAGGTCGGGGTCCTGTACCAATCACAATATATCCATCAGTAGAGGCTTGTAGACATATCCTGTTAGTTAGTGCAGTATGTTAGGCTTGTAGGCCTTGTATGTGTATTTGGTTGGTTTGTCAACTGTAGTAGTTATGACGGCCTTGTCGGCCCAACTTTATATTGATGTTTAGTCCGCGTTGGTTTCCATTCCGTTTTATATCTTGCATCACAAATTGTCTTGCAATGTGGCCCATGGCCAAAGTATAACATTATATGTTCAGAGCCCCTTAGTCGCAAGTTGTTATGCAAGGATAGATAAGGCACCGGGTGCCGGTCTCGCCCCCCAGGCTCGGGGCGTGACATAGATAGTAAGAGATCATATGAATGACACCAGTTCATTTCCATTAATTATGTCATTAACAAGTCTTCAAAATAAAGCGCAACATATTCGTAGTCGAAGTGGTACATATGATACATTTACAACACTTTCAGTTTAACTTTTCCAAAACTAAATACAACCCACACTATGTCTACGGAGTCTCTAACAGGAACAAAGGAGTGTTGTGATAGTGCCGACAACAAGGCCCTAGCTATACCTCAAAATACTATGTATAAGGGACAAAAGATACAGGACCCCGAAATGAAGTGGGGCTCATCGAGTCAGCTGAGGAGAGGGTGAGCTGCTATCACGGATCAACACCACCTTCTATGGAACCACCTACATCCATTAAAGATGCAGCGCCCCCGGCAAAAGGGACGTTAGTATATATGGAATAGTAATAATATGTAAAACTAAACACCCTCTCAATAGAACGAGTAACAGTAAACGGAGAAGGAAACATGAAATCAATAAGAAATCAATAAGAGACTCGAATAGTAACAAGGTGTCAAATTAGGGGAAAGGTAAATTTCAAGTAAGTTTCAATATTTTTTTAAGTTGGGAGACCTTTACCACCGGTACACCACCGTATTTTTAGCACGGAATTCGATCTCAGCCCGATCGGCTAAGACGTTTCACCCTGGGACATCTACTCACAATACCACCATGTGCGCGACATGGCGTCCGATCTTACCCCGATCGGCTAAGCCGTCTCACCACAATGCCTTGTGGGTCGACATCACATCACATCTTGCTAGCAGTAATCTCATCCCATTCAAGGGGAAACATATCAATACATCATTCTCATCCCATATAAGGGGAAACAACATTAACACATTAACATGTCTATTTATCCCCCAATCTCTTCTACAACGGCACGTGTAGTTTCAGGGTTAGGTTATTTTAACCTACCCTTCCTCGGTGACTAAACGATACTCCCAAAGCATTTATTATTTAAAGGGAATTACCTTTCATTTCATAATCTTTTTCATACCATTCATTTCATTGGCACCAATGGCCATAACACCATATCATTCTTGGCACGTTCGCCGTATTTCATATTTCATGCTCCTTTCTTTCACTTCCAAACATCATCACGGATCATCAACAACAAAGCATTTGTATTCAAGACTTTAAGTCTACATGTGAGCAAATAAGAACGTTAAGCACATTGGGATTCCTTATACAATTTGGCATCATATATTTCATTTGAATCACGACTTGAAATTATAACATTTAGATATGCATCCTATAATTCGAACACATTTTCAAATAATAACATAACATAACAAGAACATTTGGAATACCTATTTAACATACATCTTTTGACACAAGGCTTATTCGAAATAATCAATTTATAATGAACGATTCGGGACTTACAACGACATCATGGGGTTCGATTCTAAAAGAGGAGTTTAGCCAACATATCTCGCCTTCAGCTTCCTTTAATTACTATAATGTTCCAAAAATCTTAGCCACTTCGATCAATTTAGAAATATAGCAAAATTGAATACAAATTAGGAAGGAGTTCATGGTTCCAGCTCATTTGAGCATTGTATCAAACACTAGGTGGGCATTATATTTTCTAACATTGTATCCCAGACTCATGATTGTACATGCATGTAAAATAAACAACTCTCATGCCCAAATATTATCTTGCTAATTACCCATTTCTAGACAAAATTCAAAATTGAGGGTTAGGGTGCAGAATCTTACCTCTAGGATGAAGACCTAGTGAGTTTCCCTTCCTAATCTTCTAAAATTTGTGCAAGAATTGAAGAACAACTAGTTTAGGAACCCCTTCTTACTCTAGAGCATTTCCCCACTCTCAAAATATAAGATTTTTACCTTACAAATGGTCTTCAATGACTATATCAAATAGGTTCGCGATAAGAAAATTAGAAAAATGAAGCAGACCATGCTCTGCCAAAACTTTACTTCAACTTCCCAACGCACTGGTCAACCCAACAAGAATCTATACAACCATCAATACCTAAATCTAACTTGGCACCAAGAAACCCCGGGTTTTAGGTAAAACTTTTATGGGGCCTTACATCCTCCCCCGCTTAGGATCATTCATCCCCGAATGACGGTCCAAATTCACCATTAGAATCCAATGTGACTCAACTGCTACAACACACACCAACAGTTCCAAAATTTTGACTAACTCCTTAAATTTACAAAATTTTCGTTAGAGTCTCCCCTATAATTGGGCATATCCACCTGCCAGAGAATCCCAAAACCAGTCCAACAATATAACTAAAACACAACGATGTAAAACAAAAGGGAATCAACACCGGCCACAATGCCATTAAACATTACATTACCAAGAAGGAGTAACCTTTACATAAGTTGTACATGGGAATTATAATTTATAGAAAGTTAGCTTTCAACGTCATGGAACCATTACATAGCTATTCAAATAAATTAGTATACATCTCCTTCATCTCTTCCTCGGTCTCCCAGGTGTCCTCTTCGACTTGTTGGTTTCGCCATAACACTTTCACGGAGCCAATCTCTTTATTTCTCAACTTTCAAACTTGCCTATCAAGAATTGCAATTGGAATTTCTTCATAAGTCAATTTTTCATTATCCCAATAGTATCAACACCTAAATCTAACTTGGCACCACGAAACCCAGGGTTTTAGGTAAAATTCTTACGGGGCTTTACAGTATTGTAGCCTCGTTCGCCTATTTATTGCCTCTTCTATGTTCATTAGTGGTTTTGTGGCTTTCGAGGGTGGTTGCATTGGTTTTGGGAATGTTTTGGAGTGAATTGGGATGCTTAGTCCGAAGGTTGGACGTTTAAGTTGAAAAATTTAACCAGAGTTTGACTTTCATCTAGACGACTCTAGAATGAAGTTTTGATGGTTCCAATAGATTTGTATGGCGCTTTGGGACTTAGGCGTATGCCCGAATATTGATTTGTTGGTCCATAGGTTGGTTTGAGGCTTTTTGGAAAAATTTGGAAAGTTGAAGGTTTGGAAGTTTGAGAGGTGTGATCCAAAGTTGACTTTGTTGATACCGGGTTCGGATTTAGGTTCTGGGAGTTGGAATAGGTCAGTTGTGTCAAGATGACCTATTCTTCTCCTTGTCCAAGTATATAATTAGTTTCAAGATCCAGCGTCAAGTGGAAATCCAAATCCCCAAATATAGCTCTCTATAGTTCAAACCCAAAAATCCAATTTCTATATTATAAAATGCTAGATTTAGGTGTAGACATTAATGGAGAATCAACATATTTAATACAAACTAAGTTACAATTACTAACCTTTGAAGTTGCGAATACATTTTCTCTATAAATCATATTTATCCTAAGTCTATGTCTCTAAAATGTTGAAAAATGAGATAAATCTCGAAAACCTAGATTTTATCAAATTGCAAATGTCACATGTGCAATATTTCCATTGCAGGTGTGATAGTTCCAGGTGCAACCAACTTGTACGCATGTGCGAGCTTGCTTGGTTACCGTAGGTGGGAAACCTATTGATACAGTCCTCTCCTCACCCACGATTGGACATCAGTAGATGTGGCCATTGCAGGTGTTACCCTTGCATGCGGGTGCGATAACAGCAGGACAAGCAGCTCTAGCAATAGCTAACCCACATGAAACTAATCTGAAACCTCAGTGAAACTCACCTGAGCCCCTCTGAACCCCATCGAATCACCCTAACAAGATTTTATACACATGAACTTGCTCGAAGGCTCTAAATACCAAAAATAACTTCAAAACAAAAAATAAAGCATAAAACAAAATATTTCAATAGTTTCTAAAGGGTAAAAATTTTAACTCTTGACTGGAAGCGTCAAAATGACCTCGGGTCTTTTGAGATTTGGATAGAGATATATACAAGTAAACAATCATCAAACGAACCTAACAGAAACGTCCAATCACCAATCCGGAGCCGTTTACTTAGAAGTCAAACCTCGATAAACTCTTTCAACCTCAAACATCCAAATTAGAATTTCCCGTCAAAAACACACACGAACCTTCCAGAATTCCAAACCAACTATGAACACCAGTCATCAAACATGAAATGAACCTACTAAAAGTCTCAAATGGCATAACGTAGTTCTAGAACTCAAAATGGCCAGTCAGTTCATTATACCATCCCCCTAGGGTTTCCCTCTCACGTTTCGCTCTTGATGGCGTACACGTAGGATGTGAGAAACCGACAGGTTTCTGGTTGACTGTGATATGAGATCCGATGTGATAAGTTATTGAGCATAAAGTTAGACTCTTTAACCATTCAAGTGTGTGTATTTATGCATTTTAAATGATTTATTCATGCATATCTTCTACATATGCTAGTTGATGCATTTTACATATGCATGAGATGTTTTAGTGAGTTGTTACACACTTGGAGGGTGTTGGATTGATGTAAAGAAAGAGCCATCATCATACATTGACATGTTGGACTCATGTAAAGGTTTTAATTTAAATTCCATTTGGAAATTGATATGGATTGGATCGTAGTCATATGTAGACACTTTACTTTCATGTAGAAGTATTTGAGTAAACACTACTTGGCATTGAATTTTTTTTTACGGATCCTTGCATCCTCCACTATGTAGGATCATTCGTCCTCGAATGAGGGTTAGAGTCTGCCATTGAAACCTAGTATCACTTAGCTCCTCATGCACACACCAATGGCTAAGAATCTGACTAACTCTCCAATTTCCAAAAATTTCGGTAGAGTTTCCGATGTATTTGGGCCAAAAACCAACCCTAACAACACATCTGCAACTCAACAAGGCATCATGAACATGTAAATAACACCAATCTCAATATTATATGCATTACATTGCCAAATGGGGCATCTTAACATAAATTGTATAGTTTAGAACATAGCTCATAAAAGAAAACTTCTAACATTCTTTTAAACACAATAATTTGATTCTAAAAACAAGTGGGAGTATCTTTTCTTCATGTCATCATCTTCCTCCCAGGTGGCCTCCTCGACTTGTTTGTTTCGCCATAGCACTTTGATGGAGGCAATCTCTTATTCCTCGACTTACGAACATGTTTATAGTGCTTCAAATGGTGCAATTTGAATTCTGGCATGGTAACTTTTATTGTAGGAAAATACTATAAGTGGAAAATGATCATTCCAGCTACCTTTGAAGTGAAGAACACACATGAAATTCTATAAGTCATTTGACCAACCTTTCGCAAAATTCTATAAGGTCTGATATACGTTGGACTCAATTCCACTTTCCTCCCAATTCGCATTATACCTTTCATAGGAGAAACCTTCAAGAACACCCAATCATTCTCTTTGAACTACAAATCCTTGAGTTGTACATGTGAATAGGACTTCTGGCAACTCTGGGCAGTTTTCAGCCGCTCCTTGATTACCTTGACATTTTCCATAGCTTGATGCACGAGGACAGGCCCTATTAATTTTGCTTCTCCAACCTTAAACCAGCCAATGGGGGATCTGAATCTCCTACCACACAATGCTTCAAATGGTGCAATTTGAATTATGGCATGGTAGTTTTATTTGTAGGAAAACTCTATGAGTGACAAGTGATCATTCCAGCTACCTTTGATGTGAAGAACACAAGCACATAACATATCCTTAAGTGTCTGTATAGTCTGCTCTTCTTGCCTGCCCGTCAGTGGATAAAAGTTGTACTAAGATTCACCTAAGTACTCAACCCTTGCTAGAATTTCTGGCAGATGTTAGTAGTGAAACACACTCCTCCATCAAAGATGATGGAAACTAGAGTGCCTAACAATCAATTTCCTTAATCTACAACTAAGCATAATGTTCTTGTTATGTTGGTGACCTTAACAGGCAAAAATATGCTGATTTCTTGAGTAGATACAATAACCTAATAGAGTCAAACTTGCATGGCGTGCGAGGTAGAGCTACTAAAACGTCCATGTTTATATTCTCCCACTTCCACATAGGAATTTCAATATTATGTGCCAGGCTACCATGTCTCTAATACTCGGCCTTCACTTGCTGGCAATTCACGCATCTATCTACAAAGTCTGTTATGTACCTCTTCATTTCATTCCACCAGTGGACTTCCTTGAGATCATTGTACATCTTCGTATAGCCTGGGTGTATGAAATACTTGGAACTATGATCCTCGGTCATGATTTTCTCCTGGAGACCATCTACATTTTGGAACACACAATCACCCTTGGAACCTCAGCGCACCATCATTCATGCCAAGGAAAAAACTAATGGTTTTATGCTTATGAATCCCTTCCTTCAATTGCATCAAAACCGGGTCGGCATACTTGTTACACCCCATATTTTCGTACATAAAAGTACGCCATAAGTAAATTGATGAAAGCTCGGAAATGAGATATTACATCCCGCATTTTTGTACGTTAAAGTTTCGCCGTAAGTTGATAGACGTAACTTCGGGAATGGGATTATTTTGAGATTATATGCATTATGCTATTTCAAACAAGTGACGAGTAAATTCGTGAAGGTGAGAGGGTAAGCAAATTGAAGAAAATAAATTTCGTCGAAGTTTGACATTTTCTATAAAATACGACCCGAGCTAAAATACACGGTATTTATGAACTAGTACCATGCAAGGTACTACATGACCATGATAGTAAGGTGTATAAGGTATGTTAAAAGTGAGTAGTATTTTAAGTAATTTGAGATAATTCTTAATTATGTGGATAATTGGTTAATGGAAGAAATTAATAAGTTAACAAGTTAATTAAGGATTAGTGGGTAATTAATTAAGGTGTTGGTGGTTAATTGGTTAAGAATGGGTAAACATCAACGTGGCAGCAAGACACCCCAATATTTATGACTCTTAAGCCATTATTGAGTAGGTGGCAAGACTAAAAATTAAGGATATGTGGTTAAGCCACCACATAAAGTGGGGCCCACATCATATGACATCTCAAAAACTTTAGAGTCATTCAAAGTAACGTGAATCTTCAAATTCAACTCACTCATAAGACTTAACGTGAGAACTTTAGCATCTTCAACAAATTCAACATGATTTCATGGCATTTCAACAATATTTCATAGAATCTTAAGCCACGTGAGATTTTGCAATTATGATTGAGTACGGTGCAATCTTTCTCAAGAATATCATACGGATTTTTAACTACTTCGATCCGCCGTTACGTGTTGTCGCAATCAACGGTGTTAAAGGGATTGTCAAGAGAATCGGTTCAGGTATGTTAAGGTTATCCCTTCTTTCTTTTTGGCGTGATCCAAATGATACAAACGAAACGGGCAAAATACGCAACTTTCATAAATGACTCTATTCGTAGAAATACTAGGGGTGTCTATATTCTTGATTCCCCATGTATCTTATTATTCTATCATCTGTTCATGGGTCTCAGAAAATACGTAAGTTGATAAAGCTTGTTTCATGATATTAATCAAAGACATAATGGTCTTATGACATTCCAAAAGATTTTATTGACGTACTTCTCATGCATTGTATTCATTTATACATGTACATTGACCCATGACTAGACGCTGTTATATACGCATATATGTATGTATATATATGTATATGGGATATGAAAAAAGGTTACGGCATTATATACGTACCACCACTTGATCAGCTGGTATACGTTGATGATTTGCCCACAGTGGCCGAAGTAATATGATAGGATGCCCTCAGAGGCTTGATGATGTTATGAACGCATATACCTATGCATGGTATGATATTTATATGCATATGCATGACATTATAAAAATGAAATGATTCACAGAGCAATGCAGACGTACATGTCGAGTCTTTTACTCCATGTTTCTCTCATGTATATTATTTACTGATTTTCATTCCTTACATACTCGGTACATTATTTGTACAGACATCTCTTTTGCCTGGGGACGCTGCGTTTCATGCCCACAGGTCTCAATAGACAGGTCGAGAGTTGTCCAAGTAGGCTATCAGCTCAGCAAAAGATGTTGGTGCGTTCCATTTGCTCCGGAGTTGCTATTGGTCAGTATGATTAGGACATGTGTTGGTTGGTATGGCGGGGCTCTGTCCTGACCTTTATAATAGTTATGTATCCTTAGAGGCTTGTAGACATATATCGTGTACGTGAAAGATTGTACAGCCTTGTCGACCTATGTTTTGAGTTTATAAATGATCATGTTGGCCTTATAGGCCTGTATGTCTTAAGTATAAGTTAGTATTTCATATTGTATTCTACTTATCTCACGGCAGCCTCTCCGGCTCAGTTATCTATAATAATATGATACAAAAAGATACGTTATGTTGCTAAGTGGTCGAGTAAGGTACCGGGTGCCCATCGCGGCCCATTGGTTTGGGTCATGACAGAAGTGGTATCAGAGCAGTTCTGTCCTAGGGAGTCTACAAGCCGTGTCTAGTAGAGTCTTGTTTATGGGTGTATTGTGCACCTCACTTATAAGCAGGAGGCTACATGACATTTAGGACTGTCACCCTTTCTTCTTACTCTAGATCGTGTTGTAAAGCTCAGTTGTAAGAACTTAATTTTCTAAACTCTATCTTATTCATAATACGACGATGCCTACATCCAGAAAGACGGTTGGTAAGAAATATAGCTGTGGAAGAGTTGAGTTAGAGGAACTCGGTTTTTCATGATGCTTATGATGAATAAATGTGAGGTCTTTAGCAGATCATGTGTGTACTAAGATGTGTAAAGGTTCTTGATAAGGATCCTTAAGGCAAGGATATCTATCCACCCCTATGGTGAAAGGCAATAAGAGATTCAGAAGATAGATACAAATTTCAACAAGTAAAAGAAGCAAGATGAAAAAGGGTACGATGTACCCAGCTAATGAAGATTATCAGTATTTATAATTCAGGCAAAGGAATATAAGCCTTTTGAGTTACCTTCAACAACAACAGAGGTATGTACAATTGGACACACCCATCTCATTTATGCCATACGGGAGCTAACAGGATTAATATAAGAGAAGGCAGGATGTCAGGATCTAGCTGGGGTTAGGGTAACCTAGAATGGTGGATGGATTGTTAGCGTTAGTTGACATTTCCGAAGGATATTGCAAATGTGCTAATAGATCTTCTTGTGAGACACCCAGAGGGTGCACTCTAAAATAGTACATCTAGATATGAATACTACAAAGATAGGCACTGGAAGCCTTGAAGGGATAAATATTACCTTAGTGTAGCTCCCGTCCTTAGTGGAGAAAGAATACTAGGCAACCCAAAGAGCCAGTAGATGGAGCAAAGGGAGCTAAAAGCAAAAGAATGTCTTGTTCGAGTTTTTAGAATAAAGTGATAGACATAAATGTTAGCGGGAAATAAGAAGAGAGTTAATCAAGCATTATGAGTAAGATGTGATACATGGATGACAACGGTAGATCAAAAAGATGATAGTATTACAGAGTCTATAGTCAAGTAAAGGAAAGGACGAGAGGTGACATGCCTTGAGACAACAAAAGAGTATAGGACATAAAGTCATATCCTCACTTCGAGAAATAAGTTCGTGACTACAATGTGATTACCAAAAGGAAAAAGTAGACCCCGGAGTAATAAGAAATAAGCATGGACTAATGAACAAGATAAAGTAAACATGAACTAGGGACTGAGTAATAGTCGGCATCATGAGAATTTCAGAGATTGCATCCCGGCGATAATAGAATGAACGACAGAAGAATAACCTTTAAAGGTCATTCAGGAAGACGCTTCCCTAAAGCAAGCAAGGTGAGTAAAGTTAAGCTTAAGGGACTGTATGTGCCAGTTACACTATGTGTCACCCTTACGAGTGAGGAATTTTGTTATCCTTGGTACAGAAGAATTACCGCGAGGCGAGTAAGGATCATCGATGGTGTGAAAAGATGCCAAAGATGAGAAAGTGAAATATCTATATGTAGATCATCGTAGCACTAAATCTTAGTGCTCCCCTAAAGAGGGGGAATATGGAGTGATGTGGCATTAAGTCAGAATTAAGTTGTTCTAGTAACTATGGGTAAAGGAAGAATGCGATACAAATGAGAAAGGAAGGAGATTGCACTTATTCAAACCCTACTGATATGCTACCATTCCAGAACATTATGCAAAAACGACATCAAGGAGAGGAAGTAAGGGTTCCTTCCCGAGATGTTATTGAGACATAAGGAGCTAGTGCGTGAGGTAAGTTAAGACAAAGAAATAACCCAAGAGAGATTACACGGAATATAGATATGAGAATGGACTAACGAGTAGTTAGTAGTTGATTCAGGAAGAGCCTAGTTATGGCTAGACAAGAGGATATAGACAAATCAGTAGATCGTGCAAGATAAACAGAATAAACCCCAACATGGGGAATTCAGTCTCGCAGATATAAAATCATAAACTTGAGAAATATTCAGATACGAGTTGGGGTAGTTAAGATACCGTATGAGTGTTATGGAAGAGAGAGATAGACCCAATAGGAAGACACTCAAAAATTCAGTTCAGAAGCAACCGTGCGAGCACATGAGTGTGGAGGTAAGTAACTAAGGACAATTATAGGTGAGTACGAAGATCAAAAATTCTGTCGGTTAAGTGATATAACAAGCTTGTAACTTTACAAGAGCCAGAAGGTCTCCCTAAGTACTACAACGAAAGACTAGCTGAAGAGGTAAGGAAAAAGGCTTCAATCGAAGCTCAGTGACATAAAGAGGGAATGGTCTTATAACAACAGTCTCACAACAATATTATATGCACTCCATAAGAAAGTGGTACATACCATGGCTAATGAACGGGAAGTAAAACCGGGAGTGATATTCAAGATCATATGAGTTGTATGGAATTCCAATATGTGTGGGCACTAAGGTAAGCTAAGTATGCACACAACAAGGGGGCAGTAAGACCAGGAAAAGTAATTGCTTACATTTAAAGAAAGCTAAGATGGAACAAAAGGAATTATTCCATCAATGATACAAAGTTAGTTACGTTATGAACGCACTCAAGATTTCGGAGTATTATCCATGCAGCATGTATGTTGACAATCATACAGTTGTAGAAGACTCTGGTATAAGTTAAAAGAAAGAATTAAGTCTCATAGACAAAGGATTGAATTGTTAGGAGATAGTATCATGGATATTACATAGCGTCCATGAAGGGCTAAAGTAATAACTAATACCAGGAGCCATAAATCGGAAGATAGCTTAAGCCTACATAATGGCTGATCAGAAGGAAGAGGAAAATAAAGAGTTACATCAACAAAGTAAATCAGTAGTCTGATTTTTAGACCAAGAAAATTATAGACCTCGTGATTGAGAATATTGTAGGATTACTCTTAGATATCAAAGGTACGACAGAGATAGTACAGTAGCCATATTCTATAATGGCTCTACGATAAAGCCGGTTAGAAGAGTACCCGTCTCATAAGAAGTCAGCATGAAGCTCCCACTGGATTATGTATGCACCAGAGGGGCAAGTATTATAATAGAGCTTCAAGTCGTGGATATGGATCATACCTATGTGGAAGCGAGGTCATGAAAGAGATAGAAAATGTGATGCGGGATTTTAAGTTAAGGTAAAGGTGAACAACGTACGAGATACTCAAATGTAGAAGGTTGTGACTAATCCATACTACAGATAGAAGGTTAGAAGCGTTGGGATTCAGTATCCAGGAATGGTAGCGGCATCGTCATTAGCGTATCATCAAACCTATGGTTTCCAAGTATCGAGAGGTCTAATTAAGAGAGTAAAGAAGAGTTAGAGACAATTTGATGTTCCAGGATGACATAAGGAAACCTATGATGCAAGCAAGTTGAAGGAAGGTTGAGAGTAGTATAAATAGATATGTGTAGGTCGCAAGCTAAAGTATGGTAAAGCGACAAGGTTTTAGGAAGACAGGAGTAAGGATATGAAAGGGCGAGTGATAAGGTGATGAGAATGGATAAGTCCTCAGGATTAAGCCCATGAAAACAAGAGAGCTGATGATTTCTCTATGTTATAGAAAGATCAGTATAGCCTGAATGAACTCAAAGAAGTCTAAGACTAATGGCATTTAGAAGAGATGGAATGCCGCCCCGATAGTACAATGAGGGTGTAATTATGATAGATAAAGTAAGACGATTGGGCCTTCGATTGAGTAATGATTTGAAGAGAATTTCATGAATTGTACGGATTAAAATACCCACGTAAGTGAATCACATTGGGATGCTATAAAATACAGTTATTGAAGTACAATATCGCCGCTAAGTAGATCAGGAAAATCACTTCAAATATTCCTCGATGCAATGTAAGATGAACAATATTGAGGTGAATCAACAACGGATGGACAAAAGTCACAAAGCATGAGATGAGATTAGGCCGTTATTCTTAAGATAAATAGTAATGAGGAAGCATTAAAGAACTTAGCTTTATGCATATAGGATAAGAAACGAGAGTAACCTGGAGTTGGTCGTAGACCTCAGTAACGATAAATCGAAATAAGAGTTATGGTATAGTATGACCTACCTAGATGTAGTAAAGTCATACGAATGGATAACCTGGTCTATGAAATAAGATATCGCAATATTCGTAAGTTCAACAAAGTATCGAGTAAAGAATTTAAGTATACCTATAGATGCCCAGAGAGACATCTTATCAAGCTCTGTATATGCTTACAAATTGAGGCCTAGAGATTGGCTAAAATCTGGAGGAAAAAGGAGAGAAGAGTCGCATAGGCGCACATACAAGAAAAAAGTGGTACATGCTGCATGACAGAAGGTAGCTATAGCTACGAGATCGGAAGGATTTCGACCACAAGTAGTGGTGCAAGAAAGAGGCCTAAAGGGGGGAATGCCCTAGCATTTGGGATTCATTCACATAACAGTTGCCTAGATGGCAAGAGAAGTACTAAAGTATTTGTAAGAGCTATGGGTTATGAGAATGATAAGTGCATCAGTCAACATTCGAGGACGAATGCTCCAAAGGGGGGAATGATGTTACACCCCATGTTTTCGTACGTAAAAGTACGCCATAAGTAAATTGATAAAAGTTCGAAAATGAGATATTACATCCCGCATTTTCGTACGTTAAAGTTTCGTCGTAAGTTAATCGACGTAAGTTTGGGAATGGGATTATTTTGAGATTATAAGCAATATGCTACTTCAAACAAGTGACGAGTAAATTCATGAAGGTGAGAGGGTAAGCAAATCAAAGAAAATAAATTTCGTCGAAGTTTGACATTTTGGATAAAATACGACCCGAGCTAAAATACCTAGTATTTATGAACTAGTACCATACAAGGTACTACATGACCATGATAGTAAGGTGTATAAGGTATGTTAAAACTGAGTAGTATGTTAAGTAATTGGAGATAATTCTTAATTATGTGAATAATTAGTTAATGGAGAAAATTAACAAGTTAATTAAGGATTAGCGGGTGATTAATTAAGGTGTTGGTGGTTAATTGGTTAAGAATGGGTAAACATCAATGTGGCAGCAAGCCACCCCAATATATATGACTCTTAAGCCATTATTGAGTAGGTGGAAAGACTAAAGATTAAGCATATGTGGTTAAGCCACCACATAAAGTGGGGCCCACATCATAAGACATCTCAAAAACTTAAGAGTCATTCAAAGTAACATGAATCTTCAAATACAACTCACTTATAAGACTTCTCTAACTTGGTAACGTGAGAACTTTAGCATCTTCAACAAATTCAACATGATTTCATGGCAATTCAACAAGATTTCATAGCATCTTAAGCAACGTGAGATTTTGCAATTATAAGGGAGTATGGTGCAATCTTTCACAAGAATATCATACGGATTTTTCCATACTTTAATACGCCGTTACACATTGTCACAATCAATGGTGTTAAAGGGATTGTCAAGAGAATCGGTTCAAGTATATTAAGGCTATCCCTTCTTTCATTTTGGCGTGATCCAAATAATACAAACGAAACGGGCAAAATACGTAACTTTTATAAATGACTATATTCATAGAAATATTATGGGTGTCTATATTTTTGATTCCCCATGTATCTTATTATTCTATCATTTGTTCATGGGTCTCAAAAAATACGTAAGTTGATAAAGTTTATTTCATGATATTAATGAAAGACATAATGGTCTTATGACATTCTGTAAGATTTTATTGACGTACTTCTCATGCATTGCATTCATTTATACATGTACAATGACCCATGACAAGATGGAATTATATACGCGTATATGTATGTATATATATGTATATGGGATATGGGAAAAGGTTAGGGTGTTATATACGCACCACGACCTGATCAACTGGTATACGTTGATGATTTGCCCACAGTGGCCGAAATGATATGATGGGATGCCCTCAGAAGCTAGATGATGTTATGAACGCATATACCTATGCATGGTATGACATTTATACGCATATGCATGACATTATAAAATCAAATGATTCGCAGAGCAATGCAGACGTACATGTCGAGTTTTTTACTCCATGTTTCTCTTATGTCTATTATTTTACTGATTTTCATTCCTTACATACTCGATACATTATTTATACTGACATCCCTTTTGCCTGGGGATGCTGTGTTTCATACCCGTAGGTCTCGATAGACTGGTCGATAGTCATGCAAGTAGGCTATCAGCTCAGCGGAAGATGTTGGTGCGCTCCATTTGCTACGAAGTTGCTATTAGTCAGTATGATTAGGACATGAGTTGATCGGTATGGCGGGGCTCTGGCCTAACCTTTATAACAGTTATGTATTCTTAGAGTCTTATAGATATATGTCGTGTGCGTGAAAGATTGTACGGCCTGTGTTCAGTGTACGAGTGATCATTTTAGCCTTATATGCCCGTATGTCTTAAGTATAAGTTGGTATTTCATGTTGTATTCTACTTATCTTATGGCAGCCTCTCCGGCTCATTTATCTATGATAGTATGATATGAAAAGATACGTTATATTTGTATTCAGTCGGGCAAGGTACCGGGTGCCCTTTGCGGCCCATCGGTTTGGGTCATGACAAAACTATTTCTCCTTAACTTCCACTATGAGTGACATGTTAGCATATTTTGCATAATCACCCCACCTTCGCTAGAGTACACGAATCAGACTCCCAAACTGGCCATATTTCATTCGCCATCCGCCTTTGGTGTGATTCCTAGTGAGCCAAGCTACTCATGGATTTCCGGCTAATATCATCCACCACAATATTAGCTTTCCCCGGAAGATATAGAATCTCGATGTCGTACTCTATCAGTAACTCAAGCGATCAATTTTGCCTCAGATTTAACTCTTTCTGCATGAAGGCATACTGAAGACTCTCGTGGTCCGTGAATATGTCCACATAGAGCCCATACAAATAATGATGCCAATTCTTCATGCAAACACCACTGTAGCATGTTCTAAATCATGCGTTGGATAGTTCTTCTCATGGTTCTCCAGTTGCCTAGAAGCATAAGCGATCACCTTGCCATGTTGCACTTATAAACACAGGAGTCCAACCCTTGACGCATCACAATATACTACAAATCCATATCTACCTTATGGTAGGGTTAACACGGGTGTTGTGGTGAATCTTGACTTCAATTCCTGAAAGCTCCTTTCAAAAGCATCTGCCCATTTCAATTTAGCTTCTTTTTGTTGTAATTTGGTCAACGAAGAGGGAAGAGAAGAAAATCCCTCCAAAAACCTTCTGTAATACCCAAGCCTAAGGAATTGTGCATCACTGTCGGAGTTGTAGGTCTAGGCCAATTCTTCACAGCTTTTATCTTCTGAGGATCAACTTTAATTACCACATTTGAGAAAAAGTTACACAATAAAGTGATGGACTCTAGCTAAAACTCAAAATTTGAGAACTTCACATACAACTTGTTGTAATGCAAAGTTAGAAAACCGCACTAAGATGATCAACATGGTCCTCTCGATTTTGTGAATACACAAGAATGTCTTCAATGAACACTATCACGAAAGAGTCAATGAAAGGCGTAAAGACTCGACTCGTAAGATCCATGAATGCTGATGGAGCATTCGATAACCCAAAAGACATCACCAGAAATTCAAAGTGACCATATAGGGTCCAGAAAGTTGTTTTTGGAATATCATTCTCCCTCTTCAATTGGTGATACCCCGACCTTAAGTCTATTTTGGCGAACTACTTCGCACCCTGTAATTGTCAAAAAGGTCGCTTATCCTTGGCAACGAGTTCTTATTCTTGATTGTGACCTTATTAAGCTATCGATAGTCGATGCACATACTCTATGACTCATCGTTCTTCCTTACAAAGAGAACCGATGGACCCCAAGGTGACACACTCGGTCGGATGAAGCCTTTCTCTAGTATATCATTCAACTAAGGAAAGTCAATCTCCCTTCAATTCTGCCAGAGCAGTTATATAGGGTGGAATTTATATAGGCTGTGTACCCGGCAAAAAATAGATCCCAAAGTCAATCTCCCGATATGGTGGAACTCCCGGAAGTTCATAAGGAAAGACCTACTGAAACTCATTCACAACCGGCACAGACTAAAGTGTCGATGCCTTAGCATCAGTGTCCGTGGAACGGACCAAATGGTAGATACAATCCTTCCTCATCATCTTTGTTGCCTTAACGTAAGAATTAAACATACCATTTGGCACAACATCATCTCCCTTTCAATGACTGGATTGTAGGGAAACTCAAACCCAACGGTTCTGGTTGGACAATCAAGCTTGATAAAGCATAAGTAAAGCTAGTTTATCCTAGTATTACATTATTTCTAGAATCACAAATTCGATGAGGTTTGCATTGGTGTCTCGACCACGAATTGTGATGATACAATCCCTATTGAGGCGTGCAGCCAGAATAGATTCACCAACTGGAGTGGATTTAGAAAATAGCTCACGAATATCCTAAATTCCATGGCAACATAAGGAGTGACATACGACAATGTATAACCAGGATCAATAAGAGCATACATACCATGAGATTGAAAGGTCAATATACTTGTGACAACATTAGGAGAAGCCTCAGAACTGTAGTGGCCCATCATAGCATAGAATCTCGCATGCCCTCCTGAACTCTGTGCACCACCCCTATCTGCACCACGCGGTGTGGCTGCCAGAATAACCTTAGCTAGAGGAGGTATTGTGGAAGTGGTAGCCACTGAACTACCCGACTGCGCTATACTTCTGCTAGTTTTTTTGTCGGGATAAAGGGTAGTCTCTCTGAATGGGACCCCTATGACTGCACATATAGCACAAACCTGAGCCTATACGACATATTCTTGGATACATTCTCCCACACTTAGCACATGGAGGACTCTGCTACGGCTCGGAACTCCCACCTAACTGGACCTACTGATAAGGTCCCTTGTTGCCCTCGTTGGGACTGAAACGACCACACTACTATTGACTGGACTCTGATGGTGGTGCACTACCTAAAGACTAAGCAACCTATTATGAAGGTCCAATAGATCCTCTCCTTAACATTGGCTTTCCACCACCAGCACCACCACTGAGAGAAGTACCAAAGTTTCTCGAGTATCGTGCATCTTGTTACTATCTAGCTCCATTCTGTTCCATAGCTTCAGAGTCTACCTGACCTTAGCAAATTCCACAATCTTCCCATAATTAATATCATATATCAAGGTGGTTGTACCCGTCTCATTAATAACCTAAGGACTAAGGCCTTGCACGAACCGATGCACCCTAGCCTCCATACTGAATAACATATAGAAAGCGTATTTTGAAAGACCCATAAACTTCAGGTGGTAATCTCATGCACTCATATTGCCTTGCTTCAAGTTCTCAAACTCGGTAGCACAGGATGCCCTGCTCTTGCCAGGCAAGAAATGATCAAGAAAAGCATTTTTAAACCCGTTCTACTTTACCGGGGGGATATCATATTTACGAGACTCTTCCTATAATTCATACCATGTATACGCCACTTTTTTAGGCAATAAGAGGCCAATTATACTATTTCTTTCACTGTGGCATGCATAAAACTAAAGGTCTTGTGCATTTCATCAATGAACCCATGTGGGTCTTCCTCGGGTTTACTTCTTGTAAATATCGGATGATCCAACTATAGGAATCTGTTCACCCCGTAAATAGCTGAATCCCAATGGTGACTGAAAGAATAGTGGTAGCATTTAGTCTCTGGGCTTGGTAAGCCACAATCTGGGTCAACAATTAAATTGCTCCTCTAAGGTCCCTATTAGAAGCACTGGACCTGAAGATGAGGCTGGAGGTGGAGTTGGAGTATCAGTTGGGGGAGGCACTTGTTCATTCTCGGTCGAATTCTCAACATGTGTATTAAAAATAGGAGGTGCTGCAGTTAGGGGAGTGCCTTCACCCCTTGGGCACTCATCTACAACATCAGGCATTGTATTAGCTGCCACTCTTGGTGTGAAATTTGCCCTTTGTCTAGTCCATGCCTTCTTCATAGGTGCCATTTACCGAAAATTAGAACAACACACAAGTCAAAAGGATAGTCTTATAATCAATCTCTATCGCACGATCTAGAGTATCAAAGAAGGGTGACATTCCTAAATGCCCAAGTATCCTCCTAATTATAGATGTGGTTGACTTCACACCAATAAGAAGGACTCTACTAGACACTGGTTATTGACATCCTATGATACTTTAAAACCTCCATATGATACTAACCTAATAGTGGGATATTAACAAACTAATTAGGAATTTGTTCCTAAGAAATTAGTGGATATACCATCTCCATATGGCAGCAAACGGGTGTATTAATCAAACCTAATAGTGACTAGATAAGTTATGTAGCTAGGTGGCATATTTAGGGGACTAGTTGGCAAAGTAATCACATAAAGTGGAGCCCATAACCCACTATGATAAAGAGACATCCATACTTCAATAAGAGTGATATAGATTAGAAAGGTGACTGAGGAGGAGCCACAAAAAGAATGCATATGAATCATATAATTCCACTCTTGGATTAGTATTAACGTGATTTCCATGCATATCAATCATATAGTATTAACGTGTTGTTCCATAACAGCAACACAATTATGAATTACGTAATAGCAACGTGACTTGCAATTCTAAAGGAGCACTGTATAATTTTTGTCAAGAATATCATACGGAGTTTTTTCTACTTTGATCCGCTGTTACGTGTTTTATCGTAAAAGATATGGGTTAGAGGTATTGTTAGGATAATCGGCTCATGTATGTTAATGCTATCCCTTCTTTTCTTTTGGCATGATCCATATGATACAAACAAAACGAGCAAATGTACAACTGTCATAAATGACTATATTCTTAGAAGTACTAGGGGTGTCTATGTTCTTAATTCCCCATGTGTCCTATTATTATATCGTCTATTTCATGGGTCTCAGAAAATACGTAAGTTGATAAAGTTTATGTCATGATATTAATCGAAGGCATATTGATCTTATGAGATTCCGAGAAATCTTATTAACTTACTTCTTATGCATTTCATTCATTTATACCGGTAAATTGGCCCATGACCAGATGGCGTTATATATGCGTGTATTATACGTATATGGGATATGGAAAAAGGTTACGGCATTATATTTGCACCACCACCCTGATCAGTTGATATACGTTGATGATTTCGCCCACAGAGGCCGAGATGATATGATGGGATGCCCTCATAGGCTTGATTATGTTATGTGCACATATACCTATGCATGATACATCATTGATACGCACATGCATGACTTTATAATTATTTCAGGATTCACTAAGTTATTTAGACTTACAGGCGGATTCCTTTACTCCATGTTTCTTTTATGTCTTTTATGTATTGATTTTTATGCCTTACATACTCGGTACATTATTCGTACTGACGCCCCTATTTCCTGGGGACTGCGTTTCAGGCCCGCAAGTGTAGGTAAACAGGCTGACGGTTTCCCTTCTTAGGATCCTTGATCAGCGAGAGTTGAGAATTTCCTTAGGAAAGAGTTTAGCCAAACATACCTTAACTAAGCTTTCCTTAGGATCTCTACGATGTTCCACTACTCTCATAATGTAGGTCTTTTAGGCATTTCGTCAAATAACTAGTATGCATCATCGACTACAACCTCCTACAATGAGATTGAGCGCTTATGTCTTCCAATTACCATCCCATAAGCCCCACATAAAAATACTACTCATAAACACATTATAAAACTTTGCATGAAAGCATAGGGGTAAATTCTTACCTTGTTAGTACAAGCCCTTTCAAGTTTTTCCTTGAATCCCCAAGATCGAGCAAGAAATTGAGATGTAGAAGTTTTATAGCTCTCCCCTTCTCTCTCTAGAGTGTATCTCCTTCTCAAAACAATCTCACTTTCCTTCTAAAATAATTGCCCATGAGTCCTCTTTAATAAAATAGGGCCGGGTAAAATTATGCTAAAGACAACCCTCCAAATTGGGTCTACGATCGCGAAGTTAACCGCAAAATGTCTATGCGGTACAAGAAATGGACCGCAAAATGGACCTCCAAATCTGAGTTGGAACTTCACATATATGCGGAGGATCTACGGTTCCTGAAATGGATCTGCAGTCCACACATTGGACCGCGAAGTTTCCTTAAAAGATTCCCTTACCCATTCTACGAGGGATATGCGATCCGCAGAATAGCTATGCGGTCCGCATAACCCACCGCAAAACGACCCTCAAAATTATGTTGCTCTTGCCTTGATCCATGATGGTTCTTCAATCCGCGGAACCGATTCACGGTCCGCATAATCACCCTTTTCTTCCAGTTCTTCTGCCTAATTCACGATGCACTACATAGTCCACAAATCCATAATGCGGTGAGCTTGCAAATTATCTACAACCTTCCGAACACAAAATCTTGACCTTACCACTATAAAATCATAAGTACTTGGCAAACTTTTTATGGGGCCTTAAAATTACAGGTATAGATATGTCTTCATGATATAATGCATGACTACAATCAAATTAAGTATATCAAGAACCTCAACATAGCCTATCTACCATGTTCATTTAAAAATTTATGCATTTAAACGTGATTTCTATTATGGATATTTGTACTCATATAGGTATAGAAGAAAAGTTAACATAAGTCAAGAAGATCACAAAGTTCAACAAGGCATAAAGAAACCTTGAATTTGCACAAAGCACGAATGGCCATGGTACATGCATATACGCTCACCACCACGCATATACGTCTCCCGCGCATGTAGCTAACAATGTATATTAGGAAACTTCCCTCAAACCAAAGTTGGGAAAAACAGTTATCTCTCTTAAAAACCGCTTCAACCCTCAAATACCTCTTTTCCTTTGAGATTATTCTCAAATGATCAAAGCCTAGTATCATCTAAGGAGGTCAAATAATACTAAAGAAAACATCCCAAGTGAATAAATATTTAATCTTTAATGAAATCTTAAAAGTCAACCCACATAGTCTAAATCAGAAATCTAGATGAAATCTGGATGACCTACTCTTCTCCGATTCAAAATATGTAATTAGTTTCAAGATCCAACCTCAAATTGAGATCCAAATCGCCAAATTTAGCTCGCTTAAGTTCAAACCCAAATTCTAATTTCTATACTTTAAAATCCTGGATTTAGGGGTAAATATCTAAGGGTAATCAGCAAAATTAATCAAAACTAAGTTAGAATGACTAATATTTGATGTTGCGATGAAACTTTATCTAAAAATTGTATATATCCGAAGTCTAGGTCTCTAAAATTTTTAAAAATAAGATAAGCTTTTACCCAACTACAGATGTTGCAGGTGAAATATCGTTATCGCACGTGGGATAGTTGCAGGTGAAACATGCCTACACGCAGGTGCAAGCCTACCTGGATACAATTGTCGCAGGTGCGACACAACGCTCGCATATCCGGACCTTACAGGTGCGCCTTGGGCACTACAGCCACAAAACCTACGGATACAGTCCCCTCCATAACTGCGAATGGCCATTAGCAGATGCTGCCATTGCAGTTTTGACCCCTCGCATGCGGTGTGATAACAGTAGCACCAACTATTCTAGCAACAACTAAACCACATGAAACTAGTACGAAACCTTTCAGAAATTCCCCAGATCCCCTTTTAACCCTGTCCAATCACCACAACGAGTCTTTATGCCATACATGAAATTGCTCACCAACTCAGATTTCCAAAAAAACTTCAAAATAAGAAATAAGGAAACAAACCATATATTTCAATAGTTTCTAAAGGTTCAAATTTTTAACTCTTGACTAGAAGTGCCGATATGACCTCATGTCATTCGAGATCCGAATACACATATTTTGTCAAGCCCCATCCTCGGGAAGCACGACCGATGCTCAACCGAGTGAACCCGGACGAGCAAGCCTGTTAGATACTTTCTACCCAATTAACCCATAATCATGAAAAAATGTGATTTCATTAATTATATAGTAGGAATCTCATTCATACAATCTTAAATCATTTCATTAGTCATTGCACCTTTAAATCTCAAAATACACATTTCTTATAGTTCAAGTGGAACAAGTGATCAAACACAACATAACTTGTTTAACATTCCCAACACCCATGTACCACCCACATAGTGTCTACGGAGCCTCTAAAGATACAAAAGAGAGTAAAGAAGGTGCTGGCAACAAGGCCCCGACTATACCTCAAATATAAATAAAAGATACAATACTTGACCCCAGAATGAAATGGGGCTCACCGAGTCCGCTGGGAAGAGGATGTAGCACTATCTGTGATCAACATTGTCTGCTATGTAACCACTTGCATCCATTTAAAGATGCAGCGCCCTCGGCAAAAGGGACGTTAGTACCGTCGAATAGCACTAGTATGTAAAGCTGAACACCAACTTAATAGAATGAATAATAATACAAGAGGAACAGTCAATAATTCTATAAAGGCTTGAAATAATATTAAAACAACAAGTTAAAGATCATATACGTTTTCAAGTCAAATTTTATATTATTAGTTTGGGTGGTCTTTAGTACCGATATTTCACAAATCCTAATACCTCTGTATTCTTGCACGGAGTCCGATCTCGGCCCGATCGGCTAGGCCATCTCATTTGAGACATTACCATAATTTCATTATAATTTCCAGTACAGTGCCACCATGTGTGCGGCATGGCATCCGATCACGGCACTATCAGCTAGGCCATCTCATTTGAGACATCAACCATTTTCACAATTTCATCCACAATACCACCGTGTTCTTACACAGAGTCTGATCTCGGCCTGATCGGCTAGGCCATCTTATTTGAGACATCAACCATATTCATAATTTTGCACACAATACCATCGTGTTCTTACACGAAGTCCGATCTCGGCACGATCGGCTAGGCCATCTCATTTGAGACATCAACCATTTTCAATAAGTCATCTCAATTCATATTTCTTTCCCATACTTTCAATATAATGGCACGAGTGGCCCCAATTATAAAGTTATTCTTGGCGCTAGGCCGTATTTCATAATTCAAGTTCTTTTCCACATTCCAACATTATTATTATCAACAACAATAAGGCTTCCCATTCAAGACATTAAATTCACATATGAGCAATTTGAGAGTCTTAGGCACATAAAGGCGTTTCATACAGTTGGCATAACAACCTTTGTTTTGATCTTGAATAGATACTCAAATAACAAGACAACATGATGAAACATGTAGAATAAAGATTGAACATACATCCTTCAACACAAATACATTAGAAATCTCAAATTCTATCATGATCAAGGGCTTACTCCAATTACATAAACACTGTGGGGTTCGATTCTAAGAAGAAGGGGGTTTATCCAACATACCTCAATTGACCTTCTCAAACTCTATAATGATCCGGAATTCTTAGCAACTTCAATCTATTTTAGAAATATAATAAGTTGGACCAAAATTAGGAAGATGAACATGGTTTTAGCTCATTTAAGCATAGTATCAAATACTAGGTATACATCAATGTTTTAAGCCCCTTTTTGGGGAAGATTCCGTCCTTTCCCAACCCACTCTCTACCATTTTTAGCTCACAACCTTCCCACATTCTTCAAGGATACATGCATTCAAGACAACAACCCCCACACCCAATAATTGCCTCTCAAATTACCCCATGTTTTGTAAAATTTCGAAATTGAGGGCTAGGACATAGGTTCTTACATTTAGTGTGAAGACTCTCTTTGTTAATCCTTAATGTTTGAGCAAGAATTAATGGATAATATTTAAAGATTGCTCCCCCACTCTAAGAACTCTCTCTCTCACTCTAAAATATTAGAAATGTGCTCAAAATGGTCTATGGGGTGTGTTTTAACGGAATTGGGTCGAGTTTAAAAATCCCAAAAATAAAGCTCCGGAATAGGTTCTTCGGTCTCATATGCGACCGCATAGTGGTTATGCGGTCCGCGAAATGACCGCAAAAATGGGGGACAAAACTGGAAAGGAACTGATCTGGTCTGCGGTCACTATGCGGCCCGCAGACCTATTCTGCGATCGCATAATGCACCACAGAACGATTCTGCGGTCACATAGTGCACTACAAAACCTCCCTCTGAAAAATTTCAAGATGGGATATGCGACATGAATGCGGTCCGCAGAGTGGTTCTGCGGCCGCAGAATGGGCTGCAGAAATACGTACTTCTGCCCAACATTTTCCTTCAACTCCCAGCGCATTGTTCAATCCAAAATGTCCGAACCACGGTGAGCTTGCTCACCGCGAAGAATTTCTACTATTATTAACCTCTAGGTCTACTTTGGCATCACGGAACCCGGGTTTTTTTAGGAAAACGTTTACGGGGCCTTACATATTTACATTTCCAAAATCATCATACGTATCTAGCATAATCGTCAAATAGCTAATCCGGAGTCGTTTACTCAAAAGTCAAACCTCGATTAACTCTTTCAACTTCTAACTTCCAATATAGAATTTTCCTTCCAAAAAACACATGCCAACTATGAACACCAGTCATATAACATCTACTCCAATCTCATAACATAGCGCTAGAACTCAAAACGACTAGTCGAGTCGATATACTGTCTGCCTAGGGTCGCCCTCTCATGTTTCTCTCTTAATGGAGTACACACATGATGTGAGAAACTGACATGTTTATGGTTGATTGTGATGCGAGATCCGATATGATAAGTTATTTAGCATAAATGTGGAAGTTTTAACCATCCAAGTGTGCGTATTCATGCATTTTACATGCTTTATTCATGCATATATTCTAAAATGCTAGTTGATACATTTTACATATGCATGAGACTTGTTAATGAGTTGTTAGACAGCTGGACGGTGTCAGATTGATGTAAATAAAGAGTCATACATCGGCATGTTTGATTTATGTAAAGGTTTTCATTTAAATATAATTTGGAAATTGATATAAATTGGATCTTTTTCATATATAGACACTCTACATTCATGTAGAAGTATTCGAGTAAATGCTACTTGGCACTATATAACCTTCCGAACACAAAAGCTTGACCTTGGCAGTATAAAACCTTAAGTACTTCACGAACTTTTAAGGGACCTTACATCCTCCCCCTCTTAGGATCATTTCGTCCTCGAATGAGGGTTAGTGTCCTTTATAGAAACACTCCACACGACTTAGCTCCTCCTTAACACACCAATATCTCAAAAACTGACTAACTCCCCAAATTTCTAGCAATTGTGGCGGAGTTTTCTTTGCATTTTGGCCTATACACCTGTTAGAGTGCAACAAAAACCAACCCTCAAAATGCTCCTACTCGGCTCAAATGGTACTGCTAACACTAGCTTTAGAACTTATACAATATGTGTAAAAGTGTAGTATGAGTACAATACCATGGTACTTAGTAAGTATCAAGTCTAGCCCCGAATAAGTAGTGACGAGGATCGACACTGAAACTTACTAACAACTTTATAAGCATATAAAACATAATTACAACATGAAATAATGCATGATATAATCAAATCAGGTTCACCAATAGAAACATAGTAAATAAGGAATTCAGACATGTTTTGCAGACAAATGATAAAATAAAATATCAATTATCTCAATATTTTTTATAATATGATACATACTACATACATTCATACACACACACACACACACACACACACACACACACACACACACACACTATATATATATATATATATATATATATATATATATATATATATATATATATATATATATATATATATATATATGATCCATATATAATATATGATACCACCACAAGCTCATGATCCTATACCAAAACCTCACGGCACCAATTCAAATACCCGACACTAGAAAAGAGTCAAAACTAGCACCAATCTGGGTTCCTATACTAACAGGGCCCAAACTAATATGGGTAAGCGCTTTGGTGGCTGGCAAACTGACCCGCCAAAAGTAATTATAATTTTGTGGCTTGCAACCCCATGAAATCATATTGTTGTTTTGGAGTGCAACCTGATCCACACATTATACTATTGTGGCGTGCAACCCGATACAGTCACAATATCATCAATAATCAATATCCGCTCACAATGTCCTTGGTGACCGAATTCTCAACTTTTCTCAATATCAAATTCTCCGGCCCAGGAATATGAAAATGAAATAATATAATAAAGACGCTCCATAACATAAAAATTATAATAAAAATACTGATGAATATTTTCATGAATTAGAGTCGGCTAAGGCTAATGATGTATTTCAGCTTTCATAATAGTTCAATATGCTTATTTGACATTCTTAAGTCCGATCATGGAATCAACAAGATAAAGTAACCCAAGAGCCAATAAAATTATAAATCAAGGCAATTTTCACGACCCAAAATCCCACCACAGGCGTCGTGATGGCACCTAGTCTCTAAGACTAGGTAAGCCGATTTCAATTACCTTTTGAAGCTATTTTTTTAATAAATAATCAAAACTGACAGCGGAACAAATATGAATATACAACCTCCCAAGACTGGTAGTACTAAGTCACGAACTCTAACTGAATACATAGAATGATCACGAGGACCGAATATACCATACTGTTTGATTACAAGTTAACAGTACACTGAAATGAAAGGACTCCAAGGGACTGCGATGACCAAGCAGCTCTACCTTGAATCCTTACGATCCTACTTTAACTCTGCTTAAGTCCGTTATCTTCAATACCTGGCTCTGCATAAAATGTGCAGAAGTTTAGAGTGAGCACACCACAGCGGTGCCCAGTAAGTATCAAGACTAACCTCAATGGAGTAGAGACGGGGTACAGTCAAGACACTCACTAGTCTAATAACCTGTGCAATATAATATACAAAATAATAGGAAACAAATAATAACAAAGGCAGGATAAAACAACCAGTGATATGCACAACAGACAATAATAATACCATTAATATCACTCAACAATTAATAAACACAATTACACCCAATTAAATCAAGCCCTTCGAATAAATGTCTTTCATATAGTTCTTCGAGATAACTCTCTTTCAAATATAATTTTCTCAAATAATTATTTTTCAAATATAATTATTTCAATAAATCTTTTCAAATACGATTTCCTCAAATAAATATCTTTCAAAATACAATTCTTTTATATAATACTTTATAAGTAAAAATCTTTCAAAATAAATATTTTGAATATAATTCTTTCAATAAAAAAGTCACCATGTGACACCTCATTTCAAAATAATCAAAATACGGGTCTCATCCCATTTTTATATTTTTCGTAAATACGGGTCTCAGCCCATTTTCATATTTTCACGGCACCTCGTGCCCATAATTGAATCATCATATTTGCCCGGCACCTCGTGCCCTCATTTAATATCACAACTACACGGACAATTCACGTGCCAAATATTATTATTATTTCATCACAGCACCTCGTGCCCACATTTTATATCACAACTTCACGGACAATTCACGTGCCAATATCTCCATTTCATATCACAATTCACGGCACCTCGCGCCCATATTTTATTTTATAAACCACCTGGCAATAGCCACAGGCTCCCAATTTCAACATTAATCAGATTATTATCAATTTACTAACAACAAGACAAGTTGCACAAGGTATAAAAATAAACACAAGAAAATCACAACATCACATGAAAATTGTCAACACCACAACCCCACATCATCACATATCGTCCCTGACAATAGCCATCCTTATCGCTCCTATTGCCACCCTTATCGCTCCTATAGCCACCCTTATCGCTCCGCCCAGACAATATCAATAGCCAACAACACAACAGTGAAATGCCACCCTTATAACCACATAATATCAACGATGAAATGCCACCCTTATCTCCCCAAAATAACAACTCACACAACACAATAATTTACATGGGAAATTATCACAACAATATAACAAAAATCAATTCATATCACAATTTGCCCAATGGCCACAACCAAATTTCAAAGCTACAACCAAGTCAATTAATTTCACAGCAAATAGCCAAATGCTCCACACAATGTGTACAACACCCAAAAACAATCAATAGAATATGCTCAAGACTTTAACTCAATAAAATTTGCACATATAAACCAAGTACGTACTCGTCACCTCGCGTACATGGTTTTCAATTACCCATGTTGCACATAAGACTCAATGCCTAAGGAGAATTTCCCCCACTCGAGGTTAAGCAAGACACTTACTTCTTTGAAGTTATGCCGATATTCCAAAATCGCCTTCTTGCTTGAATTGACCTTCGGGCCGTTCAAATCTATCCAAATTAATTGTATAACTTCATTAAAATTCATCAGAAAAAATTCTGGATAATAATACGTCGACTTTAAAATTTATTCCAAAAAGTCAACGCGAGACTCGCCTCTCGAAACCCGACATAATTTTCATGAAATTCGAATTCCGATACGAGTTGAACCATACCAATTTTATCGAATTCCAATAACAACTCGACTTCCAAATCTTAAATTTTCATTTTTGGAAGATCTTACAAAAATCTTGATTTTTCATCCATCAAAATCCGAATTAAATAATGGATTCAAAGACATAATCATGGAAATTAATCAAAACTGGATAAGGATCACTTACCCCAAACACCCACGCAAGAATCTCTACAAAATTTGCCTTCTACCGAACTCCAAATTAGATTTTGAGTTATGAACACAAATCCCTGTTTTTGGGACTTTTAATTCTGCCCAGATAGGCCTTCTTCGCGTTCGCGACCATTGCTTCGCGTTCACAAATGCCAAAAACTCGCTGCCTCAATTTCTTCTTCGCATTTGCGTTACCAGCGTCGCGTTCGCGAAGGCCTGCCTTGCATATCATCGCTTTCACGTTCAAGCTCTCGTGTTCGCGATGCACTCAGGTCCTACTGCTTCGCGTTCGCGATTGAAGCTTCGCGTTCGCGAAGGCTGATGACTCCAGGCCCAGTCCCCTCCTTCTTTCTATGCGTTCGCGACTGGCCCCACACGTTCGCGTAGGTTCGTCAGGCATACCTTCGCGTTCGCGAGACCTCCTTCGCGTTCACGAAGGCTAAATCCCAGCAGCCTCAAAACTATTCTTCGCGTTCGCGAAGAAGGAAGTCAGATACCAGATACAGCAATTCCGAAACAGCCAGAAATGATCCGAAACCACCCCTAAACACACCCGAGGCCCCCGGGACCTCAACCAAATACACCAACAAGTCCTAAAACATCATACGAACTTAGTCGAATTCTCAAATCACCTCAAACAACATCAAAACGATGAATTGCACCCCAAATCAAAATCTATGAACTTTGAACTTTCAAATTTTATAACTTGTGCCGAAGCACATCAAATCAATCTGGAATGACTTCACATTTTGCAGGCAAGTCCCAAATAACATAACGGAGTTGTTCCAACTCTCGGAATCGCATTCCGACCCCGATATCAAAAAGTAACCCCCCCGGTCAAACTTTCCAAAAATTCGACTTTTGCCATTTCAAGCCTAAATTGGCTACAGACCTCAGATTCACGGTCCAGACACGCTCCTAAGTCCAAAATCATCCAACGGAGCTAACGAAACTAACATAACTCTATTTCGGAGTCGTCTTCACACAGTTCCGACTACGGTAAAAATCTTAAGGCTTATGCTTCCATCTCAGGGACTAAGTGTCCCAAATCTCTCCGAATCATTCATAAATCAAATTCGACCACACACGCAGGTCATAATACATATTGCGAGGCTGCTCGAGACCTTAAGTCACTGAACGGGATGTAAATTCTTAAAATAACAAGTCGGGTCGTTACAATAATTTTATGATTATAACTAAATTAGAAAGCCCAACATGGTGAAAGAAGATTTTCATATCCAAATCAACAATTTATAACCCTAGCATGGCTTCTAATCATGATTAAGTTCCATCATGTAGTTATAGAATCATAGAAACATGAATAAACAATTCACAATGTCCAAATAAGCCATATCATAAGCATAACTCTATCCGACTAAGGTCATAACCTAACTATGCATATATGCTCATCAACTCACATATACATGGAACCTAATTCAAGCAACAAGTAGCAAATAGATGACCAGTGGGGAAAATTCCCCTTTACAAGGATAGAGAAGAGACATACCTTCACTGTATAATCTTCAATCAACAACAACCGCCTTTCCTTTCAATCCCACTCCAAACTACTAGAGTGTGATAAAATATTACTCAAATGGGTTAAATAATGCTATAAAAATAAATCCCAAATAGTAAAGCTTCAATATTTAATAAATTCCCAGAAGGTCAACAAAAGTGAACCCGGGCCCACATGGTCAAAACCCTAGTCTAGGGGTAGATTCCCACTACCCATAACCCCATGAGTCCAACTATATAGTTTGATTGAACATTGGGTTACAATTTCATGTTCAAGACCTCTAAAATCACTCTCTTAAGTCCATACCAAAAACCCGAATTTCTACACTTAAAATCCTTAATTTACGGGTTAAAATACATGTCGAGTATTGAAATATAATCACAAATGAGTAAAACTCACTTACCCTCTTGCTTTGTATGAAAATCTCCTTGCAAAATTACTCCTCTCCAAGTTTAGGGTTCAAAATATTAAAGATGGGCAAAAAATCTCGAAATAGCAACATAAATACACTGTCTAGCGATACTCATCGCGATAAGGCCTCGCTATCGCAGAGCCAAACAAGGCCTCCCGATCGTGCTCCTCTTCGCAAACTCATCATCTACCATGCGAACGCAGCGACCTGAGCTGTAACACCCCGGAAAATTTCGAAGTACTTAAGTGTAAAGCCCGGTAAAGTTTGCAATGGAAATAATGTTTCAATGCACCGAAAAGTAAAGGAAAATTTTCGGCAAAAAAGTGCATTTATGCGGTCGATTATGCAACCGCAGAACCACTCTGCGGACCGCATAATGGCCACAGAGTAAGGCAGTTGATTGGGTCAGTTGGAAGCAACTATGCGGTTGACTAAGCGACCGCATAACTGTTATGCGGACCGCATAGTGACCGCATACACAAGAAGTTCTTTTGGCTATTTTGTAACCAAATATACGACCGATATTCGATCCGCATATCGGTTATGCGATCGCATACCTTGTTCCAGAGCTCCATTTTTGAGTTTTTAAAACCCGACCCTATATCGTTAAATACACTCTTTGGGCCATGTTTTAGACATAATCTGATATTTTAGAGTGAGAGAGAATGCCCTAGAGTGAGAAGGTGTTCTTCCATAATTTTTCTTCATTTCTTGCTCAAGTTTTGGAAGATTAAGAAGGGAAGCTTACTAGGTCTTCATCCTAGAGGTAAGATTCTAACCCTAAACCCTAATTTCGAACTTTTCTAAAAAGGGGTAACTAGCAAGATAAATTTCTAGGTATGAGAGTTATTTATTTTATATGCATGTGTTATCAAAGGGTGTAGGAAGATTGTTGAGCTAAAAATGGTAAAGACTGGGTTGTGGGATGATGAAGTCCTTCATAAAAAGGACATTAAAACCTTATGCACACCTAGTGTTTGATAAAATGCTCAAGTGAGCTAGAACCATGATCATCTTCCTAATTTTTTATTCAATTTATTATATTTCTAAAATAGATTGAAGTTGCTAAGAGTTCTGGAATATTTTAGAGTGTAAGGAAGCTCAAGTGAGGTATGTTGGCTAAACTCTTATCTTAGAATTGAATCCCACAATATTCATGTAAATTATATAGGTCCCGAGTGATTCATTATAAAATTGGCTATTCCGAGTAAGATTGAGTTGAAAGATATATGTTCAACAAGCATCCTAAATGCTTTATTCATGTTATGTTACCAATTGAGGATGTGTTAAAATATGGGATGCGCATTAATAATGTTTTGACTTTAAGTTAAGTTCAAATGAAGGCTATTATGCCAAAATTTGTGAAATATCTCTATGTGCATTAGACTCTAAATTGCACACATGTGTACTACACATTTTGATTTGAATTGTGTTTATTGTTGATGATGAGGATGATATTTGAAATTGATAATGTGAGCATGAAATACTGAATATGGCCAACGTGCCAAGAATGATCTTATAATTATGGCCACTAGTGCCAATGAAATGAAAAGATGTGAAAGTATTATTAAATGAGATGATTGATATAAAATGGTTGATGTCTCAAATAAGACGGCCTATCCAATCGGGTCGTGATCGGACACCATGCCGCACACATGGTGGTGATTGTGCTGGAAATTGTAATTGAAATGGTAATTGTGGTTGATGTCCCTAATGGATAGCCTAGCGGATCGGGTCGTGATCGGACTCCGTGTTAAAGACGGTGGTATTGATATTGAGAGAAATTGTGGTTGATGTACCTAATGAGATGGCCTAGCCGATCGGGTCGTGATCAGACTCCGTGCTGAGAGTACAATGGTACTGGTTTTATGAATAATGGTATTGTGAATAACGGTATTGTGGATAATGGTATATCGATACAAAAAATCTCCCAATGTGAGATATGGAAATTAATTTGAACATTGTCTCGACGGTACTAATGTCCCTTTTGCCGGGGGCGCTGCATCTCTAAATGGATGCAGGTGGTGCCACAATAAGAGATATTGATCAGTGATAGCAGTGCACCTTCTTCCCAGCTGAATTGGTGAGCCCCACTTCATTCCGGGGTCATAAATCTTTTGTACTTTGTGTATTCTGTTTGAGATATAGCCGGGGCCTTGTTGCCGGCATTATCATTGTACTCTTCTTTATCTATAGAGGCTCCGTAGACATAGTGTGGGTTGTGTATTGGTGCTCGGGAAAGACAAACTATGTTATGTTGTGGATGTATTAGTTTTCCATTTGAGACTTTAAAAATGATGAAACAATTGGAAATGACATGGTATTGTAGATATGAACACATTTTCGTCTAATTAATGATAAAATGTATTATCTCTATTCATGGATGAGTTTTGGGTAGAATGAACTCTAACAGGCTTGCTCGGTCGGATTCACTGGGTAGAGCGCCGGTCGCGCTCTTCGATTTTGGGGCGTGACAAACTTGGTATCAGAGCCTAAGGTTTTAAAGTGTCCTAGGATGTCTCGGAGCCGTATCTAGTAGAGTCCTTATTATTGGTATGTTGTCGACCATATCTATAATTAGGATGCTATATGGGCATTTAGGAATAATACCTTTCTTTCATGTTCTTGATCGTGCGATAAAGCTTGTTGTAAGATTGTTCCCCCTTTAACTCCTAAGTTGCTCTAATTTTCAGTACATGGTGCCTAAGAAGAAGGCAAGAACTGGCCAAAGAGCTAATGTCACCCCAGGAGTGATAGTTGATCGTATAATTGATGATGTGGGTGAGCACCCGAGGAGTTAGAATATTCCTCCAGTTACTACACTGCCTGACTCTACTACAACTGATCAGACCGCACCTGTCCCTACACCTACTGAAGGTGCAACAGTTCCTCCAGCTGATATACCAATTCCATCTCCAGTTCTAGCTTCCGATTCTGGTGATTCTGATGTTGATCTTAGGGGAGCCATACAAATGTTGTCTCAAACAGTGGCTTCCCAGACCCAGAGGTCAAATGTTGCACCCATTTCTTCCAGTCAGCCAGGGGTTTCTACTGGTTCCAGGGTAAACAGGTCTCTCTAGTTGGATCCTCCAGTTTTCACGGGTACTATCCCAGAGGAAGTTCCCCAGGATTTTATTGATGAGATGCACAAGACTCTCAGAGTTATGCGTGCTACTGAAACAGAGGTAGTGGAATTGGCCTCCTACCACCTGAAAGAGGTGGCATATGCTTGGTTTGAACTATGGGAGGAGTTCCGTGAAGAAGGGAGCCCTCCGACGAGGTGGAGTGAGTTTGCCGATGCCTTCATTGATCATTTCTTGCCTATCAAGACTAAGGCAGCCCGTGCTGCTGAGTTTGAGAACTTGAGGCAAGGTAGCCTGAGTGTGTGGGATTACCATATGAGATTCGCGTAACTGTCTAAATATGTTATTTACATGCTGCCCACTATGGAGGCTAGAGTTCGCCAATTTGTACAGGGCCTTAGCCCCTTGGTAATTAATGAGGCCGCTACAGCAGCCTTGAATTCTGATATGAACTATGGAAAGATGGTGGCATTCGCTCAAGCCACTAAGACCTGCAAATTAAGGAATAGAATAGAGAGAGAAGGTAGTAATAAGGCCCGGTCTATGGGCAACTTTGGTGGTTCTTTAGGTTGTGGCTAGTCAACATTCAGAGGAGGGTCGCCAGGGCCATCACAGTCCTTTGCTCAGTCTTCGGCTAGTGCACCGCCATCAGGGCCTAGTCAGCAGTAGCAGTGGAGCCGTTTTAGGCCCAGTCAGGGCAACAGGGGATCCAATCAGCAGGGTCGTCATGGTGGTAGATTCCAGCAGCAGAGGAAGCCCCCATGCCCTAGGTATGGAAAGATGCACCTAGGAATATGCTACATAGACTTACCCATATGCTACGGATGCAAATTGAGGGGTCACATTCAAAGGGATTGTCGTTCGTCCTGCCAGGGTGTAGGCAGGGGCATGGCAAAGCCAGCCAGTTCTGCAGCTACTACATCCACAACACCTCCTCCAGTTCGAGGCACTCCAACACCCGCAGGGCGTGGTGCAACTAGGGGTGGAGCATAGGGTTCGGGAGGATCCGGCCGTTTCTATGCTATGAGGGGTCGCCAGAATTCAGAGGCTTCTCCAGATGTTGTCACAAGTATATTGACTGTCCAATCTCATGAAGTATATGCTCTTATTGATCCCGGTTCCACTTTGTCATATGTCACACCTTATGTTGCTATGGAATTTGGGATAGAACCAGAACAACTTTATGAGCCGTTCTCTGTATCTACTCCGGTTGGTGAGTCTATTTTAACCATGCGGGTTTATAGGGATTGTGTTGTTACGTTGTGTGGTCGGGACACCATGGCCGATCTTATTGAATTGAGAATGGTCGATTTTGATGTGATAATGGGGATGGATTGGCTTTATTCTTGTTTTGCCAAGCTTGATTGCCGAACCAGAACTGTTAGGTTCGAATTTCCAAATGAGCCAGTTACTGAGTGGAAGGGTGATGATGTAGTACTGAAGGGTAGGTTTATTTCTTACCTAAAGGCCACGAAAATGATCAACAAGGGATGTATTTACCATTTGGTCTGGTTTACGGACACCGATGCTGAGGCACCTTCACTTGAGTCTGTGCCTGTTGTGAATGAATTTCCGGGAGTCTTTCCGGATGAACTCCCTAGGATCCCACCAGACAGGGAGATTGATTTTGGGATTGATGTGATGCCAGACACGCAACCTATATCTATTCCACCTACAGAATGGCACCGACAGAACTGAAGGAGCTAAAGGAACAATTGAGAGATTTGTTAGAAAAGTTCAAATGAAGGCTATTATGCCAAAATTTGTGAAATATCTCTATGTGCATTAGACTCTAAATTGCTCACATGTGTACTACACACTTTGATTTGAATTGTGTTTATGGTTGATGATGAGGATGATATTTGAAATTGATAATGTGAGCATGAAATAAAGAATATGGCCAATATGCCAAGAATGATCTTATAATTATTGCCACTAGTGCCAATAAAATGAAAAGATGTGAAAGTATTATGAAATGCGATGATTGATATAAAAAGGTTGACGTCTCAAATAAGACGGCCTAGCCGATCGGGTCGTGATCGGACACCATGCCGCACACATGGTGGTGATTGTGCTGGAAATTGTAATTGAAATGGTAATTGTGGTTGATGTCCCTAATGGATAGTCTAGCCGATCGGGTCGTGATTGGACTCCGTGTTAAAGACGGTGGTATTGATATTGAGAGAAATTATGGTTGATGTCCCTAATGAGATGTCCTAGCCGATCGGGTCGTGATCGGACTCCGTGCTGAGAGTATGGTGGTACTGGTTTTGTGAATAATGGTATTGTGAATAACGGTATTGTGGATAATGGTATATCGATAATAAAATCTCTCAATGTGAGATATGGAAATTAATTTGAACATTGTCTTGATCCTAAATTGAGGTTTGATGTTGATTAAGTCTTTCATTGATATTATGATAATCTTATTTGTATTATTTGTCATTCTATTGAGAGGGTGTTTAGTTATACATACTAGTGCTATTCGACGGTATTAACGTCCCTTTTGCCGGGGGCGCTGCATCTTTAAATGGATGCAGGTGGTTCCACAACAGGAGATATTGATCAGTGATAGCAGTGCACCTTCTTCCCAGCTAACTTGGTGAGCCCAACTTCATTCCGGGGTCATAAATCTTTTGTACTTTGTGTATTCTGTTTGAGGTATAGCCGGGGCCTTATTGCCGGCATTATGATTGTACTCTTCTTTATCTATAGAAGCTCCGTAGACATAGTGTGGGTTGTGTATTAGTGCTGGAAAAAGACAAACTATGTTATGTTGTGGGTGTATTACTTTTCTATTTGAGACTTTAAAAATGATGAAACAATTCGAAATGAATTGGTATTGTAGGCATGAACACATTTTCATCTAATTATTGATAATATGTATTATCTCTATTCATGGATGAGTTTGGGTAGAATGAAATCTAACAGGCTTGCTCGGCCGGGTTCACTCAGTTGAGCGCCGGTGACGCTCTTCGGTTTTGGGGCGTGACAAACTTGGTATCAGAGCCTAAGATTTTAAAGTGTCCTAGGATGTCTCGGAGCTGTGTCTAGTAGAGTCCTTATTATCGGTGTGTTGTCGACCATATCTATAATTAGGATGCTATATGGGCATTTAGGAATAATACCCTTCTTTTATGTTCTTGATCGTGCGATAAAGCTTGTTGTAAGATTGTTTCTCCTTTAATTCCTGAGTTGCTCTAATTTTTAGTGCATGGTGCCTAAGAAGAAGGCAATAACTGGCCAAAGAGCTAATGTCACACCAGGAGTGACAGTTGATCGTATAATTGATGATGCGGGTGAGCACCCGAGGAGTTAGAATATTCCTCCAGTTACTACACTACCTGACTCTACTACAACTGATCAGACCGCACATATCTCTACACCTACTGAAGGTGCAACAGTTCCTCCAGCTGATATATCAATTCCATCTCCAGTTCTAGCTTCCGATTCTGGTGTTTCTGATGTTGATCTTAGGGGAGCCATACAGATGTTGTCTCAAATAGTGGCTTCCCAGACCCAGAGGACAAATGTTGCACCCATTTCTTCCAGTCAGCCAGGGGATTCTACTGGTTCCAGGGTGAATAGGTTTCTCTAGTTGGATCCTCCAGGTCTCTCTTCTCTCTAAAATATATGGTAATCCCCAAAAAATGAGCCCTTAGGCTAGATAAATGAAATGGGGGTCGGGTTATAAAATTGGTAAAATGAACCCTCTGAAATCCGAATCGGGCTACAGACCAGGCTAGACACGGTCTATAGCGAGCTACGGACCAGGCTTCGCGAGCTCTGTAGCAAGCTACAGACCTAGCCTCGTGAGGGTTATAGCACGGTCTAGCATGCTACAGACCTGGCTTCGTGAGCTCTGTAGCGAGCTACATACCTGGCCTCGCGAGCTCTGTAGCGAGCTACAAACCTGGCCTCGCGAGCTCTGTAGCGAGCTACAGACCTGGCCTCGTAAGCTATAGAC
Organism: Nicotiana tabacum; assembly: GCF_000715075.1. Taxonomy (NCBI): domain Eukaryota; kingdom Viridiplantae; phylum Streptophyta; class Magnoliopsida; order Solanales; family Solanaceae; genus Nicotiana; species Nicotiana tabacum. The sequence continues at coordinate 55,869,015 of NC_134088.1, forward strand.
CAGCCTTTGGGTATTTGAACATAACATCATGTAGGAATGTCCAAATGATGAACGGTTTAAAGCGTTAGAAGCTAGACTCAAAGGGTTTTAATTTGATAGGTAGATCGCCTCATAAGTCATTATAGTTTGGTAGCAGCATGCGTTTGAAGTAGGATCTTGTGCGAATTGATACATCTTTTCCACTTTATGTATCCTACTTGTTCCACACGAATTCTTTCCATTCACAAAACTCCTTAGTATGTTTCAACACACCTTAAACATATATTTTTCATTCCGAAATAATGTGGTTCTATCCCATGGGTCTCCTTTAATACTCTAGCATGTTATTTCCAAATATCGTTGGCGTACTTTAAAATATTAAATTATTAGAAATATTTTAACGGGGCCTTACATCAACATGATGATAGATAGTTCAAAACACATTATAGAACAAGTGAAGAAATAAATAAGCGTAATTGTTCTATTTTTATGGTATAATGCTCACATCATCATCAAGGATAAAATATGATAAAAACATAAAACAAAATGTCATAACAGAAATGCAACTATGAACAGTGGTCTAAATTTCCAAAACTCAGTGTCACACGTGCATGAGTATCTACTAGAATATACAATAGTACTAAAACAAGTATATCAAATAGAAAATATACACAATACAGTAAATGAATAGGAAGTGGACTTCGTGTGTTGACGATTGTAAAATAGAAAATAGGTCACCACAAGGTCTCCTCAGTTGTTGCGTCGACGCGCCTTTATGACCATAAAATTTACATGTCTTAGTACCTGCAAAATTAGTGCATAAGTATAGTATGAGTACATAAATCATCACGTACACCGTAAGTATATAGTCTAACCTCGAAGAAGTAGTGGCCAGATGTCGACATCAATACTTACTAGTTGTCTAGTAATCAACGTAAAATAAAATGAGACATGTATGAAGCATAGCAAGTAGCAACGAAACAAATATATATGTATAACACGGTCCTCAAAAGAAGAATAACTACGAAATCCTCAAATACTAAATACTACCTCGAGTGGAATATATATGACCAATACCAAGTGCAAATGTCAAATATGAGTAAGGATACTCATATATCCGTTAACTATCTATCGAAATATTATGCACGATTTTGCCGAGGCAAACTGCCTAATCCCATTAGAGTGGTATTACATGATACTGCTGAGGTCGTACGGCCCAATCCATAAGTGTGTCTCATGTCACTACCGAGGGATGAAGGACTCTATCCATAAGTGTATCTCATAGTACTGCCGAGGTGAACAACCCACTCCTATAAGAGTATTGCTAACCAACCAGCACGATCCCATAAGAATGGTGAAACTTTTGATGGGTCATTAGCCCACTCATGAATATGCGTACGAGTAAAGAAATCTTGAACTTCCGGACAAATAAGTACGACACGGGAGTATCCGTAATAGAAGGTACAGTCTCCACGGCTAATCAAGTATCACTCCAAGTCTCTAAAATAACAAAGTTTGGTACTCTATGCAAGTCTAGTCTGAGGCTAAAAAAGAATTAAAGCATTTAAACAAGCAAGAATAACGCAAGTTGCAAAATTAACTCTAGGTCTACCCGAACATGTTAAAATCTAGCATACACACGGACGCTCATCATGTCATACATACGCAGCTCCCATAATACATAGAATATTGCAAATATAGCACCAAAGGGTATGAACTCCCTCTTACAAGGTTAGGCAAGAAACTTACCTTGCTACACAATCTGATTATCAGCTCCAACACCTCGCTAACCTCAAACCAATATCGAATGCTCTAAAACTAGCCAGAGAATATGCAAACCAATCAAAACACACTAAAAACAAATAATAAAACAATTAAAAAAAATTATCAACCCCATAGGAAAAGTCAATGAAAGTCAACCCTCAGGCTCACGCGTCTGGATTCTGAAAATTCACGAAACTAAATGTTAACCATAGCACCATGACTCAAATATATAATTTATTCCAAAATTTCATGTCCAATTTTATGGTCAAAACACAAAATACCATTCTAGGTTATTTTCAAAAATGCCATATTCTTTACCTCAAATCATGAATTTACAAGCCTAAATTCATATGTATTCATGAAATATAATTAAAAGTCAATTAGAAGCACTTACCTTCAATATGTGGGTGAAATGACACCTCACAATTGCCCCAAAATTGGCTCCATATGTTCCCAAATGAAAAATGTGAAGAAATCTCAAAATTGCAACTTTTAAAGCTTCTTCCAGGCCCTTTATCACATTCGCAAACGACTGGCAGCATTTGCAAAGGTTTCCTACCCAAATGCTGGTGTTCGAGATCGACCAATTACGTTCACAATAGCCTAGTACTTCCCAGCCATGAGCACCTTATTTGCGTGTGTGTTTACCCAGCCGCGTTCGCGGAGAGAAGCCTACCCAGCTACCTCCTCCTCGCATTCACGACCCCCTTGTCGCGTTATCATAGAACAAAATCCCTTGGCCCCTAGTTCCTTCTCTGTGTTCGCAACTCTCCTTTCGCGATTGTGTAACAGAAACACCAGCAGGCCAAATTACCCACGGGATCCTCCACCGCATTCACGGAGTACACCATAACGAAGTGCACCATAACGGTTTCCTAAATCCTTCATCGCGTATGTGTGCTTCCTATTGAGGATCAATTTTGACATTCACTTTTAAATTATATTATTTATGCTTACTAATTTTCATTAAATGTAGTGAAATATTTTTTTTATCAATAATACGTATTTTTACAGAAACATAATAGGAAATAGTAATTAAGAATGTTAAATGAATGATTTGGTATTAAATATTTAGGAATTATATTACTCCCGTTATTTTTGAATTATTAAACTAACCTTTGTATTTTAATAAGCAAGTTATAAAATTAATTTAATGAATTAATCTTTGATTTTTTATTATATCACTTATTACTTTAATTAATCTGAAATTAGTTTCATAATTAGTAAATAATGTGTTTTAATAAATAACTAATTAATTACAGTAATTTATAATGTATTTGATGATAATTAAGTTCATCTTTAAAGTGGTTAAAAGTTAAAAGGGGCTACAATTACAATTAACCAATTAAACCCAACTGGATATGGCTTAAAACTCATTTTCACTATTTTTGGCCCAAATACACAGGTCCAATTGCCTCCAACCCGGTACAGACCCACCCCCTTGTCCACTTTGGCCATCAATGCCAATCCTTGAGAGCCAATAATAATGAGCCATGTCACTTGTACTCCCCACTCATAAAACAAACACAACGTTACTGGACCGTTGATCCAAATTATCGACGGTCCACGACAATTCTTATTTTTTTCTATATTTTTGTAATGACCCGGCCGGTCATTTTGAGTATTTTAGTCATGTACCCTTATTTATTGCCTCATCTATATTCAATTGTGGTTCTGTGACTTACTGGGGTGGTTGGTTTTATTTCGGGTGAGATTCGGAGTGAATTAAAACACTTAGTCCCAAAGTTGGAAGCTTAAGTTTGAAGAGTTGACCAGAGTTTGACTTTTGTGTAGATTACACCGTAATGAAGTTTTTATGGCTACGATATCTTCGCATGGTGATTTTGTACTTAGGCATATGTCCGGATGTTAATTCGGAGATCCGTAGGTTGGTTTGGGACTTTTTAGCAAAAGTTGAAAAGCTGAAGGTTTGGAAGGTTGATTGGTTTGACCGAGGGTTGACATTATTGATATCGGGCTCGGATTGTGATTCCTAGAGTAGGTATAGGTCCGTTGTGTCATTTGGGACTTGCACGAAAAATTTGAGCTCATTTCGGAGTTGGTTTGTGTTCACTAGCCCAAATTAAAAGTTAAATGTTCATTAGTTCACTAGGCTTGTGTTAGGGTGAGATTCATAGTTTTTATGTAATTTGATGTGATTTAAAGCCTTGATTTAGTTCATGTTGTGTCTTGCGACTTGATGGTATGTTCGGACGTGGTCCTAGGGGCCCCGAGGGTATTTCGGATGGTCTTCGGACCATGTTTTTGACTTGAGGAGCTGCTGATATGTTGTGTCTGGTGTTCTCCTTCGTGATTGCGTAGAGTATTATGGGAGGCAGGTGAAATGTACTTCACATTAGCGAAGTGGTGACGCGTTCCCGAAGCTTTGGATGGTTGTGTCCTCCGCGACCGCGGTCGTGTAGTGGTGTGAGTTCAGCTGATGTGTCAAGCATTAGTCTACGTGACCACGATGTTGTTTCTGGGTTCGCGTAGTTTTGGAGAGTGTGTGCTTTGTGTTCATGACTCTTAGCCCCCGTTCGTGTAAGGAAATTTTTTGGTGAGGGAGGAAGTTGTTCTTCGCAATCGCGTGAGTTTGTCCACAATCGCGTAAGGTAAATCACTGGGCAGAATGTTAAAAACCCATTTCGAGGGTTAGAGTTATTATATCATATTTCGAGGTAGAGATCTCGGTTTTGGGCATTTTTTTAGGGGAGTTTTACGATTTTGGTCGGGCTAAATGTTTTTGACTTGGAGTTGTTCATTTTTCACTATTCTATCTTAGATTTTATCATTTATTTAGTGAATTAAAGTGAAGAAATGGAGGAGTTTTGTAAAACTTCCTAAAGTGAAAAATTGGGGATATGAAGGTCGATAGGAGGTCGGAATTGGATAATTTTGGTATGGCTGGACTCGTCATTAAATGGATGTCCGGATTTATATGTTTTGTTGGGTTCCGAGGTGCGGGCCCGGGGTTGACTTTTTGAAATGAACTTTTGATTATCTATAAAGATTGAAACTTTGTTATCCAGAATTTCTTCCTATAGATTGTATTTATGGTATTAAGTTATTTTTTCTAGATTTGAGCCGTCCAGTGTTGGATATTTGCGGGAAAGGCTTATTAGGGGAGTGATTTGGCTTGATTGAGGTAAGTATTTTGCCTAACTTTGTGTGGGGGAACTACCCTTTAGGACTTGGGTTGATTTATGTTATTTGAGTTATGTGAGAGACGTGTACACGAGGTGATTTTTATATTAGAAATTATAATATCATGTTATATCTTCTTTTGTTAAATTGCTCTTGCATACTTTACTTGATGTTATTATCATATGTTCTACCCCTTATTGTCAAACATGCTCTTATATGCTTTAATTGCCTTTTTATCTCTCTTATTGTCGTGTTACCTCTTTTATTATTGAATTATTCTTATTTGGGGTTGTTATTTCATGATGTTCTTCCATGTGGAGTTATTCCATGCATTTAGATGTAGATACTATTTTATACCATCTCTTTTATTGTTAAGCTTGCGTTGTTCTTTAATAGTGGAAATTGTCATTTCGTCGTGGAAATACTTTCATTTTGAGTTACTGGAGTTAAAATTATGAAAGCTATTATCATATTGAAGTGGAAGTTGTTGATTAATGAGATATATTTTCTTGTTGACAAATTTTCATTCATCTTTTTATTATTGAAATTCTTGTTCATATTGTGGTGGAGTCGTGGCTAAATGTGTGGAACTTTGGTATTGTTGATTTTTGGCAAGTTGTGGAATATGGGCACTTGTGGTGCGAGTTATTATTGTGTTGTGAAATTGATGTGTAGGCAGCGGTATAAGGATAGGGGTTAATGTGCATGTGGCGACATAAGGTGGGATTTATGTGCGTGTTGCTAGTAAGGGAATTACTTGAAGCCACGTGGCGACATAAGTTGGGCTCAAGTGCGTGTAGCTATGCCAGGAAAATATTTTCAAAACTATCTAAATGTAAGGCTCACGTGGTGGTATAAGAAAAGATTGTGATTGTGATTGTGAAATGAAGTTACGAGGCGGTACCTCGGTTGTGATTCTTGTTGTTATCTCTAATTTATCTCAATTGTTTTTGTCCGCATTGTTTGCTTGATGTTCTTATCATGTTTTCCCTCCTTGATGCCTTTATTACTTAAAATACAGTTATAGATTACCTTATTGTATTGCTTTATTGTCATTATTTCTCCTTTTTCATTATTAGACTATACTATACTTGTTTAGTTTTTCTTATCCTAGTAGGTGTCTTGACATAGCCTCATCACTACTCTATCGAGATTAGGCTTGATACTTACTGGGTACCGCTATGGTATACTCATACTATGCTTCTGCAAATTTGTTTGCATATCTAGGTACTTTGACTCAAGCTAGGCATCAGTGAGTGGACCATACAGTTCAGAGACTTCAAGGTATACCTGCTCGGCGCTTGCAGTCCTCGGAGTCACCTTCTAACCTTATTTTTCTATTGTTTACTCTTTATCTAGACAATGCTGTACTATGGATTTTACGATATATTCCTATAGAGCTTATGAGTCAGTTTCACCGATTTTGGGAATTTTTGTTAAAGAAGTTATGTTTTGGAGTTTTTTTAGTTTTATCGAATTATATTAATATCGTAGCTGTTAATTCTATTGAGTTATTCATGAATGCTATGCTTACATATTCTTAGAGACTGAGTGCCATAACGACTACCTTAGGTTGGATTTAGGGGCCGTGGCAAGTTGGTATCAGAGCTCTAGGTTCATAGGTATTACGAGTCATAAGAAAGTTTAGTATAGTCTTGCGGATCGGTACAGAGATGTCTGTACTTATCTTTGAGGGGCTACGAAACTGTTAGGACATTCTAGTTCTTTGATTCCTTATCGTGCGAAGTTGTTGATTTCGAAATCTGAGGTTTTGTCTTTCTATTCTCTCACATATGGTCAGGACACGCATTGTTGGATCTGATGATCAGACACCCGCGCCACATACTAAAGCCACGAGAGGTCGGGGTCGGCGTAGAGGCCCAGACCTTAGCATAGTTTTTAGCATGTTCGACGCTATAGCTCATGCAAGATTGATTCCCCTTGCACCACCTTCATCTCTGGTTAGGGGAGGAGCTCGGAATCCCGCGGCCCATACTCTAGAGTAGCGGGTCCATGTTGATCAGAACCCGAAGGTTATGTCAGCGCAACCTATTGTTCCGGTTCAGCACGAAGTCAGTGTAGTGGCTTCTAAGGAGGAGTATTTGAGACTTGAGAGGTTCAAGAAGTATCATCCTCCTACTTACAGTGGCCTAGCATATGGTTTTCTAGAGAAGTACCACTGTATTCTCCGCACCATGGGTATTGTGGAGACGAACGAAGTTACTTTCACTACATTTCAAATGTATAGAGCAGCCTACCGGTTGTGGCAGGCTTACTAGGAGGGTAGCCTATCTAACGCAGTTTCATTCACGTGGGCTCAGTTTTAGGAGATGTTCATGTGGGAGTTTTTCCCCCATACCCTTCAGTATGCACGGCGCATGAAGTTTGAGTAGTTGCACCATGGTTCCATGTTAGTGTCAAAGTATACTATCAGATTCAGTGAGTTATCCCGACATATTCCTGCTTCATTGCTACAGTTAGAGATCGAGTCCGCAGATTCATAGAGGGGCTCAACTATGATATTAGGTTCAGCATGGATCTAGAGTTGGAGATGGATAACCCATTTCAGCAGGTGTTGATGTAACGACCCGGCCGTTCGTTTTGAGAGTTATAGCCCCGAACCCCTATTTAATGTTTCCCCGTATCTATTTCTGCTATTGTGACTTGCCGGGAGGTTTTGTGTTTGGTTTCAGAGTGTTTTGGGATACTTAGTCTATAATACGGAAACTTAAGTCTTAGAATTTTGATCGTAGCCGGAACTGTATGAAGACGACTCCGAAATGTAGGTCCTTCGGTTCCATTAGCTCCGTTGGGTGATTTTAGACTTAGGAGCGTGTCCGGATTGTGTTTTGGAGGTCCGTAGCGTATTTACGCTTGAAATGGCGAAAGTCAAATTTTTGGAGATTTGAATCGGTAGTGGAATTTTTGATATCGGGGTCAGATTCCGATTTTGGAAGTTGGAGTAGAACCGTAATGTTGAATATGACTTGTGTGCAAAATTTGGGGTCAATCGGACATGGTTTGATAGGTTTTGGCATCAGTTGTGGAAATTTGAAGTTTCAAGTTCTTTAAGTTTGAATTTGAGGGTGTTTCGTGATTTTAGTGTTGTTTGATATGGTTTGAGGGCTCGACTAAGTTCGTATGGTATTGTAGGATTGGTTGGTATGTTTGGTTGAGGTCCCGGGGGCCTCGGGTGAGTTTTGGATGCTTAACGGATCACTTTTGGACTTTGGAAGATTGAAGATTTTTCTGGTCTTTTGTTGCAGACATTTTATTCATCGCGTTCGCGAGGGAGTTCTCGCGTTCACGTAAGGCATTTGCGAAGGCCAGCTGAGTTAGTCTTCGCATTCGCAATGTGGTTCCCACGTTCACGAAGATATGGAACCTTGAGGCTTCATGTTCGCGGAGAGTAACGTGCAGATGGAGCTTCAGGCATTTAAGCCTACGCGTTCGCCAAGAGGGTCCCGCGTTCGCGTAGGGTCCGCCAGTGAAAGGTACGCATTCGTGAGAGGTCACTGGTGTTCGCGAAAGAGGAATTTCTGGTCAACATTTTTTGTTATACACGAATGCGAGGCTTTGACCGCGTTCGCGAAGAAGGAATTAACTGCGCAGATATAAAGAATAAAAAACGACGGTTTGGCCATTTTTATTAAAACCTGAGTTTAGGAGCTCGGTTTTGGACGAGATTTTGAGGGATTTTCCGAGACATCGATTGGGAAATGATTCTACACTTGATTTTGGTTATATCCCACTAATCTATCATTAATTTCATCATTAAATTTCCTATTTGGGTTGAAAATTGGGGGAAAATGGGAAGAAGTTCTTCAACTAAGATTTTGGGTTTTGATTGGGATTTTTACATCGGATTAGGATAATTTTGGTACGAGTGAACTCGTGAGTGAATGGGTATTCATATTTGCTAACTTTTACCTGATTTTGAGACGTGGTCCCGGGGAGGCTTTTTAGGGCGATTTTCTAATTTCTTGCTTTAGCTTTGATTTCATAAATTAGATTAGTTTCTTATAGTTGTATTTATTGTATGAATTTGATTTTGGCTAGATTTGGGCCATTCATAGTCAGATATTCGTGGAAAAGGCATTGTTACCGATTGATTGAGCTTGATTCGAGGTAAGTGGCTTGCCTAACCTTGTGTGGGAGAAATCCCCTTAGGATTGGGTGTTGTCATGACATGTGAGCACCGTGTAAGTAAGGTGAGGAGTGCATACACGGGCTATTCGTGGAAAAACCTGAATTTGTTTTACACAGTAATAGCCTGCTTTCATCTTATCTGAGTATACTAGCATGTGTAGTTATCCTGTTAGCCTAGAATAGCATGTCTATGTATCCTAATTGCCTATTTGAACTCTTTGCCACATGTTTAGTAAGTCCTGCTTCTTTCTTCACTTGTACTTAGTCTAAATTGTAGGTTTCTTACTATAACTGTTATCTTTATTTGTTTGAATTGCGTATTTATTTTGGGACTACGGGATGGTATCCCGAGAGATCCCCCTGCACATTTACTTTTGAGACTACGAGGCGGTTCCTCGGGAGTTCTCCCTGCATATTTACTTTTGACGAGGCGGTTCCTCGGGAGATCTCCTTGCACTTTTATTTTGGGACTACGAGACAGTTTCTCTTACCAGCCTCGTCCTTAGTTGTAGTTGCTACTATTTTTGGAGAACTTCAAGGTACATCTGCCCACGTTCGCAGATCCTCAGAGTCCCTCTCTATCCCCCTATGTTGTACTACTATTATTTCTATAGACACTGATGTATAGAACAATTAGAACTTCATAGAAGCTTGTGACTTACGGTGTTCTGGGTCTTGGGAGTGTTATGTATATTTTGAAAGTTGATTATTGTATATGCCGAGCGGTATCTCAATTGCTTATTAAAATATCTGTTACTGTTAGTTGTTAATTTTCATGTTTTTCATTTCTTTTCCGCAAGTGTTAGGCTTGCCTAGTCGTAGAGACTAGGTGTCGTCACGACCATTCACGGAGGGAGAATTTGGGCCGTGACAAGTTGGTATCAGAGCTCTAGGTTCATAGGTATCATGAGTCACAAGCCAGTTTATTAGAGTCTCGCGGAACGGTACGGAGACGTCCGTACTTATCTTCGGGAGGGTATGGAACTGTTAGGAAAAATTATGCTTCTTTGATTCCTTGTCGTGCGAAATTTGTTGGCTTCAAAAAAATTCAAAACTTCTATAATCTATTCTTTTGTACACATGGTGAGGACCCGTACCGGAGGATCTGATGACCAGGCACCCGTGCCTCCTGCTAGGGCCGCCAGAGGCCGGGGCCAGGGTAGTGGACGACCACGCGGTGCAGCCAGAGCACCCGCACGAGCTGCGACAGAGGAGCCCCCAGCAGCTCTAGCTGGAGGGTAGGCACCGGATGTTCCTATTGCTATACCAGCCCTCCAAGAGACTCTAGCCCAGTTCATGAGCATGTTCAGCATCTTAGCTCAGGTTGGATTGATTCCATTAGATCCCGCCGCATATCAGGCCTGGGGGCACAGACTCCCGCAGCCCGTACTCCTAAGTAGAGGGTCCAGGTTGATCAGGCCCCAGAGTTCATTCCTATGCTGCCGGAAGCTCTGGTTCAGCATGAGATCAGGATAGCCGTTTCGGAGGCGGAGCAACTTAGAATTGAGAGGTACAAGAAGTACCACCCACCTATCTTCAGCGGATTAGCTACAGAGGATGCTAAGGGTTTTCTGGAGGAGTGTCATCGTATTCTCCATACTATGGGTGTAACAGAGACGAGTGGGGTTTCTTTTACCACCTTCCAGCTTAGAGGAGCAGCCTATCAGTGGTGGCGTGCTTATGAGCTGAGTAGTTCGGATAAGGCAGCTTCCCTTACATGGACTCACTTCTTGGACATGTTTTTGAGAGAGTATGTCCCTTAGAGCCTCAGGGACTCATGGCGCGTGGAGTTTGAGCAGCTGCGCAAAGTTTCTATGACTGTGTCAGAGTATGCAGTCTGCTTCAGTGATTTGGCCTGACATGCATCGGCCTTGGTTGCCACAGTTCGAGAGAGGGTTCAACGATTTATTGAGGGACTCCACCCCAGTATCCGGATTTGTATGGCCAGGGAGTTGGAGATGGATATCTCATATTAGCAGGTCGTGAGTATTGCTAGGATATTGGAGGGCATGCTTGCCCGGGACCGAGAAGAGAGGGAGGCCAAAAGGTCTCGAGAGATTGGTTATTATTCTGGTGCTTGTTCCCTAGCAGCTCGCCATGGTAGGGGTTATGTGTGTCGCCCCGTTCATTCAGCTCTTCCAGCTGCCAGTGGTGTTCCATCCCCTGCTAGGCCCCAGGAGCCTTATTATGTACCGCCAGTATCTAGTGTTCCTCCTGCTCGGGGTGCTTTTAGCGGCCAGTCCAACAGACTTGGCCCGAGTCAGTCACAACAGCCACGCCCTCCGAGGGGTTGTTTTGAGTGTGACGACACCCGCCATATGGTGAGGGATTGCCCCAGACTTAGGAGGGATGCACCTCCGTAGACTTCTCAACCACCATGTTCTCCACCGGGTCCTCAGGCTATGATTCCAGCACCAGCTACCTTCCCACCTGCTCAGCCAGCTCGAGGTGGAGGTCAAAAAGGTCGAGGTCGCCCTTGAAGGGTAGGCCAGGCCAGGTATTATGCTCTTCTGGCTCGTACAAAGGTAGTTGCTTCTGACTCTGTCATTATAGGTATTGTTCCAGTCTGTCATATAGATACATCGGTATTATTTTACCCAGGCTCTATGTATTCCTATGTGTCCTCTTATTTTGCCCCGTATTTGGGCGTATCTAGGGATTCCTTGAGTTCCCCTATTTATGTGTCTACTCCTGTGGGAGAATCTCTTGTTGTGGACCGCGTGTATCAGTGGTGTTTGATTGCTCTTAGTGGTTTTGATCCGTTCAGGTGGATAGAGGAATGTGAGGAGAGTTTTCAGAAGCTCAAGACGGCTTTAACTACAGCCCCAGTATTGGTATTGCCTACAGGTTCGGGGTCTTACACTGTATATATTATGATGTGTTGCGGATTGGACTTGGCACGGTGTTAATGCAGGACGGTAGGGTGATTGCCTATGCGTCGAGACAGCTGAATGTGCGTGAGAAAAACTATCATGTTCATGACCTTGAGTTAGCAGCTATTGTTCATGCCCTGAAGATTTGGCGGCACTATTTGCACGGTGTTCCTTCTGAGATTTACACCGATCATCGGAGTTTGCAGCATCTGTTCAAGGAGAGGGATCTTAACTTGCGTCAACGGAGGTGGTTGGAGCTACTTAAGGACTATGATATAACCATTTTGTACCACCCGGGGAAGTCCAACGTGGTGGCCGATGCTTTGATTCTACGGGCCGAGAGCTTGGGGAGTTTAGCATATCTTCCAGCAGCAAAGAGACCCTTAGCATTGAATGTTCAGGCCGCCAGCCAGTTTGTAAGATTAGATATTTCTGAGCCGAGGCGAATGTTGGCTTCTATGGTCTCTCGGTCTTCTCTTTATGATCGCATCAGGGAGCGTCAGTATGATGACCCCATATGTCCTTAAGGGCACGGTTCAGCACGATGATTCTAAGGAGGTCACTATTGGGGTTAATGGCATATTGAGGATGCATGGCAGGCTATGTGTGCCTAATGTAGATGGTTTGCGTGAGTTGATTCTTCAGGAGGCTCAAAGCTAGAGCTGCTCTATTCATCCGGGTACCGCGAAGATGTATCAGGAATTGAGGCAGCATTACTGGTAGAGGAGGATGAAGAAGGACATATTGGAGTATGTGGCTCGGTGCCTAAATTGCCAACAGGTGAAGTATGAGCATCAACGGCCATGTGGGTTGCTTCAGAAGTTAGAGATTCCGGAGTGGAAATGGGAGCGGATCACTATGGATTTCATTGTTGGACTCCCACGGACTCACCGGAGGGTTGATGCAGTTTGGGTGAGTATGGATAGGCTGACCTAGTCAGCTAATTTCATTCCTGTGATGACTACTTATTCTTCCGAGCAGCTAGCTCAGGTTTACATTTGCGAGATTGTCAGGCTTCATGGCGTACCGGTATCTATCATCTATGACTGGGGTACGCAGTTTACATCACAGTTCTGGAGGGCTGTACAGTAGGAGTTGGGTACTCGGGTTGCGTTGAGCACAACATTTCACCCTCAGACAGACGGACAGTTCGAGTGCACTATTCAGATACTGGAAGATATGCTCTGCGCTTGTGTGATAGATTTTGCAAGTGCTTGGGATCTGTTCTTGCCATTTGTGGAGTTTGCCTACAACAACAGTTATCAGTCGAGCATTCAGATGGCACTGTATTAGGCTCTATATGGTAGGCGGTGTCGGTCACCAATGGGTTGGTTCGAGGTGGGCGAGGCTAGATTACTGGGTACATACTTGGTTCAAGATGCCCTGGATAAGATGAAGGTGATTCAAGATCGACTTCGCACAGCCCCGTCCAGACAGAAGAGTTATGCGGATCGGAAGGTTTGCGATGTTGCATTCATGGTTGGAGAGTGTGTCTTGCTCCGTGTTTCACCTATGAAGGGCGTTATGAGGTTCAGAAAGATGGGCAAGCTGAGCCCAAGGTTCATTGGTCCATTTGAGTTGTTGCGACGTGTTAGGGAGGTTGCATATGAGCTTGCCTTGCCTCCCAGTCATGCAGGGGTCCATCCAGTATTCCATATTTCTATACTCCAGAAGTATCACAGCGATCCAGCTCATGTGTTGGATTTCAGCTCAGTCCAGTTGGACAAGGATCTATCTTATATCTAGTAGCCAATGGCTATTTTGGACAGGCAGGTTCGAAAGCTGAGGTCAAAGAACATTGCTTCCGTGAAGGTTCAGTGGAGGGGTCAGCCGGTCGAGAAGGCGACTTGGGAGACCGAGCATGATATATGCAATTGTTATCCTCATCTTTTCACCACTTCAGGTATGAAATTATGCTTGTTCGAGGACGAACGATTGTTTTAAGAGGGGAAGAATGTAACAACCTGGCCGTTTGTTTTGATAGTTATAGCCTTGAACCCTTATTTATTGTTTCCCCCATATCTATTTCTGCTATTGTGACTTGCCGGGAGGTTTTGTTTTGGGTTTCGGAGTGTTTTGGGATACTTAGTCCCTAAAACGAAAGCTTAATTCTAAGGATTTTGATCGTAGCCGGAACTATGTGAAGACGACTCCGGAATGAAGGTCTGTCGATTCCGTTAGCTCTATTGGGAGATTTTGGACTTAGGTGCGTGTCCGGATTGTGTTTTAGAGGTCCGTAGCTTGTTTAGGCTTAAAATGGCGAAAGTCGATTTTTTGGAGATTTGGACCGGTAATGGAATTTTTGATATCGGGGTTGGATTCTGATTCCGTAAGTTGGAGTAGGTTCGTAATGTTGCATATGAATTGTGTGCAAAATGTGGGGTCAATCAGACGTAGTTTGATAGGTTTCGGCATCGGTTGTGGAAATTTGAAGTTTCAAGTTCTTTAAGTTTTAATTGGAGTGCGATTAGTGATTCTAGCGTTGTTTGATGTGGTTTGAGTGCTCGACTAAGTTCGTATGGTTTTTTAGGATTGGTCGGTATGCTTGGTTGAGGTCCCGGGGGCCTCAGGTGAGTTTCAGATGTTTAACGGATCACTTTTGGACTTTGGAAGATAGCAGATTTTCTAGTGTTTTGTTGCAAACATTTATTTCATCGCATTCGCGAGGGAGTTCTCGCGTTCGCGTAAGGCATCTGTGAAGGCCAGCTGAGTTACTCTTCACGTTCGTGAAGATGTGGAATCTTGAGGATTCGCGTTCGCGACATGGTCCTCGCGTTCGCAGAGAGGAACGGGCAGATAGGGCTTCAGGCATTTAAGCCTACGCGTTCGTGAAAAGGGTCTCGCGTTCGCGTAGCGTCCACCAGTGAAAGGTACACTTTCATGATAGGTCACACACGTTCGCGAAAGAGGAATTTCTGGTCAACATTTTTTGTTCAACGTGAACGCGAGCCTTTGACCGCATTCGCGAAGAAGGAATTAACTGGGCAGATATAAAGATTAAAAAATGAGGGTTTGGCCATTTTTATCAAACACATGCATTTGGGAGCTCGGATTTGGACGAGATTTCGAGGGATTTTCAGAGACATCGATTGGGTAATGATTCTACACTTGATTTTGGTTATACTCCACTAATCTATCATTAATTTCATCATTATATTTTGGATTTGGATTGAAAACTGGGGAAAATGGAAAAAAGTTCTTCAACTAAGATTTTGGGTTTTGATTGGGATTTTGACATCGGATTTGGATAAATTTGGTACGAGTGAACTCGTCAGTGAATGGGTGTTCATATTTGGTGACTTTTACCCGATTCCGAGATGTGGGCCTGCTTTTTAGGGCGATTTTCTAATTTCTTGCTTTAGCATTGATTTCATTAATTAGATTATTTTCTTATAGTTGTATTTATGGTATGAATTTAATTTTGGCTAGATTTGGGCCATTCAGAGTCGGATATTCGTGAAAAAGGCATTGTTACCGATTGATTGAGCTTGGTTCGAGGTAAGTGGCTTTCTTAACTTTGTGTGGGGGAAATCCCCTTAGGATTTGGTGTTGTCATGACATGTGAGCGCCGTGTACGCGAGGTAACGAGTGCGTACACGGGCTATTCGTGGAAAAACCTAATATTTTTACTGAGTAATAGCCTGTTTTCATCTTATCTGAGTATACTAGCATGTGTAGTTATCATGTTAGCCTTGAATAGCATGTCTACGTGTCCTAATTGCCTATTTGAACTCTTTGCAACATGTTTAGTAAGTCCTGCTTCTTTCTTGACATGTACTTAGTCTAAATTGTAGGTTTCTTGTTGTAAATGTTATATTCCTTTGTTTGAGTAGCATATTTATTTTGGGACTACGGGACGGTATCCCGGGAGATCTCCCTACACATTTACTTTTGAGACTACGTGGCGGTTCCTCGGGAGTTCTCCCTGCACATTTACTTTTGAGACTACGAGGCGGTTCCTTGGGAGTTCTCCCGTCCTATTTACTTTTGAGACTACGAGGCGGTTCCTCGGGAGATCTCCTTGCACTTTTATTTTGGGACTACGAGACGGTATCTTGGGAGATCCCCTGTTGTTTATCCCTATGTTATACGTTGCTACTTTGCTATGTTCTCTTTGTTTAAATTCCAGTCTCTTATTATATTGTTATATTGTCCTGCTTATTTATTATATGTGTAGGGGCCTTGACCTGACCTCATCACTAATCGGCCGAGGTTATACTTGACACTTACTGGGCACCGCTATGGTGTACTCACGCCCTTTCCTGCACATGTTTTTCATGTGCAGGTCCAGGTTTCTCTTACCAGCCTCGTCCTTAGTTGCAGTCGCTGCTGTTTTCGGAGAACTTCAAGGTACATCTGTCTGCGTCCGCAGATCCTCGGAGTCCCCCTCTATCCCCCTATAGTGATTTTTCTCTTATTTCTATAGACACAGATGTATAGAACAGGTAGAACTTTGTAGGAGCTTGTGACTTACGGTATTCCGGGTTTTGGGAGTGTTATGTATATTTCGAGAGTTAATTATTGTATATGTCGAGCGGCATCTCAATTGCTTATTAAAATATATGTTACTGTTAGTCGTTAATTTTCATGTTTTTCATTTCTTTTCTGCAAGTGTTAGGCTTACCTAGTCGTAGAGACTAGGTGCCGTCACAACGATTCTCGGAGGGAGAATTTGGGTCATGACAGTTGGAGATAGCATGGAGGTTGGAGGGTATGTGGGGTCGATAGAGAGAGGATAGGGAGGAAAAGAGGCCTCGAGGTACTCGAGGATTTAGTGGTGATCACTCTTCAGCTACAACCCGTCATGGTAAGGGATATGTGAGTCGGCCAGTTCATTCAGCACTTCCAGCTACTAGCAGTGCTCCGGCTACATCTAGGTCTCAGGTTGCCCACTATGCACTGCCACTGTCCAGTGCACCTCCTGCACGGGGGCTTTTAGCATTCAGTTCAGCCAACGAGGCCAAAGTCAGTTTCAGTAGCCACGCCCACCAAGAGCTTAGTGTGCGATACCTGACACATGGTGAGGCACTATCCTAGACTTAGGAGGGGTGCACCTTGATAAACTACACCCACTCCATGGATCCGACAAGGCCCAGAGGGGTCACATGCCATGGATGCAGCTCTAGTTGCTGCCCCGCCTGCACCGACAGGGCCCACAGGCTCGTTTCTATGCTTTTCCAGGTAGGACGGAGGCTGTCGCTTCAGATGCTGTCATCACAGGTATTGTTCTGTTCTGTCACAGGGATGCCTTAGTTTTATTTAATCTACACTCCTCTTACTCATATGTATCATCTTACTTTGCTCCGTATCTGGATATCTCACGTGATTCTTTGAGTGCTCATGTATATGTGTCCACGCATATTGTTCTGGTCTGTCACAGGGATGCCTTAGTTTTATTTAATCTACGCTCCTCTTACTCATATGTATCATCTTACTTTGCTCCGTATCTGGATATCTCATGTGATTCTTTAAGTGCTCATGTATATGTGTCCACGCATGTGAGACATTCTATTTTTGTAGATCATGTTTATCAATCGTGTTTAGTAACTCTTGGTGGCTACGAGGCAAGAGTTGATCTATTCTTACTCAATATGGTAGAATTTTATGTGATCTTGGGCATGGGCAAGTTGTCGCCCTATCATGCTATCCTAGACTGTCACGCAAAGACTGTGACCTTGGCTATGCCAGGGTTTCCCCGTTTGGAGTGGAGGGGTACATTGGATTATATTCCTAACAAGGTTGCGAATGGTTGAGAAGGGGTGTGACCTTTGTGAGAGATATCAGTGCTGATTCTCCTACTATTGAGTTAGTGTACACACTCGTCTCCTTCTGTACACGTCATTCCCTATGATTCAAATAATGCAATTAGACCAAATCTTAAGGGGTAATTTTCCCCATACAAGGTTAGAAAAGATACTTACCTCAATTTGGCCAAATCGATACTCTAAAAGTGCTTTTCCTTTAAAACTCACCTCCGCACAACTCAAATATATCAAAAAATGACGTTATAATATAAAACAATACAAGAAAAACTAATTTTGATTAATAAAGTTATAATGTTTACACAATTTTTCAAAAGTCAACCCCAGGTCCCTTCGGTCAAAACCCGAGTCTAATGATAGATCTTGACTACCCATAACCCCATCAGTCCATATATGTTTTTGGTTTTCAAAGCTGAGTCCAATACGACTCTCAAATTGTAGATTTTTAATTTTCAAAACATACATAAAATCCCCCAATATTCTCTTCAATTCTCATGATTTAGATATTAAATCTCATAATTAATGTTGTTATATATTTGATATTGAGTCAAAATCACTTACCAGTAGCTTTGTATAAAAATATCCTCCTAAAATCACCTCACACAGAGTCCAAGGCACCAAAATGTGATAAAATGAGTCTAAGTCCCGAAATTTCAACCATTTGTTAAGCTATGAAAGTCGCAAATGCAATGCCTGCTGAACTCAGGGGATGTCATAAATGCGACCATGACTTCGCATTTGAGAAGTCTGCCCCTTCCATAAAAGCGATCAATTGATCATAAACGCGGTCGTCCCTGCCTAGGAGCCCCATTCACAAATGCGATCCAAAGCTCGCAAATGCGAACACTGTATCCCCCTATCCCACCTCAAAATGTGATGCCAACATCGAAAATGTGAGGTCCGCAATGCGAAAAGGATCTCACATTTGCGATACCTACAACATCTGCCCCGCACTAGCAACTATGAAACATGACCAAAGCAATCCAAAACACATTCGAAACTCGCTTCAGCCCTAAGGCTCCACACCAAACATCTACATAAGTCTAAAATAATCATACATACTCGCTCGCGTGGTCAAAACAACAAAATAACATCCGAAAATACGAACCGGACATCAAAAACCCATAGGATTCAAAAAGAAACTCAAGAATCGCTAAAATTACAACCAAGCATCCGGTTCCAACCAAACCCACTCAGAGTGAAACTAAACTTTGAAGAAAAGTTTCAAATGATGAAAAGGACCTATTCCACGTCCTGAAATTGATATCCGAACTCGATAGCCATAAAGTCAACCTACAGTCAAACTTAAGATATTTCAAAACCTTCAAATTGCCAACTTTCGGCAAAACAAGACAAATAAACATAGGAACCTCCCTATCAAATTTCGAGCATACGCCTAAATTCAAAATGATCATACAAATTTATTGAAACCATCAAAACACCGTTCCACGGTCGTTTTCAGAAAAAGTCAAACTTCGGTAAACATTTCCAACTTAAGCTTCCTAACTAAGAACCACTTGATTCAATTCAATCCAAAACATACCGAAACAAAACCAATCATCCCCGCAAGTTATAAACCAGAAATACACATATGGGAAGCTTCAAAATAGGATGCGGGCTCAAATATACAAACTGACCAGTCGCGTCGTTACAATGACAATACTATAGGAGTGAGGGGAATATTCAACAATAAAACATGTTTCACATAACAAAAAACCATAATAATTCAAGACATATTAATAGCTTAGGGTCTAATCTGTTCATTTACCACATATACGCCCTGTACACATTTGTCACCTCATGTACACATCGTTTCACATAGCACAAATAATGCAATTTAAACCAGATCCTAAGGGGTAATGACCCCAGACAAAGTTAAGCAACATACTTAGCTAAATTAAGCTAATTCAATACTCTAAAATGCTTTTCCATTTTAATTCACCTCTGCTAAACTCAAATCAAGCCAAAAACAACTTAATATTCTCAAACAATGCATGAGAATTCTATTTCAATTAATAAAGTTAAGATAATTATAAAATTACCAAAAAGTCAACAAAAGTCAACCCCGAGCTTGCCCGGTCAAAACTTGAGTCGAGCGGTAAATCTGGATTACCCATTACCCCATGAATCTAAATACGTGATTGGTTTTCTAATCCAAGTTTAATTCGACTCTCAAATAATAAATTTTTATTTTGCAAAACTTAGTAAAAAATCCCCAAAGTTTCCCTTCAAATCTCATGATTTTGATGCAAAAATTCATAAACAATCATGTTGTGTTATAAAAACTTGAATGAAAAACGCATAACCAATAGGTTTATGTCAAAATCCCTTCCTAAAATCACCTCCCACCGAGTCTAGGGCTAAAAATATGATAAATGAGACTACATCCCAAAATATCATATGTATGCTGAGATGCAGAAGTCGCATTTGCTACCTTGGGTTCACAAATGCGAAAGTTGACTCGCAAAATGTGGAGACAGACCAGCCCAGGCAATATTGCAAATGGAACTAACACATCGTAAACTGGTAAGTATTTCTAAACCACTTTTAATTATATTTCATGAACACATGGAATTTGAACATGAAAATTGGATGAAATTTTGGGTTTTGAAGAAAAACCTATAGTTTGTATTTCTGGATTTTGACCATGAAATTGGACATGGAATTAGTAACAAAATTTATATTTGAGTTTGTGGTGTTATGGGTAATGTTTATCTTGGAAAAATTTCAGAATCAGTGCACGTGGGCCCGAGGGTTGACTTTGTTTACTTTTCGAGCAAAATTGGGAATTGTTATAAATTGATTAATTATGAGTATTAAAGTATATTTATTTTGACTAGTTTAGGATCGATCGACATCAGTTTAAGGTGTTAGAGAGGCGTTGGAGCCGCTTATGAAACATCGGAGCAAGGTAAGTCTCTTGTCTAACCTTGTGAGGGGGAAATTTACCCCGTAGATGCTATACGTATTATATGCTACATGTCATGGGAGCTACACACGTATGAAGTGACGAGTGTCTGTGCATATGCTAGAGTTCCTGATTATGTCTGAGTAGACTTATATTCACGCCATGCTTTAACTGTATTAATTGAGTTATTCTTGCCTGTTTAATTACTTTACTTTGCATTACGACCTAAGACTAGACTTGCGTAGATT